>NC_083326.1:12875920-13588588 GCF_963455315.2 Globicephala melas
TGCTCTCTATAGATTTCTCTGAAGCCTCCTTCTCTAAATGGTTTCTCCAAACCTCCTTAGCCACACCTTTTCTCACTGAGCCAGTAAATGTCATACTTGTTGGAACTAATCCCTTGATTCTGCGGGTATAGTTGGGGACCTCTGCCAGCAAGCCCTAACTGTCACCTGACAGTCAAACCTCCTTCTTCCCTAGGCATCTGGACACATTCTTTTCTTTACCCCTGTCTCCAAATCCACGAAGCCACAGGGGCAGGAGGGTAGAGGCAGAACTGGAATCTCACATTTGCTTAATATTAGTTAACTCTAAGCCCAGTAAAAAATGGAAGATGACTTCTAGGAGTCAGGCAATTAAAGAAATTCAGAATGATTTGGGGGAGGATATGGAGCCCTTGTCACTCCATATTCACCTGGAAAGCCAGCCCTGGGAAGAGAGATTGGGGGCTGGAAGGGCATCCTTAGACGGGCACATGGGAAGAAACTGGGGCCCTGTGTCCCCACTGCCGGGTCAGAGAGAAACAGCCAAACCCCCAAGGTCTCCTTTACCCTCCGCTTCTGGGGGAGGGCAGGTGGGGAGGAGGTGGCAGTCAGACCTTCCTCCATGTTCACATGGCTGTGGGGTGATCTAGGGGCAATGGAAAGTTTCCTCAGAGCTGAAAACACCCTGCTTCAGAGAAAACAGACCCAAAGGGTCCTCCCAGGCCCTTTGGCTCTGACGCCCTGGGTCCTGAAGGTTCGCAGGTCCTGGCTGCTCAAAGTGAGTTCTTAAACCCACAGACTCGTCCTCCCCTGGGAGCTTGACAGCAATGCGGAAGCTCATCAGACCCCACTCTGGACCTAATGCAGAGAAGCTGCGTTTTAGGGGGTTCCACGGGGGATCCACACGCACATGAGAGTTTAAGTAGCACTTACGTAGGCGGTGGATGACCCCAGGGCTAGGTGACATTCCCAACGTGAAGGAAATGAAGTTTTCCAGACAGTTTATCCCTCACACAGCACACACGACAGAGTCCCTAGTCCATTAGAGACCCCCAGATCATCTGCCTGTGACCACCTCGCCTGCCCCCATCCCATCACTGTGGTTCCCAAAGCCCCCAGCCAGCCCACCGTCCATGGAGTTGGTTCCATCTTTGCTCCTCAGCCTTCTACTGCATCACCTTCTCGTCTCCTATTTTGTCTTCCCATCAAGTTGATTATATTTACTTTCCCAGAAACGTAGTCATTTGTTAATGATGAAAATTTTAAAATGATAGGAAGGGGCAATGGAAGAGAAAGTAACCCAGATCAATGACTTAGTCTATCACTGTTTTAGCCGTGTTACCTTGGGTCAGGTATGGTGAGGCCAGATGCAGATCAAAGAGAGAGAAACCGGAAAGCGTTTTATGGTTTGGTTACTCCCAGCTCCCTGGGGGTGGGGTATGGAGTCCACCACATGGAAGCCCTCAGGGGAAGCCCTGGGGTCTGTTGCAGGGCAGACAGAGGGCGGGCAGCTGTGGGGAGGAACTTTATTGTAGTTTCCGGGGGAAGGAATGGGCGAGGCAGGGTAAACAGGTTTAGAGTGGGCTAGTTTGTGTCCTTCCAGCAGGCTCTGGGGCACGGGGGCTGGCCCTGGGGTGATTAAAGCAGGTGTATAGTAGCCTGGACTATAAGACCCCGACGAGGAAGGTGGCTGGGCCTGTGGATTTAACTGGCTGCTCAAGAAGGGAAACTCACCAGCCTCTAGTCAGGACCTCAAAACTGAGTCAAGACAGTATTTCACAAAACTACATCACAGTTAGTCCCTACGTCAGGTGCGTTCCCATGAGGCTTCACCGAATCTTAACACATATGTAACATTGTTCCCACGTGCCCTAGTTATCTACCTCCAAACTTGGTGTCATAAACAACAACCCTTTATGATGCTCAGAGATTCTGCGGGACAGGAAGCTGTGAGGATGTTTCTTCGCTACACCATGACGTTGGGTTCTCAGCTAGGTGGACTCAAATGGCTGGAAATGACTCAAACAGGCAGGCTGGAAGAGCCGGGGCTGGAGGATCCATTTACAAGATGGCCACCGGCCTGGCTGAAGGACAGTCTTAGTTGGGACTGTCAACCAGAGTGCCGACATGTGGTGCTCCCAGCATGGTGGTCTCAGGGCAATCAAACTTCTGGCACAGAGGCTGAGGGCGCCAAAATGAGTGCTCCGGGCAACCCAGGTGGAAGTTGTATGTCCTTAATATCTAGCCTCAGAGTCACCTAGTGTCATTTCCGTCCCAGTGCTTTGGTCAGAGCAGTTACAAGCCACCTTCCCCAACCACAGATTCAAGAGTGAGGACCTAGATTCCAACCCTCCACGGACGGATGCCCAAGACTTTGTGACCATGATTTAAAACCGCCACACCGAATTACAGAAAATGGATGAGGTCAGGTAACGTGCCCAAGGTCAGAGGTTTTTTTTTTAAATTTTAAATGTTGGGGGTAGGAGTTTTTCTTATCAATTAATTAATTAATTTTTGCTGTGTTGGCTCTTCGTTTCTGTGCGAGGGCTTTCTCTAGTTGCAGCAAGCGGGGGCCACTCTTCTTCGCGGTGCGCGGGCCTCTCACCATCGCAGCCTCTCTTGCTGTGGAGCACAGGCTCCAGATGCGCAGGCTCAGTAGTTGCGGCTCATGGGCCCAGTTGCTCCGTAGCATGTGGGATCCTCCCAGACCAGGGCTCGAACCTGTGTCCCCTGCATTAGCAGGCAGATTCTCAACCACTGCGCCACCAGGGAAGCCCCTAAGGTCAGAGTTTTGCAGTGAGTATAAGAATATTAGACTTGATGTACTTGGAGTGCCCTGGCTTCCACGATAGGCATTGAAAGGGTCCAAGAGAAACGTTCGTTTAAAGAGACTGCTGTTTTCTAAGAACCTGGCTTCCAGTTTCTTGCTCCTGAACTGCCTCTCCTTCTGGTGTTCAGAATCTCCTGAACAGTGAGAGGCCAGGGGACATCAGAAAACCATGAACTTTTGCTGTTAATATCTGTTATAAACATCTCCTCTGTTAACTTTAATTTCATCCCGCACACTGGCATTGTCTACAAACAGGTATGGTAGCATCGGGGTTAAGAGCAAGAACCCCCAGGTCCAACTGCCTGTTTGAATCCTATCTCTGCCCCTTCTTAGCCATGTGAAGGTCACAGCCAAGCTACTGTATTTAAACTTTAGGTGCCTCCGTTTTCTCAACTGTAAAGTGGAGATAATATAATAACCTTAAAAGACTGTGGTGGGGATTAAATATGGGTAGAGTGCCTAGAACATTGCCTGGTGCAAAGTAAGCACCAGGTCAGTGTTTGCTGGTGTCATATCTGTGTCAGCCCTTCCTTCTCTCAAGGACAGTACAGTTTGGCCAGGTGGACAGGTGTACAAGTCACAGTCCCGCCTGACAGGCTGGGATGCGTGCTGATGTAGAGATGCAGACAGCTCTGAGAGTGAAGCAGAGGGACCAGAAAAATTGAATGCTGACCAAATTGTAAAACTGCAAACCCGTGGAGATTAGGTTTCTGGAACTTTGCCTAGACCTCTCATCTTTGAAACCGACTCCTAATGGACATGAGTCCGGAGTCGGTGTTTTATAATCAGTGTTTTATATATATTTGGGCTTCAGCAATTGCTGAAGGCGGTCTTATGTGAAAAGGGAGATTTGCTGAGAAACCCATCTGAGGACTGGAGGCTTCTTCCCTCCCTTCCTAGACCTCAGGGCTCACCGCACAGGTTGGTGGGTAACGGGGCTGAATTTACAGCGTGATTCGCACAGCTTTGCCCGCCCTCTGTGATGCCCACGGCTCACTAGTGCTTTCCCCACTCCACGTGAGCTTCCTCAGGAAGGGAAGGTGGGCTCCAGTCTGTTTGCCACCAGCTAGAGTCCTCAACTCTCATGGAGTTGAGAACCTCAGGCAAAAACTCCACAGCAACGCCCTTTTGCAAACACAAAGAAACATTCCCATGGAGGAATTCACAGATGAAACACACCTGACATGAGTAAGTTGCAAACGGTGTCAAGACGTCATTTAGGGATGAAGTTCTTGCTTTCTTTCCTATTCCTAGTGCTCACTATAGGGCCTGGCACACAATGAAGCTTTCAGAAAGATTCTTTGAGTGAATGAATGAGGAAGGTTTGTAGTTGATTTATCAAGTTGGAATTCAGAACCCGAGACCTAGTTCTGGGTGAAACAGCTCAGCAAACAGGTAGTGGGGCAAGACACACAGATGGGAGGTAGGTTGCCCAACCCACTTAAGAGACTCTGATATCTGAGCCTAAAGTGTAGGGGAAACATCAGTATCAGAATCACATGTGAGAGGATGTTTTTGGTTGCAAATAAAAGAAACTCTCAATTGAATTGGTGTAAACGATAAGTGACTGTGGAGGCTCCCGTAGCTGAAAGTTCCAGAGGTGGACGGCTTCAGGAATGGTTGATCCAGCAGCTCAGATGGGTCCAGGTCCCTGTTCTCCCAGGGACCCAGGTTCTTTGTTCTCTTTCTCTGCCACTGGGAATCGATGCCATCTAAAGACTGGCTTCCCTCCTGGTAGCCAGCAGCAGCTGGGGTCTAGCAACTTGTTGTCCACAACTGCGGAACAGGAAGCATGAGGCTTGGGTTGATGGACCACCCTGAACCAACCCCTGCGGGCAGGGTAATGTCAGACACTGGATGGATGAAACTGCATTAGCTAAATCAGTCACCATGGTAAGGGGAGGGGCACCTGGTTGAACATCAAGGTTGCTACCCCATGATGGGGCTGGGCCTGGATGCTGGGAGGCAATTGCAAAACCAATGAAGGAAGAGCATTGGTGAGAATCTTCTGCTCTGACCCTCCACGGAGGATCAGTGCCCCCATGGCTGCTTCCCAGCATCGTTTGTGCAGAGTTTAACAAAAACACTGGGATGAATGGACTGTGTTTCTTATGCTAAAAATTCTATTTTTGTTTTCTGAAGCCCTACTACATTCTTAGTAGTTGATGTGATACTTTTGTGCACCTATAACACGCTAGACTTACAGAGAAGAGGGACCTTAAGACACAGATGAGGGTTCTTTCTTTTTTAAAAGTCTGTCTTCTTCCCAGCAGCTTGGGGAGTAGGTGTCATGCTTCTCATTTTCCATGTGACAAAATGGTGGCTTGGTTACTCCAGTGGGCAAAGCTGACATTAGATGCCAAGTCTGTGTCATTCCCAAACTCAAGCTCATCCTACTTCAGAACGACATTTCTTCTCGCTGGGCAGTGGAGCGATTTGAACCTCTTGGGAGATGGAGTTATAAACAGTTGCCCCTGACGCACAGCAGAAGGAGAAATGTGCCGTGTGGCATTACCAGCCAAGGAGGCAATGGCTCATTTTGAAAGAGAAGGGACGCAGATACAGAAATGTCCATGTCTTAGGGGAGAGGCCAGGGCTGGGTCGGTGGTCCTAGGCATCGTGGTAATGTGTGCTATTGTTTCTTTACCATTTTCTCTCCGGCCTCACCTTCAGTATTAAGCAGGTGCTCCTAAGGACCTCCTAGTACCAGCCGGTACTTGAAGCTTAAGTCCCAGGTCTTCAGGACCTTGATGGGGCCTGAAGCTAACAACTTCATAAAGGTAAGTGCTGAAAGGTTTGAGTGACATTCCTGGCTCATGAGTTTGCATTTTGCAAAGGCAATTCAAGGAGAGCGGAATGGTTGACTACACAGATGTCGGGAGAGATACTGGGACAAAAACAGTGAAAGTACTCTCATCCTTCAACCTTGAAGCTTTCCTTCATGCTTTACAATCCCGCAGTGCTGGGGTAGGGGGCAGGGGGAGCAGGGGAGTGGGGTGGAGAGTACATGTGTCCCAGGAATGGAATATTCCCGTCTAGAGCAGGGCCAGGGAGGAGAAGGGAAAGGAAAACCAAGACTTCCCTGGAGCAAACCAGAAACAATATTCAAACCAGCAGCCCCTCTTCCCCTGCTACACACACACTGCAAGCTGCTAGCAGGCATCATCTGAAGTAGCCTTTTGCAGAGAGGTGCCACAGTGGTGGTCCCCAGGAAAGAAGGGCTTCTTGTGCCCCTTTCATACCTGGGTCAGGGGGTACAGCCACCTGCATGGGGAGGAGACGCGGCTAAATGTTGATGATGAGAAAACTGGAGAAGCAAAATACAACACAGCTGCTCCAGGGTGTAATCCACCGTCGAAGAGGGAGGGGTGGCGGCGAGGGGGAGGGAGGGCAAAGAGAGAGGGAGTGAGGGAAAGAGGAAGGGAGAGAAAGAGAGAAGGCAGATGTTCCACACGGGGACATGGGGAAGGTGGGCTCCGTCTTGCTCTCAAATACCCTCCAGAAAAGGGCTGGGGGAGGAGAAGGCAAGTCTGGCCATGTGTTTTCAGGGCTCTTGCAGCACGAAGGCTGCCTTCCCTCCCACTTTGCCCCCTTTCCCTCCACGACGATCGCTCTGGGCTTTGCAAAATCTCGGGATCTGCCCCTCCCCCACCCCCACCCCCACCCCCCCGAGCCCTCGGCCTCGCTCCCCTTTACTTCAGCAGGAAGTTGCTCCACAGCCACTCAGCCCAAGGAAGGGGCACTGAGCCTCATCACAGAGCCCAGCTGGGGCTTCACTTTGCCCCCTTCCTTGGCAGGGACCCTGCACATCCCACCCCCTCTGCATCCCATGCATCTGGCCAGCTCCAACCACCCTCCCCCCTTTCTCCAGTGCTGCCGGGTGTCACCCTATCGGGTGCCCCACTCCTCACAATACTTCCCTGGTTTCCCCCAGCTCTCAGGTCAAAGGTCAAACCTCTGTGCCCCACTCTCTGTCTCATCTCCCATCCCCCCTGGATGGATGCCTGGTAGGGAGGGTGACCCCACGTGTGGTCTCCTGGAGGAGGTTCTCATGTTTCTATCCCTTCGGGTCCCACCAGGGGTCCTGGGTCCTGGAGGAGAGGGCCCTGCTCCAGGGGCTCTTTCCTCTCTAAGCCTTGGGAGAATGACTTTCACGAAGGGATCCTCATGTTCTTGGTTTTCAAAAGGAGAAATTCGGGCACACGATTGGAAGGATATTGGTCAGGGAGTCAGAGACCAGGGGTCTAACACAAGCTCTGCCACTAACTGGCTGGGTGGCTTTGGGCAGCCTTTTTGTGACATGAGGGGGGCAGATCTCCGGGCTCCAGCTCAACACCTACAATTCAGGAGAGCAGAGGCCCCAACATACTGTTTAGTAAGGTCCAAATTTGATATTGGGTGCCCTGCTGCACTTCCCAGGAGAAAGTAATTAGCACTTCTCTTTAATTCTTCTCCCATCTAATTTTGGCATGGGGAGCATTCCATGTTGAGACACTCAACTACAAGTATCTCTTTTTAAAAGTGCAAAGAGGCATTTTCTTTAGGGCATGTTGGGTGAATGGGGCAGAGCTGAGTGGTGACCCCCACTCGACCGAACAAAGGCAAAGCCTTCGGATGTATCTAAAACCTGCACTACACACAGGTAAATCTGCACCAGGTACATGCAGCCCGGATGAGGGACCACTCTGAATAGCTTCCTAGTGCTGCCCTGAGCTGGATGCCCTTCACGATGGCTGCTGACAAGCACATGTGCTGGAGGAAGCTAGAGTCTGAAGAATTCTTGGATGCTCTGATAGGTGCTGAAAAGATGTCAGGCTTCAGCAGAGGTGAAATCTCTTGATTTCAGCAGAGGTGAAAGAGACTTTTTTCCTTCAGAGAGCAAAGGGAGAAGGCAGAAATACTGAGGTTAAGAAGTCAGACAGTGGGAAACAGAGAGTGATTCGTGGGAAGACAGCCTGGAAGCAGTGATAAGAGAAGCAAGAAAACCAGACGCATGGCCTTGTAAACTAAAAGAAAAGTGGTTTTGTGAGATAGGGTGAGTCTAGTGTGGACACACGCTTCGACCTTCGGGCTGAATCCTTCTGGGTGGATTTGGGACCTAGTTTGTTCTGAAGGAAGGCGCTTGCTTGATGGAGAAAGCCCACAATATGGATGAACTGCTTGGAACATAATAAAGACACTTAAAGTACATTCTGGAGGAGTTGGTTCCTTCTCTATGTCGTTCTATTCTTAGCAGGGGCTTCTAGCTTTGTGCCTGATACGCCCAGTGGGCAGAGAAATTCCCTGCGGCAAATGACGAGATCCATGTTGTCCAGAAGCCAAACTGTAAAATCAGCGAAGCTGATCTTTGCTGTCCAGCTCTCCCCCCACCGCCAATGTTTTCAGTGATAACTCCCCTATCTTTACTTTCACCTCCCTCGCTCGTGCCCAAAAGCCCTTGTGACTACCTTCCTTTTACAATGGGGATACGTCTGGTCATGTCATTCATACTGTGAAGTCTTAGGAACTTACTCTGATATTCCCTTCAAAGTTGAAATCACTAATAGTAACAATTTTGACACCAGCTGGAAAATATTTATTTGGCCAGTGGGCCTTCTCCAACACCTTAAACCCTTCCAGTACAGAACAAACCTTTCCTCCACCCATGTGGAGGCTTGTTGAGTGCAAGGTCTGAGGGAAAAGTTGTTTTGATGCCCACGATGGGCATCAAAATGGCATCTCTGGCAGGTGGCTTAAATTCCACCTTGACTGTTTTCTAGCTTTGTGACATGGTGCACATTTCTTAACCTTTGAAAGTCTCAGTTTCATCTTTTAAAAAATGAGGATAAGAACAGTACTGATGACCTCATGGAGTTATTGTGGGAATGAGATTATGCCTGGCACAAAGCAAGTGCTCAATAAATATTTTCTATTGGGCTTCCTTGAATTGGAGATAGACTTACACAGAAACCTATTGGAATTCTCAGTGGCCCCTATTATTGGGGATCCATAGTATACCTTCGAACCCTCTCATTTCAACCTCAAAGGAGAACTCAATCTTAGTGATATTTATTGAGCATCTACCGCATATCCCAGGCTCTGTCCTTGGCACTGGGGTATAGAGACAAAAAGTCCTCCTTGCCTTCAAAAGGAAGAGAAGAAAGTAAATAATCGAATATACCATTTTTCAGGGCAGTCATCGAGGTGTGACAACGTAGAGAAAGGGTGTAGCAGAAGGAGAAGCTTACCATTTGGTGGGATGGGGTTGGAAGGTTCAGGAAAGGCTTCATGGAGGAGACAACACCCAAGGAGGGCTTTTGAGATATAATTAGGAGTTTCCCAGGTAAACAAGAAGGGAAGAGGATGTGCACGGAGGAGGAAGGAGCCTATGCAAAGTCATATTGGCATAAGACTAGAAGATAAAGTGACAGGGGAATAAGTGAGACAAGACTCCAGGAGGAGAGTCAAGGTCATGAGGGATGCTGCTAAGGAGACCATGTATGGAGTGTGGATGTATTCTTAGGGTGATGGAGGGTGAGTCTAAGCAGGGATGATCCTGAGCCATTCTGGTGGCAAAGTGGGGGATGAGCTAGAGGGAAACATGAGTGGAGGCGATGAGGTATGGTCCAGCTTCTCTTAGGAGCTGCTTTTGGCTATGTTGGTCTTAACTTTCTCTAATCCCTTTCAAATGTAGTTTTATTGACTTAAAAGTAAGTCCCTAAATCCTTTACTACAATTTGGAAATCAAAAAAAGTTCTGTAAATTTTCTTTCTTTCTTCCTTCCTTCATTTCTTGTTTGACAAATAAAAATTGTATATATTTATGGCATACCATCTGATATATATATCACATATATATGTTATATATGTATATGTCTGTTTTTATGCCAATACCAATCTGTTTTGATGACAGTAGCTTTGTAGTATATTTTGAAGTCAGGAAATATGATACCTCCAGCTTGGAAGTGTTTTCATAACTCATTTGGTGCCAGTGACCTGACTTGAAGCCATTCAGTAGCTAAATCTGAAAGGAACTGACATGGGGCTGTGTATAATATTTTATTTATCCTACTTGGTGTAAATATTCATACATTTTGCTGCAGAAATATCAAAGTTTGATTATGGGGTGTTACCACAGATTCTCTGAGGGTATTAGATAATATATGGCATATGCAACTGTGTTCTCTCTCTAATATTTAAAAAATTCTGAATTGTGAAACAGACCTGACCCTAAGGGTTTTGGCTAAGGAAAGGTATACCTGTAATGAGTTCTGGCTGTCATGTGAAAGAGTAATTCGTTTTCCTTATCTAAGCTTCCCTACATCCCCTCTCCTACTTCTCAGTTTTTGTTGTTGTTGTTGTTGTTGTTGTTGTTTGGTTTTTTTACTCTCATTTTCCCTGAGATCCTGATTCACACACACTTAGAGCGCAGACTGTGGATTTCCAAATGTTGATCAATGTACAACCATCAGATTGGCTGCACCAGAAACACCTGGGGAGTTTTAAAGCACATTTCTGTGTCCACATTAAAATATTTTAATTAAATAGAAATGGAGTCATCTTGAGAATTTGAACATTTTTTAAAGCCTTGTACATTATGCCCAAACAGGTTTGGAAGAAACTGGTTCAGTACTCAGTAGCAGTACTTTAAAAAAATTGGTGGAGTACTACAAGCATTTGGTCTTATGATAGTCTTTATTCGTCATGGAGTATAATTTGTTAAGAGTCACATTAGGAGAGCCTTAGTACTGTGTACCAATCCTATGACATGTAGAAATAAGAAGTAGGGTAGATGCCTAATGGATTTCCTGCCCAACAACATCTCTTGCCTAGGAACTTCCCCACCCCCTACATGGTTCTCATGTTATCCTACCACCCTGACCACAGTTGGTTGGTCCAAGGAGAAAGATGTTACTTCATTGGGATGATAAATCTCTTCTTTAAGATTCCTGGATTTGGAACTAAAAGGGGTCAGTATTTCTTTTCCCTGTGGCTATAAGTTTCAAAGTTTGAAAGAAGCTCTGTTCTCTACTGTATGGAGAAATGGGTTCTGTAGAAAGAGGGAAGAATGAAGCTGATGATGCGGCAGTGATAAGAGGCAGCAGTCCTGATATTGTCATATTCTTGGTACCAAATGTTTCTGAATCCCAGATGAATCCTTGCCCTCTGGGGCCTTGGTTGTTCTGTGCCCCCAGTTTTCTCCCAATTAATGCCTCATTTTTCTAGGTTGAGTCGGTTTCTGTTATTTGTAACCAAAATATTGTCCTGACTATTATCATTGCCAAAATATTAAAATAGTTTTTAATTAAAAACACTAGAAATAAAACAGTATTTACAAAAATGAAATTTTATCTGTGATTGCAAAATGAACTTCAACACACCTCCTAGAACTTGGATATCACTCTTCCTATCTACAGCTGAGAAAATCCTGTCACAGGAGACACTGAGGGAGTTTGTCTTGGCCATGTACCATTAAGTCAATGTGAAATGCTCCCACACCACCCATCCACAGATCATGAGGACAGGACTCCAACTGTTTTTTTTTTTTAATAATATCAAGATTATGTTTATCCTAATTCATTCCTGCTTTTAAAATACTTTTGATAATATCTATCATATTTCTTTTTGGGGGAACTCTGTCTGCCTTGTTGCACTTGAGATGTATATTGTTCTCTAGCTTTACACTAGGGTCTCACTAAAGGGCTTTAGTTCAGAGACATGTCCTTCCAGATATTTTTGCTCTGGACCACCTTAGGTAAGTCGCATCCTGGATAACTTAAGATGCAATATTGGGCTATGGCCAGTGGTGTGATGGAGCCAGTTTACACTAGCTCACAAGAGCTGATTGTATATATCTCCTCCCACCTTCATATTCAGTGACGTCTTTGGGTAGCTTGAAGTCAGCCATTGTGAGAGTACTATTTACATCACGGAAATTAGAAAACATTACAAATCATGTGTTTTTTTTTCCCCCTGGAGAAAAATGTTTAAAATTTGTTACACATCTACCAGCACATCACTAGCTACCACTCACTTGATTTGACAGCCCTTCTCTGGAGAGTCATTGAAAAGTGGAACTTATTTTGATATGTCTATTTTAAGTATACATGAAGAATTATAATTTCTAATTATCATTTTACTTAATTTTGTTTGGCCAAATAGTCCACCAGAATAATCAAATGTGTTATGACGATTTCTTAACTGCATTTCCCACTCAGGCTGTACAGTCACTGCTGTTGCTAATATCAGCACCACGGACAGAGACAGCAAATCCATAAAGTGGGGACGATTAGAACCAAAAATATCTCAAAGTTAAGGGTCTGGACTTGGCAGTGGGTTGAAAAGTAGAAGACAGTGAGGAATCTAGGATCAAGGAAGAAGTAAATGAATATTTACTAATATCCAGGTCCTTTACTAGGTGATGCTCCCAGTATTCAAGCGTCAGGGTCAAAGCAGAGACTAGAAACCATGGATATAAACAAAAATGAGAGCACCAACTTTATACAATAATTCATGAAAGCAATTAGTAAGAACTCAAGTAAAAATTAATGTTCCATGGTAGAATAGAAGGGCAAAATGTAAAATGCGTGGCCAGGAAAGAGCTGACTCATGGGAACTAGGAGGATGAGTAAGAGAAAGTACGATAAAAAGGAGAAGGTAGCAGCAAGATGGTCTATATACTAGGCAGAGAGTATGTTTTGATGAACAGAGCACTGGATGGGTCTTGCCCTGGCTCTGCTACTAATGTGCTAAGTGACCTTGATCAGATCACCTGACCTCTCTAAACTCTGGTTTTCTCGTCTGTGAAATGAAGACATTGAACTATATGATCTCTGAAGTTTCCACTAGCTCTATGACTTTGTGGAGAATTTTGTCTAAGCCAGGACATTTCTTACATGCCCTCTTAGGAACTGGAGTACAACCCATTAAGTGGAAACCTTCGACTGGAGTAAAACTTAAAATGAAATCCGTTGAGACTTGGGATTTCACATTTCATTGAGACAATAAATTGGAGTAGGCTTTTGGGGAGAGACAGAAAAAAATACCGCCATCCCACAGAGACTCAGAACCTAACCGATGGCTATTCCCAACTGACTATTCATCAAATGAATTAAAGCTGAAACACACTGAGATTTTACTGTCTACTCCTTAATGCATTGTTATCATTCAGAAATCAGCTCTACCTTTACAGTTATTTGAGACCAAGCATCACTTAAGTGCCAATATATATATTTTTTAACATCTTTATTGGAGTATAATTGTTTTACAATCGTGTGTTACTTTCTGTTGTATAACAAAGTGAGTCAGCTATACGTATACATATATCCCCATATATCCCTCTTACTTCTCCCTCCCTCCCACCCTCCCTATCCCAACCCTCTAGGTGGTCACAAAACACTGAGTTGATCTCCCTGTGCTATGTGGCTGCTTCCCACTAGCTATCTATTTTACGTTTGGTAGTGTATATATGTCCATGCCACTCTCTCACTTCGTCCCAGCTTACACTTCCCCCTCCCTGTGTCCTCAAGTCCATTCTCTACAACAGCGTCTTTATTCCTGTCCTGCCCTTATGTTCTTCAGAACCTTTTTTTTTTTTAAGATTCCATATATATGTGTTAACATATGGTATTTCTTTTTCTCTTTCTGACTTACTTCACTCTGTATGACAGACTCTAGGTCCATCCACCTCACTACAAATAACTCAATTTTGTTTCTTTTTATGGCTGAGTAATATTGCATTGTATATATGTGCCACATCTTCTTTATCCATTCATCTGTTGATGGACACTTAGGTTTCTTCCATGTCCTGGCTATTGTAAATAGGGCTGCAGTGAACATTGTGGTACATAACTCTTTTTGAATGATGGTCTTCTCAGGGTATATGCCCAATAGTGGGATTGCTGGGTCATACGGTAGTTCTATTTTTAGTTTTTAAGGAACCTCCATACTGTTCTCCATAGTGACTGTATCAATTTACATTCCCACCAACAGTGCAAGAGGGTTCCCTTTTCTCTACACCCTCTTCAGCAATTATTGTTTGTAGATTTTTTGATGATGGCCATTCTGGCCGGTGTGAGGTGATACCTCATTGTAGTTTTGATTTGCATTTCTCTAATGATTAGTGATGTTGAGCATCCTTTCATGTGTTTGTTGGCAATCTGTATATCTTCTTAGAGAAATGTCTGTTTAGATCTTCTGCCCATTTTTGGATTGGGTTGTTTGTTTTCTTGATATTGAGCTGCATGAGCTGCTTGTATATTTTGGAGATTAATCCTTTGTCAGTTGCTTCATTTGCAAATATTTTCTCCCATTCTGAGGGTTGCCTTTTCATCTTGTTTATGGTTTCCTTTGCTGTGCAAAGTTTTTAAGTTTCATTAGGTCCCATTTGTTTATTTTTGTTATTTCCATTTCTCTAGGAGGTGGGTCAAAAAGAATCTTGCTGTGATTTATGTCGTAGAGTGTTCTGCCTATATTTTCCTCTAAGAGTTTTATAGTCTCTGGTCTTACACTTAGGTCTTTAATCCATTTTGTGTTTATTTTTGTGTATGGTGTTAGGGAGTGTTCTAATTTCATTCTTTTACATGTAGCTGTCCAGTTTTTCCAGCACCACTTTTTTTTGTTGTTGTTGTTTTTGTTTTGTTTTGTGGTATGCAGACCTCTCACTGTTGTGGCCTCTCCCGTTGCAGAGCACAGGCTCCGGACACGCAGGCTCAACGACCATGGCTCACAGGCCCAGCCGCTCCACGGCATGTGGGATCTTCCTGGACCAGGGCACGAACCCGTGTCCCCTGCATTGGCAGGCAGACTCTCAACCACTGCGCCACCAGGGAAGCCCCCCAGCACCACTTATTGAAGAAGCTGTCTTTTCTCCGTTGTATATTCTTGCCTCCTTTACCAAAAATAAGGTGACCATATGTGTGTAGGTTTATCTCTGGGCTTTCTATCCTGTCCCATTGATCTGTATTTCTGTTTTTGTGCCAGTATCATACTGCTTTGATTGCTGTAGCTTTGTAGTGTAGTCTGAAGTCAAGGCACCTGATTCCTCCAGCTCCATTTTTATTTCTCAAGATTGCTTTGGCTATTTGGGGCCTTTTGTATTTCTATACAAATTGTGAATTTTTTTGTTCTACTTCTGTGAAAAATGCCATTGGCAGTTTGATAGGGATTACAATGAATCTGTAGATTGCTTTGGGTAGTATAGTCATTTTCACAGTGTTGATTCTTCCAATTCAAGAACATGGTACATCTCTCCATCTGTTTGTATCATCTTTAATTTCTTTCATCAGTGTCTTATAGTTTTCTGCATACAGGTCTTTTGTCTCCCTAGGTAGGTTTATTCCTAGGTGTTTTATTCTTTTTGTTGCAGTGGTAAATGGGAATGTTTCCTTAATTTCTCTTCCAGATTTTTCATCATTCATGTATAGGAATGCAAGAGATTTCTGTGCATTAATTTTGTATCCTGCCACTCTACCGAATTCATTGATTAGCTCTAGTAGTTTTCTGGAAGCATCTTTAGGATTCTGTATGTATAGTATCATGTCATCTGCAAACAGTGACAGTTTTACTTCTTCTTTTCCAATTTGGATTCCTTTTCTTTCTTTTTCTTCTCTGATTGCTGGGGCTGAAACTTCCAAAACTATGTTGAATAATAGTGGTGAGAGTCGGCAACCTTGTCTTGTTCCTGATCTTAGAGGAAATGGTTTCAGTTTTTCACCATTGAGAACGATGTTGGCTGTGGGCTTGTCATATATGGCCTTTATTATGTTGAGGTAAATTCCCTCTATGCCTACTTTCTGGAGGGTTTTTATCATAAATGGGTGTTGAATTTTGTTGAAAGGTTTTTTTGCATCTATTTAGATTATCATATGGTTTTTCTCCTTCAGTTTGTTAATATGGTTTATCACTTGATTGATTTGTGTATATTGAAGAATCCTTGCATCAAGTGGGTTAAACCCCACTTGATCATCGTGTATGATCCTTTTAATGTGCTGTTGGATTCTGTTTGCTAGTATTTTGTTGAGGATTTTTGCATCTATGTTCATCAGTGATATTGGCCTGTAGTTTTCTTTTCTTGTGACATCTTTGTCTGGTTTTGTTATCTGAGTGATGGTGGCCTTGTAGAATGAGTTTGGGAGTGTTCCTCCCTCTGCTATATTTTGGAAGAGTTTAAGAAAAATAGGTGTTAGCTCTTCTCTAAATGTTTGATAGAATTCACCTGTGGAGCCATCTGGTCCTGTACTTTTGTTAGAAGATTTTTCATCACAGTTTCAACTTCAGTGCTTGTGATTGGTCTGTTTATATTTTCTATTTCTTCCTGTTCAGTCTTGGAAGGTTATGCTTTTCTAAGAATTTTTCCATTTCTTCCAGATTGTCCATTTTATTGCCGTATAGTTGCTTGTGGTAATCGCTCATGATTCTTTGTATTTCTGCAGTGTCAGTTGTTACTTCTTTTTCATTTCTAGTTTTAAGTGCCAATATTAAAGTCTAAGGCTAACCCTGATACACAGTGGAACAAAGGGAATTCTTAACTACAACACACACACCCTAGTGAGAAGTTCAGAAACTATGTCTACAGAGAAATATCCTCAGAGCCAACGATAGAGATTAGTGAGCTGTGGGTCAAGAAAATTGGTCAATTATTTATCAGAATTACTGAAAAAATGAAACTGAATTTCAGAAAACTTCACCTGAGTTTATATTATTGATGTTCATTAAAAATCATTTAGACAAGAAAGGAACTATATAGAGTTCAACTCCTTCTTTTAAGAGATGTCACCCTGCCTATGAGTGATAGGCTAGAATCAAATACCACATTTTGTCAAATCTGGAATACAGGGACAGGTGATCTGTTATGAGAAGGTCATGCATTGATATATGATCTAAACGCTGTTCTGAAACACAAGCAGATATTTAAGGAACTTCAGTGAAGTCATTGAAGACACCACTTACAGCACAGCCATCCATGGAAAGAACTATTCCAGGCTGTGATAAATGAGCTCAACTGTGCCAAAGGAGAGGGACACACATCTGGAGAATATCACCCCAGTCCCTTTTTTGTGAACTATGGGCTTACAGAAATACAATCTTATATGAACATTTTTCTTCAAATGCTTATATAATTTAAAGCTGACCGCCTTGGGCATGCAGAAATCCAGGTGTAACATGGAAATCAGTGTCATTGCCTATAACTGGAATCACCCATTCTTCATTCTTCCCTCTTTTAAAGGCTGTATCAACTCAGCATCATGAGATTATATTGGACCCAACTCTGTATAATCACTAAAAAGAATTGTTCCTGTTTCAAAGAATTTTGGTTTTGCTCTACATAATTTGAAACTTAAATTACCACAGAACTTTAAATTCTTAGGGAATGAAGGAACCTAGAATGAATATGTGTTCTGCTTGATGGTAAGGTGGTGACATGAGTAGATAAATTTCTCTTGGGAGAACTGAGTTTGCTTGAGGGAGGTGCAAGGATTTACACATTGTAAAACTAACATATTGCTAATCCCAGTGATCCCAGGGTCAAGTATGACTGTCATCCAAGCCTTCAACAAAGGCTGAGGCTGCTTTTCCCTTTCTGTACTAGGCACTGGGCACACAGTACCTGCAGAGCTTGGCATGGTGCCCACTCTTAGTGAGCTCACATGCTGGTGGGAAGAGCTGACAAGCAAACAAGTATATAAAGCCCGGTGAGCATAGCTATCACTCTAGGAGTTATACAATTACCACTCTAATTCTTCCTCATAGGTCCTAGACACATTGAAATTTGGGGGAAACTTGGGGGTAGTGGAATTGTCATTGAGAAAAAAATTTTAAACGTTGCCAGAGAGCATTCTGGAATAATAAGAGTTGAACTGAAGAAAAATGTGCTAAGATCTTTTCTCATTTTTAGAATTTCATAATTTCTGGTTCATTTTCAGCTCATGAAATTACAACCCCCCATAGCTGTCAGTGGAATACATTCAAGGGCCCTGATCAAAAGGCTCCTCCAGAAGATAGCCCTGATTAATCCAATCCAGCCACAAACACTAAATTAATTTAGCCTCCCTCCATCACTATGGTAAGTCAAGGATTGCGATTTGGGTTTGTCTTCTCTCTCCCATTCACTACCACCTCAATATATCCTCTGCCTCCATCTGGTCTCATTTGCAAGTTTATAAAGGCAAAGAGCATGTATCCTAATTTTTCTGAATCATCCTTGCCACCAAGCTGAGTGCTCTGCACCCAGGAGATGCTTGGTCAATGCAAGCATAGCTCTCCTTTCATCCTCAAAGCTTACACAACCAAACAAGCATGGTTATTATGAAATCGGCGCTGGTGATCATCCCTCCCACTCTTTATTCTTCAGTACCTTGAGTTCCATAATCAGACCAGGATTTCCTTCACCTTCAGTTCTTTCATTGACCCTTTTGGATTTAGCTGACTTACTAACCAAGTGCTGAAGTGCAGGTGCGAGTAAGTTACTTTAAAAACTTCTTAAAACTTTTGAGGAGTTCATCGTATGTTTGCCATGGTTCCAAAGGAGCTGACAATAAATAACATGTGACAGGAAGTAATGAATTGTCCATGACCATGAAATGTTGACTTTCACAAAGGGCTCTACCGAGGAGCTGCAGGAGGAAGGTGACGCAGTGATGGAAAAATTAACTAGGTGTTGTTGGTGCCAAGGAATAAGCCACTTTTTATAGTGACACCCACGTCATGGTGTCAACTTGGGCAGGGGTCTTCAGGGAATTGTATGATGAACAAAGAGTCGTGATTCAAAAGCTGTCACTGTGGGAAGACTCAGTGCTGTATCAATGGCACACCAGTCACCTGCTTTAACAGGATGCAAATAACCTTGTCAGGTAGCAGACGTGAGTCAAGCTGTCATATTCTGAGACAGTTGAATTGATTTGTGTTTGCGTTCTCATTTTGTTTTATTCCATATGTGTGGAAAATAAAAAGAGAGGCTTGTCCCTTTCTCCCTCTGCAAAGGGACCACCACATCCCACAGTTTTCTGGTTATTCTTTGGTACTTCGTGTAAAATGTGGCTGTGAACTTTGCCTGGGGCTAAGTGTGGACCTGTGAGATCACACAACCCCATAAGATGGTTTCCATTCTGGCTTCACTGACTCCAGCAATCCATGGCATGCTGTTAAATATTTTACAACCAGCTCCCGGGGAGGGTCGGGGGTAAAAAGAAAAGCCCAGGTCAGTGGCATTTCCTGATTTCCACCGTGTAAATACTCCCATCTGTGCTGATCTCAGGCTGCTAACATGACGTCATTGAACGTGGTGTTGGAAAGATGAGCCAGTCGGCTCCAGCTCAGCACTGCCAGCGATCCCAACACTTAGCCACGGCTGGGCGTCCTCATGAAGAGGGGACAGAAACACCATCCTGATACCCTGGTCATTGTGAGGTGAGGAGAGCAGCTGTGTACCCAAGTGTTTTACACAGGTATCCCTTATATCTTAGGCAGCAAGCTGGGGCCCTCATGGCCTCTTTTAGTGGGATGACTGTGTTCTTTATCATCATAACAGGGATGCATTTGTGATAAAAGGGGATGTCATTCATATTTATACTAGGACCGTGGGCACAGCTAGGGCTGTGCCTTGACAAACCAGGACTATATGATCACCCTCCTTTAGAGCAAGACGTAAACTTAGTAGAGAGCGAAGCTGTATCCATTTGAAGCCTCCTCTGTATTCTCCATCCCTGGGCATTGTTCTCTGTCCAGTGGTCCTGGAGGCCCCACCCAGCCTGGAGCTGCAGCTAGCCTGGCAGGGGCAGGGTCGGCACAGCTCATAAAACTGTGTGTGTTTTCAGGATGATAACTTCCGTCGATGCATATTTTCAACCACAGCAAATGCCCCTTCCTGTCTGAGCCATTGTATGAGCAGCTAAATTCTACTCTTGTTGGTCTAAAGCCAAACTTCCTATTCTTCTCATAAAAGAATAAAAAATATATAAGATATTATGGGAGAAAAAAGGAATCCAGTAAATAATCCTCTCCTTACACTACTCTAAATTTGCTTTTAGTCCTTGCTTATGAGTGTGTAGGCATATGTATTGATGGAGCTGTAATCAGTGCGTGCAAACTATTGGGTGTTCTTCTTGTTTCCATTTAACATTATTTCACATACTCATTTCCATATATTGACTCAAGCCACATGCCTATCATTTTTTATGGCAACATAGTATTCCACCATGTTGACATGCTCTAGTTTTACTTCCTGTTCTCCCAAGAAAATGTCCTGGCTTCGTGCAGAATGGTTGTCGTGACTCCAGGCCAGCAGGGAGAGCTCTGGCTGGTTCCCGTTGCGGGAGGAGCAGAGAGCATTGGGCATTGGGTCAAAGCTTATCAGTAACTGGTGTTTCAGTCTGGGAACTGAATCTCTAACCAGTCACTGTGATGTATGCAGATGAGGGGCACGGAGAGACGGTGGAATACATTTTGGTTTTGTTTTTAGAGATAGCATGTCTTGCCTGAGCGAAACAATCAGAACTGATTTTTTTTTTTTTTGCGGTACGCGGGCCTCTCACTGTTGTGGCCTCTCCAGTTGCGGAGCACAGGCTCCAGACGCGCAGGCTCAGCGGCCATGGCTCATGGGCCCAGCTGCTCCACGGCACGTGGGATCTTCCCGGACCGGGGCACGAACCTGTGTCCCCTGCATCGGCAGGTGGACTCTCAACCACTGCGCCACCAGGGAAGCCCTGATTTTTTTTTTTTTAATTGAAGTATAGTTGATTTACAATGTTGTGTTAGTTTCAGGTGTACCCCAAAGTGATTCAGATATATATATATATATTCTTTTCCAGATTCTTTTCCCTTATAAGTTATTACAAAATACTGAGTATAGTTCCCTGTGTTATACAGTAGGTCCTTGTTGGTTGTCTGTTTTATATATAGTAGTGTGTATCTGTTAATCTCAAACTCCTGGTTTATCCCTCCCCCTGCCTTTCCTCTTTGATAACCATAAGTTTTTTTCTATGTCTGTGTGTCTATTTCTGTTTTGCCACAGTGCACATTTTTGCACGGTGAAGTTCAATGTTAACTCTCTCCTGTCTTCTGCTTTTATAACTTCAGCTCCTCTGAGGTCCCAGACACCAAGAGAGGCCACATGTCAGTAAGGACATTTAACAAAGGGGCAACTAACATTAACGTAGGCGTTGGGTGACTTCTAAGTCATACCTAACAACATAGGCCTTTTAAATTGATCAGCTGCAGGATAAAGTCTGCTGACTCTTCCAGGGTTTCTGAGGGACACTGAGCTGCCCAGTGCTTCCTCCAAGGCCGTAGCAGCTGAAAGTAGAGAATTCAGCCCTGGATGTTCAAGCCCTTGGGTCTGAGAATTCGCTTCCTCTGAGTTCTGAGTCCAGGCCCAGATCGGGCTATTGCTTTGAATGAGTGTGGCTTTAGCTCCTAGGGAGGATCAATAAACAGTGTAAGGGAAGAAGATGATACTTAAGTGCAACCTTCTGCCTTGAACCTAAGGCTGAGTTCATGAAATCTCATTATCTTCTTGTTGGGGTTACAGTCTCATCTTTGTATAGTGAACTTGCTTAATTTTGGGGGGGACTGCGGTCTAGAGGAGAGGTTTGACTCACCCCCCATAGTGCTTACTACATGCCAGCCTCTGTTTTAAGCACTTTAGGCAAATTAACTCACAAAATCCCAACTGTCTGAGGTCTATACTATCACTCTGCCCATTTTATCAATGAGGAAACTAAGCACGGAAAGGTTAAGTAACGTGCCAAAGCCTCAAAGTTAGCGCATGGCAGGTCTGGGGTTTGAACCCAAGTGGTTTGGTGCCAGGGTCTATGCCTTAAACTACCACACTCTTCTAATGAGATTCCAGTCTTTTCATCCAGAAGTGGGTCTGGCATTTCTCTGCCCTTGGTCCTTTCTGCCCCAGGCCAGACCAGGCTATCTTCAACCTTCTAGGAAGAACCCCAGAAAGGATGGGCTGATTTCATCCATCTGAGCCTTGCAGGCTGAACGAACAATCGAAAACACACCTAAAAAGATTACCCCCAATTTTGTCTCTAATTTCCTTCCTAAATAGATTTTTCCTCTGCTGATGAAATCTGTCTCAGTTTGGGGGTGGGCTTGTAGGTAGGAGAGTCTGGACTGATTTGGTGTCAGAAGGTCTCACATATCTGCCAGGAAAAATATGGGGAGGGATTTTATGCTTCGAATATGGTGGGAAACTACAGCTTCTTTCATGGTTTATCCGTCCATCCGTCCATCCATCCATCCGTCCATGCACCCCGCATCCATTCATCTATCATCTATCTATCTGTCTATATCTACCTATCTGTCTATCATCTATCTCTATCTGTCCTCTATCACCTATCTATCTGTGTATCTATCTAGCCATCGTTTTTGCAGGTTGATAATAATGTTGGGGCCACCGACCAGGATGCTGCCTGGCGTGTCACCCCTCCACAGCCCTGTTTATGGCCATCATAAAATGTCTGTGGACAGTCCAATGGCTGATTTTCCAGGGTCTTTTTCTACTATCTGAAGGATCAGAAAAAAAATCTATCAACTGGAGAAATTAAGCCATTTTTCTTCCGGGGAGAGAAATGGAGTAGCAGGCTTTCCACATTAAAATGCTACAGTGGATTCCAGATGAATGAAAAATTGGTCTGCATAGTAATGAGACTCGGGAGAGATACGGAAGGTTTGTAGCTGGTTCCTGGCAGAGGTGCAGCGTGGGACAGTACATCAAGCCTGGATGAGTCAGGCGAGTGGGTCTCAGGGGCTTTCACTCTGGGGAGCCGGATGCCAAGATATCACTCTCTTTAGTCTCCCTGCATTTATTTTTCCGAAAAGCTAGCTGTCCAGGTGGTTTTATTAGAGAGGGGCAATCGCTGGGCTCCTCGTCCCATTATCACCCTTTGTTCCCTCCGGTGCCGTGCACCAGGTGCCTGACAGGAACCCCACTGCCCCTCACAACTCACACAGGTCAAGTCCCTCAGAAAGAGGGGTCCAGCCTTCAGCGGGGGTGAGGCCTGTCGCAGAGGAAGGACATTAGCCCAGCTTCAGGCGATTAACCCACGTATGATCCAGGTATAACATTATGACTGGCCGGAAACCTAATCATGGTCTATCTACGGACCTGAGCAAACTGGAGCGAGCGATGACAGTGGGCAGGTTACTGGGAAGCCACAAGAGCAGGAGAATTCACTTAAGGATGCCAGCCCAGACCCCGCCCTTGGTGGGGATTAGCTTCCTGTGGGCTTTCAGGCGCCCGACCTTCCTGAGTTGCCCTGGAGCTCCTGGCTCAAAAGGGCTATTTCTCACCTGGGAGGCTCTTGGGGACAGAGGCTCCTTTGTCTTGTCATTGCTTTTTCAGGGTGAGTCTTCTGCCTACAGCTGCTGCTCGCTTCCTACAGAGGGGCCCCGTCACAGGAAGGGAGAACAGGGCCCTGGCAACTTGGATGCGAAGCTGCTAGGCGGGCGGTTAGAGGCTTAACAGCTCTGAGCATCATTGATAAGATGGGGACGACAGTGCTGAGCCTGCACAGATGCTGTATCCACTTAGCAGGTGCTTCCTAAATGGGAGCTGCTGTTTCATTATTCTTTGCTGCCTGGCGTGAGTGGAAGGGCGGCGAATTCCTGCCGCTCCCAAGTGTTGCCTGATCTACCATGTCTATAGTCCCACTATCATTTTTATTTATTTATGTCTAATTTCATTCCAGAGCAGCTTATGTGCTCTACTCCCTGAGGTCCCCTTCAAAGGCAGGTATTCATGGGAGAGGTAACATATCAGATCCACCCTTTTCACATTTTCCCAAAAAGCCCTCTAATGGCAGAGGGGAGTGAGCCTGTACATTCTGGGTGGCTGTGCAGACTGAGTCAGACAGCATAGCAAGTGTGAAGTTTCTTTGAGTTTTTTGCCTTAAAAGTGCAGGCCAATTTCGAAGCCTACTCTATAACATAAGCATCGTCTGAATGATTTGTTTAGAAAAAATAAACATTAGATGCTGCAGAAAGAAGAGTGATGATTACCCGTTGATCTAGTGGTTCCTAACACTGTTTTCCAAACCTACTGCATCAGAATCACTGGGAAAACTTAAAACCATCCAGCTACCCAGACCCCATGTCTGAAACTTTGACCCGTGTTTTGGGCTGGAACCTGGGGATTTGGGTTTTAGGAAGTGTCCCTAATCAATTCTGACTTGAGGCCAGGTTTAGGATCCACTGCAGAGTAAATACCCCCAATCTGCAGGGAGACATGTGTCTTTAAATGGAGGAGGGGAGTTCATGGGAGCAGAAGCCAGAGGAAGGCTCCAGCAGGTAAGGAGGTAAGGTAGACAAAGAGTTGGGGCTGAGAGGACAGTAAGATGGGCCTTTTGAAAGACGTTTACTCGTTCGTTCATTCTGCCTTAGAATGATCAGTACTGATGTCAAACCTGCCCAAGCCTGTGGTTTCTTATGAATCCGTGACCTGAACATGAACACTGCTCAGGAAGGTGGAAGGCACCTGGCCCGGACACTGACGATGCGGCCGGCCCTGCGCACCTGAGATCTCATCTGAATCGGGGATTTGAGTCAGGCCCAGCGTGGGGAGGTCATCAAAGCTGCAGCTGGTCACACAGGCGCTGCAGAGGCTGTGTGGCATTGTTTCTCTGATGGTTGGGAAAGAGTGGGGGGTGGGGGGTGCCGGGATGCTCTGGAAGCTTCTCTAGACTCCGATCCCAGGACAGGACTTCCTGGTTATTCCTAGCCGGGGTCTGTCCCTACACTGCTGGGACCTTCTCTGGGTCTGGCTCCCCTGTGCATGCTCCCCGCATCCCACGCCACCCCCCACCCCGACCCCGAGGCAGCACCCAGTGCATTTGCTGTCCCTTCTCCCACGATCACGGGCAGGCGCAGGCAGGCTGGCCAGGAACTTCCCGCTTCAGGTTTTCCAGTTTGCCGACCATGCAGGCCCCAGGCCTGGATTTCTGCTGAGGCAGGTGACCCCCTGGGACCTGACCTCTGCACCCTGTCCCCCGGCAGGGCCAGTTGTCAAGGAGATGACAGGATTGAATTCCGAGTTAAGGGAACCAATCTTGTCTGTCTAATTTTATCTTCACTGTCTTCCTCTTGCCTGCCCTTCCTCCGCTCTCTCTCTCTCTCTCCCTCTCTCTCTCTCTCTTTATCCCGTTCAGCAGTTAAAAGAATGGTGGTCATTTTCTAAGTGGTGACCAAATCATTATTTCATTCAAGTAAGACTTTTGCGGGCTTTTAGGCAATCTCTGCCGTAGGGTTGATTTTGCATATCATACACACAGAGCTGCCTTACGTTATTGATTGCTTCCAAGCCCCTGGACTAACTCACCTGTGATCCTCACAACAGCCTAGGAAGACTTTATTACCTCCAGCTGTCTGATGCAAAACATAGAAATAAGAGGCAAAGCCCACAGCTAGCCAGTGACTAAGCTGGTCCTGGATCCCAGGTCTCCTGACCCACAGTTCAGAGCTGGCCGGGATTTAGGATGGGACGTGCAACCTCCCTGGGCTCCTGGAGGCATTACACCTCTGGGGCCGGGTCAGTGCATTCAGTCGGCGGCACATAGCCGAGCTTTGAGCTCATTTCGCTGCCTGGTGGCCATGATGCTGATGCTGATCTGATGAGACTCAGCTTATGGGATGTGATACCATCTGTATCCTTTGTCAAAAGCCATCAACTTTTCAGGACAAATCTGCAAATGGTGTTTCTTGCTTCTCCTCCCAACACCTACTTCCCCTTGCTCATTTTAAGATAATAAAAATATATGACATTTCTAAAACGCCACTCATCAGGCATCTTAGAAATTCACTTAGAAACTTGCAAATAAATGAAATAAAATGATGGCCATACTCAATGGGGGTAGAGTAACCCTCCTCCTCTTGGAGGGTGATGAGGGCATCAAGTCCACATAAACAGAGTCCTTTTCTGTTGTCCTGATACCTACAAAAAAATCTTCTAGAATGAACCCCCTCTATCCACTATCCTCCCACAACCCAGAGGCATCTTTGTTTGTTCTTATTTCAGTTTGTAGTAAATGACAATCACCTGGAAAGGGCATGGCTATACCGGGACTTAGGCGAGCCTGCCCCCCAGGATGTGAAGCCCAGCTAAGGGGATGTCCTACTTCTATCTTGCCTCTCCTCAAGTTCTCTGTTTGGCACTCCTCTCTCAGGGCCCCCTCCCAGCTGCCCATCCCTATAGCCTCCCTCCCACTCCAGATGTGCTCAGAATCATCACCCACATACACACAGCAGCCAAATTTCTTCCTCCCATGGGGACTTTCCCAACCTGTATCTCATTATTTTCAAGAAGACAGAACTTTTCTCTAGGGTAATTACATGTCCTGGTTTGCCCATGACTGTCACAGTATGATTGTGATGTCATAATCATGAATTATATGTTCCTTTTGACTCAAACAAAATATCTCGTTGTGTATACGAAATTACCTGGTCTCTCAATGATCAGGTTTGCGGGAAGGACACCTTCATTGATATTTCCTAAATGAGATGATCTCCATACGAAGTCATGGCAAGATGGGGAGAGAGACATAGGAGATGGGTGTCTCGGGTAGCTTGCCTCGCTGACTTACAAGCTCATTTATCTTGGTTTCCTCAGAGCTTAGCACAGAGCTTGGAACACACTAGAGTAGTGATTCTCAAACTTTTGGGTCTCAGAACTATTTTACATTCTTCAAAGTTACTGAGGACGCCAAAGAGCTTTGTTTATGCAAATTATATCTGACATATTTAATACATTAGGAATTAAAACTGAGAGAGATTTAAAATATGTATTGGTGTTGATTTATATTTTTGCATATCTCTTCAGTATGTTGCCCAGTAGTAACTAGCGAGATTCCATATTTGGTCTTGTGGCAACCCTCAACACGTAGTCTCTGAAAAACTCCACTGTACACTCAAAAGACAATGAGAAGGAGAAAGGCAAATAAACTCTAGCATTAACATGAAAAACTAATTTTGCCCCTATGGACCCCTGAAAGCATCTCAGGGACTCCCGGGAGACCCAGACCACACTTTGAAAACTGCTTCCCTGCCTAGAGTCTGTCATACTGAGCAAAGTAAGTCAGACAGAGAAAGACAAACATCATATGATATCGTGTATATGTGGACTCAAAAAACAATGGTACAAATGAACCTATTTACAAAACAGAAATAGTCATAGATAGAAAACAAAGCTTATGGTTGCCAGGGGGGAAAGGTCGGGGGCGGGAGGGATACATTGGAAGATTGGGATTGACACATACACACTACTGTATATAAAATTGGTAACTAATAAGGACCTACTGTATAGCACAGGGAACTCTACTCAATACTCTGTAATGGCCTATATGGGAAAAGAATCTAAAAAAGAGTGGATACATGTATGTGTATAACTGATTCAATTTGCTGTATAGCAGAAACTACCACAACATTGTAAATCAACTCTACTCCAATAAAAATTAATAGCAAAAGAAAGAAAACTGCTTCCCTGGGTATTCAGTTAGTACCTGTTGAATAAAACAAATTTTCACATTAAAAATCTATAAGAGGAATGTGGCAGCTTCCAGTGGGAGGGGAGGTATTATTTGCACTTCCTGGATAGTTCCTGTGTAATTTAAATAGCTACTTTAGACATATTATGGTTCAGATTTGGGGGGATGAGGGGGACCCGATGCCTATAATAAAACAATTATAAAATTTTTTTTCCATGGAAAAAGGTGAAATAAAATTCAGGCAATAAATTAGCAAAATTTTGAACATATTTGTGTCCGTGTGAAACGGATGTGTACGATTCTCAAGCCACTGAGGGTGAAAAGAGGGGATGTTCGATCTCTTCTAGTGAAATTATAAGGTTTCCAAGGTTGGGGCTCTATTTTCTCATTTTTGAGATCTGTGTTGTCCAATACAGTAGCCACCAGCCACCTGTGACTGTTGAATACTTGAAAGATGGTGCTAGCCAGATTGAGCTGTGCTATAAATATAAAACGTACACTGAATTTTGAAGATTTGGTATGAAAAAAGAATACAAAATGTCTCATTAATCATTTTAGAATATCAATGACATGCTGAATTAATGTTTTGGCTATACTGAGTTAAATAAAATATATTATTAAAATTAATCTCACAGCCAAGATGTCCTTCAATGGGTGAATGGCTAAAAAGAAACTCGGGTCCATCTAGACAATGGAATATTATTCAGTGTTAAAATGCAATGAGCTATCAAACCATAAAAAGACATGGAGGAACCTTAAATATATGTCACTAAGTGAAAGAAAGCACTTAGTGAAAGAATCTGAAAAAGCTACATACTGTATGATTTCAGTCATGTAACACTATGGAAGAAGCAAAACCCCGAGGACATTGAAAGATCAGCAGTTGTCAGGTGTTAGATGGGGGGAGAGGCAGAAAGGGGTGAATAGGTGAGCACAGGGGATTTTTAGGGCAGTGAAACTATTCTGTGTGATATAGTAACGGTGATACTTGTCACTTAGACATTTGTCAAAACCCATGTGTTGTGTTTTCTTTACAACACAAAGAGTGATCCTTAATGTAAACTATGGGTTTTAGTCAATAATAATAATAATAATGTATCAATATTGGCTCATCAATTGTAACAAATGTCCCACCCTAATGCAGTATGTCACTAACGGGGCAACAAGTTGAGGCAGAGGAGGTGGTGGTGCAGATATATGGGAGATCTTCATTATTGCTCAGTTTTTCTGTAAATCTAAAATGGGACGAGGGGTCCAGATCCCGGCTCCACTCCGTGCGGCGGGCAGCTCCCTCTCAGACCCCAGCAGAAATCCCTAACCTTGCAAGATGCATTGGTAGCTGGTGTCTTTAAGTGAATCCCTGCATGTTGGCAGAGAGGTCTGTGAGTGGTCATTTTTATAAATCCCGAAGAGGGAGTGGAAATGACCTCCTTCCTTCCCAGTCCCACGCTCACCCAGGCTTCATCCCAGAGGGATTTAGCTGGGAAAGTCACTTTTCGGAGACTGGTTCCCTCTACTGCCAAACTCGGCCACCAAAAGTTCTGAAAGTAAACCGGGCACCTCCTGCCCTTGGGGCCCTTGGACTTCATCAGGGCTGTGGTCCGAATTCAGATGTGGGATGAGGGCAGCCCCCAGCCTCCATGGGGTGCTTGGAGAACGCAAACTCATCCCTTCATTCCCCAAATACCTTCTGTTATTTATTTTTATTTGAAATCAGGAAATACTCCAAACACACAGAAAAACACAGAGAATACTGCAAGATTCTCATGTGTCCACTGCCCAGATGTAAAAGATGTTAATATTTTGCCTTAAAGCTTCAGATCATTTTTTAAAGAAATAGCCTGTTTTAGATGGAGCTGCACAGTAGAATCATCAACCTGTCCCCATCCTTTGCCTTTTCTCTTTCCAGAGGGAACCTGTCTCCTGATATTACTGGAGTTCTTCCCTACCTAGCTTTATATATCATCTATGTACATGGCCATAAGCAAATGTATTACTGCTTTTAACAATGTAATAAATAAATAGAGAGACAGCTACTTACTGAATGTCTAGTATGCACTAGCCACTGTTCTAGGTACTGAGGATGGAGTAACGAAAAAAAAATCTCAACACTCGAGTTTAAATTCTAGGGAGGGAGGCAAATTAAAAACCAACACACGTGACAGTGGAATACTACTCAGCCATAAAAAAGAATGAAATGTTGCCATTACAATAGACAAATAAGCGCAAAATAAATAACTTAGTTTCCCATCGGTGCTCTGAAGAAATCATGCAAAGTAAAGAGAGAGAGAAGGACTGGGGTTGTGTGAGAGCTGGGGCTACATGCAGCAACATGGATGGACGTGGAGGGCATTATGCTAAGTGAAATAAGTCAGAGAAAGACAAATACTGTATGATATCACTTACATGTGGAATCTAAAAAACACAACAAATTAGTGAATATAACAAAAAAGAAGCAGACTCACAGATATAGAGAACAAACTAGTGGCTACCAGTGGGGAGAGGGAAGAGGGGAGGGGCAATATAGGGGTAGGGAGATAGGAGGTACGAACTATTAAGTATAAAATAAGCTACAAGGATGTATTGTACAACGTGGGGAATATAGCCACTATTTCACAGTAACTATAGATAGAGTATAAACTTTAAAAGTTGTGGCTCACCATATTGTATACCTATATAGTAACTTATATAGTATTGTACAGCAACTATACTTCAATTTAAAAACAAGAAGATTAAAAAACGCCAACACCTATGAGTACGCTGAAGAAAAATAAGGCAGGGAAGGTGCATCCCGGGTGCTGTCGGCTGACCTCCTGGGGTGGGTCCTGTGCTATATTGCCTTAAGCTTTGACTCCTTTTCAGTGGTGGTTAGTTTTTTTCTACAGGAGTCCCATTGCCCTGGGTCATGGAAGGGCAAAGAAAGGGGTCCTGCCGTTTGCTTCTGCAATCTGTGAATGGTTTCCTATGAATTCCACAGCTTGGGGGTCCAGCACCCCGAGGGAAGTTTACATTCAGACTCCCCTCTGTGGGAACCTCAGTCTTGGGATTTCAGTTTCACAAGGGAGACATTTTTCCCTCTGGAGCCCCAGGCAGATGACACCGCTTTGTCATTTCTCGGAGCCATTAGGAGAGATTTTCCCCCAGTCTTTTCTCATAGAGGAGGCAGTTCTTCCAAGCGCCTGCTTAGAGGCAGGTCTCAAGGCTGCTCCCTGTGTGATGCGAACTGTGTCCCCCAACGTGCGTGCCGCAGGGACCTGTGTCCAGGACATATATCCGCCGGGCTCTCCAGCCCTCGTCGGTTCCATTTTATGGTCCATTTTTGCCTCTTGCACCAGGGGAGTTTTCTTTCCTTCTTTGCAACTTGGATCAAAATTTAAAACGTATTTTTGTTATTTTGTCCAGGACCTCTGTGTGTTTGGAACAGAAGGGAATCCACAGCAGCTCTGATTGCTGTGCTCCCAGGATTTTAAACCATCTTTTTATTGGCTTGTCTCAGGGCCTTAAATCCTCCCTCTGGCCTCCTGCCTTGTAGTTAAGAGCACGATTCTAGAGTCGGACTCTCTGGATTCAAATTCTGGCTCCATCACTTATTAAATGTGGACCAGGGGAAAGATAAGTAACCTCAGTTTCCTCATCTGTACAGTGGGACACTCATAATACTGGCCTCCTTGGATCGTTAGGAAGATTAAATAAGTTAGCACGGTAAGGTGCTCAGACGGGTGTCTGGAACCTGGTAAGTACCATACAGATACTAGCTGTTATTTATTTAGGTTTAGGGTCTTTACTGTTAGTCTGCTACTAATAAAGGATTCAACTCTTGGAAAATATATTCCATAGGGTTACTACTATGTATCTACCACTAATACGTTTAGTTTATTCAGTTCTCACCTAGTTGTCATCTTGGAGAAGGGAGATGAGGAACCCTTAGGAACTGGAGTCTGAGAGGCTAAACTTTGATGGGGATGGGTGGTCCAGGAGGATGGTTTGTCCAGGTGTGGCGGCAGAAGGGAGTGATCTTGCCAGCATGAGGGACTATATTTCTTTGATAAAAATTTAGAAATTAACAAAGAAAAGAAGCCATTTCCGATGTTGGTTCTTTCCTATGATTTTGAGGAAGGAGTGTGTCGTTTTACTGGAGTTTTTGTCTGGGCCACTTTTGCATTTCTTTTTTACTGAAGAGATTGTCACTTCCCAGTAGACTTGTCTAGGAAACACTTTAAAGTATTCCTGTGGGACACTAAGTGTCTGATGAGTTTCTCTTTCTGACACTATGAAGTAAGTGATCAGGCTGGACTTCAGTCTATGCTTTGCTGAAAGACACTTGGATGGATCATGCCACGGAGATGTTTGCTACAGATGGATAACTGCTCTATAAAGCTAGGAATCCCGGCTCTGACCCTGGTGTCAACTTTGGGGGGAATAAGAATAATTGGATACGTAAACTTCTATTTCATGCTCTGTAAAGAGCAAATATTGACCAGGGTGCACTTTGTCCCTCCAATAACAGAAATTCATTGAATACCTACTGTGTGCCAGACATCAGCACCCAGGAGGCAACCACTGTTTCCAGTTTCATAGACATTCTCTCAACTTATTCTATGCAGGCAAACACACGCACAGCATTTTATAAAATGTACTGTTGCGTACCTTGCGTTTTCACTTAACGTTGTATCTTACAGGTCATTTCGCATCAGTGCATATGCTTCAGTAGGGCGGCCTCATTCTTTTAAATAACTTCATGGTATTTCACCACATGGATATACCATAATTTATATGAATAACCCCCTATTGATGGAGACTTAGAGGTTGTTTCCAATCATTCAAAAATGCTGCAGTGTATAATCTTATACACACGTTTCACAGATGTGAGCGTGTATCAGCAGGATAACTTCCTAGAAGCGGAATTAAAAGAAAAAATCCACATACATCTTTTCTAAAGATGGCAAGAAGCAGAAGTTCGTGCTATTAAATGAACCAATTGGATGTGGGGAAACAGTGCAGCAGGGAGCATTGGCCTGGGGGTGTTTTATTGCGGATAATCAACTGGTGACCTTGGGCAAGTCTTTGAACTTCTTTGAAACTTAGTTTCTTCGTTTGTAGAATGGGTCACTGGGTCATTCAAGGCTGAGGGAGAAGTGTCCTTGAACCCATCCATCTTTGTAAAGTATTTACCATCCTGAGAGTCACTGTAGATTTCCCCTGCACTCCCAGACTCCTCTTTGCTGAGCTAGGTGAGGAGTTGGTTTTAGGTTCTATTACTTCCTAAGGGCTGGCACACTTCATTGCCAGCTTCTCTTCTGCAGGAACACGCGGTACGTGTTCACGCCCCGAAGAGCTGAGAGTCCAATCTGGACTCTTGTCTCCGCTGGGTGACATTGGGAAGTCCTATTCTCTTGTACGGCCTCATTCCATTGTTGAGTGGATGAGTCCAGGAGGAGGTTTTGGGGCTCCAAAGAAGGGTAAAGCCCCATTTCCCTTTTTTTTTTCCCACGGGGGACCCTTTGTAGGATAAACATGTCTTCACTATGTCCAATTTCCAAACAGTCCTTCCTTCCTGCGGCCAGTGTTTCCTCAGAAGGGTGAGCCAACCAGGGAGCCCCAGGTAGAGAGAGGAGAGACAATTGCTGGTGGGGAAGATTAGACTAATCCCTATAAGCCAGCAGGGCCATTGGCGAAATCTTTTCTTAGGGTTCAGTTTGTGGTGTTTTTGTGATAGATAATCATTTATTACCTGAAGTAAGCCCTGAGCTTTCCCGAGAGTCGGGTTGCTCAGAAAACTCTGACCCGACTGTGGGTGCCCATCACGATCTGAGCAACCTGGAGCAAGTCCACGGACCAGAGGCCCTCAGTCTTTCACTGATAGGCATCAATCTCTAGTGACCAAACAAGGAGATCTTGGTTAATGAAAGACTATTGTTGGTTGGTAACGGAAGTGTCAACATAACCTTAAATAATGACCTTTGCTTATAGCTTTATTTTATAAATATTTTTGTTCAAGTTCAGTCTTGAGCCTTAAGGGATTATTAGCGGAGGGGTGGGAAGTGTGTACACAGACAAAGAGACAAGGTCTTAGCAAGATTTGACTGAATGAGATTGTATGAAGTTGAGAAACGTGAATGAATAGGATTTGCTGTTGTGTGGAAGCTTTTTACTTCACTCAGGAAAAGTCCCACCTTTCACTGGAATCTTATCCAGGCTTGAGCCCATTTGTCATCATGGACATGTCCCAGTTTTCCTAAAACTTCAGACTAAGGTGAATCTCCACACTCACAAAATTCTAGAACGGGGAAGCAGCTCTGTGGCACCTTAAATTGAGGTCTCCTTCTGCCTCAAGGCCATCAGAGGCAGAACGCGCCCCTGGCACTCAGCACTTGCAGGCTGTAGGCAGGATGGCTGCCATCTTGGTCAGATCTTGTCCAAATCAGGCCCCGAAGACCTTACTTGGTGTCTAGTCTATCTCTTAGCGCATACTTGGAAATTCTTGGAAGTTCAGTGTGTGCGAAGTCGGTCAGGATTTTCCCCTTTAGCCCTACCTGGAGCTCGGCTTTTCTCACCTTTAGAGCTTCTCACCTGACCCTGCCCCATTCTTCACAGAGTCTGTGATCCCAGTACACCTTCCCACCTCTCTCCTTGTTGCCTGTGTTCTTCTATGCTTACAGACTCTGGGCCATTGGCCGCCTCAGGCTGGCCTTCCATTCTGGGCTCCCCATATGTGTATCTGGCCCATGTCCAGTTGCCTGGCTTGGAGACTGAATCTTTTGGAAAAAGAACCACCAAGGCAGTTCTAAGGGGTCAAGCTATGGGCTTTCAAAAGAAGAGTCTGCCGGGGCTGAAGATTCTTTGTGTTCCCATAGCAACCCCTTCTGCCCATCTTTTGCAGCCTTCCTCTCCTTGGTTCTTTTCTAGCTCCTGAGACCCCAATTCTCACGGCTCCCCTGCTCGGCCGTGTCACCCTGCCGGTTGACTTCACTCATCGGTAGGCGGCATGGATGACTGGTCTGCTGACCCCGTTCTATTTTAACTGGTGTCTAACTGTATAGCTTGGTTCTCTCACATTGGCTTTGACCCGTTGGAGGGCCCAGCTCTGCTCTGTAATGTGCATGTGAGAGATGGGGGAACCTTTATCTCCCGCTTCCTCATGTTTCCATGTGGCGGAGCAGTATTGGAGTGAACTCTCTGGTCTCATCTCCCAGTCCTCAGGGCCGTGTGATGGGATTAGTTGGGGCCTGTATCTGCAAGGCCAGCTCTCCAGGACAGGCTCACATCACTGAAACGCAGTCAACATGGCCCATTTTTCTTGGCCTCCCTACACCTGCCACCCACACCCCGTCCCAGGTGGAGCGAGCTTTTCCTCTTCTACTTCCCAGTGACTCGGCCCAGGCCTGGGACTGTCACTTCCAACTGGGGAGGCAAGTAAGGCACACTGTAGTGCTCTCCACACCAGCCTCTCGGAGGCTTCCACTTCGGGTAAAGGGGCTAATACTTTGATCCTTTCTGGGTAAATTGGACCTAGTTATCAACTGGCTGGCCCTGGAAAGGAGGAAGTGTGGAGAATAAGGTCTCCTCCCTTCTAGTAAGGAGCAGGAATGAAGGCGCCATGGATCTCGTGTCTGCTCTGTTGCTAATCCTGAGCTTTCTTTGTTTAACTCCTCGTTCTGACATCTTCCTGGGTGCAGCAGCCAGGAAAGTGGTCTTCCTCTGATTTATGAATCCCGCTTCCCTCCTAAAGAAGCCTTCCCCTCCCTCTTCCGGCCAGGGACCTCTCCCAGGCCCACATGGTGGACATTAATACTGAGTCACCTTTTGCAACAGCACAAGAGTGACCCTTTTCTCCCTTCGACGTGCCTGTCCTTCCAGACCAAAAAGCATCAGCAAGTATGCATATTCCGGTCATGCGGAGCGTACCATCATTGTCCTGGAGGCCGGTTTCATCACACTCCTTCTGGAGTATGAAAGTGTCTGGTGTCTTGTGGGCATTTCATGCACTTGCAGGAACAGGTGATTCAACCTGAGAATCTCACTATTGCAGCCCCTCCCGTTGCAGAGCAACAGGCTCCGGACGTGCAGGCTCAGTGGCCATGGCTCACGGGACCAGCTGCTCCGCGGCATGTGGGATCTTCCCAGACCGGGGCACGAACCCGTGTCCCCTGCCTCGGCAGGTGGACTCTCAACCACTGCGCCACCAGGGAAGCCCAACCTGAGAAATTTTTGTCTGCCAGTGTCATCGGGCCACTGGCCACCCTGCGTGAACTTTCCCACTGCCTTTCTGCAGACACAAAGCGCGTGTCCCCAGGGGCGGCTGTCCACTGCCGCAGCCAGAACACGAAACCAGGTTCTGGTTTCCCTGAAGAGACTCACCCTTCCTCAGCACTGCGGCCCCGGGGAAGCTTTTCAGGGACCAGACGATGCGTTCCTCTTCATCCTTCTCTTCGGCTCTGTCTTTCTGCCTTTTCCTGTCTTGTTCTTTGTTAAAAAGGTCCAGAGTGGGGGAGCAGTGGCAGCTGTTGTGTAAGGGATGTGATTTTGACCCCCTCTGCTCCTAACAAATCAATACTCCTTTGAGTCTCTGTGAAGAGTGTTTTATAGACTCCCTTCTAAGCAGCCCCAATCTGTAAAAGCTGATACTATCTGATGACCCTTCTCATAGTTACACATTTTTGTCAACAAAATATTTCCTGAACCTTACCTTTCTCTAGAGCTGCGACTTTAAGGCACATATCTGCCTTGTGACAGTACGTCTTCTCTGTCCGTTTTGGAAAGAAAAGCACCACGCTTACATACCTGAAGGCACTGGGGGATGACAGGGGTCACCAGCTGACATGGTAGCCTCCAGCTGGGTGGGAGCGGGGGGTAGGGAAGCCACGTTAACCGTGAAAGGAGGAGTGAGGCTCCAGGCTGGCAGCCAGGGTCAGAGGAAACGCCATCAGCTTGAGAACGTCTGTCACCTGCGTTCAGGCACAGCCTTCAGCGGCATGGCCTCAAAGACGGAAGGCGCCTAGGTTTTACCCTTCTTATTTCATGTGTCACTTCCCAGTAGGAGAAACAAGCAACCTCCACTTAATTGCCAAATTCCAGAGCTAGAGCTGACTTCACATGTCCTGTAATCTGACGTGGAAAACTGAAGGCCAGGCAGGTCTCCACGATAGACACGTCTTTTTGGACCTGAGTAGTTGTTTGGGTTTGTTTCCTTGTTTCTTTGTTTGAAGTGGAGTTTGTTGTCAATATTTAAAAATCTGGAGATTTCAAATAAAGTTTGAGAGACTTTCTGGAAATACTGGAAGCTCTGGCTGACAACTCCAGGCCTCATTCCTACATGGGCACAGCTGAGGGGGGGCCACCTTCTTACACTTCTGGAGGCCACAGCTCACTTACGGTGCATCCAGGTGTTGACAGTGCCTGGGCTTGTGCCTCCCACCTGACTTTAGCCACCTCCTCTTTTTCTTTTCTTTTTTTAAAAAAATAATTAATTAATTAATCTGTTTCTTTATTTTTGGCTGCGTTGGGTCTTCGTTGCTGCGCGCGGGCTTTCTCTCTAGTTGCGGCGAGCGGGGGCTACTCTTCGTTGCGGTGCGTGGGCTTCTCATTGCAGTGGCTTCTCTTGTTGCAGAGCACGGGCTCTAGGCGTGCGGGCTTCAGTAGTTGTGGCACGCAGGCTCCGTAGTTGTGGCTCGCGGACTCAAGAGCACAGGCTCAGTAGTTGTGGCACACAGGCTTAGTTGCTCCGTGGCTGGTGGGATCTTCCCGGACCAGGCCTCGAACCCACGTCCCCTGCATTGGCAGGTGGATTCTTAAGAATCCACTGCGCCACCAGGGAAGTCCCAACCTCCTCTTTTTCTGTCTGAGGAACCAGGAGCCTAGAAGGTGAAGTGACTTCCCAAGGCTTCCCAGGGACTAACAGGCAGAGCCTCTGCCGAGTTCTCCCTGGCTGCTGTGCCAGAGACTATTCTAGATGCTTTGCTTTAGTTGAAAAATTCCTATAAAAATTTTTTTTAAAACCGATCTTTCAAGAAAAGGAAGGCAGAGACAGATTTCTCTAGTGGAAAGAGAATCGTGCTGGGCCTCAGACAGACCCAGATTCAGATCCTCGTACGTTCCTTGAGTGTCACTACATGGAGATCCAGCAATGAGAGAGACTATCCCTGGTTCCCACACTTCCAAGCTGAGTGGCCGTGGCCAACTTTGCAACTTCTCTGGCTCACACGGTGGGAATATTGATGCTCACCTTAGGGGTGGTTGTGAAGGCTGGTGCAAGCCCTGTGGAGTCTTCTTCTGACACCCTATGCCTGGTCGTCAGCCCCCCCCCCGTCCCATTAGCTCCAAGAGATGTGACAACTCCTTCCTTTGTGCCATTTGGTCCTACAGACTGCCGTTCCTACTCGTGTCACACTATTACATTTGCCCCCACGAGACCGCAAATCCAGACATTGGAGCCCTGTACCTGTTGTTATTACTGCGGCACTGAGCACTGTGTAGCAACTCTGTGAATGCTTGTTGAAAGCCCCTAGCACAGTGGCTGTGATTTTTAAGAAGTAGCACAGGGGAATGAATGCACCCAAATCCGTTCTACCCTCCAGCGGTGGCAATAGCTGTCCAGTGAGGCTGCCGCTGTTCATCGTTGGTCCAGAACTTGGCCTTTGGCCTTGCTTTGGGGGCTACCCTTGAACCACCCAAGAAACCTGTCCCTTTTCTTCGTTATCATGTCAAAGTTTCTACTCAAACGATACTTACCACCTTAGCTGTAAGTCTTAATTCTGACTCTGTCAACATGAAGGATGCCTTAGTTCTCTGAACCTGTAGAATGTTCCATACATTCACAGCTGTTATTATTATCTGGCTAAATAGACGTGGCCAAACCCAGCCTCAGGGATGAAAACTTGCCACTCTTGAGAATTACCCAGAAGAATATTCAACAGCAAGGAGAGAAATGCCAGGAGAGATAGCAATACATTTTGAACAATGAGGATGTCATTAGAATAAGAAAGTACTTTAAAGGAAAGCCTTTTCATTTAAATGAATGAAAAAAAAAATCAATCCCATTGCTGTATGGTTACCCTGTGCCTGAGGGAACAGGAAGAAGGAAGGAGAGGACCAAAGAAGTAATAACATTGTGTCCAGAAATAATAAGACCCAAGGTGGATCACACTCTATGCATTTCTCCACGTTACCTGATTCCTGGTGGCCCCCATTTCTCCCTAGGAAAAGGAACAACCTTGGGGTAAACTAGCTTTTGCTCCAAGATAATGGATGGAAAAACCTCCTCTAACTAGACTTTTTCCAGGGATGGTGGGAGTGTTCCGACAGGCAAGGCTGGGGCCATGAATACTGCTAAGAGGACCCAGACATGGAGCTGACATTCTAGTGGAGGAGATAAGGCAGGATAGAAAAGCACGACCAGCATTAGGGAGATGCCTGAGGGGTGGGGAAAGGTCAACTTCCATGGCTAGGTCTCAGGAAGGTGCTATGGAAGAAATAGTGCTTTTGTTGGACTGTGAAGTCCTGGGGGCACTGGGAATGTGTGGAAAGGACAGAAGGGGGAGGGGAAGGGAGCCACACCAAGATAAGGTAGCAGGCTGATTACTTATTAATAAATGACTCAGCTAAAAACTTACACAACCGAGACACAGTCTGTGGGTTAGTCACTGGCTGCTTTTCATCTTTCCTTCCGGGGTGGAAAGAGCAGTGTGAGGTCTAACGCCCTATAACTCATTTTCCACGGAACCTTAGGATGTCATTGGGTCCCTTGGCACCTCAGTTTGCACATCTGTTAAAAAGAGGAGGAATACCTGACTTTCCTATCTCACCAGGTGGTTCTTAGGATGGAACAATACAGTGCATGTAAAAAAGTATTTGTTCATTCATTCAAACAACCATATATGGAGCCCTCTGGGCTTCCATCAAGAGCAGAGGGGTTAAGGCGTGGATGTGGAATTCCAGTTAGATCAAGAGTTAGAAACCAGTTTTATCAGGAGAGAGAACAGGACCGTAATGACTAGAGACATTTGAGCACTGGCTTTGGAAATGCTCTCGTGGCCCCGAAACCGCTGGTAATTTTGTCTTTTCTGTCTTTTCATTAACTGTGCAAAGGATAAAAGCTCAATACCAACAGAGAAGCATCTCTTGGGAGGAAATCAGCCTGGGTTGGGAGTGAGCACCCCAAAGCCGGCCTCTGTGTTTGGAGGGCCAGGCAGGGCCAGCAGCCCTCACCCCTCACCTGTGAGATATCTTGCCTACACTGTCTCTTCCCCTTTGGCCACCCCCAGCACTCTCCTTGAAGATGAGAGTGTTTGGCTTTTTATTTCTCTGGGCAAAATGGAAGAACAAAGGGGCATGTGTGGGAGGGACAGACACACTCCTAAGAGCTTAACTTCTTTAAGGAAGACCCCAAAATAGAGCCTCTCAGCTTCCCTCTTCTGGGTGGAGATCGGTCGAAAGACTACATGCTTTGCCTGAGTTTCCACCCTTCCCTGTTTTACCTGGGTTCTCGGGGCAGGACAGTTGCTAGGAACCCCTGAAGGAAGATTAGGAAGAGGTGAAAAGGTAAGGTCTGGGGCAGTATTTACTCTCCCACACAGCCTGTGTGACCAAGAGAATGAATGAGAAGACTACAGATAAGGTTAATCAACACAACAAGCTCATTGCTTCATAGGGACACAGGTTACAGTTTTCTTAAACGCTGAGAATGTTTTTAGATAAAGGGGAGAATCATGTGGTATTTTTCACTGTGGAGTTCCCTCAGAATAGCAGACCTTGCCAGAGACTGGTTTGACATTCTCTGTAAACACAATTAGTCTGCGGTCCCTGCCACACGGTAGTAAAGATGCCTTCAGAAAAGCAGGAGGGAGATTAAATGATTAAATTAGTACAGCAAATATATGTATGATAAAGTTTTATGAGCTCTTCTTCCAAGAAAGGGGCTCTGCAAAAGCAATATTTTACTATCCTTATTCCAAGCCTCGGGGAAATGTAGTCTCCCTTATTCAACTTGGCAGTTGGTGATCACATGTATCTAGTCACGACTTAGCCTTTTTTCTTTTTTCCAGAAAATTCAGACCAAGCATCATATTGGTAGTATTAACGTTATTTAGTAAGTCTTTAAACATCTTGTTTGATACCATATATCCTTTTCTTCTAGAGAGCAGCTCAAAATTCCTCTCGTGATCTAGCAAAAGCCTATCATAGCAAGGAAACATTCCACCATTATATGAAGTGATTATTCGCCGAGATTATATTTCCTTCCTGTAGGATGATCACAGTTGTTTCATTGACTCTCGAAGAACTGGATGGAAGCTGATGGATGGGCTAAATGATGCTCTGGGCTTGATTGTTACCTGTTCTATTAGAACCACCCTCAGATAAAATGAGAGCTTCTGCTCAGGTATTCTCATCCTTGTAGCCAGGGACTTACAGCTCAAGACAGGCAGACAGACAGTTGTTGCAGTCACAGCATGTGGTTCTCATTGTATAGCTAAATTAATGTAATGAAAGCTAACTTTTTACATTAGGTAAAGGAAAAAAAATGTACCTACCTCCAGTAGGTGAAGATGAAATTATGGAAGCCATATATTAGCACCAATCACCCATAGTCTTCCAGTCAGTTTGAGGAAAACATCCCAAAGGAAAAGTTTTGTTGTTTTATTTTGCTGAATGACAAGCTGTCACCCCTAAGGTGAGCTGTCACAAGAATTGACTGTTAGGACAGATCTCTCCAGAGGAAGGGGCTAGAGCGTCAAAGTTGTCAGAGCATGAAGGAAACCTGGTTCTCTGTGTTGTTATGATGACATTAGTTTTTTTCTTAAATCAGCCTTATTGAAGGATAATTTACATACAACAAAAGGCAGATTTTAATTGTGCGGTTTGGTGGGCATAAAAAATGTATCCATCCACATAACCACCACTTCAGTCTAGAATTAGAACCTTTCTATCACCCCAGAAAGTTCCATCACGTGCCTTTGCAGTTAATTACCCCCCATCCCACATAACCGCCCCCAAACAAACATGGAGCTGACTTGAAGTTCAGGTTTTAGTCACCTGAAGTTGGAAGGATTCTGACTCAGTGCCTAGCACCGCCCTGGAGCCCTGGAATACAATGTCAGTATAAATAAGGATACATTGATAATAATTACACCGGTCCAAACTGGCTTACAGAGGGCAGGGCTCTGTAACTCCAGGGTCTGCTTAGAGACAGACCTGGGAAACAGCTGAGGTGCAACTGCCCCTCCTATGTCAATTAGGGCCAGAATGACAACGGGATGAGGTGACTTTTACAAGTCTGGAGGTGACTTTAGGCCGATCCGGTCAGGGAGGTCTTGCGGGTCCGAGGAGGGTCTGTGGAAGATGGTGGGGTGTGAGTGGTCTGGTGTGAGAAGGGAGGTACAGGGAGAGGCAGGCAGCCCAGCAGGTGACGGGAGGGGGGGGCGTGGGTGGCATGTGGGAGGCAAAGGGGATGGGGTGGGGCTGAGCTCCCACGTTCGCAGCCCCTCACGGACCCAAGGAGAAGGCTCTGCTGGAGGGGCTGCAGGACCCCTGCCAAGCAGCCCCACGAGACCACGTGAGGCCTGGGATGGCAGGGCGGGGCGTTCCCATAATTATTGCATAATATAACATATGTTGCATTAACATACATTATTTAATAAATAAATGCAGGTTTAAAAAAAATGTCAGACTATGATCCTGTTGCCCTTTTGCTTTTGAAAATGGCTTTGGTGCCTCTCAGCCCTTGGCCAGCTCTCTGGGGCTTTGGGGAGCCCTGGCGTGGGAGCGTTTGCCAAGCCTCTAATGACAGGGGCCCATTAGCGTGCGGGGCTGGCTTCCTGGAACCACCGGTGAGATTAAGAAATGGAGCCAGAGAACGAGCTCGATGCAGGCTCTGCCAGGGAGGGACCTGCGTCCCCAGCAGTGGCTGCTCCCTCGAGGCTGGAGTCGATGGCGAGGACGTGTCCAGGTCATTCAGGCAGCGCTGCCGACAGCGGGCTGGCTCCGGGCGCCCCTCCCCCCCCCCCACGAGTTCTGGGCAGCTCAGGAATCCCTGTGGCCATCGGGCTGTGCTGTCGCTAGCAAGGGACAGTACAACATGAAGGAGGTGTGGGGAGAGGCGTGTGAATTCAGTGCCCACCCGATGGCAGGCACTGGACACAGTCCCTGTCCTCAGTGAGGTGCAGAAGAGGAACGGGGCCAGTTACCTTCTTAGGATAAGGGCCCTCTTGTGGGTTGAATTATGTCCCCTCTGAATTCATATGTCAAAGTCCTAACCTCCTATAAGTCAGAACGTGACCTCATTTGGAAACAGTCTTTCCAGAGGTAACCAAGTTCAAGTGAGGTCGTTAGGTGAGCCCTAATCCAATACGACTGTGTCCTTATAAGAAGGGGACATTTGGACACAGAGACACTCACAGAGGGAAGAGGTTGCGAAGACAGGGAGAAGACGGCCATCTACAAGCCAAGGGGAGAGGCCAGGAACAACCTTAGAAGTAATCAACCCTGCCCAGAACTGGGAGACAATACATTTCTGTTGTTCAAGTCACCCAGCCATGCAGCCCTAGGAAACTTAAACACAGGTCCTGCTGGGGAACATTTGGGGTGGTGGGATCCCCTGGAGCAGACTGAGGGGTCCAAGAAAGTGCTTGCATCAAGGACTGTCTGGGCTGGTACCCCGTGGGGAGGGGAGGGGAGGGACCGCAGGTCCAATGGGCAACCGGAGGGAAGCTTTGGGACTGACAGTGCTGAAGGGAGGCATCGAGAAGGAACCCAAAGGAGGCATCAGATACCGAGCTAAGGAAACAGGTCTGAGGGCCAATGGAATGCCGATCGCCCAGCATGGGTCTCTGGAAATTATATATTCTCAGAAATGTCTCCGATTCTACTGGCAACATTGTAAACCCAGGCCACTGACCTTGTCACCTTGTCCACACATTTACTATGGGAGAGCAAGAACTTTATTTATTTTTTTTTGGCTGTAGTGATTGATTTATGTGGGTTTCTTGGATTAGGTTAATTGTCAACAATAACATGAGCTTCCATGGCCAGTGCAGGGATGGGGTTATCGGCTCCCGGGGCTGCGCAGGGTTCTCTGGACTGATAGCCGTGTGTGATACAATCCTGTCTGGCCTTGCAGGGCGGTTGGGCTCCCCGCCCACAGACAAGGCGTGATGACTGATTGCCTGTTGTTGGTAACCAGCTCAACATGGAACCAGCAAACTTCCAAAGTCAGGTTAGGGGGTGAGGAAATTGGCCGAGGACTTGGATTTTAGTTCATTAGTGTCCAAACAACAGGGAAGCTTTCTGAATGGGAACAAGCCAGACTATTTCGTCCTAAAATTCCTTTCTGGGAGCATATTAGGATGGGGTTCCAGTAGAGAAGGATGGGCACTGGGTAAACAAAGCTGGCAGGTGAGAGTTTTCTCCATTAAAATGCACAAAAACAAAGCATCTTGGGATGCTGGAAAGACAATACTCACTTCACAAGTGAGTGGAAGGATAAAACTGTTAAAACAAAGAGTTTTGGCTGGCAGTTCTGGGTTCTCAGGAAGGTCGCATGAGGATGAGTGATGAACTTTCTCAGGGCCAATTCCTGGATAGTGGATCCTGTTTTATCGTCCAGAGAAAGGCAGGGTCTATTCTCCAACATTTTGTAGGCTGTCGAGAGCAGGGATAGATCTGAGACTGCCTTTAAATGCTGGATTTCAATTGCTTTCTTTCTTCCCTGGGCAGGTATAAGGGCTTGTATATGATTTGGTGCCCGAGCCCCAAGGAACTGGAGGGCTTCTGTAGGCCAGAAACAGGGCTTTCCAATTACTTTTGTGTTTTCTGCTGAGGACAAGACTCAGTTCCCAGGAGAGGGACGTTCAGGGCTGATGATTCTTCTTGGGAGGAAAAGCAGAGGCCACAGCGATGGCTGGGCCTGGCTCCCTTACTGTTTCGGGGTTTGGGGAGATGGCCTAGGTAACAATAATAATAATAATAGTTGCTATTTTGTGCTTAACATGGGGGAGGCATTAATCACACTTTCTCCCCTCTTGGTTCTAACCTACTGAAGAGCTAAGTAGGATCAAAGAGTCACCTGAAACCTAGGGCTCCCTCGTAAAGTTGGATAACGGCTCTCCAGTCTGAACTTACATGCTCAGTGACTGGCCCCCTCAAGAGAGGCCCCCCTCCCTAGAGGATGGGGGTGGGCAGGGGAGGAGGGCGGCAAACTCCAGATGAAGCCAGGCAGGTCCATGTGAGAACGAGCCAAACATGTCCACGTCCACTCAGGGAGCCGGCTCCTGGCAGATGTGACCCCCTGGGTTTGCTTGGTTCTCCATGATGTCCCCGGGCAGAGAACTCACTGTTCCTCTGGCTGGAGCCACACGTGAAGGGTGGGGAGAGGAACTGGGAGTGTTTATTCCAACATTTCTCTCTTCTGGGCGTGGGGCAACAGGGTGAAAACATAAGGCGTAGGGTCATACTTGTATACCTGTAATAGCTGTCATTGCTGAGAACTCCTCCCAGGTGCCAGGTATTCTGATGAGGATGTTACATGCATTATTCATTTAAGGTGGTTTTGATTTCTTGACAAGGGACCGGAAGCCACAGGCTTGCCAGTTCCTCTAAACACTCACTGGTCTCCCCAGACCAGCCTTTGGGCTAGCAAAGGGCTTTCACCCCTAGACAGCCATCAGGGACCAGGACTGGCCATAGGCTGAGTCTGCTATGGGGTATGGAGCTCGAGAAAAGAAGGAATTTTCTGAATTTTTGTGTTCAAGCCCCGGGTTAATGTGGTTGGTTCTAGGATGAGGATTGACTCAGGTTACAGCAAGAGACAGAATCCTGGGGCTTTTGTTGGACCGTCTCTTTCTCAGAAGCAGCAGCTCCTTTGTCCATGGAGGTTGCTAAGTATGTGGGTAATGTAAGCCTGGGAATCTGGGGGGAGTTCTTGTAGAGAGATGCAGCTTGGGAGGAAAGCCAAGCCAGAGACCAAGTGTTGTTGACTTTATCCAAACATTTGGGTCCCTTGCTAGAGCCTGAGCTAGATATACTTCTGGCTTTCCAGTCAACTCTCTCCTTTTTAGGGCTGGGTTTCTGTTGCATACAACCAAAAAAAGCATTGGCGAATGCATCTGTGGATCTATCCAATGGGATGAACAGTCTTCAGACAGTTTATTGTGGAAATTAAGTAGAAAAATGCACATCTAGTGAGATAGGAATGTTCTCAGAGCCTCTATGACCAAAAACAGACCACTCCCACCTCCAGGCTGAACCAGAGCCTCTGAAGATGTCACCGTACTCACTCTTAAGTTTAGGATGAAATGCCCTAATTACCCACAGGCGGGGTATCTGGAGATATCAGCCAGCAGCCTTGAGTATCTTAGTTGGAGTTGATCAGTCCAGCTTTAGTCATTTATTGTGGGAAAGGGGCCCTGAAAGAGAGGAAGAGCTGAAGGCCCTTTGTTACATGGGGAGGGGCTAGGAAAGATGTAGGTTATGTCGGGGTGACTGGGGAGGATACAGAGCACAGAGTATCAGGGTGGGGTAGAGAGAGAGCACCAAAGATGTAGGAAGAGGTGAAGGTGGAAAACACCGAGGTGTCACTGGTAGAGCTGTGACGCGAAGTATAGTGAAGACGAATCTCCCTGAGTCCTGGCTTTGCGAGGAGCCATCCTTACCCTTAGACAGTAACAGAATAGAACCCACATAACGCATCAGGAAAATGGAGATGACAGAGACCCAGGGTGTGATATGAGTCAGGCCCTAGCGTGACTGTCGGTGCGGGTGTAGTGGGCGGGTGATCTGTTCGGGACACTCAAGTGTGAGTGTGGGTATTGGCAGCTGCAGTGGAGGAATGGACGTGATCCGAGGTGGGTCCCGGGTGTTCGCACATGTGTGCACGGGATGGTGATGGGCGGGGTGCGGGGGGGGTGTAGAATCAGCAGGAGGTTGGCTCCGCCAACAGGCAGCTGCCGGCCAAAGGCCCCTTCCACTTGTAATTGAGAAATGGCAGTGTACTATCTCTCCCGGAGCGGGATGATAGTAATTAATTGTTCATTGATCCCTGCAGGTCAGCTAGAGGTCAGTGAAGTTACTCCAGTGGCCTTCCAGTTTGCCCGGTAGCCGCGAGCAGTGGTTTGAGACTCAGTGGGAACTGTCCTGTGCCCTAAATCCTGACGAAAGGTGACGGGATAATTATGGTAACCTCGATGTCTATTATTACAAATAACACACAAGTGAGCCATTCAGGAAAACCATGCCAGCGCACAGTCTAAGACTTGGGAAGGAGGAGGCCGAGGAATCGTGTGCGACAGCGGACCTTTTTCAGTGCAGAGCTGGTGGCTGCAATAGGATTACTATGGTCACTATCAAAAGCTTAAGTGACGGGCTTCCCTGGTGGCGCAGTGGTTGAGAGTCCACCTGCCGATGCAGGGGACACGGGTTCGTGCCCCGGTCCGGGAGTATCCCACATGCCGCGGAGCGGCTGCGCCCGTGAGTCATGGCCGCTGAGCCTGCGCGTCCGGAGCCTGTGCTCCGCAACGGGAGAGGCCACAACAGTGAGAGGCCCGCGTACTGCAAAAAAGAAAAAAAAAAAAAGCTTAAGTGAGTGTCCATCTGTGTATGTGGCAGCACCTGGGGAACCATGGAGATCTCATTGCTGACCCATATAGGCGACTGCAGGCTAAGATGGAGAACTCTTACACAATCTGAAGGGCGCACAGGGTGGATGGATAAAGTAGGACTCAGGTCAGGCCCCAGCTCTTCTGCAACGCCTTCTCCCATCCTCCGTGTTCTCCTATAGCCTCTGACGTTCTCCAACACATGACAGGGATGCCAGGCATTGTCCTAGGGGCTCGTGTTACATCTATGTTCCCGTGAAGTTTATATAGGTCCCGAGTTACCCTCCTTGTCTCTCTCCCCTCCAACCAGACTGTAAGCTTTTTGAAGGCGGGAGCCATGTTGGGTATCTTATACAACAGCCACAGCAAACATTAATTGAGTGTTACATTGTGCCGGGCACAGAGTAAGCTCCATAACGCTTAGCACGGGGTGACACATGTACTCGTCCCTCAATAAACATTGATCGATTAACAAATATGGAACCTCGTTGCCTTGATCATGGGGATGGTGAGGGGTGGAGGTAGGGAACTGCTGTGGTGAAATCTTGGTGGTTTCACTGTTTCCTGGAGAAGAGATTCAAAGTGTTAACCTTTCTAGCTATCTGCACTTGTATCTTAAAGGCTATGGGGTGAGATTATTGATGGAGGCTGTAATTGTGTGAATTTGCTCAGTGAAATATACTATCTCTGAGTTAGGACAGAGCTCATAGAACAATATAGTGTCCACATTTCAGAGGCAAAACCATTTTAACTCGGGGGAGAGAGAGTGTTTCGATGAAATCAAGGATCTGCTTTTCTTTTGAAATGCTGGTGTTTTCTTTCTGTGCCCCTCCACTCTCCTAACGGGTGGAGCTGGATGTGTTGCAGCTCTTAGAGGCAATAAATTCTCTCGCTGAAACCATCTGCCATCTGTTTGATGCCTCCACCCAGGCCCACCAACCACCACCAAATCCAAAGGACATCTTTTGGAACACAATGTATCTGAAGGATGATTTTGGGAACACCTTCTTGAAACTTGGTCTTCTGCAGGCTACAATCCCAGGCTCGTGCGTTTTCCTCCCACCTCTTTGCCTGTTTTTCTCAGTCCCCTTCATGGGCTCCCCAAGCCTTCCTCCATCTCATCTAAGTTCGCCATTGCAATTGCCACCTATGTTCTCTATCTCCAGAGAGATAGGTGTCTCTCCCAGGCCCAGGTCCCTGTTTCTTTGGACTTCTTAGGCACTAGTCTCCACCTGAATGTCCCCTAAGCACCTCAAACTCAGTAAATAAACGTGGACTGTATCATGCACACTCCTCTACCTCTGCATCCTCATGCCCAAAGCTGTTCTCCATTTAGTAAATGACACCTTCATGCACGTTACCCAAGTCAGAAACCTGGGAGTCATCCTGATCTCCTTTCCCTATTCCTCATGCCCAGTTGGTGCCGAAGCCCCAGAATGAGTCTGTCTCTTGAGTCACTTTTGTATCACTGTTATCTTGTTCACCTGCCAGGCCACCAGCGTAGTTCAGTCCTTACCAACTCCTTCATAGGTCGTTGAAATGGCTGCTTAAATTGTCTCCCTTCCTTCCCTCTTGCCCACATCCCATTCATTTTCTGCCCCAATATTAAGGATCTTTTAAGAAATACAGATTATGTCCCTTCCCCCTTTAAACTCCACCAGAGTTTGCAATTCTTCTAGAAGGTCAAACACCTGGCATAGTTTATAAGGACCGTGATACTCAGGCTCCTGGTCGCCTCTGTTGCCCCAAACACTGTCCTTCCCATGTGACAGCCATGCCACATGACTGTCGCTGTCCTGTGCACACCATGCACCCTCTATGCCCTGAGAAGGGAACGCCCTCAGCCACTTGACAGCCCTACTCTCCTCTAAGGCTCAGCTTCCAGGCAGCCGCCATCACCATGCCCGCCCCCATCTCTGCGACCAGGCAGAGTGACGGTCTCCTTGACCTGTGCTCCCATAAATCCCCCTAAATATGCCAACACTTATAACAACAGCTGACGTTTAGGAAGCACTTGCTGTATGGAAGGTGATGTACTAAGCATTTTACTTTGCTTACTGAGTTAGTCCTCACAATCTAATGAAGTGATCCTACCTTTATTCCCATTTTACAAATGTAGCCCAAGTGGCAGAGCTGGGTCTGAGCCCATGTCCAGTCCCAGCGCCCACACTTTGAACCCTGCCTCCACACTGCCTCTCCTCCACGGGGAGCTGTCTTTGCTTGGAGATCTGTCCTCCCTACTTAACTGTGAGTTTCCTCCAGGGTCCGGATTTGCTTTGTTCAGTATTTTTTCTTAAACCTAGTGCCTGGTATATCACAAGGGGTCAGCAATTTGTAGAAAGAATATCGTTCTGGATACGTCTACTCCAGAATGTATTCAATTTCTCAGATTGTGCCTTTTATCATTTAAAATATGGGGAAAATGTATATCTGGCCTCTTGATGACTAAGCAAGAGAAAGCCTTCTTATCCTGGCATTCATCTATCTATCCATAATATTTACCTATGAGCTATTTTCAATGATTTTCCAAAATTTAGAGTCTTGAAGGCAGAAGGGCAGGACAGAAATTATGTCCTCTTGGAAAATATCCTTCTCTCCCAGGTATCAGGCTCCTTTTAAAATTAGCTTCTGAATATGAACGCCCAGCTCTTTAAAGTTTAATGTCCCAGCCATTTTAATTGTTTCTTTCAAAGTACAAAAGAGCAGCTGGGCCACATCGGCCCTAATCACTTGCCAACTTTCCTTTTTACAAAAACAGCTAAGCTCTTTCTGAGATTTAAAATCATTCCATCTGAGACCCCTGCTTGGCACCTACGTTTGCACTCACATAAAAGGAGCCTAATTTCTGCTTTTAAGAAACGTGTTGCAAAAGCAATTTTTGGTTTTGTTCTTTTTTCTAAAAAAGTATGATAAAGTATAATACAATTTTTAAAGTTTTTCTATCCTTTTCCTCTACCAGCGTCTCTTTGCCCTTCTCTACTTGAATTGTCCTGAGATAGTGTTGTCAGATAAAATACAGGACACTCAGTAAATTTGAATTTCAGATAAACAACAGATACTGTCAGTCTACATCTGTCCAATGCAATATTTGGGATATATTTATATTAAAAATATATTTGTTGTTTGTTTGAAATTCAAATTTACTGGCGCCCTGTGATTTTTATTTGCTAAATCTGGCAACCCTAGCCTAGGAGCTTCCTGTTTCTACTAAATGGAAAACACTAACTTATATGATGAACAATATTCTGAAAATAAATAAGTAAACAAATAAAGCTAATAGCATGTCGGGATATCTCATCACACACACTCATACATGCCCACATACTCGCTGGTCCCTGATAAATAATTCCTTTCTTGCAATCCAGGAGGATAAATGAATGTAATTTCTGGAGCCCTAAACAGCCCTTATCAATGATCTACAAGCATTTATTGAAAATGAATATGTTTTAGGGGACTTGGGATGCAAAGGGGAAGGTGGCACCGTTCCTATCCTGGGGTCACATTCCAGGTTTCATGAAGCAAGAAAGAAGATGATTTCTTTTAGTGTGACTCCCATGAGGCATGACGATGATTTCAGAGAAGGAGTAGAGAAATAGGAGAGAAAGAGAGAGAGAGGGAGAGGGGGAGGGAGAGAGAGAGGTGCATTCCCTTTGTAAGCCGCAAGATGCTCCCTCCACCCCTCCCTCCTCCCTCTCCCCCTCCAGATTCAGGGCTGGGGTGCGGCTGGGGGTCTGGGCGGAGTCACTGTCTGTCACAGGCACGCCCCCTGGGGCACTATTTGGCCCTGAGTCTGAAATTGATTCTTTCTGGGTTTCAGGGTAGCAGCAGCAGGCAAGAGCTCCTGCTGTCACTTCCAAGACTTTTATAGACTCTGACAGCAGCAAAGGCTCCCTGTCTTTTGTATTCTGTCTGTGTTCAGCCTCTAATGCACGTGGGGAATAACATGAAGGGGCCGGAAGGGGGGGGGGGGCTGCTCCACAGGCTGTGCTCACTGGGAGGACGGTCCTAGGAGGAAACGGGTGAGGTCCCCCTGCCCCCAGGCCATCCTTTTTGATTTACACACTTGCTCTGGGATCTCTTTTGGAGGAAAAGCTTGCTGGGCCCACCACTTGGGATCACCCAGGGTGTGCAGGGGGTCATGGGGTGGGAGACGCAGGGAATTCCAGGGCAAGGGTGCCGCTCCCGAAGACGCTTCTCTCCTGTTTGGGGAAATGGGTATTAAATAGACAGGCAGGTGCAGAATGAGAGGTGGAGATATTAGTGTGTGTGGATTCCGAGCAGGGAGCAGTTCCCAAGGCTGAAATGGCGCAGGGGCCTTTGGAGGAAGAGACTTGAGTAAGCCTTTGAAAGAGAGCTGGGAAACACACAAGCTGGTATGATGCCCCGGTAGGCAGGGCAGGGAATGAACAGGCAGAGGGGTGGGGATGGGCAAGAACAGCTGGGGGCAGGGAGTGGGTGTTTGGAGAGTCTTCCACTCCCATTCGAATGGCCCCCAATGCAGGAAACTGGGGTGGGGCTGTAGCTGAGAGCTTCTCAAACTTGAGCAGACGTCAGCATCACCTGGAGGGTGGATACTGTTGAAATATACATGACTGGGCCACCCCCAGAGTCTCTGACGCAGTGGGTCTGGGGTGGGGACTGAGCATATGCATTTCTAACAAGACCCCAGGGCTGCTGGGACTGCTGGTCTGCAGAACATCCTTTGAGATCTACAGTGTAGCTGGCTCTGCCCTGGAGGACCAGAACTGCTTCCCTTACTAATTCATTTTGTCTCTACTTCCTGAAAATGGCTAGTCTCTAAACTATTAAACATAAAAGATGATATTGGCTATTTGCCTATTTTTGTTTTGTTATGATTGGCAGGAGAGGCGGAGGAGGAAGAAAGCTTTCCCAAGTTTCTTTTTTCCATTTACTCAATTTTTGTTTTTGTTTTTTGTTTTTTGTTTTTTTTTCTGCGGTACGTGGGCCTCTCACTGTTGTGACCTCTCCTGTTGCGGAGCACAGGCTCCGGATGCGCAGGCTCAGCGGCCATGGCTCACGGGCCCAGCCGCTCCGCGGCATGTGGGATCTTCCCGGACCGGGGCACGAACCCGTGTCCCCTGCATCGGCAGGCGGACTCTCAACCACTGCGCCACCAGGGAAGCCCCATCTACTCAATTTTTGGAACTTCAGCTGTCATTTCTGGGGTGCTATTCCCACCCCACCCCAATTCAGCCCTCACCCCAATTCACAGATGATTACAAGTATCCAGCAAGTCTGAAGTATTCACGCTAGCCTTTCCCCATCTTTGTGCCTCCAGTTAAGGTACCATTGGCAGGTGGGGATGCCAGATTTGGGCAGTGTTCTTAACGAAGCCTGAGGGTTAAACACATCCTTTGTGTCCTCCACCCTTAGAGCGCTAAAATCACCGGACTCCAGATAGAAAGAGCAAGAAGGCGGTTCAATGGAGTTTGGCGTTTTAGACCTGTCATCAGTTGTCCCAATGTAACAGGCAGGTTCCAGGACTGAGAAAATGAAACTCATCCAATGGGGATCTTAACAAGTAGCAGGGGCCGTGGAGGGTGGTCCAGCTCGAAGCCGTGGGAGGAGCCATGTCATTGCTGAGCACACAGTAAAGTGGGGCTTCTCACTGATGTTTCCAGTGCACGTTTCTCGCTGCTTCCTCTAATGTGTTTGGGTTTTTTTTCCCCTTTCTTTGTCGTGGTTGTTAAAACTATCATATCAAGTTATTACCTTGAAAACAGTGAAAAAGGTACGAAGAGTGGGGAAAGAGATGCTGAATGGTCACATCTGTTCTGTTCTGGACAACATGGAAGAGGGATTTTCCCCACCTTCCAAAGCAAAACTTTTGAGCTAGAGCAACATCGCGTGGTCTGGAAACCACACGCTGGGGCTGCGTACCGTCGTGGCTGATCTGGTGTCAGTAAGAAGAGACCGAAGAGAGGAAAGCGGTGTCATTTGTAGCAGTACTAGAAGAGAGGAAGCTCTCTGAGAGGTGTCAGGAGTGCCATCAGCCAAGGTGGCCCAGGCTACTTGGAAGGATTGGCAACCCATGGAGTCTAGACATGGGGGTCAATGAACTCATTCTCTCTACACTCAGGCCATTCACAGCCCTCCCCAGGGAAGACAGCTAAGCTGATCCCAGCCCCTCGACTCCGTCTACTGGGGAGAGAGAACCCCCTCCCACGAGGAGGTCCAGCCGTCCTCCCCCTCAGCTTCCACCAAGACTTTTCTCTTGCTTGTCTCCTCTTCTTCCTTGTTTTTCCCTTGCCTTGATCTCGAAAGGCAGGCAGCCTCCTGTCGTCCGGCTGCAAGGGAGTCTATGAGCGCACTATTTGCTTTAGGACTAAAATTGATTATTTCTCGGTGTCTGGTCCGTGCTGTTACTGCACACTCTCTTTTTATATTCCCTTCATGGATTGTAGATGAAACATGGACTGAGAGCAAATGGCAGGGAGCCACTGCCTTTCTCAAAGTGGGAAGAGCCTTGGGTGGCGATTGGTGACCTGAGCTCGGTCAAGGCATCTACACAATCCTCTGTGTGACCTTAGGCAACCCACGTGGTCTCCCGGGGCCTCAGTTCCCTCATCTTCCTGAAATGCTCACCGGTGGCTCCACGGCAAACATGGAAGCTACATCAGGAAGGCTGCTTCTGAAATACTCCTTAGTGATCTGGAAGGGTTAGGTCAGTACACATTGATTTTCTAAGTCAGTTCATTGTATCCCTGTATGGAAGAGGTAAGATCATTGAAACCGATGGTTGGGTTTGAATGGCTGAGTTTTAAACCCAAGACTCCAGTGGTTGAGTCTGAATGGCTGGACATCCTTCTGGGAGAGCTGAGGGTGGAGGTCTGGGGTTGCGGGGAGCTGATGGGGCCAGGAAGCCCTGAGGCCAGGTTGGGGAAGTCCATGCCGAACGGTCAGTGGACTCAGGGCCCCTCCCTCTTCCCAATCCCCCCCCCCACCGCAGCACCCCACGTGTGAAGTACGTTGTCTCCTCCACGAAATGCATCGATTCAGAAATATTTTATGTTCCTAGGTTTTTGTTTTTTGTTTTTTTGGGGGGTTTTTTTTGTGGTACGTGGGCCTCTCACTGTTGTGGCCTCTCCCGTCGCGGAGCACAGGCTCCGGACGCACAGCCTCAGTGGCCATGGCTCACGGGCCCAGCCGCTCTGCAGCATGTGGGATCTTCCCGGACCGGGGCACGAACCCGTGTTCCCTGCATTGGCAGGCGGACTCTCAACCACTGCGCCACCAGGGAAGCCCATGTTCCTAGTTTTTGTTAGTCAGCACTGAACAAAATTGGTAACTGAGTGTCTAGGCAACCATACTGAGTGGACAAATAATTCCAGGCAAAATTTAAAAATACTAATAACTATATATGTATATATAGATATATATATATGTATATATGTATGTATATATAGATACACACACACACACACACACACACACACACACACACACACACACACATACCTGTACAGCTTACTGTGCATAAGTGCATGCATGATTTCTTTTTCTCTCTTCAACAAGTGAAAATAGGTCATGAACTCTGGCTTTTGAGCACTTCCGGGATCTGGGAGACTCAGGCTGGGAGAATGAGTTTCTAGATTAGGGTCAGGAAGAGGGCTCCAGAGCAGAGGGTGGCAGACCCCTGTTTGGGCTGCATGGAGCCGGAGGTCCTGCACCCTCGAACCCCCTGCGTCCCCTCGGAGCCCCAGCTCCATCGTCAGCGCAGGGACCGACCCGGCCTCCCGTGCAGGGTCCGCTCGGCAGCCCGCTTCCAGGCGGCCCTCATGCTCTTGTACCCCAGCCTGTGTCTTGGCTCCCAGCTCGTCTCCCCAGATCGCTGACACAGGCTAATTGCTTGTAACAAAACTTGGCCTTAGAAATGTCAGGCATAATGGGAAGGTGGGGGAGGAAGAAGGGAATCAAAAACAACAAGAGAAATTCGGCAGAAGCCACCACGGAGGGTGCAGCCTCCGGGGCCCCCGGGGCCGGCCAGGTTCATTAACTGATCCAGATTTAGAAGGTCACCACCTTGCACAGCAGTTGCTCCAGCCCCGCAGCCCCCAGGTAGCAGCTGTCATGAGAACACCTTGGAAAGGGCAGGGAAGTGTCAGCGGGCCCACAGCACTTCAGAGTGCTCTGACGCCTGGCCCGGCTCTGCCCTCCTCCAAATGCCAAAGTGAAAACATTTATTAAGTGCGTTCCCTCCAGTCCGCTGGGCCCATCGCTGACAGGAGGCAGGCTCCTTTGAAGGCCCGGTGTTGACTCTTGGAGGCCACAGGGCACCTTCCTGACCACCCACCTCCTCCTGCAGCTGCTCTGGGTGGGGCAGAGCTGGAAGTGCATGCATGATTTTAGGGGATGATCCTAGCTGGAAGCTAAGAAATGGCAACATGACGTTGGGATTTCCCCCGCAGGAAACCCTGATTGCAGTCCATTACTGATCTCTGCTTTTAGAGCTCTTGATTTCAGTCATTCAAAAACTGGTAACAATGAGGTTTGGCTTCTGGACTATTGCAGTTCTCAGCAGAAAGGTCTGGCCAAGGGTACTGCCCCCGGCAGAGAGGCTGGGATTCCCCTCCAGGTTGTGCGGCCTTCCTTGGCTTTTCTGCCCCATTACCCCAACCCCCTGAATCCCAGACCAATGCCACCCATGCACTGCGTGGGTCCCCAAGTGCCCGTGGGCGGGGAGGGCTCTGCTCCTCCCCACATCCAAATGTCAAAATTAAACATTCATGAGGTCAGCTTCTTGCCTCTCCGCTGAGGTCCCCTTGCGTGTTCAGAGGCAGCGTGTTCAGGTCACACAGCTAAACCCACACAGCTGGTATTCTGGTGTCCCAAGCAGACAGTGTGGGTGTTAAAAGCCAGATTCCCTGGGTTCCCTTTCTCTGCACCTTCTAGCTGTGTGACCTTGGGCAATTCACTTCACTCAAATTCCCCACCTGTAAAACAGAGTATGATATCTACGTCCATGGGGTTGTCGTGTGGATTAAATGAGTTAGTATGTGTAAAGTGCTCAGAACCATGCCTGGCACGTGGTAATTTGATGTGACTTTATTAGTGTCACGCTTTGTTCATTTGCTGTTTGCAATCTTTGCACTCCTGTTATTAAGGGTGGCTCTCCTTTCCCTAAAACCCACTGTTAGGAGAGGATCTGACTGAACAGCGTCATCCAGCGGGAACTGATCACCTACTCTACTCCATAATGTTAGGTGCTATGCAGACAAATACGGACGAGGCAGATGCCAGGCGGATGCCCGTCATTTACATCTCCCCAATGGAAGCAGTTTTTCCGCACTTAGGATGTCAGCAAACCTGGGTAGAAAGGTCCGTGGCTGGCAGATGGTGCCAAGGGCCACAGGGCAGGAGTGGTGAAGGGCTCAGTCACTCCAGTCGGCCTGGGGGGCTGGAACCAAGCCCTCCTGACCACAAAGGTGGGTATTCGGTTGCTAATTCTTAAAAGAGTGAAAGAGACTTAATAGACATATCAATTAAATCTGATATGTGGACCTGGTTTGGATCTTGCTTTGAAAAACCGACTGTAAACCCACATTTTTGAGACAATCGGGAAAATTTGATCACGGACTGGTTGTTAGGAGTGATCGTGGTATGTGGTTATGTTTCAAAAAGTCTTTCTTGATTAGAAATATACACAGGTGTTTATAGATGAAATGTTACAATGTCTGGAACTTGCTTTATTCCCAGCTTTATTGAGGTACAATTTACAAATAAAAATTACATATATTTAGGTTTTACAACACGATTTCTTAAAGGTGTACAATGTGATGATTTAATATATGCATGCACTGTGAAATGATTACCATAGTCAAATTCATTAACACATCAATTACTTCACCTCTTGTGTACATGTGTATGTGAGTGTGTGGTGAGAACACTTCATATCTACCCTTTAGCAACTTACAATGCAATATTATTAACTATAATAATCATGCTGTACGTTAGATCCCCAGAACTTATTCATCTTATAACTGGAAGTTTGGACCCTTTGACCAACATCTCCCCATTTCCCCATCTCCCCTCAGCCCCTGGTAACCAGCATTCTACTCTCTGCTTCTATGAGTTTGACTTTTTCAGATTTCCACACAGAAGTGAGATGATACAATATTTGGCTTTCTGTGACGGCTTCTTTTAGTTAGCATAATGTCCTCCAGGTTCATCTATATTCTACAAATGGCAGACTTTCCATCTTTTTATGGTTCAAATAATATTCCAGGGTGTATATACGCCACATTTTCTTTATCCATCCATCCATTGACAGACACTTTTGTTGTTTCCATATCTTGGCTACTGTGAATAACGCTGCAATGAACATGGGAATGCAGGAAACTCTTCAAGCTACTGATTTAATTTCCTCTGGGTATTTACCCAGAAGTAGGATAGTTGGATCATATGGTAGTTCTATTTTAAATTTTTAGAACCTCTATACTGTTTTCACAGTGAGTGCACCAATTTACATTCCCACCAACAGTGCACGAAGGTTCCCTTTTCTCCACACCCTCTCCATTTGTTCTCTCGTTTTCTTTTTTGAGAAGAGCTAGTCTAACAGTGTGCGGTGATGTCTCATTGTGGTTCTGATTTGTACTTCTTTGATGATGAGTGATGAGCACCTTTTCGTTAACCTGTTGGCTATTTATACGTCCTCTTTGGAGAAATGCCTGTTGAGGTCCGTTGCCCATATTTTAATCAGGTTATTTGGTTTTTTGCTGTTGAGTTGTAGATGTTTCATCAGGAATTTTCTGTACAGTGTGGGGTGACAGGGAAAAGAATGAAGATAAAACAAGACTGACCAAATGGGATAATTGTTGAAGCTGGGTGACAGCTACAGGGGAACTTGTTTCACTATTCTCTCTATTTTTGCATATGTTTGAGAATGTCTGTAATAAACTGTTAAAATGAAAACACAGCGGACCCCATAAATATAGTTAACTGATCTTTGACAAAGGAGCAAAGGCAATACAATTAAATGAAAATTGTGTCTTCAACAAATGGTGCTGGATCAGCTGGGTAGCCACATGAAAAAAAGTTAATCTAGACACAGACCTTATACCCTCTACAAAAATTAACTCAAAATGGATCAGAGACCAAAATGGAAAATGCAAAAGTATAAAACTCCTGGAAGATAATATAGGAGAAAACCTAGAGGACCTTGGGTACGATGATGCTTTTTTAGATAGAACGTCAAAGACATGATCCATGAAAGAAATAATTGATAAGCTGGACTTCATTAAAATTAAAAATTTCTGCACTGTGAAAGACAGTATCAAGAGAATTAGAAGACAAGCCATAGACTGGGAAAAAATATTTGCAAAAGACATACCTGATAAAGGACGATTATCCAAAATATACTAAGAACTCTGAAAATTCTACAAGAAAATCTGATTTTAAAAGTGAGCCAAAGACCTTCACAAACACCTCGCCAAAGAAGATATACAGATGACAAATAAGCATATGAAAAGATGCTCCACATCCTATGCCATCAAGTAAACGCAAATTAAAACAACAACGAGATACCACTACACACCTATTAGAATGGCCAAAATCCGGAACACTAATAACACCAAATGCTGGTGAGAATGTGGAGCAATAGGAACTCTCATACATTATTGGCCGGGAATGCAACATGGTACAGCCACTTTGGAAGACTGTCACTTTGTTATAAAACTAAACATACTCTTACCACATGATCCAGGAATCATTCCCCTTGGTATTTGCCTGGAGTTGAAAACTTATGTCCACAAATATGTTTATAGCAGCTTTAATTATAACTGCCAAAACGTGGAAGCAACCAAGACGTCCTTCAGTAGGTCAATGGATAAACAGTGGTACATACAGACAATGGAATATTATTCAGCACTAAAAAGAAATAAGCTATCAAGCCCTGAAAAGACACAGAGGAAACTTAAATGCATATTACTAAGTGAAAGAAGCCAACCTGAAAAGGCTGCATGCTTTATGATTCTAACTATATGACATTCTGAAAAGGGCAAAACAATGAAGACAGTAAGAAAGATCAGTGGCTGTCAGGGGTGAGTAGAAAGGGAGAGATGAATAGGCAGAGCATGGAGGACTTTTAGGGCAGTGAAAATACTCTATATAATACGATAATGATGGATACGTGCCATCACATACTTATCCAAACCCATAGAATGTACAACCCCAAGAGCGAACCCTAAGGTAAACTATAGGTTTGGATTATTATGATGCTAACAACTGTACCGATCTGGTGAGTGATGTTGGTAATGGGGGAGGCTGTGTGTGTGATGGGGCAGGGGGTATATGGGAAATCTCTACCTCCCTCTCAACTTTGTTGTAAATCTAAAACTGCTCAAAAAAAAAAAAAAGAAAAAGAAAAATACCACACACAATGGAGAGGCAGCTGCTTTGGCTGGGACAAAACCTCCCACGACCTTACTCTTCACAGATGGGCATGGTCACCTGTTCCTTGTCCCAGTGGCCCCAGTCTGACCACAACCCCTGTGTCCTTACCGTGGGGTGAGCATACTTCGACAGTGAAACCAGTGGTTATAGGGACCAAGAATTCATATTTTTGAAGGAGCCCTACAGATAAAACGTGGAAACCAAGAGAGTCCATTTGGGTTGCAGTGCACCTGCTAAGTAGCCTGCCCTCTCCCTGCTCCGATCCGAGGGCTGCCAAATGAATTGCTTTGCCCACCCTCAGGCATGCAAGAGGAAGAGATTTCCACTGCCTTAAAAGGCCCCTGTGTCCCGGGGCTCCTTTGCTCTGCCATTTCCAGAAAAGCCTATTTGTGGGAGAAAGCGGGCTGGTTGCAGCCCCATCAGTGTCTGAGCCTAGTGCTTGAAGGATCCATCCCTGAATGTCTGCGAGATCTCTGTCCCTTTCCAGTTGTTTACATGCAGGTCCTAGATGCTCCATCACTCTCCCAAAACATCTCCGGAAAGTCACCAGAGGTTCCTTTCTTCTCTCTCCCTCCTTCGATGAGTCCACTCAGCACCCCCATTTTGGAGCTTGGGAGGGTGGGGTGTGCGCGGGGGACGAGGGGACTGCTCACCGTCGTGGAAAAGCAACACGGCCCCCATTGGACTGTGGGGAAGGTCCCGGATTAGAGGTCAGGAGCCCTGGGCTTCCCTCTTCTGTTATCTTGTCTGGGTCATAGAGGACAATGCCTTTTATCTTTTTTCAGTCCAACTGTTCTCCTTTAGAGGACTGGATTGAAAGGCAAGTCTACCTCCAAAAGTCAAATATTTCCTTTTTTTTTAAAGGAACAACTGGCACATTTCCATTTCAGGGAGAGTCCCACAAGCCCATACGGATCCTATATCTCCGTGCCGCGCCCCAGTGATGGTGGGAACGGGCTCCGTGCCTCCTGATGGTGCCAACTGGGCACTCACACAAGATCCTGCTCCGCTGCCCTGAGCGCTCACCATGCAGTCCTCCAGGAGGAGAGCTGAGTGGTACCCAGGTCAAAACTATCCCTTGTGCCTGTGATGGGAGGGGATGTGGTTTTGTCAGATCTGCCTGGGTCTGCATTCTAGAATCTTCTGAGCAATCCTGGGGGTGTCAGCACAATCAGCAAGGTTCTGTTAGCCTGTTGCTTTCTGATCGGCTAGATTTCTTGCCGTTTGGTAGCTTTTCCCAGCTGTCTATAATTCTGGTCTCTCAGGTCACACCAGCCCCATCTGGAGGAGCGGGTGGGATAGAATGCCGTCGAATGTTGTCTGGTTGGAGTCCTTCCTAAGTAGCTGCTGGCACTCTGCCCCAGGTCCCTCTGACCTTGGGTGTGGTGTCCCCCAGGTATACAGCACCCAGAGCCAGTTCAGCGTGGCAGTTAAGAGGAAGGTTCAGGACCCTCCGGAGTCAGACGCCCGAGGCCCACTCCCAGCCCAGCCACGGACCAGTTCTATGTGCTAGGGCCAGTTATTTAACTTCTGTGGGCTTTAGTTTCCCCATTTGTGAAGCGGGGATAATGAGACTCCCTACCTTAAAATATTTTTGGTGAGAGTTAAACGAGTCAAGCTCTCAGAAAAGCACCTGACACAAAAAAGGGCTCAGTAACCATCAGTTACGTTATGATTATTCCACTTGCTGCCGCCCGTCACCACGTGATTTCCGGAGAGCCAGCTCTGGCAGGTGGGAGTGGGTGTGGAGTCACTGTGTAGTGGGAGCTGGGGAGAGACGAGAGTATCAGTTATTTTATCATCTCACAAGTGGGGGTCTATGCAGTTCCCTGGGAAGCAGCTCAGACCTTATTTATGTCTTTGGGGCTCACCCTGCAGCTCTTCTGGGCCAGGAGTCTTGGGGCTGAGTGACGGGAAGGTCAGCTCTTCCTGGACCTCAGGTCCCACACCCAGCAGCGGCCACCAGACTTTCCCTCAGAGAGAAACCTGGGAGACAAACCTGTTTCACCTGGGAGGTGAGTTAGTTCCCTTGGACGCCTTATTTCTTGAGTGCCTACTATGTGCTCCCACCTGACCAGGTGCTGCGGACCCCAGACTGCATAAGACAGAGGCTCAAATCTTCTCTCAGCCTCAAGGCTCCTTCTCAACCCCCCACTGAACGAGCTCCACCCCAGGCCCACGCCCAGTGCCCTCTTGTCTCAGACCCTTCACCTTGCTGACCCCTTAGCTTGTGTGTATATCTTGGGGAATGATATACACACATGACTCTCCCTGGCTTCCTGCAGGTCTGTGCTCAAATGACACCTTCTCAGGGAAGCCTTCTCTGATTTCACGGTTTAAATCAACCCACCACTCGCTATGCCTTTCCCCTGCCTTTTGGTCTTCAGTGAGCCTATTACTACCTGACATTATCTTACATACTCATGTAATTTGTTTTGGGCCCGTCTCTCCCAGACTTGGATATATATCAGGTGTTCTTAAGCTTTTTCTTTGTGTCCCATGACCCCATGAGCAATCTGGTGAAGACTACAGATCCCATTTCAGAATAAAGTGTTATAAATGCAGACGATCCGATACAGCGGGCCCTCTGTATCTGCTGGATTGATTGAATCCACAGATGGGAAAACCCGCAGATACTGAGGGCTGTCTGTACGTAGTTTTACAAAGGAAACCAACCATACTGAAATATGGTTATCGAAATAAAGAAGAACCCACAAGTTTATGACACTGGGATATATGTGCTTCTTTAATAACACATAAAATAATACTTTAATGATCTAAAGTGGTTTGCCAAATCCCGAGTTTTGAAGTAATGCTAATTCTAATAAATATTCCCAGGTATCTGCAAGAGCTCATAGCGTGATATGAAACATTTATTGCTTCTGGTGACAAGCCACAGGTACTGCTAATACTGTGGTTTGTTGATCTGCAATAACTGTAGTGTGATATATATGAAAATATTTATTGCTTTTGGTGACAAACTACAGGTACTGCTAATATTGTGGTTTGTGGCCTATATGCATAATCGAAGGAATGCTAAAGTTTAGTTATTTTAGTGAAAATAAAGATAACTTTTTTTCCCCATCTGAGTTCACAGATTCCTTGAGTGCCTAACTTCTGCTCAAGCTCTTCAGGCCTACTAGGCCCAAATCCATGCCTGGCATATCACAGGCACTCAGTAAATATTTCTTGAATAAATAAAAGCTTATGTTACAATCTAATAGTTAAAGGGTTAAAGTTTTTCCCTACTCTTTCACATCCATTTTAATAATAAAATGACAGCAATAGGTAGTGTTCAATGATCATTTGCTACATGCCAGGCATTGTTTTATGAATATTATGTCATTTATTCCTTCCAACAACTCTGAGGAAGGTACTATCAATACTCCCTTTCTGCGGTTATGGAAACTGAGCCAGACAGAGTTTAAGCAGTCTGTTCAAGGCCACACAGCTGGTGTTCTAACAGCTGTGAGTCCAGAGCCTGTGTTCTTAGACTCTGAAGGTAAGCTTCCTCAGATGTCTCGGCCTTGGGAACTGGCCCTCAGTCCCAAAGGTCCAGCCCTGGTCTCCTCCTCTGGCTAAGGCTCAGACCAGCTCTCTCTCACCCTCATCTTCTGAGGTGCCACCTGAAGGGTCTCAGCCACACCCCAGCCTCACACAACCACCTCAGAGCTAATGACCACCATCAGAACGGCCGTCATTAAAAAGTCTACAAGTAACAAATGCTGGAGAGGGTGTGGAGAAAAGGGAGCCCTCCTATTCTGTTGGTGGGAACGTAAGTTGGTGCAGCCACTGTGGAAAACAGTATGGAGGTTCCTCAGAAAACTAAAACTAGAATTACCATATGATCCAGCAATCCTACTCCTGGCCATATATCCGGACAAAACTATAATTCAAAAAGATACATACAGCCCTATGTTCATAGCAGCACTATTCACAATAGCCAAGACATGGAAACAACCTAAATGTCCATTGACAGATGAATGGATAAAGAAGATGTGGTATATATATTCAATGGAATATTACCCAGCCATAAAAAAGAACAAAGTAATGCCATCTGCAGCAACATGATGCAACTAGAGATTATCATACTAAGTGAAGTCAGTCAGAAAGAGAAAGACAAATACCATATGCTATCACTTACATGTGAAATCTAAAATACGACACCTATCTACAAAACAGAAACAAACTCACGGACATAGAGAACAAACTTGTGGTTGCCAAGGGGGAGGGGGTTGGGGGAGGGATGGAGTGGGAGGCTGGGGTTAGCAGATGGAAGCTATAATATATAGAATGGAGAAACAACAAGGTCCTACTGTCTAAGCACAGGGAACTACAGTCAATATATTGTAATAACTTATAACGGAAAAGAGTATGAAAAATAATATACATACATAACATTCACAGCGGCTTGTATTGGTTTGTTATATATGTACGTAGAGCTGAATCACCTTGCTGTACAACAGAAACTAGCACAACATTGTAAATCAACTATACTTCAATTTAAAAGAATAAAAAGCTAACGACCCCCAGGTCGGTATCTCCAGAACAGACTTTTCTTCTACTCCCCAAATATCAATGTCCACCTGCCCCCTGGACATCTTCCCCTGATGTTCTTCAAGCCCTGCTGTGCCAATGTAAGGGTCATCTTCTCTGTGAGGACTTTTCTGACCTTTCCCGGACAGATCTGCCCACCTGATATCTCCACTGTTCTCTGTACACAACTTATCACAAGCCCAGTGATATGGTGCTACCCAATTTGCTTACATGCCTGCCTCTCCTTACCATTCCGGCAGCTCCTTGGAGACAGGGACTGTTTCTAGCGTGTCTCTAAGTCCCTAGGACGCTGAGCAATGTCTGACACAGTAGGTGCCCTGTGGGTGCTTATTGAATGGGTGAACAGATGAATCAATGAATAACTGAGTAAATATATGGTCCAACTTTACTTACCACTTTGGCTATTGTGTTTATTATAATTCACAACCAAGCGTCTAGTACCATTACATGACCCAAGGGAAACGAATTCCGAAAGTGCGAGGACAGCGTTCCTCTTTATTTCCAAGCTTGAAGTCAGTCTGAGCAGTAAAAATACAAAGAACTAGATCACACAGGGTATGATAGTTATTTGTTTCAGTTCCTCGAATCAATTCAAACCCTGTTAATACTTAATTTAATTCCTTGGCTTCCCCCCCCCCCCCGACCAGAACATTAACAGATATGTTATTAAGCTGTGGGGTCATCTATAATTAGTCATCTCTCTGTGAATTAAATTTTAAAAAGGAAAAGTAAGATCAAAGAATAATCAGATTTCCTATTTATACAGGACAACTGAGTTAAATTATATTTACTTTCTAAAAATAGATGATTTTCTTAAGAATCAAACATTTATTTGTATCTCAAGCAATCTCCATACATCTTATGTAGAGTTAACAAATACATTCCAGGTAATAGTATTACACATTTAATAAATGTAGCATGTACTGGATGGTGTTTGAGTGCAAAGCATCGAGCAAGCTCTTGAAGGCAAACAAAGATGGATTGAACGGTCTCTTCCCTAAAAAGGAGCTTGTGAACCATAGAAGGGTGTGAGCCTTGAGGGAAAGGCTGAGCAAAGCTGGCCACAGAACTTATATTTCAAAACACCAAACTGAAGCTTTGAGGCATTTTGAAGTCTTGGTCTAGTGGCATGGTTAATGGTGGAGAGGTCTGTTGGGTCTGAAGATAAAGGAACATGTGGGATAAAAGGCATCTTTACACCACACTTGCCTTATTAATTCCCCTCAGGCACCTGGAGTGTGTCCTTATTACCAGCTGCCACAAGCAACACTGTGCTGAGCATCCTTGCACCTGTTACTCTATGTGACATCACTGGCATATGTACCCAGGATTGCTAGATCACTAGAATGGCACTATCCACCCAGATAGCACAAAATGTATGAGATAGGACAATGGTTCTCAACAAGTTTTGCCCCCCAGGGAACATTTGGCAATGTCAGAAGACATTCTGATTGTCGTGCCTGGGAGGGGTGCTACCGGCCTCTAATGAGTAGAGGCCAAGGATGTTGCTAAACATCTTACAATGCACAAGACAGCCCTCACAACAGAGAATTATCCAGCCCCAAACGTCCATGTGCTGAGGTTGATACCCCAGTCAAGGTATCTTAATCTTTGGTCCATATTCCTTTCTGATGATCTATTGATAGACTTGAGTGATTCCGTGAACCTCCTGAAAATGTATGCCCAATGTTATGCACGTGTGTTTATGAGGTATGGAGTGGTGTCAATCGTATCTTCCCTACCTCCTCAATTCATGTCCACCCAGAACCTCAGAATGTGATCTTATTCAGAAATAGGGTCTTTGCAGATGAAATTAGTTAAGGATCTCGAGATAAAATCTTCCTGGATTTAGGGTGGGATCCAATGTTGGGTGTCCTTAGAAGAAGGAGAGATGACACACAGATACACAGGTATGAAGGCCACATGAAGATGGAGACAGACAGAGACTGGAGTTACGCTGCCCCCATCAAGGAATGCCAAGAGCTGCCAAAAGCTGGAAGAGGCAAGAAAGGATTCTCCCCCAGAGCCTCCAGAGGGGGTGTAACCCTGCTGGCCCCTTGAGTTCACATTTCTGGCTGCCAGAACTCTGAGAGGAAAAATTTCTCCTGTTTTAAGCCACGAAGTTTGTGGGAATTTGTTGCAGCACTGCTAGGAAACGAACACAAAGTATGTGCATTTTTACTGGGCAAAGAGTTTACTTTTTGCTTGCCCAACACTCTTTTTCTTTTCTTTTGTAACAGTATCCCAGTTTTCCTCCGACTCGTTTCGTCCGAGAGGTTTGTGGTGGGGTTGATCCCATCCCCGGTCACGTGACCCAGTGATGTTTCAGGATTAGACGTGGGGCTCCTCCTTTCAGCTCAAACTGCCACGCAGCTACATAAGGCTGCCTTTGTTGGTGGCCCTCTTACCACCGTGCAGAGAAAGCCTGCTGAGAATAAAGTCAACACAGAGGACAACACAGCCAACAGAGAAAAACGATATCTATTGATTTCATTGGAGACCCTGGGTCAGTCTGTTCTTAAAGATTTCATCTCTTAAACTTTCCTGTAACTACCCTCAGTCCCATACTTTTTTGGTTTAATCCAGGAAAAATTGGGTATTGGTCAACTGAAAGTAACTAAAAGGGTTCTGACAAATAGAATTCCCAGCTTTCATTGAAATTGCCATAGAGAGTCCCCTCAGATGTTTAGGAACCCCTAACCTTTTTTTATTATTGTTAGCAAAGTTTGTAATTCTGTGCTTAAAAGGACACTGTATGACCATAATATTAACTGGACATTCTCAAATCCAGGAATAGGGCCTCTTTGAATTATTGAATTTGGGATTCTAAAAAGTTTTCACAAGTTCCTAGGATCATGGAATATTAGAACTGAAAATGATATCAAAGATATCCTGATTTTTTTCTAAAGATAAAAGCATGGAGGAAGAGCTATTATACACCAACATTCCAGATCATTAGAAATATAATTTATCTCAAAGGTCCTTTAAATAAGCAATTTTCATTGCACATCTAAAATAAAATTTATTTAGAATGATATTTCTCCTTAGAACTTCTTTGGAATGCATCTATTATGTAAAGAAAGATGAGCTTGTAAATGGCACAATCAGATATTCAAATGAGAAGTGAAGAGGAATATTAAACACCTGCTTATTTTGGTCAACGTTCCCTTTCTGAGATGTCTGTCTGACTTCCCTGTGGTTTGTGACTCCGCCAGTGCGCTCAGAAGTTCCTTAATAAACAAGGTCAACACGTCTCCATTGCTTGCCCTTCCTCTCTCCCCTGAGCACCCCCCTCTGGAGGAGTGCCCTGAAAACATTCATTGGAAAAAATGAAAATGACGGTGCTTCGGTCTTTAGCGCAGTTATGCACAGAACCAGTCTTGTGGATTCGGGGAGCACATCTCCAGGTTGAGCCACTTGTTCTTGGTGGCTTGGAAGGTGCAGCATTTTCACCCCTCACTCGCACACCTACATGAGGTCTTGGTAAGGGTCCCCATCGTGTGTTCCAGGTATTGGCATGATGGCGTGACCTCACTGATCCCCCTGACCCCTTTAACATTGTGAGGCGGAAGTAGCAGCATCTTTCTCTTCTGCTGGAATGAGGAAATAAGATGGTATTGGCTAAACCCATCCATCCCTTCTCCCCGACATTTCCCTAACTTGGGGGATATTTGATGCTCTCTTGAGCAGATCTCAGAGTTGACACTAAAGTAACACTGAAGCAGCTGTTCTTTTGTTCTGCTTTCTTCTGAAGAATGACCTTTAGATTCCGAGCAAGCTGCTGCACAATTGTGTCCTCATGCTGGGCAGGTCTGAGGGAGGAAATGGCGGGATAACTAGGCCTGTATCCCAGTAGTTGAGTTCACCTCCACAGCCTTCTTAGGAACTCAGGGGGATTTCTGAAATTGACCTAAAACTGCAGCCAAGCTAAATAAGCCCCACAAGGACATGGATTTCAGGCGTGTGTGAAGGAATCTCAATACAATATTAACCATCGAAGAACCAAGATAAATCCTACAGAGGAGTTTCCCTGCACACACATTCTCTACCACTCCTACTGGTGATGTGTAGACATAGAATCAGAGGTCCTTAGATAGTAATAGTACCCAACCTATTCATCTTGCTTAAGACTGGACAAGTAAAGGGATCCTCCAATATGACAGAACTAATTGCAAAGGCAGGTTCATGCCAGGCATCCTGATTGTGATGGTTTTAAAACACGTCCCCCAAATTCTTTGACATTCCTACCATTGAGAGAGTGTCTATGTCCCCTCTCCTTGAATCTGGGCCCCATGACTGACTGACTAATAGAACAGTGGCAGAAGTAAGTGATGCTGTAGTAGTTTCCCAGCACAGGAATTTAAGAAACTGGCAGCGTCTGCCTTCTGTCTCTTGGAACTTGCATTCTTGGAATCTAGCCACCATGTTGTGAGGAAGCCCAAGCAGCCTGTGGAGAGGTCCATGTGGAGAGGAATGAGGTCCCTGGCTGTTAGCCCCAGCTGAGCTCCCAGCCGACAGAAATATTGACTTACCAGCCTTGTGAGTACGGTAACCTGGAAGTAGATTCTTCAGCCGCCCATCCCAGTTGGTGCCACATGGAGCAGAGATGGGCCTTCCCTGCAGATTGGTGGGTTAAATAAAGGTTTGTTTCTAGCATTTAATGGTTTTAAGCCACTATGTTCTGGGTGGTTTGTTATACGGCAATAAATGACACGAACACTCCCTGTCTGATACAGTCCCTATGAGCCCATCAACCAGCATCTTTTCGGGCGTGGGAGCTGGGGCAAATGGGAAGGTGCTACATCGGTGGTTGTCACACTTAACCAGAGAGCAGAATGGCATGGGGAGCTTGTTCAAAATGCAAATCGCCTATTTCAGTAGCTCTGGTTTGGGTCCGAGTACCTGCATTTTGAACACACACTCCAGCTGGCCAAGAATATTGTACAGTCATCAGTTAATTAGATTATAGTTACTCTAACGAAAGAGCAAGCTGGCTGGACAAAAATGCTTTGGGAAAATTACAGCTGTCCTTCTGATCTACCCTCTCTCCCGCCTTCGTTATCTTTCAGCTTGAAGAAGACTGGTAGTTGGCATTCTAGAAAGAGGGATAAGATATTACTTTAACCCACCTATTCACACTTGGTGAGGATTCATGGATTCGAATTCTTTCATTCAAACCCTGTATGTTCAGAGCTGCCAGCCCCCAGCTCTGCCCTGTGTCCTCGCAGCTGCCCATCCCTTACTTGGGGCAGGGTGTTCTAGTGGTTAGAACACATGCCCTCAAATCAGACAAACCCAGCTTCAAAGCCTGGGGGGCTTATTAGGCACGTGACCTTTAGCCAATGACTTCCCCTTCTTACATCTCCAATCACTCATCTGTAAAATGATCATAATCATGTTGCCCGTCTCACAGGACCTCTGTGAGGAGTAAACGACTAATGCATGTTAGATGCTCAACACAATGCCCGGCTCAATACGTATTTGTCCTATGACTGGTGTGAAGCAGGGTCAAATCCCTTGGGCACATCTTTAAAAACACAGATTCCCAGGCCCCAGTCTCACAGATTCTGATTCAGTGGATATGCATGGGCCTCAGAATCTGTGCAAGTAATTCTGGGGTGCTGTCAGGTTTGGGATCCAGTGGAACACTCAGGGCCCATTGCTCTTGAACATGATGACTACCTTATACACTAAAATAATATGCAAGATGTCGTTCCATTCCAGGAGATTTGCATGCATTTTATGCACCCTCTGCGAGAACGAGGCTACCGGGCTCCTTAACCAACCTGAAGGACACAGGCCTCTGTGGACCACTCCTGTTTCTGTCCTCCAAAGAGGCTGGACCTCCAGCATGTCCAGGGCGCAACCTCAGGGTGAGAGATGTCCCTGGGCACCTCTGCTTCCCTAACCTTCCAGAAGCTTCACAGTAGCCACCTGCACACTTGACCCAGTTCTCGCCCACAAGATGGAGGTAAATGCCACTGCTGGAGATCTTAATTAATCATCTTTCTGGTTTTTTTTTTTCCTTTTGGGTCAGACTGTTAAGTGTCTATCAAGTTGATGGTGCTCTAGGGAGTCTTTTGTTCTGAATAGGTGAAAAATTGTACCCACAAAAAGAGTTCCTCATCCAATCAATTCTCTCTAACAACTTTATTGATTAGCTGCAGGAACATTTTTCATTTATTAATTATGAAGAAGATGTCTCCGAGATTTTTTAAAGTTAACTATTGTAAGATTTTTTTTAATACTGAGTTAACATTGACTTGCCTCAAACTGCTTACCAGGGCACAGAGTCCTAAAGCAGGTATTTGGGGGTCCTGGCAAAGGAAGATATTAAAGTGCCTGTGAGCGTACGTAGTGGTCTGAATCTTCATTTGGGGCTGATTAATTGATTCCTTGGAAAAAAAAAAAAAAAACACGGCTTGTCCTTTTCAATAATGTGTTAGCATCAAAATATCATCCCATTATGATGTCCAGGCTAGTGATGGTTAATTAATTAACTGCTGCCAGTTAAAAACACTGTTCAACCCAGGTAAATCTTTCATTTATTAAAATCAATTTTGATAATGGCTTTGCGAAGGGATTCAGGGGCAGAGTCAGGAGTCTTGACTGGCCCCTCCTTCCCTCCCTGCCGCTTCCCTTCCTTTCCCCTCTTCCTCCTCCCCCCATCCCTCCCCCTTCTTCCTCCAGGCCCCGCCCCCGCCGACCCGCCTGAGGCAGGTGTCTGTTACAGCCCCATTCTGCAGTGCAGTGCAGCGGCTCCCTGAAGTCTGCAAGCTGGCTTCCTCCTGCTGAGTTGTTCAGCTGAAAGCCTCTGATGGTGGGCAACCTTGCCAGCTTGATTCCCCAGGCTTCCTGAGGGGGCCGGCTGGGCTGCTAGGAAGTGAAGGAATTTGTACCTGGAAATAAAATTCTTGCTGCCCAGCAACCAGTAGCATCCCCAGCCCTTTCCCTCAACACACCAGTGCTGGACAAGGTTCATGTAAGTAACCCTCATCCTGGATGCAGGAAGGAAGGCATCCAGTTATCCAGTTTCATTCCACAGAGATCCTGCGTACATCAGGCTGGATGAACCAAGCGTTGTGGTGGCACAAACATGAATACAGGTCCACCCCTGCCCTCAGGGTGACTGCAGTCTACAGAGGGAGACTGAAACCTTCTCACAGTTCTAGCACAATGGAAGAACCCTCAAAGAATATATGTAGGTATTGGGTTGGCCAAAAAGTTCGTTCGGGTTTTCCATACGAGGCTACCAAAAACCCAAACAAACTTTTTGGCCAACCTAAAAATATATATTTATATATATGAATATATATGTATAGCTGAATCCCTTTGTTGTACACCTGAAACTAACACAACATTGTAAATCAACTATATTTCAATAAAAATTTTTAAAAAATAAATGAAGGACCCTGAAGAAGATAGCTGGTGGTTGGTGGGCAAGATCAAAGACAGGAAGAGATGCCCACCTCACCTCAAGTACTTCAGAGGGAAAATGGGTTTGATCCCAAGGTAGAAGATTATAAAAGGGAGTATTTCTCATGGGGAATAGGAGAGGGCAAAAATGAATCGTATTCTTGAATGTGAATGATCCCAGCGAAAATGAAAAGAGCGTGAGAGGCACAATAAAATAAAACAAAAAGCAAAACCCCGGGTGCGGATCAGGGAGCTCAAAGTGGAGTGTGAGGTTAGGGAGATCTGGTGAGAGTAGGTTGATCCACCATGGGAGGGGGTGGGGTGGGGACTGAGGCAGAAGGAGCCTGGGTTCCCACAGGGCTAAAGAGAATCTCAAAAGCTCTAAACCATGTGTCTGGTTTAAGAAGAAAAAGGGGGAAGGGAGGGAGCCAGGTTTGAGAAGGGTGATGGGGGATTATGGGGCTCTGTGCCCCCTCTGTGTTCTCAGGCAAGAACCAGCCTCCCTAGTGATGGGAAGCTCAGCAGTAGGGAGACAGTGAAGGATGTCGGGAGTGTGTGACCATTTGAAATGGACTGATGTCGCCAGATAAATCGCACGCCAGGCTCCAAAAAGTACTTACGAATGTGACCTTAGTACTACTTTCTGTTGCTGAGAAATTAAGGAAGGAGGATAGGAAAATAGGGATTGGTAAAAGTCCTCATTTTCAAATAAAAAAGAAAGGGTAGATTCTAGAAACCTTAAACTGGAACCCTGGTAAAATTCCAGAACAGATTATTAAAAGGAAGATTAGGGGCTTTTAGAAATAAAGCCAGGGGTTCTCAGTAGTTAACATGAATTTGTGAATAACAAGTCAAACTAACCGCATTTCCTTCTTGATAGGGTTCTAGACTTGTGTATCACAAGTACAGCATAACTGTGGATCATCTTGATTCTAGCAAAACAACCAAGCCGTTCATGCTCCACATTCTTATGGGCAAATCTGTAAATTCTGGGTTCAGTTCGGGCAGTTAGTTTGAATCACTATCAGCGGGGATTCTTAGGAAAAAGATCTTGATTATTCAACCCAAGGAGGAATTTAGTTTAGATTCTGTTCCTAACCCTACCTGGTTCAACATTTTTCTAAAAGAAGTCAATGAAGGCACAAAAGACGTGCTTATCAGATTTACAAATATGACTCATGTCTGGGAGGGATAGTTAACACAGCCAAAGAACGAATCAATATTCAGAGTTATTCTGTGAGGTTGGAATATGGAAATAAACCAAGAGTATAACAGGACTGAACACAAAGTCTGAGTTTAGGTTAAAAAAATCAATAGGAAAAAAGGCACAGCATTAGGTAAGTATGACTTGGCAGCAGCCGACGTGAATACAAGGTCGGAGATTTATCCGACTGTAAAATCAGGACAAAGCAGCAGCGCAATGTGGTTGCTAGGAGAGCTGATGCAGTATTAGGCGCTGCCTTAGTCTGGGGACCCCCAGAAGCAGAGCCCAAGATAAGGATTCCAGTACAAGTAATTAACTGGGGAGGTGACCCCACGACACCTCGTCCTGTAGGGGGTGGACAGGGAAGGAGCCAATAAAGAGTGAGTATCAAGCCAGTAGCTATGCAGGTGACAGGGGCTTGACGCTGCTGGGACACTCGGTGAAGCATGGGGAATGTGCATCTCAGGGCCACCCCGGCTGAGAGGTGAGAGAGCTGTGGCATTTATACTCCAACTCCCATCGGTCGTTGATGGAAGGCCCCTGTGGGGAGTGCTCATTCCTTGGCACTTCCAGATGGGCACAGTCCAAGTGGACTCTGGTAGCCAGAGAAAGCCCTCAGGTGAAGACATACAGGTGCTGGCAGTGAGAAGTCAGACGGGCATGTACCAACATGGTAAGACTCAAGGAGATGTGAGCTGTGCACCGGGAATACCTGCTACAGTCCCTAAGACTCATACAACAAACAAGTGTCTTTCTTGTTGGTCAACCATTACCTGGAGCACTGTGTTTAATTCTGGTGCCGCATTAAAGAGGAATCTTGAAAAATGGAGTATTTCTCAGAGTAGGGTCCCAAGACAATAAGGGGTTTGAGGACCATGACATCTGAAATGGAGCTATGGAGTCCCAGTTTGGACTTGGGGGTGGAGGATATATGCTTGACAGCTCCTGTTGGCTGTCAAACAGACATGTTCAACTCCACATGTCCACGTGGGAATTCAATTCCTCCCCTGTCTCCCAAAAATCTAGAACACCATGTTTGAAATAATTGTGCACAAATACAGAAAATACAATATGACCTGTACTTCCCACCAAAAAAAAGGTGGTGATACTCTTGTTCTAAAGGGGTGTTGAGGAAGGGGAACTGAATAAATATGGAAGGCCGAAAACCAAATACCAAAATGTCATATATATATATATATATATATATGTATAATTTTAAAGAAGCACGACATTTTGATACTGAAGCAATTAGTTGAAAGAATATACAGAACTTGGACAAATTCTTAACCTGAGACCATAAAAGAACACGGGAATTCATTTACAAAAACTAAAGCACCCCCATGGATGAACAAATAGAAGATTATTTACTATTTATGTGAGCAGGCAGTATATGAATAAAGATCCCCACATACAAACATATAGACATACGTATAGATATAGTTAACTGTTAACTATTCACTCACACGTATACACATACAGTAAATTATAGCTGGGTATGACACTATGGTGGTTTTGATTTTAATACCAGTTTTCACCTGATTGGTGAAAATAAATTATGACACACCCATAAATGGAATATGAAGCTGGGGAAGTCTCTAGGTATTGATGGAGAATAATCTCCAAGATACAGTTTGCTCTGAACAAGCAGTCTCCCTGCCATGAACACTGGTCCCGTGTTTTATTTGGTTTCAGTCCTGAAGGGATCCTTCCCTTCCTTTCATTGCTCCTGGATCCTGGTCAGACTACTTACTAAGCATGTGGCCTTGAAAAAAATCCTTCAACTTCTCAGGATTCTAGTTTCCCCAAAATACCTTTGTCATAGGCTTACCGTGGAGAACATTGGGAATAAGAATGAGCTTTTGGGATTGAGAATTTGATTTTTTTTTTTGTTTTGAGTTGACCTGGGGAATAGAGAATCCAAAGCTGCCCCTAAAGCTTTTGTGGAAAGGAGCATTTATTCCTCTTTTCATTTACTGTTACTCTAGCCAAGGGACAAAATGTTTGTTCCTGGAATCCTTGCTTCCCCTGAGGAGGTTGTCAGGGATACAGTGACCTGGGCCAGTAGCAATGGACACGTAAAAATCAGAACAAAGGCAGGAGAACAGTACAGAGAAACAAAGAAAGCATCCAAGTCACCTGGGTTGGTACAGTTCAGGTCAGAAGCTGTGATAATAGCACTTTGGGAATCCCAAGGCAGCGTCAGGCGGGGAAGCTGTCAGCTCCCATCTAGGCTTGTTCCAAGACCTCCTGTGACAGTCAGGATGCCACTGCAAATTGAATGAACAGAAAGACGCAGCGTGAAGACCAGACCCAGGAAACATCTTCCAAGAACGAGGGAGAACTGAGCCCATGCCAAAAAGCACACTTAAATGTCTAGGATTCACAAGGACAAACTCAAGGAGACCATCTCCCTATAACCAGGAAGAATTTGTTACTGTGCAAATCTAAGAAATTGAAGTCAATGTCTGAGGCAAGATGAAAAAATTAGAGTTGACCCTGATGATGGAAAGATTTTCACAAGGGTTTCATTGTTTAATCTGTTGGCTGTCTGTACTTTCTAGAGAATGAGGTGGAAACAATATAGAGCAATTTGGTCCTCCTTTCTTGCCAAGTGGCTGCCTCGCACAGGGCTGGCGTTCCTGGCGGCTCAGCACTCTGGACTTTGGGGGATGCTGGTGAAAGGGTAACAGTACCTTGTACCTTACAAAGTACTTCCACGTCAGTTATGTTAGTTGACCTCAACACCACTAAGAGAAATGTAATATGAGGAAACTTGGGCTCTGCAAAGTGACGTACATCACACAGTTCGAAATGGACCACACCATGGACCATGCTACTTCTACCAGCCACCCCTCCATTCCTCAAATCCTCCTTGACCTACTCCCGTCCCTGTAGTGCCATTCATTCAGCAAAGGGATCTCGGGAAGCCCCATCCCAAGATGAAAATACCTCTAGGAGGATTATCACATGGATGACATTATCTGCCAATGAGGATGAGTTTATCCAATAGGACCCTTAGGAGATGAAAGACAAGACAGACACGTTCTGAAATAAGGCTGGAGAGAGTAGAAGAAATCTGGAACACACAGCGCTGTTAAATACAGTCAGCGAATCCAGGCAAGAAACCCAGAGGAAACTCTGGGCAGCTGGAGAGCATTTTGAAGGCATGGAGGGACCCAGAGAAAATGGACAGAAAGGTCCCAAGACAAGTGCCACCTACGCTGAGGTTATATCTGGAGATGGTCCAGATCCTGTGACTTGTGGTAGGTCTTCAGTTTCAACACGGCCGGCCAGCTAGAAGGAATGAAGAGTTGGGTTTGATTGAAGCAGACAAAAGGGAACCTGGATGCACAGAGATGACTACGGAAGAGGTCAGTTAGCACTGGAAAGAGCTCTCGGGAACTTTAAATCTAGACAGCGGCCATAATCCCAGGGTCTGCGGAACAAGCCCAGGCAGAGAGGAAGATGTCTGCAACCTTCTGTAATGTGGAAACCTGAGTCTCAGAGGCTCAGCTGGGTGCCTAGCAGGGAGCACACTGGGCAGGTGAGGGTGAGTGGGCCACCCAGACCCATTGAAATGCCCCTGGAAATCAGGGCCCCAGCGTAGAGACTTGGGACGTAAATGAGCAGAGGCCTGGGCTCTGTTACCCAGAGTGCCAGGGATTAGAAGCCTGACTCAAAGTGGATAGGAAACTGGAGTTAAGATGAACAGTATACCCTCTGACTTACAATTCCACTCCCATGAATTTTACTCTACAGATATTCTCATACATGTGGGAAATGGCATACATACGAAAATATTCACTGTGGCATTGTTAGTAATAGCCAGAGGTTGGAAACAACCTAAACATTGTCTATGCCACCAATAGAGGATGGCTAGAACAAACTATGGCCTACTCTTGTGAAGGAATTAAGCTGCAGAACTTCTATGCATGGATCTGGAATAATCTTCAAGGCACAGTTTCCTCAAAATTAGCAGAGCAAACCACTATGTACAGCAGGCACACAGCACTGTATTTCTTTTTTGTAAGGCATGACTGGGGGAACCCTCTGGGCGCGAGACCTGGATGCCTGGGTTATAGGGTAGGAAGGAGATATTTATCAATACGTCCTTTTGTAAATCAGGGGATTTGTACTGTGTGTATGTATTACCTATTAAGAGAATACAGGCTTGGAAGGATTCGATGACAGGGAGTAGAATATCAGAGCCAGAGAAAAGAGTTAGCAAAGATGGGAGCTCAGGCAGAGGCAGGGCCAGTGTGTTTGCTGTGGTGTGTTCCTAGCCAGGGTCAGAGGGAGCCAGAGAGGGCGAGGGTGAGGCAGCTCAGCCCAGGAAAGGGACACCTGACAGTAAGGAGTAAGGAGAGGGCCAGGTGACGAGGCAGCTCTCCAAATGCCCTCCTGCCCTGGAGATTTAGTTCTGGAAGGGAATTTTCAGATCACTCAGTCTAGTGGTTCCAAAATGTTAGTCTGCTATTTGACTGTGTCAGAACCAACCAAAGCCCTTGTTAACAAAATTCAGACAGGTGGCCCCATCACAGACCCCTGAGTCTAAAAGTTTTAGTTGTGAGTGGGAGCTGGGCCTTGGCATTCCTGCAGATTGTAAGTTCAGCCAGGTTGGGAACCACTGACTTGGACCATCCACCTCTCTCATAGCTCAAGGGGATTTCCAAGCAAGATAATGCTGGTGTAGTGACCACAGATCAGTCAGGAGGCTTCAGGTTAGTACCCACAAGCAGTGTAGTTCATCATCCATTGCAAAGAACACAGGTTCATGGTCACACAGACTATGTGGGAATCCCAGGCTTGCCGCTTGATAGCTATGTCCTTGGAGATGACTTAATATTGTTATGCTTCAATCTCTTCTTCTCTACATGGATTTAATAATACTTAGCCCACAGGCTTACAATTTAAATAGGCTTACAATATATAAATATACACGTACAACACCCACTTGTTATTACTATCGCTGTTCTATTACTGCTGTTGCAACCTCACAGGAAGATAATAACGACCTTGCCGGAAGACGAAGGACTGTCATCACAGGAAGAGTCAGAAATGGACCAACCAACTTCTGCAGCATCATTGAAGCCCAGCATCAAACCATCAGAGGAACCAGAGTGAAAAGTGGGCCCGACATGACATCAGTTTTCTGTGAGGCTCATAATCCCATGACTGCCTGAGCCATTTACAACTCCATCCTGGCCTACATTTAGTGCTTAATCACCCTCAAAATATACCATTCTATGCTGGTAGTGGGATTGTCTTGGGCTTACGCAGTGAGCCACACTAGAGGGAAAAACAGACGGGTTCTGGATCTCCAGAGTACTTAGAGCGCTCTGCACTTTTTGTTGTATTTAACTGGGCTCCTGATCAGATCACTTTCCTAGGATTACAGAACAGAAGCCTGAGGTATTCATCTGATCTCTTTCTCTCCGAGCACCTAATTCCATTAATGAGCACAGAAGCACCTTCCCGGAGCGTTTAATGGGTTTGGGCTCAGAGTCACTTCAATTTCGCATCACGCCTGGCTGGCAGAGGCCCCAACGTGCAGTGAACTTGGCAGTGTAGGGCTTTGAGAAGCTCATCTTGACCCCTCTTTCTCAGGCAGAACTAAATTTTACCCAGAGGCCAGGCTACGAGCAAATATTTCTTCAGATTTGGAACTTTCAGGAGAGACTTTATGTGAAGTGTGGTAGTTTGGTTGCAGTTGGGTTTTTTAAACTTATTCCTATTTTTTTAGGTACTGAAGAGGGTGGAGAAATGGCTGAGGGGCTCCCTGAATCTGGCTCCGAGTGTAACTGGTGCATCAGGATGTCGTCAGGGTCCTCCTCAGAGCTCCTGTATTTTCACTTCATTTCTTTTCTCCAGAATCTGCACTTCATAAATATTGGAGCCTTTATATCTGAAGTGAGGGGAGAGAGAGAAATGAAGACTAAATGCAAGGAGATGAGGTGAAGAGCTCACCCCTGAGAGGCACAGAGAAGAGGTCCCTGGGAGCAAGTCTCTGGGGATTGTACCCCACCCCGTCTTCACAAAGGGGAGGCAACAGACGCCTAGAGAGGTAGGGGATTCTGTGGCCAAGCAGGGACCAGGACCCAGATGTTTGAGACTGACTAGTTTGGCAAAGTCAGGAAGAAAGCCCTGGGCTGGGGAAAGGGGAACCGAAGCTGAGGAGTTAGAGCTAAATTTTTGGCAAACCTGTCCCTAGGACTTTTTTCAAAAGCAATTTCTAAAATATCATTACATCAGTGTCTCACTTTCTATTGCTGTGTAACAAATTAACACAAAGCTAAACAGCTATAAATAACACACAGTTATTATCTCCCAGTTTTTGTGAGTCAGGAATCCTGGCACAGCTGAGCTAGATGCCTCGGGCTTAAGGTATCTCAGAAGACTGCAGTCAGGACTTCAGCTGGGGCCATGGTCTCATCTGCAAGTCCGCCTAGGGGAGGACCCACTTGCGTGTTCACTCATGTTCCTGGCGAGACTCAGTTCCTTGTGGATTATTGGACTGAGGGCCTTAGTTCCTTGCTGGCTGTTGGTCAGAGGCCCCCCACAGTTCCTTGCCGTGGGGACCTCTTCATAGGGCAACTCATAACATGGCAGCTGGCTTCCATTGAAGCAAGTGAGGAAACAAGAGAGCATGGGAGAGTGCCTAAGACAGACGCCTGTCTTCTTACACCCTATTTTGGAAATCACATCCCATCAACTCTACTGCATCCTATTGTCTAGAAGCAAGTCACTAAATCCAGCCCACATGCAAAAAGGAAGCAGTGGTTCAAGGACATGAATAACAGGAGATGGGGATCATTGGGGGCCATCTTGGAGACTACCTGCCAGTAACTTGTGTTTTTGGTAAAAAACCAGAAAATGCAGACATGCTATACTTCATAGGCAATTTTATCATGAAGATTTTAACTACTTACATATTCTTTCATGATGTTTTATCTACACATATATGCAGTTTAAAACATGTCTCCAACAATATAGACTCTTTGGGAACATATTCTGTTAACTCAGGAATATATCATTAAATCTGTATCAATAAATATTGTTCTACGTCATTTTCAATGGTTGAACTTCTTTCATCACATATTCCATCATATGAGCTGTGATGGTTAATTTTCTGTGTCAGCCTGACTGGCCCATGGAGTGTGCAGATATTTGGTGAAGCATTCTTCTGCGTGTGTCTGTGATGGCATCTCTGGATGAGGTTAACATTTGAATTCACAGACTGAATAAAGCAGATTGCCTTCCTTGGTGTGGGTGGTCCTCATCCAATCCTTTCGAGACCTGAATAGAACAAATGGCAGGGTAACAGAGAACGCCCTCTCTCTGCCTATTTTTGAGCTGGGGACCAGTCTTCTCCAACATATGGACTTGGACTGGAATTTACACTATTGGCCCTCCTGGTTCTCAGGTCTTTGGAATTGCAGACAGTTGATCATGGGACATCTCAGCCTCCGTAATTATCTGGGCCAATTCCTTATAATAAATCTTGAAAAACAATTCTAAAATTTGTATAGAACCACAGAAGACCCTAAATAGCCAAAGCCATCTTGAGAAAGAAGAACAAATCTGGAGATATAACACTTCCTGCTTTCAAATTATATTATAAAGTTATAGTAATCAAAATAGTATAATATTGACATAAACCATATCCAAAGATTGGCTACACAGACACACGGATAAATGCAACAGAATAGAGAGCCCGGAAAGAAACCTTGCATTTATGGTCAATTAATTTACGACAAAAGGAGCTGAGAATATGCAGTGGGGAAATGATAGTCTCTTCAATAAATGATATTGGGAAAACTGGACAGTGACATGCAAAAGAATGAAACTGGAGGCTTATACCATACACAAAAATCAACTCAAAATGGAGTAAAACGTTAAATATAAGACCTGAAACCATAAAACTCCTAGAAGAAAGCACAGCGGATAAGCTCTCTGACATCAGTCTTGGCAACGGAAGAAGGAAACCATGAACAAATTGAAAAGGCAACCTACGGAATGGGAGAAAATATTTGCAAATCTGATAAGGGGTTAATATTTTAAAAAATAGTCATTTCTTGGTATCTCCAGGGGAGTGGTTCCAGGACCCACAGCAGATACGAAAATCCACAGTTATTCAAGTCCCATGGTTAGGTCTCCACATCTGTGGGTTCTGCATCTGTGGAGTCAACCAACCACAGATTGTAAACACAGTACACAATGTTTACATCATGTAAACCTGATGTAACGCAGATATGAAGTGTTGACTACATATATAAAGAACTCACACAACTCAATAGAAAAAAAAAATCTGATTTTAAAATGGACAGAAGAACTGAGTAGACATTTTTTCAAAGAAGACATACAAATGGCAGACAGGTACATGAAAAAGTGCTCAACATCACTGATCATCAGGGAATGCGAACCAAAACCGCAGTGAGATACCACCTCTCATTGTTAGAATGGCTATCATCAAAAACTCAAGAGATAAGAAGGGTTGGTGAGGATGTGGAGAAAAGGGAACCTTTGTGCCCTGTTGGTGGGAATGTAAATTCATGCAGCCACTATGGAAAGCAATTTAGAGGTTCCTCAAGAAATTAAAAATAGAACTACCATATGGTCCAGCAATTCCACTTCTGAGTATATATCCTAAGGAAACTAAATCAGTATCAAAGACATCAGTATCAAAACTAAATCAAAGACATATCTACACCCCCATGTTCACTGAAGTATTGTTTACAATAGCCAAGACATGGAAACAACCTAAGTGTCAATCAGTGGACAAATGGACAAAGAAATTGTAATATATATATACAATGAAATATTATTCAGCTATAGAAATAAGGAAATCCTACCATTTGCAACCACATGGATAGACTTTGAGGGCATTATGCTAAGTGAAATAAGCCAAACAGAGAAAGACAAATACTTCATGGTAACACTTATATGCAGAATCTAAAAAAAAGTCAAACTTATAGAAACAGAAAGGAAAGTGGTCGCCAGGGTCTGGGGGTTGGGGGAAATAGGGAGAGGTTGGTAAAAGGGTACAAATTTCCATTTATAAGAATAAGGATCTAATGTCTAACATGGTGACTATAGTTGACAACACTGTATTGTATAATTAAGAGAGTAAAACTTAAATGTTCTCACCAAAAAATAAAATAAAAATAAAACCATCAGTTGAATGGTAGAAAAATAGGAAGAAAGAGAGACAGACAATGAGATGGCTGGTTTTGCGGAGATTGTCCCCATTTGGGGCTTTGTAGGAATTCCCAGTTCACATGAGAAGTATCTATTGCAAATACGCACATTTAACTTCATGGCACACCCTGGAAAGTGCCACCTAAAGGCAATGGACCAAAGTCAGCAATTTCAGTTCAATTCCTGGTTCTGTTAACTAGTCTTGTGACTTCAGGCAAGTCACCTCATCTCTCTGGAAATGAAATTGTGGAACCAGATCAGAGTGAGTAAATATACAGCCCATAATTCCATCCTTGCATCTACAGAAGACACTGATAATTAATTGTTGCATTCTTGATGACCAGTCTACACAGCAGCCTCATGAACCTTAACCCAGGTCTCCAGGCAGACACTACCAGTGGCTAGAGTTGGCCTTCCAGAATGCCATCTTGGAACAAAATGATCCAGTGCCAATACTCCATGATCGGGGCTTCACCTCATTCACCTTCTCCACAAGAAGCTGGGATGATTTCATCTGCAGGGGAGGTAGCGGAGGCTAAGAGTGGAGAGGGCTCTTACATAGGACACAGGGTAGCTGTTCTACTTCCCTCCTCAAAAGCCAAGCTGTTTTGGCCAAAATACTCTGACAAGGCACCAAACAGACCTGTGAAAAAGGAACCAAGAGTACTTTCAGGGGGCTAACTTCCTTCATGGGTTCCTGTCACATCCCAGGGGAACATGCTTTTGTTCCCTTTGCTTTTTGGGGTCTGAAGGAGCCATCAAGAGGAATAAATGATTGCCTCTTGGTCAACCATGTGGACCCATGACTAGGTGCTGGTCTCAGGGGGAATGGCTGAATCCCTTCAGTCTTGGGGTCTCCAAAATGGGACCCCTTTGAAGGTAGAACTTGGATTTGGATCTAGGTCAGAAGGACAAACATGACTACCTCGCTGGACAGATGGTAGAGAAAAGCAAAGTTCTGAGGTTGATCATGGGCTGAAGATAGCTCTTCCACACCAGGCATCTGAAGGTGGTGGCAGGCACTCAGGAAGCTGACCAGACAGCCAGGTTAGGAGACTCAAGGTGGAGCCAAGGGAGGCAGGCAGGACCCAGGCCCAGGGAGAGGAGGGGCTGGGATCTGAGGGCTCGTGGACAGGGTGGGAGCGGTGAACAGGGAGAGAAACCAGGCAGGAAGGTGGGGGGATGTGAGGCCAGGAAGTCAGAAACCAGGCCCAAGGGCAGGAGAGCAGGGAGGAGACCTCAGTGACAAGGACAGCGGCTCCACAGAGGGGCAGTTTCCCACTCAGACAGAAAACTTACTACATGCTTCCTCCCGGGATGGGACAGCTCCTGGTAGAGGGAGCCCTGAGCATGCGGTAGGCAGGGGCTGGGCAGGTAAGCGCCTGCCTTGCCTAAGTGGGGGAGCCAGGCTGGGGATGGGGGAGAGTCTGACTGCAGTGATTAGGGGTGGTGATCGCAACTGCTCTGCTGCTGCTCCTTTTTCAAACCTCTTCACAGGAGTACACTCAGTTTCAATCAGTGTGTATGACATAATTTTCGTGCCCCTAACTAATGCTTCCTGGGTGTCTTTCAGATGGAAGCTGAGTGGCTCTAACACTATGGGGTACAACTGGGTAGAACTTGTTGAGAGAAATGGGTTACTGGCATAGCCTAATGCCAGGTTGACGCTGGAAGAAGAAGGTGTGTTCACTGGAGCAAGTAAGAACTTGGCCTTGAGAGTATCTAAGAGGGTTCAGGCCAGACCCAGGTTTTCTAACCCAGTGGAAAATGGCGACTCACGCAATAGCATATACAGCCATTTATAGAGACACCGAAACAATCTGTCCTGTGCTAAGTGCCAGCTGGTCGGTGTAACTTCAAGTCTTTGAATCACCACAGGTGGGCTGCCAAAAATCTCAGAGTTGAGTGTGACACGAACACAGAAAGCTTGACAACCACTGAAATGAAGTGACAGAGCCAGTGAGGGAAAGAAAAAGACCCAACAGGGGTCTTGACCCCACCAAGTTGGGTTGCTGGAAAATACAGATCAGCAAACGCAGCAGTTCTCAACTTGGCTGCACACTGGAATGACCTGAGCAGTCTTATAACTTTTGCTGCGTGGGTCCCACCCTCAGAGGCTCTGAATTTAATTGGTCTGGGTGGGAGTTTTCAAAGCTCCCCAGATGATTATAATGCGCAGCCCAAGTTGAAAGCCAATGAGCCAGCTGCACAGCACTGACTTAATCAGGGGTGGGAGGAAGGAAGGGGAACAGCAATCAGTTTTACCTTAATTTCCCTTTGCAAACTACTAAAACTGAGCAGCATCGCTGAAAACCCCACTGCTCTGGGAAGAAGTCATTATTGACTGGAAACAAGCATAGGAGGATTTCAGCTAAGTGGAAGAACTGATTTTCCCATGCTGGTACCTCCAGGAAAGGCCTTCTATCTGCCCAGTTAGGGAGCAGGCATCCCATCACTTCATAATTTAAACTTAAAGCCATCCCAGGAAGACGTGTACCATTTGCCCTATGTTGGTGGGGCTTGGCTCAAGTCACCAAATGGGTCTTCCCCATCTCACTTTTATATTTTTTATGGAGAAACTCAGCATTATCCTCCAGCCAAATGGTACCAATGGAGCATGTCCATGCCCGTACCCTCTTAATTTCTCACCCTTCTGTCTCCTTCTCAGAGCTTCAAAGACCACTAACTGGCCCCCTCTGATGCCTCTCCCCATCCTGACCTCACCTTCCCAGGTGACATAGCAGACAGCAGTTTCCTTCTTGAGTCATCAAAGTTTACTTGTCCCATTTCCCATTTCTTCAGAGTCCTGATAAATGATTTCAAGTTGATGGGCTGGGAAGTGATAGTAGCTTACTGAGTAAGATATGGCACAGAACCTTCTAGACCAGGTGTTTCCCAAGAGGTTGGTACTAATTAAGAGAGACCAGGCAGTGGGATGGGACAGGGTAGGGAGTGATGGGGGACAAACAAGACTTTTTAACATGGCTCAGATGTCACAAGTGGTTTAACCTGCCCACGAGCTGCAGGAAGAAACTAAAGAAGGAGAAATGGGGAAAAGTTGTATGCATGGGGAGGGGGTGGGTAAGGGAGAATATGGGAAAGAAAGAAAACTGGAAGGCCATTTTAGGCAGTGGTTGGAGTTTCTTGGTTTCTTCATGGAAAGAGAGTGAAACCATTTCCTCTAATGAGTGAGAATTATCCAATTAATCTATAAATCTAAGGGCTGCTGTGGGAAACGAGATCTGCAAAGAAATGCCAGGTTGGCATCTTGGGTGACGGGTGTAAACGTGTATGATGAAGCAGAAAATCTCTTCTACACTAAAATATCTGCAGAATAAATCAGGACAAGAATTGCCAAATTCTAATGGTACATTAGGAGCAATTTACTTTATCTTGATTCATTTCTTTGGAGGAAGAAAATTTTGCTTTGGGGTTGAGTGCAAAAGTCTATGATCCTTAGTAGGCGTTGTTAATGAAGAAGAGAGAGGCTTTGAAAAGCAGATTTCTATACCTGAAGGAATTTATAAGAAGTTTCTTACTACGTCATGGAGGAAAAGGCTCAAGGAGATAAAGAACTATGGGGGAAAACAAGTGCCCTTTAAATAATCAGCTCAGGGGACTCAGGAAAAACACTGGAATGCAGAAAGGACAGGAAGCGTAGCAAAATGGTGCTGTGTTCTGGGACCTAACAAGGGGGCAGGTGGGAGCCGATGAAGTGAGGAGAGGAGGAAAAGAGCAAGTCACTGAGGAACAAAGAAGTGGCCTAAGCACCAAGGCACAGAAGCAGAAAGGTTAGACAGGCTTCCATGAAATGTTACCGGAAGTATTCTTCATTTACATTGCACAGAAGAAAACCCCAGGAAAATACCATTCCTGATGGGCAAAGAGGGCAAGCAGGTAACCGGAGGACTCAAAATAGCAGAGGTTTTAATGTGTATATTTACTTCTGTCTGTACCAAAAGATGCTACATTTTGATGTAAGGTCTGCGGGTTACACTCAGAAAGCAACAACAACCAGACATTTTGTCTCGTGTGGAACCTGTTCCCAATAATTCTCAAGATTTCTGATCTCCTGTCAGCCCCACCGTGGCTGCTGAGTACAGTAGGTTTCTTCTTTGAGTCTTCCTTCTTTAACCCTGGGTTTGTTTTCCAAGCATGGAGTCCCACCCTACGTGACATGGCTCGGACCAGTGTACCTGAAATAGAGTGAAGCATCCTTTGCAAAAAGCTATCTGAAACTAAAACCACAGAGACTCGCAACACTCAATTGAATGGATATGGGGAATTGGCAGGGACCATTGGGGAGGGACCAGCAATTACTCTGAGTGTTTCCCAGGGAAGGGGCGTTACCTTGGGAGCTTCACAAAGAACAAACACGATGCCCATCATTTAGGAAGCAGAAAAAGATGACCACATTCCTTACAGCCTGATAAGCTTAACCTGGTTTCCAGGGAAGATGCTAGAACAAATCATCAAGCAATCAATGTGCAGTCAGCCAGAAGGGGGCAAGGCCTGGGGAGCTTATGGACACAGCCGTGTGAAGAGTAAATCAAGTCGGACCAATTTAATTTCCTTCTATGATAGAGTGACAGGCCATGTAGATAAGGTGGAAGCAATAGATGTAATCGACCTGAGACCTCAGCAAGGCATTTGCTTCTGCCCCACGTGACAGGCTCAGTGACAAGCCCTCTTGCTACGGTTCAGGCCAGGGGTCAAGAACCCCAGAGCTCTCACACATGACGGTGGGAGAGCCAGCTCCTGCCAGGCTCGCCTACTCTTTGCTCCGTTGCCTGAGTGGGTTGAGGTTCGTTGTCACACAATTTTATTTGACGAGCATTTGTTTTGTACCTCCTGGGTCTGCATACTCTGGCATTTAATAAACGTTTGTTGAATAAATGAATGAATGCATTCTTAGGCACATGAGCTACGACCTTAGGAGACTGGCACCAGGGAGCCTAACCGCAGTCCACCTCCTCCATGGCAAACAGACAAGCAGAAAATACTCAGCTAATTGCTCCTCCATCCATTCAAAATACCAGAACCCATTTTTATATTTATACCGTATTGACATTGGGTGTGTGCAGAGTAGAAAGCAGGATCTTTCCTGCTGCCAATGGTTGCCATTTTTTTCAGAATTGAGAGAGACAGAGAGAGAGTTAGTTCCAGAATGGATTAGATGATCTTCAGATTACCCACCTTTGCCTGTAGGCGAGATGACAAAATTTTAATAATGCAAACTATCCATGGGTCATAACAAATTAGTCTAAGTTGAAAAGTTGAAGCAGGCACAGAAAACAGCCTACTGCAATGGGGGCCCATGAGACAAAATTCGGGAATGAAACTGAACACGATTGGTCTTTGTCAAGATTGTAGGTCAGGCTAGAGCTAAATGGGACCTAAATGTAGTTTTCAACAGACCCCCGGATGGCAGGAGAAGCCATATGGCTTCAACCAATGGCATAAGGTGAATGCCGTCCAGCCAGGAAGCAAACCTTCAGTGCCCCACAGAGCAGATCTCATGTGATTTCCAGCCCCATTTCTTTGGAGTGAGTGCAGAAAAAAATGGCTGAAAGAACTAAATGGTTGGAGAGATACCTGAGATATGAGAGAAAGGGCTAAAGCAGTTAACTAAAGAGAAGGCTATCAGGTTGTCAAGGGTCTAAAAGTGGTAAGTGAGGCACAAATAATTATTCTCTCCCTCCTCGTTGGGTTAGGAAAAAGGAAATGGAATATTTTATTTTTAAAATTTATTATTTTAAAAAATATTTTATTTTTATACAGTTTTAAAGGTTACACTCTATTTACAGTTATTAGTAAATATTGGCTATATTCCTCATGTTGAATATAGATCCTTGTAGCCTATTTTACACCCAACAGTTTGTATCTCCCTTATATTGCCCCTCCTCCACCACTGGCAACCACTAGTTTGTTCTCTATATCTATGAGTCTGCTTCTTTTCTGTTATATTCACTAGTTTGTTGTATTTTTTAGATTCCACATCAAGTAATATCATACAGCATTTGTCTTTCTCTGTCTGACCTATTTCACTTAGCATAATGCCTTCCAAGTCCATCCCTGTTGTTGCAAATGGCAACATTTCACTCTTTTTATGGTTGAGTCGTATTCCATCGTGTGTGTGTGTGTGTGTGTGTGTGTGTGTGTGTGTGTGTGTATGCCACATCTTCTTTATCCATTCATCTGTTGATGGACACTTAGGTTGCTTCCATATCTTGGCAATTGTAAATGATGCTGCTATGAACATTAGGATGCACATATCTTTTCAAATTAGTGGTTAAAAAAAAAAATCTAATACCATAAACAAAGTAAACTCAAAATGACTTAAAGACCTAATTGTTAAGACCAGATACTATAAAACTCCTAGAGGAAAACATAGGCAGAAAACTCTTTGACATAAATTGCAGCAATATTTTTGTGGATGTGTCTCTTAAAGTAAAGGAAATAAAAGAAAAAATAAACAAATGGGACCTAATTAAATTTAAAAGCTTTTGCACAGCAAAGGACACCATCAACAAAATGAAAAGACAACCTATGGGAGAAAAGATATGACTGATAAGGGATTAATATCCAACATATATAAACAGATATATAAACAGTTCTTAGAACTCAACATCAAAAAATAAACAACCTGATTACAAAATGGGCATAAAACTGAATAGACATTTTTCCAAAGAGGAAAGGCAGATGGCCAAGAGGCCCATGAAAAGATGCTCAACACCACTAATTATCAGGGAAATGCAAGTCAAAACCACAGTGAGATATCGCCTCACACCTGTCAGAATGGCTATCATCAAAAATACAAGTAACAAGTGCTGGTGAGGAAAAGGGAAACCTTGTGCACTGTTGGTGGAATTGTAAATTGGTGCAGCCACCATGGAAAACAGTATAGAGCTTCCTCAAAAAATTAAAAATAGAATTGCCATATGATCAAGCAATTTTACTCTCCTCAAAAAACAAAAACACTAATTTGAAAACATATATGCACTCCAATGTTTACTGAGGCACTGTTTACAATAGCCAAAATATGGAAGTTAGCTAAGTGTCCATCAGTAGATGAATAGATAAACATGTGATATATATATATACAATGGAATATTACTCAACCATAAAAAAGAAAACTTGCCATGTGTGACAATATGGATAGATCTAGAAGATATTATGATAAGTGAAATAAGTCAAACACAGAGAGATACATACCACATGATTTCATTTATATGGGGAATCAAAAAAATAAACAAACAAAACAAAATGAAAAGAGACTCATCGATACAGAGAACAAATGGGAGGTTGCCAGAAGTGAGGGGGTAGGAGGTAGGTGAAATAAGTGAAGGGGATTAAGAGGTACAAACCTCCAGCTATATAATAAATAAGTCATGGGGATGTAATATACAACATAAGGAATAGGGTCAATAATATTGCAATAATTTTGCATGAGGACAGATGGTTATTAAACTTATCAATGTGATTATTTCATAATGTATACAAGCGTAAAATTATGTAGTACCTGAAACTAACATAATATTGTATATCAACTATATTTCAATTCAAAAAATTAAAGAAAAAAACAAGGAAAGGAGAAAACTATTGACTCCAAAATACACACAGAAAGGAAATACAGTTATAGCACACTGCTCAGCTTGGCAGTAATCATAATCATAACAACGTACACTTTGAATGTTGACTTAATCAAAAGTTGTGATGTAACTATACTGGGAGGATGGAAGAGGGGAAAGCGGGAGCAAATGAGAGCTAAATTGTCTTATCCCAAAATAAAAATCAACAGACAATATAAAAATCAGTCAAATCAAGAAGTGTAGTATAAGCATTTCATTTGAAGGTAAATAACTGAAAACAGCTAAAAGACTTTTTAAAAATGGCTGCCCGGGGAGCAGGACTTGAGGATAAGAAGGATCAGGGTCAGGGGCCTGCTGTTTTTTGATACAAGTTTTTTAGCACTCTTTAAAGTGTATGCATGTCTTATTTTTAAATGTTAACTCTATTTTTAGTGTTTTGAGAAAACTCCATACCGTTTTCCACAGTGGCTGCACAAATTGACATTCCCACCAATAGCGTATGAGGGTTCCCTTTTCTCTGCATTCTCACCAACTCTTGCTATCTCTTGCGTTTTTGATGATAGCCATTCTGACACTCACTCACTTCCCACAAAGCTGGAGACATGCCCTGGGAGAGGGCTGCTATTAGAAACTTCCATAACCTGCTCGCCAGCAGGAAAACATCCCAAAGTATCAGGAAGATGACCTCTACCCACCTTCCATCTTCCCAAATTGTCCAAGTGCTTCTTATTGGTGGGACCAAATCTCTTCTCATACCCTAGCTACAAGGGAGTCTGGGAAATACAGGTTTTGACTTGCTGGGTTCCAGACAACACGAGGCAGAGATGGAGCTGAGTGCTGACCCATCACCTCCAACACTCTGGCGATCTTTGAAAGTGTGGCAGGAATAAAAGATTATGTGGGAACCTTGCCTTTTTATTTGGGGGCAGCTCCAAATGTTATTAAAGATGGTCTTTTCTCTGGGCCTTTCAGTTTCTCCATAGAAGCAGCCCTCAATCTCCATCCTGGAAGGATAAGCCAGTTCTCAGCATCCTGGGGGCTGGAGGGGTCAATGCTTGGCGTGCCTCACCCTGTTCTCCCTCTACCTGAAGTCCCTGAGTTCAGAGTTTCAGTTTTTAACCTAAAAATTCATGTGGATGAATCTACTCCATAATAAATCTTAGTTTGTTTTAGTAAAAAATAATAATATTTGTTTTAATATAAAAATATTCTCTGCTGAATCTTTGGGTGAAATAACGCTCCAGAAAGCTATTCCATGTTTAATTTGTATTTTAAGAACTACTCCCTGATACATGGCCACATATCCCCCAGAGTTACACATCACCCAGTTTGAGAAATACGGGCCTGGATTATTTCTCTAAGATTTGATGACTATTTTTCTCTTCTTAGTAGGTAGGTAAAAATGAAAAACAACAAAAGAAAGGAAGGGAAGCTTGAGAAGGAATGACCTCCCTCCTGTTTCACAAATAAATCATAGAAGGACAAAGCTGGAATGGAAAATTCAGAACAGTGATCAATATTTGGAGAAAAGAAACCAAAAGGCCATGGTTTATTGCACGATCCATGCACGACGTGCAAAAAAGAAGCTAACTGTGAACACAGGTTTCCAGGGCTGGGAGGAGGTAGAGACAAATCCTTTTTTCAATGAACGGAGCCAGTGAGAGCCTGCTGGAAGTAAATTCACTGCTTCTGGTAAAAGCCATAGTTCTGCTTTGGGAAGCTCCCAGCATGCCTTTTTTTTTAACTTCCGGGGCACTAAACACAGCAAATCATACATTGTTTTCTTCCAACTCTTAGACTGGCTGATGGGGACATGTCCAAGACACTACTCACTACCTTCTTTGGGTGTCAAGCTGGGCAAAATCAGTTGGTATAATTGGGTGAAAGAAAATGAAAATCAGAGCAGTGTGTAGTAAAGTGAAAAGAGAAAGATGTACAGTAACTCCTTTGAGTAGGAGAGAAAAGGATGGAAATGTGAACGACGATGCTTAGGTTTGTGGTACCCTCTGGGGGCAGAGCACTTGGACAGACATGAGCTCATCCAGTCCTTTCAATGCTGTCTGATAGTCCCATTTTATAGATGAGCAAATGAAATCCGAGCAAGGTCCAGAGATTTGCTCAACATTACAAAGATAGAAAATAGTAGACCCTGGATTCAAACCCAGGACTATGGGCTTCCCTGATGATGATCATTTAACTACACTCCTATGTCTGAAAGGGAGGGGCTAGGAGGCTGGGATACTGTCCCAGCTCTACCACTAACTGGCTGTGTAACACTGAGCATGTTACTTAAATGCTTAGTTTCTTCTTCTGCACAATAGAGATAATTATAGCATCTGCCTCACTGGATAGTCAAGGGGATTAGATGATATAACATATGTAAAGTACTTAGCACAGGGCTTGGTGCCTATCAAGCGCTCAGGAAATGCTAGCTACTGTTGCTGTGCAAACACCTGGGAACTGTAGAAGAAAGGAGCATTCCAGGAAAGTACCAAGCAGAAGAATTCAGAATGTCACTCCAGGCAAGAGACTGTGCTAATCACATTTCCCTGCTTCGCATGGAATCACAGGGAGCTACATTTCTCAACCCAGCTGGCTTCTGTGTAGTTTGGGCCAATGCTATCAGTCAGAATCTCTAGAAAAACAGAACCAGTAGGAGGTAGATATAGAGTAGATAGATAGATAGATAGATAGATAGATAGATAGATAGATAGATAGATGATTGATAGATTTATCTCAAGGAACTAGTTCATGCAATTGTGGGGCGGGGCTGGAAGGTCTAAAACTTGTAAAGCGGGCTGGCAAGGCTGGCAACTCAGACTGGAGTTGATGCTGCAGTCTTAGGGCAGAATTTCTTCTCCTAGAAGTCTCAGGTTTTGCTTTTAAGGCCTTCAACTGATTGGATCAGGCCCACCCAATTTGTGAAAGATAATCTCCTTTACTGAAAGTCAACTGACTGTTAGCCACCGTTACTAGATGCTAGCCATGTCTACAAAATATTACCATAGCAACACCTAGATTAGTGTTTGATTAAATACCTGAGTACTCTAGCCCAGCAGTCCCCAACATTTTTGTCACCAGGGACCGGTTTCATGGAAGACAATTTTTCCATGGACCGGGGATAGTGGGGGGGAGGGGGTGGATGGTTCCAAGATGATTCAAGTGCATTACCTTTATTGAGCACTTTACTTCTATTATTGTCACATTGTGATACATAATGAAATAATCGTACAACTCACCATAATGCAGAATAAGTGGGAGCCCTGAGCTTGTTTTCCTGCAACTAGATGGTCCCATCTGGGGGTGATGGGAGACAGTGACACCTGAAGCTCCACCTCAGATCATCAGCATTAGATTCTCATAAGGAGAGCGCAACCTAGATCCCTCACATGCGCAGTTCACAGTAGTGTCCCCACTCCTATGAGAATCGAATGCCTCCGCTGATCTGACAGGAAGCGGAGCTCAGGCTGTAATGTGAGTGACAGGGAGTGGCTGTAAATACAGATGAAGCTTCGCACACTCGCCCACCGCCCACCTCCTGCTGTGCGGCCCGGTTCCTAACAGGCCACAGGCCGGTACCGGTCCATGGCCTGGGGGGTTGGGGACCCCTGCTCTAGCCTAGCCAATGTGACCTAAAATTAACCATCATAGAGGCACAGCCAGTGTTGGGAGGTAGAGGAGGGGAGAAGCCAGGGCGTGCCTCCCCATCTCCCCGTCTTGCTCTGTCTCAGGAGCAACTCCAGCAGCGACGGTGGGCTCAGCGGGCAGCCTTTCCATCTTGGACCCAGGTTCCTCTAAGCAGCCCCAGACAATGGTTCTAGCTCCCACCAGATGGCCTGGCTTCTGGTGACAAGTCTGCCTCCGTGGCCCTTGGTGGTAATGGCTTCCTGCTCTTACCAACTTCTGGGCTGTCTCCTTGTCTCTGCTTGGCTTACTTAGCCTCTCGTGTGTCACTGATGCCCTGTGTGGGATCTAGAGTGGCTTCTGCCTTGACCCTGACCGCAACAGAGGCCCTTCTTGTTAGTTGGGATGCTTGCCCAGCCTTTCAAGTTGCACTGGTTTCTTAGGACTCTGTAGATGAGTTGTGGGGATGAATTTAGAGAAGTGAAGAAGACAGAGACAAAAGAACTTGTCCCATGACCTCACTCACAGCTGCTCAGTCAGAGCAATGCCAGATGGTGAGAGAGGATAAAAGCATGGCGCCAACTTCCTGAGGGCAGAGGGGGGGAGATGGCCCTGGTCCAAGGGATTCCACTTACTCGTGAGTGTTGGCATCTGCTTCTCTCACATCAAGAGGGTCATCACCAAAGCCCTGCATGTCTCAGAGGGCAGCCCCACATTGCGCGAGCACCGCCCCTCCACTGCTCAAGACCTGGGTTATTTTGGGAGTAGTCTCTAAATGGCTGAGGCAAGTAAGCAGCTGCTGATCATGGCGTCTCTGGGCACCTGGCTGTTTCATTCTAGAAGCATCTGTCTGAAGACGTTGGGGCTGCCAGTGAGGAAAGTCCAAGAGCCTATGTCCCCCCCACACAAACCCTGGCCCCTTTCCGTGCTTCAATGTTCTCCCAAACACTTAGCAATATCTGACGCATTGCACGTTATGATTATTTATTTGCTTATCATCTCTCTGCCTGCTCAAATATAAGCTCCACCAAGGCAGGCAGTTTTGTCCCTGTGCTCTCGGCTTTATTTCTAGCGCAAAGAGCAGTGCCCAGCTCAGAGCAGGCACTCAGTGGGTGCCAGATGGAGCGACATCATTGCCTCTTTGATCCAAAGGACAGGACCCAGAGACCTGCATCCTCTATTAACCCTTAGCAGACATCCTGATAGAGTCCAGGGCACGGCCGTTCTTCCAGCGCACCCCCCAAACACAGCAGCGCAGAATGGTAGGAATTTGGGAAAACATCTCCAATTCCATGCTGGGCAGAGACAAGGAGGGCGTGGAGAGAAGGACAAGGAAGAAAAGTAGTTTCTGTGGCAAGAAACACATAAGTCAGGGACCGAAGGAGGTGGCTGTAGACCCCAAGTCCCCTGCCCAGTTCACACGCCTACAAAGGGCTCGTGACGCCCCTTACCCCCCTTCCCACCAGATAGAGCTGAAGGATGTCTGATGGCAAATACCCACCACCTCCCCTCCCTCCTTTCCCTCCCCTTCCCCCTTCCTTTCCCTCCCTTCCCTTCTCCCAGCTTTAACGCCATCTGAGCTCTGTTCCCTTTCTCCTCATGTCATCTCTCTCGTCATCTCTCTCTCTCAGGCACTGTCCTTTCTTCAGAGTTAGTAGAGAGCAGGGTGGAGGGAGGGACCGAAGCCAGTGGGGTGGCCCACCCTTCCAAGCCCCTTGCTTCCCATACCTAGCAGGGCATTGCCCCTTGTGAACCACCAAGCCCGGAGATTTTCTAGTGACAGTTCCAGCAGTCACCAGTGACCCCAGGAGCTCCGCCACTTCCAGCTGAATGGAGTCCTCTTTCCCCTCTCCAGTCCAGCACACCCCAGCTCCCCTGTTCAAGCCCATATCAGTGGCTCCAGGTCAAAGTGCTCGACTTTTCATGGCAACCTTTCCACTCTTCAAGGTCTAGATCAAGTCCCACTTCTCCACTGACTCCAGCCCCCGCAGACGGATCCCTTCTCTGAAAGGGTGAATGCCACACCACCATAGCTCTGGGGGTTTTGTTTGTTCGTTTGTCCTTGAAATATATTTGACCTATAACATTGTGTAACTTTAAAGTGTACATGTTGATATGCTACATTTATGTATTGTAATATGATTGCTAGTGTAGTGATAGCACCTCTGTCACCTCACATAATTATTTCTTTGTTCTGGTGGAAATAATAAAGATCTAGTCTCTTAGCAAGTTTGATGATTAAAATACAATATTGTATTCACTTTGTATTTACTGTATTTATAGTCACTAGACTGGGCATGAGATCTCCAGGACTTGTCTATTAGTTGCAAGTTTGTACCTTAAACAGCATCTATTCCCCCTCCCTCAAGCCCCTAGTAACCACCAGTCTACTCTCTGTTTTTACCAGTTCAGTTTTTTCGATTACACAGATAAGTGAGACCCTACAGCCCTTGTCTTTCTCTCTCTGAGTTATCTCATTTAGCATAATGTTTTCAAGGTCCAGCCATGTTATCATAAAGGGCAGGATTTCCTTCTTTCTCATGGCTGAGGCTCTGTTTTTTTTCTTAGCTGCTTCTCCCTCTCTCCAGCCAACCCTAAAACCCTTTGCACACTGCCCGTCTGCCCCCAACCCATCACCTTACCCAGAGGAGGAAGCGCATTGGGCGCTCAACACATCATTGCTTCGTGCACCTCACCTCGGAGGGAAGAATTTCCTCCCAGCTCCCAGAGAGAAGGACGACAGAATAAAAGGCATGATAATACCAATAATATAGCCAAGGCTACCAGCCATCTGCACTCCTTTTAATCATTGTAAAAGTAACACATGTTTGTTTTAGAAAATTTGGAACATACAGAAAAGAACTTTTAAAAGCCACATCTATCCTGGTGTGTTTCCTGCCAGTGCAAATATGCACATGTTTTCAAGGAAATTGGAATCATAACACAGTTTTTTTTAAAATTGGAATATGAATATATTTCTATATTAGAATGCTCACAAGTGTAACATCATTTTTGATCCTTCTTTCCCTTTATTATTTTAGGGGGAAATTTTCCATGTTGTTAAATAGCTTTTATGTTGTTAAATATCTTTCAAAAATGTGATTTTTCACAGCTGCAAAATGTACCACCATATGGATGTGCCCTGCCCTATGGCCCTGTTGTTGGGTATCCCAGACATTGCCCGTTCCCTGTCGCCTCCAGGCCTGTGCTCCACCGTTTAGCCCCATGATGTGCCCACACAAAACAGACCCTGCCTGACGTTGACTAGCCCTTCCACCAGGCTCCCAAGCTCTCCCCCTTCCTCATTTATTCTGTCTTCCAAATGAAGCAGCTAATCCTTAGGACGTCCTCTGTCACCACTCACCACCCGCCACTCTCCCCCCACCATGGTCAGACTCACCCACGATGCTTTAATCATTCAGCCTTCTGGAAGGTTCCAAGTGCCCTAACACCCAGAACCGGGGCACATTTCTCAGTCTTGTCTTCCTGGCCCTCTTTGCCTCTCTGGGACCTTTGATCCCACCCTCCTTCCTGAATCCCTCCCCTCCCTGAGCCTCCAGGATGGGGCACTGCCTTTCTCCCATCTTTCTTTCTCTCCTGCGCTGCCATCTCCATGTCCCCCTCCAAATGCGGATGGACCCCAGGCCTTGTCCTCAACCCTCTTTTCTCACTCTCTTTTTCTTTTTTCTTTTTTTTGGCTGCACTGAAATGCTTGAGGGATCTTAGTTCCCCAAACAGGGATCGAACCGGCCTCGATCACCCCATTGGTACGTGATAATGAGAGTCATTAAGCTGGGGGAATGGGAATCGCCTACTTGTCTACATGTGGCCCAAACTCAGCTCCTGGGCGCTGTCTCTAAGAGGCCTGAGCGGAGGCCTTCAGAGCGCCCTCTTCTGTTTTGGGAGGACTCACTCTGGACCTTGGCCGAGCTTGCTTTTATTTATGGGAACTCTCTCATAAATGAGTTTGGCTCTCTCCCTCGAGGGCTTTTAGGGGGCTGAGCAGAACGAGCTGGCACAACAGCAGACAGCCAGAGCACTGATTTCCACAAGGAAATGGTGTCTGGGTTCACTTTCTAGCTGTGTGACCTTGGCACTTGGTCAAGTCACTTACCTCTGGTGCCTCAGTTTCGTCGCCTGGAAAATGGAGACGGGATAAGGATTACATGAGTCATGCACATACATGTTCTAACATGCTTAGAACAGAACCTCGTGTGTAGTAAGCATTTACTAAATTTTAGCTATTATCAATGTTCAGATCCTTCTCTCAGGGAGATAAGGAGGTGAAAAAGGATCCTGGCCCCCTCTACTTCACCTCTGCCTCCAGAGTGGAGGGACCTGGGGATCAGAGAAGGATGTTATAGTCCAGATACATCAGGGAAGAGGGGGTCGGGAAGGTTTCTTTCCAAATCTTAGTTATTATCCTCCTCTCTTACGTGCATATCTGGAGTTATAGATATACAACTACGTCCCTGGTTCAACTCTCTGGGCTGTGAGACCCTTGTAGACCAGAACTTGCTATGCTCATCTCTGTGTCTCCATGGCAACCTGCATACAATAGGTGCTCAACTTATGTGACAAATGGAATAAGTTAAGAAAGGTATTAGAAGAAAGAAAACTAAGGCCATAGAGGCTGAGGCTGAAGTCATCAATATTTGAAATTATTGACCAATCTAGGAAGTTAGCTTCTGGGTAATTATGAAGCTACAGCTGCTCAGACTGAAGAGAACAAAGAACTGTGCATTCTCAAACAATAGGCATTTTGGCTATTACCCCCCAGTGTTGATTATGAAGGAAGTAGAGAAAAAAAGAAAATAAAAGGGGAACGTTTTGGTGGACATGATTTTAAGATGGTAAAAAGTGGGCACCACTGGCTACTCTTAAATTAAGAACAAGGTTCAAGGACTCATCGGGCAGTGAGTCGAGTATTAGCTGGACAGAAAGCATCCGAACATGGTAACAGGCGAGATGGCGTTTGTGGAAACTCGTTTCCTGACTCAGGATTAGTGAGGTGGGAAAGAAGATATACCTTGTTATGGGCATCAGAGCAGGTGGCCGTCAGTGAGAGTCACCTCAGGGTCTTCTGGGGGGGCGGGTGTCCCTTCCTTTGTGGGTCCCTCTCGCTTGATGTTACCCCATCCCTCCAGTCCACTGGAGCCCTCGTGTTAAGCAAGCTTCCTACGTGGGGCTTCAGCTGGACAGTTAACTGTGCCCCAGATTCCCCCTCAACCTCCCTCGCCCCATTCCTCAGCAACCTGGCCAAAAGATATATTGCCAGTGTAGTGGGTTAAAGCGTGCCCTTCCCTCAAAATTCATGCTCACCCAGAAACTCAGAATGTGACCTAATTTGGAAATGGGTTCTTTATAGATGTAATTAGCTAAGGACCTTAAGATAAAATCTTCCTGAATTTAGGGTGGGTCCTAAATCCTATGACTGGTACCCTTTTTAGAAGAGGAGAGGATACACAGACAGACACAAAGAAGAAGGCCATGTGAAGATGAAGGTAGGCAGAGATTGGCGTGATGCTCCCACAGCCAAGGAATGCCTGGGACTATCAGAGCTAGAAGAGGCAAGGGAGGATTCTTTCCTAGAACCTTCAGAGGGAGCACGGTCCTGCTGCCACCTTGATTTCAGACTTCTAATCTCCAGAACTAAAGAAAATAAATTCCTGTTGTTCTAAGCCATGAAGTTGGTGGTACTTTTTTATGACTGCCCTAGGAAACTAATACAGCCAGTGGGATGCTAGTGACTGAAAACGGGTAAATCTATTACCCCAGGAGTATTTACATTTTAAATCTAATTTAACTGGACAGCAGATGACTTTAAACACAGAGGAATGAATCTCAGCTGGTGTAGTGTCCAGCAGTATGGTGGGCCATAGGGCTTTTAGGTAGAGGTCCTTTCCAAGTTCATCATAAATTACTCCATGAAAGTAACCAATGCTCCCATCTCTATGGCCCGAGCAAGTGGATGTGAACCCGTTCAAAGGGTGGTAAAAAGTTAATGGACAATAATATTCTAGTTTCCCAAGTCATTGACTCATGTTTGCTTCAGATGAAAATTTAATTTCAAAGTGGAACAATTAAGGAAGTACGTAGAAATTGTACTAAAAATGGTTAGAATTATGTTAGGCAAGAAATCCGCTCTGTGATCTGCAAATATTGACTGATCTATTTTCAAAGCATTGAGGAGTAAGCTATGAATACAAATGTGATGCAAAGCAGAGAGTTAACTCTACTTATGAACTATTCTTCCTCCCTTCCCCCAAAAATCAGCCCTAACTCCGATCAAACCTTTAGATCTAACTATGAATTACATTAACTATAGAGAAGAGAGGACCATATTCAAGGATACCTTGAGAATGCGATCAGCAATGCTTTTTCAACTTTAGCTGCATGGAAATCACCTGGATGGCCTCGGGGGTGGGGTGGACAATTCTGATTCAGTAGGTTTTGGGGGGTGCCTGAGATTTTGTATTTCTAAAATCTCCCACGTAATTGATTGAGACCACACTTTGAGAACTACTGCTATGGAAGGTAGTTTTTCCTTCTTTTTTCTTTCCTTTCTTTTTTACTTGAGATATAATTGACCTATAACATTGTTTATTAGTTTTAAGTGTACAACATAATGATATACATAAATATGGCAAACTGGTCACCACAGTAAGTTTAGAAAAAATCCATCACCACAGAGTTACAAATTTTTTTCCTCGTTGAGAACTTTTAAGATTTACTCTCTTAGCATCCTTCAAGTATACCATACAGCATTATTAACTATAGTCACCATGCTGTAAATTAAATCCTAAGGGCGTATTTACCTTATAACTGGAAGTTTGTACCCTTTGACCCCCTTAACCCATTACACACACATATACACACACACATACCCCGCCTGCCGCCTGCCTCTGGCAACCACCAATCTGTTCTCTTATCTATGAGTTTGGTGTTTTGGTTTGTTTAGATTTCACATATAAGTTACATCACATAGTGTTTGATGCTGCTCTCTCGCTCTTTTAAAGAATTCTTATCTTTTAAAGATACTGCAATATTTATGGATGAAATAATAGGATGTCTGGGATATATTTAAGTACAACTCAGGGAGGGGGTATGCAGAGGGTATAAATGACACAAAATCTATGACAAAGGAGGCAAGAATATACAGTGGAGAAAAGACAGTCTCTTCAATAAGTGGTGCTGGGAAAACTGGACAGCTACATGTAAAAGAATGAAATTAGGACACTCCCTGACACCATACACAAAAATAAACTCAAAATGGATTAAAGACCTAAATGTAAGGCCGCACACTATAAAACTCTGAGAGGAAAATATAGGCAGAACACTGTTTGACATAAATCACAGCAAGATCTTTTTTGACCCACCTCCTAGAGTAATGAAAATAAAAACAAAAATAAACAAATGGGACCTAATGAAACTTCAAAGCTTTTGCACAGCAAAGGATACCATAAACAAGATGAAGAGACAACCCTCAGAATGGGAGAAAATATTTGCAAAGGAAGCAACTGACAAGGGATTAATCTCCAAAACATACCAATAGCTCATGCAGCTCAATATCAAAAAAAAAAAAAAAACCACAACAAACCTCCCAATCAAAAAATGGGTGGAAGACCTAAACAGACATTTCTCCAAAGACATACAGATGGCCAAGAGGCACATGAAAAGACGCTCAACTTCAGTATTTATTAGAGAAATACAAATCAAAACTACAATGAGGTATCACCTCACACTGGCCAGAATGACTATCAGGAAAAAATCTACAAACAGTAAAGGTATGAAGAAAAGGAAACCCTCTTACACTGTTGGTGGGAATGTAAATTGATACAGCCACTGTGGAGAACAGTACGGAGGTTCCTCAGAAAACTAAAAATAGAACTACCATAAGACCCAGCAATCCCACTCCTGAGCATATACCTGGAGAAAACCATAATTCCAAAAGATACATGCACCCCAATGTTCATTGCAGCACTATTTACAGTAGCCAGGACAATGGAAGCAGCCTAAATGTCCATCAGCAGAGGAATGGATAAAGAAAATGTGGCACATATATACAATGGAATATTACTCAGCCATAAGAAGGAACAAAATTGTGCCACCTGCAGAGATGTGGATGGACCTAGAGACTATCATATAGAGTGAAGTAAGTCAGAAAGAGAAAAATAAATATCATATATTAACGCATATATGTAGAATCTAGAAAAATGGTACAGATGAACCTATTTGCAAAGCACAAATAGAGACACAGATGTAGAGAACAAACATATGGACACCAAGGGGGAAGGGGGGGTGAGAGGTATTGGGAAATTGGGATTGACATACATACACTACTATGTATAAAATAGATAACTAACGAGAACCTACTGTATAGCACAAAGAACTCTACTCAGTGCTCAGTGGTGACCTAAATGGGAAGGAAATCCAAAAAGGAGGGGGTATAGGCATACGTATAACTGATTCACTTTGCTGTGCAATAGAGACTAACACAACATTGTAAAGCAACTATACTCCAATTTTTAAAAAAATGGCCAAGAGTTGATCATTACTGAAACTGAGTAATGGGGACATAGGAATTCCTTATGCTATCCTCTCTACTTTTGTATATATTTGAAACTTTGCATAATAAAAGGTTGAGAATAAATAAATCAAGCAGAGGGTCATCTTTAGATTCATCTATATGTATGCAGGGCCCATTGTGTGCAGCAGTTTTACACGTATTTTATTTAACTGTCGCAACACAGTTAGCCCCTTATTATGGAGGTTCAGATGGACAAAACAACTGGCTGGATGTCAGGCCGCTAGTGAGTGGCAGAGTCGGGAACTCACATTCAGGCTTTCGACTCCAAGTACGGTGCTCATTCCATTGCGTCAGTGGTCATCACCTAAGAAGGCAAAGGAATCACCTTGGGAGCTTATTTAGAATGCAGATTGCAGTACTCCCCTGAAAGTGTCTCCTATCCAGAAGATTTGGGGTGAGGCTCAAAAATTAGTGTTTTCATAACTCTTCCGGGTGACTGTAATGCAGGTGACTTAGAGGCTGCATCTAGAGAACACAGTCTTCAGGGTCGAGCCAAATGGAATGAAAGATGATAGGAGATGCGGCCTTCCCAGAAAGACAGCTGAGTTCTGAAGCCCCAAGAGAGGATTCTACCCATCCTTGCCTCCTGTAGGTATTGGGGTGATGAATCCTACTTTGGCTGGGTTTCTAGGCCCTTCCATAAAGGCTAAATGATTAAGGCTGTACTAAGGTAGAAAAGGCAGGATTCGAATCACCTAGAATAGTCTCCTCAAGGATGTAGAGCAGAAAGGCACGTTTAACTCAGAAACAAGCACCAAGTACCAGGCATCTCTTAAAGGAGCAGCTTCCCAAGGTGGTAAATGCCAGCTGCTTTCCTCCTTTGCCACACAGAGGGATGAGTTCTTGCCTAATTCTAATCTTGTCCGCTGATGCCTGCCAAAGCCTCGAATGAACATTCTGGAGTTCTCTGTCTTCTCTTGGAAATGCTGATAGAGCATCTGGTGGGGCGAGTGCTGGGGGAGGATGTCACGAAGTTTCTTTTGAGACTTGGGGAGGCAAAGTTGACTCCCCTTCCAATACCCCACGTCCCAGTCAGAGAAGGCTCCTGGGACCCAGTCTCATTTTTGCTAATGAGAGGGGTTTAGAAGGCCCAATTACACCTTCTACCTCAGTGGTTCTGCCCGTTAGCTACATATTCGAATGATCTGGGGAAATCTAAAAAGCTCTGAAATAGATAACCAACAAGGACCTATTGTATAACACAGGGAACTCTACTTGATACTCTGTAATAACCTGTATGGGTAAAGAATCTGAAAAAGAATAGATACATGTATATGTATAACTGAATCACTTTGCTGTACACCTGAAACTAACACAACATTGTAAATCAACCGTACTCCAATATAAAATAGAAATTAAAAAAATAAATGCACTGGGAAACCAAAAAATAAAAATAAATAAAAAGGGGCATCCCTGGTGGCGCAGTGGTTGAGAGTCCGCCTGCTGATGCAGGGGACACGGGTTCGTGCCTGGGTCCGGGAAGATCCCACATGCCGCGGAGCGGCTGGGCCCGTGAGCCATGGCCGCTGAGCCTGCGCGTCCGGAGCCTGTGCTCCGCAACGGGAGAGGCCACAACAGTGAGAGGCCCGCGTACCGCAAAAAACAAAAAACAGAAAACAAAAACAAACGAACAAAAAAACCTCTGAATGCCTAGACCCCGTCCCCCACTCCAGACCATCATATCAGGATAGAGACAGCGGGACCCAGGTGTCTGTATTGTTTAGGACTTCCCAGGTGATTCCTACGTGCAGCCAAGGTTGAGAACCACTTCCAGTAATTTTAACGATGCCACCCGCTTTGAGACATGGCTTCCAGACTCTTGGTACCTAAGTTCCTTGAAGATGAGGACTACACATCCCTCCACTCCTGTATTTTCCTCAGCATCCAGAACCACTGGGTGTAGATGCTATCCTCAACAAACACTTCATTGATTCAAGAAGTATTCATTGGACCTACTGTGTGCCCAGATGTGGGGAATATAAAACCATTCATAATACACAGTCCTGGCTGAGCAGAAACTGGCAATAAAGTTGGGAAACAAGATACGCCAACATAAAAGTTAAAATAATAATGAAAGAATTAAAGAGCAATTCAAGATATTTTGCTGCAGTTGTTTGTGCCCTGGCTGAGGGGTTTCAGAAGAGAGAGCAGTTACTGGGGTGATCCCAGGAAGCTTTATCTACGAGGATATGAAAGATTTGGGCAGTGGAAGGAGAGAAGAGAGGGAGAGAAGGCTTGAAGATAAAACTTCTCCAGGTAGGTGGAAAGGCCCACACTCAAGACTCCATGCCGAGCTTCATGAGGCCAAGTCCTCCACTTCTAGAACACACTGGCATTTTAGGAAATCTTGTTTTTACTTCCTAACTGAGAACCTAGAGCATGTATTGGAAAGAACACTGTACTGTGAGTCATGAAACCAAAGGTAGATGGTCACATCTCAACCTCTCTTGTCCTCTGTCTCTATTAAACAAGAGGTGGAAACTAAGAGAAGTTTAATGCCCTCTTTCCATATGAAATTCTGTAATTCAGTTCCCAAGACCGTGAGGCATAGATTCTATTTTTATAATAAACCTTTCTAAGGTATAACTTATACACAGTAACTGCACCTAATCTGAGTGTATATTTTGATGAGTTTTCAAATATATATACCCATGCAATCACCACCATAATCAAGATGGAGGACGTTTCCATCACTGCCAAAATTTCCTCTATGTCCCCTCCCAGTCAATTGCCACTCCACCCACTCCAGCCCCAAGTAACCACTGATCCACTTTCTGTCACTGTAGATTAGATTTGTTTTTTCCAAAGTTAAATGTAATCACATAGTCTTTTGCGTCTGGCTTCTTGAATTCAGCATAATGTTTTGAAATTCATCCATCAGTATGTATCAGTAGTTTCTTCCCTTTTAATGCTAAAGAGCATTCCATTGAATGGATATACCACAATTTGTTTACACGTTCATCTATTAACAAAAATTTGACTTGCTCCCAGGTTTTGGCTGTTATAAATAAAACTGCTATGAACTTTCATGTACAGTTGAACCTTGAATAACGTGGGAGTTAGGGGCACTGACCCTCCATGGGGTCAAAAATCTGTGTATAACTTTATAGTTGGTCTCCTGTATCCACAGTTCTGCCTCCATGGAGTAAACCAACTGCAGACTGTATCATACCATAGTACATATTTGTTGAAAAACAGCTGTATACAAGTGGACCCATGCAGTTCAAACCCATGTTGTTCAGGGGTCAACTGTATAAGTCTGTGTGTGAACATATATTTTCATTTCTCTTGGGCAAATACCTAAGACTAGGATTGCTTGCATGGCTGCATGGTGAGTATATACTTAACTTTAAACTTTTCCAAAGTGGTTACACCATTTTGCATTCTCACCATTTATGTATGAGTGATCTACGTGCTCTGCATTGTTGCCAAATTTGGTATTGTCAGTCTTTTTAATTTAGCTATACAGGATGTGCTTTTTTTTTTTTAACATCTTTATTGGAGAATAATTGCTTTACAGTGTTGTGTTAGTTTCTGCTTATAACAAAGTGTATCAGCTATATGCATACGTATATCCCCATAACCCCTCCTTCTTACATCTCCCTCCCACACCCCTGATCTCACCCCTCTAGGTAGTCGCAAAGCACTGACCTGATCTCTCTGTGATATGCAGCTTCTTCCCACTAGCTATCTATTTTACATTCGGTAGTGTATATATGTCCATGCCACTCTCTCACTTCGTCCCAGCTTACCCTTCCCACTCCCCGTGTCCTCAAGTCCATTCTCTACATCTGCGTCTTTATTTCTGTCCTGCCCCTAGGTCCATCAGAGCCTTTTTTTTTTTTTTAGATTCCATATATATGTGTTAATATACGGTATTTGTTTTGCTCTTCCTGACTTACTTCACTCTGCATGACAGTCTCTAGGTCCATCCACCTCACTATAAATAACTCAATTTTGTTTCTTTTTGTGGCTGGGTAATATTCCATTGTATATATGTGCCACATCTTCTTTATCCATTCATCTGTTGATGGACACATGTCCTGGCTATTGTAAATAGAGCTGCTATGAACATTGTGGTACGTGACTCCTTTTGAATTATGTTTTTCTCAGGGTATATGCCCAGTAGTGGGATTGCTGGGTGATATGGTAGTTTTATTTTTAGATTTTTAAGGAACCTCCACAGTGGCTGTATCAATTTACATTCCCAGCAACAGTGCAAGAGGGTTCCCTTTTCTCCACACCCTCTCCAGCATTTATCGTTTGTAGATTTTTTTTTTTTTAACATCTTTATTGGGGTATAATTGCTTTACAATGGTGTGTTAGTTTCTGCTTTATAACAAAGTGAATCAGCTATACATATACATATGTTCCCATATCTCTTCCCTCTTGCGTCTCCCTCCCTCCCACCCTCCCTATCCCACCCCTCCAGGCTGTCACAAAGCACCAAGCCAATATCCCTGTGCCATGCGGCTGCTTCCCACTAGCTATCTACCTTATGTTTGTTAGTGTATATATGTCCATGCCTCTCTCTCGCCCTGTCACAGCTCACCCTTCCCCTTCCCCATATCCTCAAGTCCGTTCTCTAGGCGGTCTGCGTCTTTATTCCTGCCTTACCCCTAGGTTCTTCATGACATTTTTTTTTCTTAAATTCCATATATATGTGTTAGCATATGGTATTTGTCTTTTTCTTTCTGACTTACTTCACTCTGTATGACAGTCTCTAGGTCTATCCACCTCATTACAAATAGCTCAATTTCGTTTCTTTTTATGGCTGAGTAATATTCCATTGTATATATGTGCCACATCTTCTTTATCCATTCATCCGATGATGGGCACTTAGGTTGTTTCCATCTCCAGGCTATTGTAAATAGAGCTGCAATGTAGATTTTTTGATGATGCCATTCTGACTGGTGTGAGGTGATACCTCATTGTATTTTTGATTTGCATTTCTCTAATGATTAGTGATGTTGAGCATCCTTTCATGTGTTTGTTGGCTATCTGTGTATCTTCTTTGGAGATATGTCTATTTAGGTCTTCCACCCATTTTTTGATTGGGTTGTTTGTTTTTTTGATATTGAGCTGCATGAGCTGTTTTTATATTTTGGAGATTAATCCTTTGCCCATTGCTTCATTTGCAAATATTTTCACCCATTCTGAGGGCTGTCTTTTCATCTTGTTTATGGTTTCCTTTGCTGTGCAAAAGCTTTCAAGTTTCATTAGGTCCCATTTGTTTATTTTTATTTCCGTTCCTCTAGGAAGTGGATCAAAAAGGATCTTGCTGTGATTTATGTCATGGAGTGTTCTGCCTATGTTTTCCTCTAAGAGTTTTATAGTGTCTGGCCTTATATTTAGGTCTTTAATCCATTTTGAGTTTATTTTTGTGTATGGTGTTAGGGAGTGTTCTAATTCCATTCTTTTCCATGTAGCTGTCCAGTATTCCCAGTACCACTTATCGAAGAGGTCTCTTCTCCATTGTATACTCTTGCCTCCTTTATCAAAGATAAGGTGACCATATATGCGTAGGTTTATCTCTGGGCTTTCTATGCTGTTCCATTGATCTATATTTCTGTTTTTGTGCCAGTACCTTACTGTCTTGATTTCTGTAGCTTTGTAGTATAGTCTGAAGTCAGGGAGCCTGATTCCTCCAGCTCCGTTTTTCTTTCTCAAGATTGCTTTGGCTATTCAGGGCCTTTTGTGTTTCCATACAAGTTGTGCAAGTTTTTGTTCTAGTTCTGTGGAAAATGCCATTGGTAGATTGATAGTGATTGCATTGAATCTGTAGATTGCTTTTGGGTAGTACAGTCATTTTCACAATGTTGATTCTTCCAATCCAAGAACATGCTATATCTCTCCATCTGTTTGTATCATCTTTAATTTCTTTCTTCAGTGTCTTATAGTTTTCTGCATACAGGTCTTTTGTCTCCTTAGGTAGGTTTATTCCTAGGTGTTTTATTCTTTTTGTTGCAGTGGTAAATGGGAGTGTTTCCTTAATTTCTCTTCCAGATTTTTCATCATTAGTGTATAGGAATTCAAGAGATTTCTGTGCATTAATTTTGTATCCTGCTACTCGACCAAATTGATTGATTAGCTCTAGTAGTTTTCTGGAAGCATCTTTAGGATTCTCTATGTATAGTATCATGTCATTTGCAAACAACGACAGCTTTACTTCTTTTCCAATTTGGATTCCTTTTATTTCTTTTTCATCTCTGATTGCTGTGGCTAAAACTTCCAAAACTATATTGAATAATAGTGGTGAGAGTGGGCAACATTGTCTTGTTCCTAATCTTAGAGGAAATGGTTTCAGTTTTTCACCATTGAGAACGATGTTGGCTATGGGTTTGTCATATTATTATGTTAACCCCTTTATTATGTTGACGTAGGTTCTCTCCATGCCTACTTTCTGGATAGTTTTTTATCATAAATGGGTGTTGAATTTTGTCAAAAGCTTTTTATGCATCTATTGAGATGATCATATAGTTTTTCTCCTTCAATTTGTTATTATGGTGTATCACATTGATTGATTTGTGTATGTTGAAGAATCCTTGCATTCCTGGGATAAACCCCACTTGATCATGGTGTATGATCCTTTTAGTGTGCTGTTGGATTCTGTTTGCTAGTATTTTGTTGAGGATTTTTGCATCTATGTTCATCAGAGATATTGGCCTGTAGTTTTCTTTTTTAGTGGCATCTTTGTCTGGTTTTGGTATCAGGGTGATGGTGACCTTGTAGAATGAGCTTGGGTGTGTTCCTCCCTCTGCTATATTTTGGATGAGTTTGAGAAGGATAGGTGTTAGCTCTTCTCTAAATGTTTGATAGAATTCGCCTGTGCAGCCATCTGGTCCTGGGCTTTTGTTTGTTGGAAGATTTTTAATCACAGTCTCAATTTCAGTGCTTGTGATTGGTCTGTTTATATTTTCGATTTCTTCCTGGTTCAGTCTTGGAAGGTTGTGCTTTTCTAAGAATTTGTCCATTTCTTCCAGGTTGTCCATTTTATTGGCATAGAGTTGCTTGTGCAATCTCTCATGATCCTTTGTATTTCTGCAGTGTCAGTTGTTACTTCTCCTATCTCATTTCTAATTCTGTTGATTTGAGTCTTCTTCCTTTTTTTCTTGATAAGTCTGACTAATGGTGTGTCAATTTTGTTTATCTTCTCAAAGAACCAGCTTTTAGTTTGATTGTTCTTTGCTATTGTTTCCTTCATTCCTTTTTCATTTATTTCCCATCTGATCTTTATGATTTCTTTCCTTCTACTCACTTTGGGGATTTTTTGTTCTTCTTTCTCTAATGCTTAGGTGTAAGGTTAGATTGTTTGTTTTAGATGTTTCTTGTTTCTTGAGGTAGGATTGTATTGCTATAAACTTCCCTCTTAGAACTGTTTTTGCTGCATCCCATAGGTTTTTGACCACCCTGTTTTCACTGTCATTTGTTTCTAGGTATTTTTTGATTTCCTCTTTGATTTCTTCAGTGATCTCTTGGTTATTTAGTAGTGTATTGTTTAGCCTCCATGTGTTTGTATTTTTTACAGTTTTTTCCCTGTAATTGATATCTAGTCTCATAATGTTGTGGTCGGGAAAGATGCTTGATACGATTTCAGTTTTCTTAAATTTACCATCTTCATCTTCATTTATTTGGTCTTGTAGGTTTTTACCTTGCTCCTTCGTCTGTGACATATTTTTTTTGTCATTTCTTTTTTGTTGTTGTTTTTTTTTATGGGTGGTGCTGTATTCCTTTCTTACTGGTTGTTTGGCCTGAGACATCCAGCACTGGAGTTCGCAGGCAGTTGGATAGAGCCAGGAATTGGTACTGAGATGAGGACCTCCAGGAGGCCTCACTCTGATTAATATTCCCTGGGGTGTGAGGTTCTCTGTTAGTCCAGTGATTTGGACTCGGAACCCCCACCACAGGAGCTTGGGACCGACCTCTGGTCTGGAACCATGATCCCGCAAGATTTGTGGCATGGTAAAAAAGAAAAAAAAAAAAAAAAAAAGAAAGAAAGAAAGAAAAGAAAAAAGGAGCAGTACAATATCAAAGAATAAAAAACAAAATAAAATTAGGAAGATAAAAAATATATTAGGAAAAATAAAACTTTAATTGAAACAACCTGTTGCTGGGGGTTCCTCCCGTTCCCTTAGGGGTCCGTGGTCCCCCACCAGTGTCTGGTGGGTGTCCTAGTTGTGCAGAGACGCGAATTCCCTCTCCTCTTAGTACACCGTCTTGACTCCGCCCCCTGCAGGATGTGCTTTGATCTTAGACTTTAGGTTATCCCTACATAGCAAGGGACAGAAAGGCTTTTCAGCAGGAACCCTGTATTATGTTGCTTGGTCCTAGGATTAGTTTAGCCTTGCAAAATATAGGTGTCTCAGTGTTCTTCCGGGATCAGAGACACTGGTCAGTTTCACTGGAAGTTAAAGTGATCCTGTTGAGTTGACTCAATCTTCACCATCCATACTGGATAATGCTTTAAGTTCCTCTGCATTCTGATTTCAGAGGCCCAGCACCCCAGCCAGGGCTTCCCTGGTCTCTCCCAGAGGGCTCCTGACACATTTTTAAGGAAGAGAGGCTGCCTTTAGCTACCAGGATGCTTTTCTTCCCATTTGTGCCAACATCTTCATTTTATGACATGTTTTAATGAGGGAGGATAAAGGGAGAAAATGACTGCCAAATGTTTCTGAAATGGGTCTGAACAATAATTACATTCTGCAGTGAAATGACAGAAATTCTCCACCCAATATGCTTTGGAAAGGCCTGGCAGGAGAGATATATGTGTTCCAGAAAGCACAATTGAACGAGCACATTTTAAAGTTCTAACATAAAAAAAGATGTCTAAAACACCTAAAGAAAACCAAAGTTTAACACTCTCCTTCCACTTTTTAAAAGGAATGAATGTGGCTTGAACCTCAGTAAAGAGTGTGAACGACCAGCCCTGTCGAGAAGTGGATTCCTCCCATGCTGGATTCTAAAACAGTAAGGGAAGATGACATGGCCTATCCAACCTCCTCAACCCTGGGGGAATTTGACTGAGGGACTGTGGGTTGGATACTGTGGAATCCAAAGATAATGGTGCTCCATAGGGCAGCCCACTCCCCCACAGCCAGACCACAGCTTGTCTGCAACTAAAGGCAAGTGCTGGAGGAAATATGAGCTGTATCTCTGGTCTTGGAGAGTGGTCCCCAGGAGGGACAGTGCTGCTGACACTTTCATGGAGAGCTACTGCACACATCCAGGGGTCCAGATGCTCCCCTGAGAAGGCATGGCACCTGCCTTAAAAGTCCAGCATTGGGCTTCCCTGGTGGCGCAGTGGTTGAGAGTCCGCCTGCAAGTCCAGCATTTTCTCTTAAAAGTCCAGTATTTGAGTCCCCACCCCTTTGAGCCTTATGCAATTTGAAGCCAGGGCCTAGAAAGCACAGCCACCCACAGAGCCCATCTCATTTTGCTGACAGTAGCCATTCTCCCTTCATTTACTTATTTACCACCACACACACACCCCCAGTAAGATAAGGTAGTTCATGGAAAACACGCATTTTAAAATATAAACATCAGATATAGGCAAACCATTTTGTAATGGGAGGCCAAGTGTGAATGTGTTCACAACTACAGGTCGAACTTTCGTACCTTTCACTGAAGTTCAATTCATATTTTTTCTTTTGAAAAACTATAGAGGGTACATGGGATCCCTCTATAATATTTCATACAACTGCATTAGAATCTACAATTATCTTCAGATACAAAGTTTCATTTAAAAAATACCAAAAACAAATGGAAGGGGCAGGATCCTAAAGAGATTAGATGATGTACGGATTTGGTTTGAGATTCGGGAATGGCGAAGTGAAAAAGGAAATGGGATTATTATAAAGTCTTTGCTCACATGATTACGGAGGCCAAGAAGTCCCAAGAATTGAGAATCAGGAGAATTCATGGTGTAGGTCCCAGTCTGAGTCCTAAGGTAGGAGAAGGCCCCAGCTGAAAGTCAGGCAGAGAGCAAATTCTCTCGTGTTCAGCTTTTTGTTAGACTAAGGCCTTCAACGCATTGGATGAGACCCACTCACAATAGGGAGGGCAATCTGTTTTACTCCCTCTACTGATTCAATCTCATCCAGAAACACTCTCACGGACACACCCAGAATAATGTTTAGCCAAATATCTGGGCACCCCATGGCCCAGTCGAGTCGACACAAAAAATCAGTCATCGAAGTTACTTCACATCTCCGTGCCTCGGTTCCTCGTCTGTAACGTGGGCACGATGAGAGCACCTTCCTCACCCAGTTGGAGAGAAGTTCAAGAGAGACAGAATATTCAAAGTCCTTAGTAGAATGCTTGGAATATAGTATGTGCCCCAGCTCCCAAGAGGGGAGAAGTTGGCAAGGAGCAAGGAGAAATTGGACACAGGCTTCCTGAGCTGACTCACCTCTAACTTGCCTCCAGGGCCCCTTCTCTCCTTTCTCTTCCTCTTTTTGCAGCAGTTCTAATACCAACATTTGAAAAGGTTCTGATTGCTCAGAGTGACACTTCCTTTGCATCCCTTTGCCGGCAGCCTCTCTTCATAGAAAGTCTAATTGTTCCACCAAGGACTTCTGATCGAGACTCAGGCAGAGTGAGGGCTGGGCGGGTCTCAGGGACTTTATCAAATGTCTGCTACCCTGACATTTGATATTGTGGAAACGGATTAGCTGCCTCCCTCACCGTAATTGCTGTTGACAAAACACAAGAAGCCCGAAGGCATTCCCCCCATGCTGACCCAGCTCCCCCGCACTGCTGCGCTTATTCAAATGACCACGGCATAAAATATCTCCGTGGAGACAGCGAGGCAGCAGCATTACAAGGGGGGATTACACCTTACAGCGCAAACGCAAGGAGGCAGGAGGCGGTGGCAATGGTTTATGTGAAAGAAGCCTCCCCTTTACACACAAATATCTAAAAACTATTAATTTGGGGGCAGCAGCAAGGAAGAAATACATGAAAGGAAAATTGATTTCTATTTAAATGGTGTGTTTTCGTCACCTTTCTTCAGAGCCTAAGCATCCGTCTTTGAGGACCTGTGCTAATTGATTTCAAATGCAGTTCAACGCCATCGCTGTAGAATAATAAATCTCAGGGCAAAGAGGCTAAGGGGGAACTTGAGCGGAAGGGGAGGGGGATGTAACCTGTGGCCTTTAATAGGCGTGTCTCTGTCATCCTGGGTGAGCTCGAAGCAGTCCCCTGACGGGTGCCGGCAGCAGGGGTTGCTCAGTTGTTTGTGTAATGGACAATCCCTCGAACTTGAAATCCTCCTACTGATCCAGGGAGTGTCCATTTCTGTTACACCTGGGGCCCGGGTGGCCACACCCAGGCACATGCCATCCCTCTTCTGAAGGACTGAGGCATTCTTGAAGCCACTATTCCACTCCTCCTTGCAATGCCTGATGCCTTCTTTCCCTGGGGCCCCCTCATGGGCCTGTTCTTCCTGGCAAGCCTCTTTCTTATGACCCTCTCCTTCCTAAACTGGTGTCCCTTCCTCCCCAGGGGGCTGTCACTTTGAGATGCAAGCAGCTGAGCTGGTCCCTGGAAGGTACAGAGACTTGCTAGAGACCCAGACGTCTACCCCGGGTGGAGGGATGAACCTCAGAAAGAGGTGGGTCCAGGCTCCATGGCTGGTCATAGAGGGCAAGTGGAGCGTTTGGGTTTCATCCTGGTGATTCCCTCCCTGCCTGTGCTGGAGCCTTGCCGTTGCTCATCCCTGGGAGAGGTGAGGACCGAGGGCACGAGGGCTGGGATGCAAGCCTGGATAGGAAGGACCAACAAGGGCTCTTGCTTACTCAGTGGCCACGCGGCAGCTTTAATGTTGTTTTCCTGAGCAAGAATCTAGCCAATAAGGAAGAGAACCACTAATCTGTCAAAACGCCCTATACAAAGGAGCTGAACAATCACAAGAAAGTGATGCACCCATTCCAGAAAATAATTCATGGGGGACAGGCCAATCCCCAAGCCCTGTGTCAGCAGGTACCCTTACTAGGAAGGAAGGAGCAGGTAGTCTAGCGAATCTGCAGGGGCCAGAGAGGAGCTGGGGCTACAGACCTGTGCCCACCTGTACAACGGTTGTGACCTGGTGGGGTTGTATAGGGGAGAGCAGTTAGATTTGTGCAGGGCATGATCCAACCTGCATCAGCATCAAATCCTTGTAACTCCCCACTTTGCATTCCAGGAACTCTGCTGGGGCAGAACTACTCCCAAGAAGAACTGAACTCTCTCCAAGGGTTTTTCTCCAAATGACTGAGATCAGGAGTTGATTTCTGAAAATGGACAGCCCTAGCCAGGATCTATGCACATAAACCAGAAGCAACATCTATGTAAGATCAAAATACAGCATCATTTCATTCAGTTTGGGCACAAAGGCAATTAATCCAAATTTCCACTGCATAGACAAATGATCCCAAGACAGACTAAATTATTGATGGACTTAATGGTATCTTTTTTGTACAGATATGACTTCATTCTTTATGATAAGCATTTCAGTAGTTATATAAGTACATTTAATCTGCCATGTTTTCATCCCACTGAATTCTCAGCCCACATAAATCACTTCTAAAATTTTTACATTTTTTTCTTCCAGTTTAATTGAGATATAATTGACACATAGCACATAGTAAAAGTGCAAGGGGCACAGCAAAATGATTTGACTTGCATACATCATGAAATGATTGTCACAAAAAGTTTAGTGATCATCCATTATCTCATAGAGAGACAAAATTAAAGAAATAGAAAAAAACTTGTTCTCCTTGTGGTGAGAACTTAGGTTTCCCTCTCTGAACAACTTTTATATGTAACATACAGCCTGCTCATTATATTTACCATGTTGTACATTACATCCCTGGTACTTCTTTATCTTATAAGTAGAAGCTTGTATCTTTTGACTGCTTTCGTCCAACTCCCACAGTTGCTTCTGTTTACGGCATCAAACGAGCTAGGTCCTCATGTCCCACGTCTCTGTCTCTCCCCATTACTTTCATATTCATTCATTCATTCACTCATTCATTCAGTCTCAACCCTCACTTAGCTCACTGTTTGGTGGGTGAAGCCAGACATGAAACAGATGAACGTTTCTTCCTGTGTTGTGAGGATATAAGGGAGATTTAAAGCAAAAAGCCCTGGCGACTGGCTAAGCCGAGTCAAGCTCTCATTTCCCCTCAGTTTGCCCATCTCCCACCTGCCAACCCCCCATGGGGCCTATTGATTTCTGACACGCCTTGATGTAAAATTACACGTCATGATATCATTCAGGATAATGCTGACAAAGGCAAAAGGGGCCCCTCTGGCTCCCACTGAGAGTTCCTTCCCTCAAACCCACCGCCAACCAGAGCCAGTTCCTGAATTACATTTACAGCTGGGAGGATGCAGCAGCAGCAAAGACACCCCACGGAGGGAGGAAGATAAATAAAATTGCAATCGGGCCCATTGATCTCCCCTCTGATGAATTTAATAGGGAAGTGGAGAAACGGCAGGAAAAGCCCTGCCATGCTGCTGTTTAACTCACTTCTGAGGGCAGGGGACGTCCCTAAGTAAATTGGCCACACTCCCGCTAACAGTCCCTGGGTGAGAAACTCCTGACTCTGCAGCCCCAAAACAGAAGAAAAGGAGGCGGGAAGTAATCTGGAATAGGAAAGAGCAGGCATTAACAAGCCGGACTTAAAATACCCACTAGGTGATTAAGGGGCTTAGGCTGGTATTATTTGTGTGCTCTTCCTCTGAAAGCTACGAGGGAGGCTGAGACCCGGCAAGGCGCACTCCCTGCTGCCTGGGTAGAAATGCACAATGACTCATCTTTCTCCAGGCAAGAACTAGCTGGCACCGAGGGAAGGTCTGTCTGCCTTTCCTCTGTACTGGGTAAAGTACAGCTTCTCATCATGAGGACCAACCTTTTCCCGGCAGAGCACAAGCCCTGTTGCCTTTCTGCTCCCAGTTCTGTGCTATGACGGGGTGGCTGAAACTCTGGGTCTGTCTCAGGTGTCCCCAGTTCCAAATTCTATCCCACTATTGTCCTGGTGGGAAAATCCTCCATCTTGGTGTAGGCACCCCATGATAGACTAAACATGACAGCAAGTCTGGGGGTTCTCCATGATGAACTGAGGCAGGAAGGAACTTGGACCAGATGTCGCTGAGTTCATCAGAGGCAGCTCTTGGTCCCCACCCAGGACTACTCAGAGGAAGAGCCCACGGGTGTCTCCCGGTTGAGCAGCGTCCGCGAGTGGACAGGACTGGGCCTCGCAGAGAGAGAAGGAGAGGGCTTTGACCTTGCTTCCTAGGGTCTGCTGCTCCCCTAGCCTGGCCACCTGCACTCCTCACTCCCCCTTGGCTGAGGCCCCCCGCGTCTTCCTGCAGTTTCCTGACACACGCTCCTGGAGCCCCACCTTGGACCGCTCACTCGCCCTCTACCAGGCACCCATCCAAAGGGCAGTCAGCATCGTAACCACAATCCAAGCCTTGAGCTAAAGGGAGGGAGCTCTAACCAAGGTGGACGGGGTGGGGCTTTCAGACATAAGAGGACATTTTTGGAGGCCTGGGCCTGCTGGTGCTGCAGGAACCACACCGCATGGCTAATCCCCTGTGTGAGGCCTGCCTGGAGGGACCTGATGTGCACGGAGCTTCGCTGCGGTTGGACTCTGCCCAGTCGCCTAACCCTTGACCCCAGTGTGGCAAGGTGGCACTGACAGTACAGGCAGCCAATGGACACAAAACTCCAGAATGGTACAGCATTATAGGAGGCCCCCTCCTGGGTGCCCCGAACTTGTTTTGGGTTCAGGAAATCCCACACTGAACTGTCTTCAGTAGGTAAAACTGTAAACATCTGCACACAGCTCTCCTGCCACCCCTGGGCTCAGGCCCTCAGTCCTTCCACTGTCTTCATGGGCTCCAGACCTTTTTCACCCCAGACCTCAGGTTTGCTTCAGGTTGTCACATTCAGAGCCAAGTGTCCCTCCCCAACATGCTAGAGAGAGAGTTCTTTGGGATGAGAGTTAAGAGACTTATGGCGCTGGTCTCTGCAATTTGTTCATCTGGAGAGGAGATGCTTCCTATTTTTCAGGGATGGGCAGCCATCCAGGTGAGTGTTTTTTTCTGTATCTCCAATGTAATCCAACTCGATTATATCAACAGGTATTTACTGGGCATCTATTAGATGCCAGGCGCTGGGATGACAGTAATAAACAAGCTGAATTAGTCTCCACCCTCACAGAACAAATAGTCCAGAGGATGAAAGGGGATACAGACAGGGTAACAGAACACTCTAGGACAGTGTGATAAGGACATTAGCAAGAGAAGCAGAGGCTGCAGCCAAGCTCCTGAGCTCTTGATGGAAGTCAGGAATGGAGATGAGCGGGAAAGAAGCAACGTCTGAGCTAAAACTTAGAGGATGAGCTGGGGTTAGCAGGCAAAGGGGATGGGGGTGGAGAGGGCCACAGGAGGGAGGAAGAACACGTGCAAACATGGAGGCAAGAGGTTACTGGGCATAGTGGGGGCTTGGATGATGGATGATGGGGGAAATGGGGAGAGATGAGGCTGGAGGAATCAGGAAGGTACAATTCACAAGGGACTTAGCAGACTGACTAGGGGTTTGGGCTTCATCTCTCCTATGGGCACTGAGACGCCAGTGGGAAGTTTTAAAATGAGGAAGTGACAGACTCAGATCTGCGCTTGAGAAAGATCTTTCTGACCCGAGGGCGTGAGCAGAGGGTGGAACTGGAAGCAGGGAGATCAGGTTGAAGGCAACTGCAGAGCCCAGGCCAGAGAGGCGCCGGAGAGCATCGGTGGGAACAGAGACAAGGAGGGACACGGGAAAGTGACTGGGAAGGACAACTGACGCTCTGATTGAGAGCTGTGCTGCCATTCGCTGGAAGAGGGGACCCAAGAGCTGAGAAAGTCTCTCAACTGTCAGCCCAGATGCTGGTGTACCCGTGTGCCCTGTGCCACACCAGGCCCTAAGGGGAGTACACAGACCCTGAACTCCTTGTCATTGGTTGTTGCATCATGCTCTCTTTTGGGTCCCCAACATCTGGCACACAATTGGTGGTGAAAAGCATTTATTAAATGCATGCACGAATGAATGCATTGATACATGAATATAAGACAGAATCTCTAACTTCAAAGTTCTTTGAGTCTTTTTGCAAGACAAGGTGATCCTACATCAAACAATTAAAGAACAGCACAAGATAGGACATAATTAAGTTCTAAATCATCTGGTTCAGGCTGTAAGTGCTGGAGTTTCAGAGAAGAGAAAGATCCATGTGGGCTGGAGGAGTTAAGGATGGCTTAAATATAATTCCCCAACATTACAGTACCCTGGAAACAGCAGTGCCGGTCTTAAAACTGAAGAGAGATGAAAGCCAACACAGACAGCCTTATTTACCCAGTGTTGTACAGCAGACCACCATGATATTGGGGGACTGAATTAATATCACTGGCCTTGGGAGGTTAACACTGTTCAAGTGGACTTATTCCTGCACGATTAATAATGGGCTCTGACGTAGTCCGTTCTCATTGTATTCTTTTTTTAAAGATGCTTTTTAATTGAGGTAAAATCCATGTGACATAAAATTAACCATTTTAAAGTGTACAATTCCGTGGCATTTAGTACATTCACATTATTACGTAACTACCTCCTCTCTCTGGATCCAAAATATTTTCATCACCCCCCCAGAAACCCTGCTCATTTTATACCTGAACCAGCAAAGCAATATGGCAGACTGGAAGGAGCCCTGACATGCAGAGCCTTGAGTTCCCACTGGGGTCTATGATTAAGTTACTCAAATCTGACCCAGGGCAAGTCACCAGTGATTTCTTTCTTTCTTTTTTTGTAAAAAAATAAATTTATTTATTTTATTTATTTATTCTTGGCTGCACTGGGTCTTCGTTGCTGCATGCAGGCTTTCTCTAGTTGTGGCGAGCGGGGGCTATTCTTCGTTGCAGTGAGCAGCCTTCTCATTTCAGTGGCTTCTCTCGTTGTGGAGCACGGGCTTTAGGCAGGAGGGCTTCAGTAGTTGTGGCTCGCAGGCTCTAGAGCGCAGGCTCAGTAGCTGTGCTGCAGGGGCTTAGTTGCAGCACGTGGGATCTTCCCGGACCAGGGCTTGAACCCATGTCCCCTGCATTGGCAAGCGCATTCTTAACTACTGTGCCACCAAGGAAGCCCACCGGTGATTTCCGGACCTCAGTTCCATCATCTCTAAAATGGGGATATTTGATTAAGATGATATCCAAGGCCTCTTCTAAATTTACAACACAGTTATTTTAAGTACAGTTGTCTTTCACATTTGAAGATAGTTGGCATAAAAACAGATTTGTTGGTTGACTGTATTATGCAAAAAAAAAAAGAGAAGCATGGTGAATGTCTGTTAGTATGTGTGCATATTTTAAAGGGCAGAGATGGGAGGAGGGTGGACTAGCTGAGGCTAAGATGGAACCGGAGCCACGCATTGGTAAAGAGAGTGGAGTTTGGGGAGATTATCTAGCTGGCGCTTGCATTTTTTGTTCACTTGGGTATTTTAGTGTTTAACTCCTTGGTCGACTCTGAATTGAATTCAGCAATTGGGTTTGTTCTAGAGTTGCATTAGGTGCTACCACTGAGCTGTGTTTGTATCCTGAATAATTTTATATCTAATCCCAAGGCTAAAAATGTTTTTCTCTTTCTTCCTGCCCCAAACCTTTGATTACCACTTTTCTTTACCAGCCTCTCCGTGCACGCCTCATGGAAAGAACATGTTTCCAGTTTTCTAAGTAATTTCAAACTTATGCGGAGTCCAAGAAAATGCACAGAATCTCAAAACTAATGGCGCGAGAAAAGAATGATTATGTGCGGAGTCTCCTGGGTTCACGGGGAGTCTTCTAAAATTCAGTAGCTATCTGGAGGTACTAGACCATTGCCAACATTTGAAGTTCAAGAATGGAGAGGTTCCCTGAGCATGGGATTGCTTCCACACGCTGCTTTGGGTAAAGATACTAAAGGTAAGTCTAATAAAGTGAGCCTAGAAGCCACAGGGTTGTTATTGCGAGGGTCCTCCAAATCATAAGAGCAGTAAGTACAGTGAAAGGCAGAAGAAATAAATACATCGGTGGTTAATAGGACAGATTTTGGTGCAAGGCTGACTGGGTTTGAATTCCACTTTATCTACTTACTAGCTGGGTGATTGGCAACTTACTTAACCTCTTTGGTGTCAGTCAGCCTATGCTAAATTATGCTGCAGTAACAAACAATTCCCAGATCCTAGTAGCATAAATAAACAAAAAAGTTTTACTTCTTTTGGGTTTTTTTGGCTGCGCTGGGTCTTAGTTGCAGCATGTGGGGTCTTTGTTGAGGTGTGCGGGATCTTCACTGCAGTGCGTGGGCTTCTCTCTAGTTGTGGGGTGCAGGTTCTCTCTCTCTAGTTGAGGCATGTGAGCTCAGTAGTTGTGGTGCATGGGCTTAGTTGTCCCGCAGTATGTGGGATCTTAGTTCCCTGACCAGGGATTGAACCTGCGTCCCCTGCTTTGCAAGGCAGATTCTTTACCACTGGACCACCAACGAAGTCCCAAAAGTTTTATTTCTCATTCACTATGCCACCTCTCTACTCTGGTACCCAAGCTGAGGAACAAGCCTCTATCTGGGTGGGACATGCTAACTTTGCAGCAGAATGAAAAGGGAAATGGCAGAATCATGTAATGACTCAAAAGTTTCTCGTCAGAAGTGGTTTACATCACTCCTATCATATTTATTGGCCCAAGCAAATCACACAGCCAAACCAGGCTTCAACAAGGCAGGGAAGAGCAGCAAATACTTGAGAATCATACAATCTACTGTGAAGTTATCCTGTTTTCCCATGTGTAAAATTGGAATAATAATAGTATTTACTTCTTAAGTTTGTAATAAGATTCAATGGGATAATAGTTTTAAAGTGCCTAGCATGTCGTAAGTGCTAAGAAAATGTTAGCTATTGGTATGGCCTTGCTGATACATATCTGCAAGTGGTTTTCATTAAAAAAATTTTCTTATGAAAAAATAATCAGAGAAAAATACGGCATATCACACAAGCAAAGAGAAAAAGAATTAGAATCACTTTTAACCTGACTGTCAGTCAGGTAAGGAAAATATCATAAGTATTTTGGAGTATATCTTTAAGACTTTATACGCACAATCACATCACATCACACACACACACACAAACACACACACAGATGTATGTGACAAAAATGAATTATAACAAGTTGTATTATAATCTTTTTTTCCATCTAACTCTAATGTAACCACCTCCATGATAATAAAAATATATTCAATCCGTGATTTTAATCAGTTTCATAGTATTACATTCTTTGTATATAACATTTTCCTTCAAAAATACCATCCACTTACTATTCAGGATATGTAGATTTTTAAAATACTGTTTCCAAGTATTTGGAACTCACTCTGGTTAACAGTGGTTTGCTGCTCACTCTGCCCCATCTTTTCACAGTTCGGTCTTCTCAGGTTACATTTTTAGAAGTGGAATTACAGGTATCTTCCCAAGGCTTTTGACATGGATTGCCAAAAGGTCCTCCAGGAAAGCTCCAATTTGTAAATTTCACTAGCAGTGCAGCTCTCACTAAATAAGATTCCTTTTTTTTTTTTTTTTTTTACACTTTTTCCTATCTTAGAATCTAAGGGTGGCAAATGTCATCCCAGTTGCTACTTTAATTTACATTCCTTTGATAACAAATAAGGAAGAAATTTTCCTACAGTTTTTGGCTACTTATATTTCTTCTCATGTGAGTATAACTGTCTTTCAAATATACTCAAGAACTATTGTGATTTTCTTTTAAAAATTGCACTAAGTCAAAATGATCACAAATATTAAATGACACCTAGTAATTATTGTACATTTTGTTAGATTCAATAGTGGTATCGTAGTTCTGTAAGAAGTTGTCCATATTGTTAGAGATTCTTACTGAGGGACCAGCAGTGTATGGGTGTTCTCATTTTCCCACTACCTCACCAATGCTTGATACGGTCAGTCTTCAATTTCTGCTTTCCTGGTTGGTGCATAGTGTATTACATATTACATTGTGGTTTTAATTTGCATTTCCCTTTTGGCTACTGAGTTTGAACACATTTTTATACATTTATTGACCATTTAACCTTTTGTGAAGTATCTGTTCAAGTATCTTGTTCATTTTACTATTGGAATATCTGCCTTTTTCTTGTTTTGTGAGAATATCTATATGTTTTCTACATATAAGCCCTTTGTCATTTATAAGTGTTGCATATATTGCAACGGTGGCTTGCCTTGCCACTCTGAAAACCGTCTTTTGATAAGTAGAACTTCTAAATTTTAACCCAGTCCAATTTATTAATCTTTTGTTTCATGGTATAGTACTCTGTGTATCCTGTTTAAGAAATCTTTGCCTACCGTAAAATCATGAAGTTATTTTTCTACGTTATCTTTTGGAAGGTTTTGGTTTCCCATTTAGGTCCCTGATCCATCTGGAATTGATTTTTTTGCTTAGTTGTCAAGGTTTCCTGCACCAGGTATTTAAAAAAACAAACAAACAAACAAACATCCTTTCCCCTGGTCTGCAGTGCCATCTTTGTAAAAATTGCAGTGTCGGCATATGTGTGTTTGTTTCTAAGCGTCCTATCTTGTTGCTTGGCCTATTTGTCTATCCTTTTGCCAATTCCACACTGTCTTAATTGGCCTAGCTTTATACGTCTGGATATCCAGTAATAAAAGTTTCTCTGCCTCATTTTTCTTCTTTAAGTGTCCAATCCCTACAAGGGACTGTATATATATTACTTCTGGGGTTTAGCCCTTTGGGTCCTCACTGTAACACGTGGTGGTGTTTAGGAGCCCCCCTTCCTTGCTGTGCCCCCAAATTTTATCTCGCAGTCATACATGCTCTACTCAGCTTCGTGGCCGCTCTCTCTTGAAACAAGCAGGTGCTTCTGTGGACAAACTAGCCCTCCCAGTGCCAGGCTCAACACTCTAGGCTTCCTTCTTCTGCTGGTTCTTGGCCTCATGATTCTTCAGTCATGTCCTGTGAGCCCTCCAATACCTCAAACTGGTATATTTTAGGTTATGTCCGGCTTCTCTAAGTGAGAGGTTTAGTCTGAATTATCTAGTCTGCCATTACTGAAGACAAAATTTCTAACCCTTTTAACATTTAAGTATATTTGGAAATGTTCACAGTACAATAATTTTTTTAATGCAAAAAAAGAAAGGAATCTCAAATCCACAGGACTTTGGGTCATTACATAACTCCTGCGTCATTAGCTACCAGACATGACTGCACACCATTGAAGTGCTAACACAATGTTCTGATTCTGGCCGACGTCCTCAGATTGGAAATGCCTGAGGCTCACAGATGCCACTGGAACAGAGGCAGGGTCTGAAGCCACACCTGGAGATGGTGCCACCTGCACCAGCACTTCTGACATTTGACCAGCCCAGACAGGTTAGGCAACTCAGTGCCAAGTACTTAGAACTAATATGGAAAAAACGCTTAACTGACTGAAGTTTTTCATTTTCAAAGAACTTCTCTGGGCTGTGTCAGAAGCACCTCATATAGATACCCATGTCACTGTGCGAGGTCTTTTGATATTCTCATAGGCGGATTTTTGTATGCAGAAAAGACTGTTTCAAGTTTTGTTTTAGAAATAAGATTTCCAATTTCTTACTAATGGATGCTAACATTTAATGGGTTCTTATCATATAGCAGGGACTATTCTAAGAGCTTACATCTACTACCTTATTTAATGCTCTATTAATATTCTGCTATTAATGTCAGCATGTCCATTTTATAGGTGAGAATACCGAGGCACAGTCAGGTGAATCTACCAGCCCAGGATCACACAGCGATTCAATGGCAGTGCCGGTTTTAAACCCTGGCAGCTTGGCTCCAGCAACAGTAGAGCTATGCTCCACTGTTTCTCCTTAAAGAGCCAAATTTGAAAACCTGCTTCTAAGTTATGCTTCTACAATTAGCTTATAAATCTCATTATTCTATGTGTAAGTCTAACACATTTTAACAACCACTTTAAGGGAGACTTTGATGCATGGTTGATTCAATTTATAAACTTGGTTAATTAAATTCCCTTAAACATTTTAAACTGCAGTTATAAATTTACTATGTTCTCTTTCCTTTTTAAGTACCTCATCTGACTGATTTAACAAACAAAACCCTCCCAGCTACTTACATTCTTATAAATCTAATAAATTAAACTTCTGAGTGTGGTGAACCCTAAGTTCTCCTAAATGTTTTAACCCTGTATGTTAATTTTATAAAATCTCCATTTAAGAGCATAAGCCTCATGAATCGCTCAGTTCCCATTTTAAACTAAGATTACAAGGCTGAACTGTTTCTACAGAAGACAAATTCTCTTCAACTTTAGAAAATTAAAATACCAAATATGCAAAGAATTCCCTGATATGAAAATATCAATGCTACCAATTTGATTCTTTTAAACATTCCTATTTTTAATTTTAAAAACTTCTGAGTTAAAACATGCCTGCACTCTAAGGAAACAATTTTGTCCTAAACAAATTTGGGGGTTACCTTCCCTGGCTTTTTTTTTTTTTTCTCTCTCTCTCTACTGGAGAGGATTCTTAAATGACCAAGGGTGTTAACCAGAATTTGACCAGACTCTTGTTTGCAACTCCAACGTCCAGGATAAAGTCATGTTTGCAGTCACCACTCCTGGCTTTCAAAAGTCCAAGAATGGAGTGGGCATGTGGTCCTGATTCTCCCGGGGTTATGATTTTAGCTAATTTTTAAGTCATGCAGTGTCTATAACCTCTCCTCAGGTAACCTCATATTTGATTGGGTTCAATAATCTATTTGCTACTCCATTCCATTCTGATCCATTTTTTTTTCTTCTTCTCTGTTAGAACTATGCAACTTATATGGATATTAATATAATAACTGAATTCTGTGTGTCTCCAATGGCTATGTCTGACTCAAATTATAACTTCTGCAATATTCACGCATATATACGCAACACTCACCCACACGCCCCAAGATATTTTTAGGCCCACCTAGTATCCTAGACAAACTATTGACCAGTTTTGAATATCCAAAGAATCATAAGTCTAAGCATTTGCTTAGGTGAGTTCTAAGAGAAATGAATAAGAACATTTGCATAAATTAAATGTGAAGATACTTGCTAAAGAAACATGGGTTTGACTGAAGATTTGAAATGAAATTTCTCACTTAGCTTGGGAATTGCAAATCAGTTGGTCTCACAATCTCCACCCATACCCACACTCGACCAGGAAAATATTCCCTTTTTGCTTTAAGACTTTTAAAGACAATGTGAAGGATTCAGAAGTTCATTTTCTCTCCTCCAGACTCAACGCATAAGCCCCCTGTACTTGCATTATCATAAAGCCATGGTAATTGCTTGAACATGTTCATTTATCCTGCAATGTGCTGGTTTTATCTGCCTGTATTTAAAGGATTGAAGGGGTGACAGGGAACAGCTAGAGAGAGCAGTTTGGTCTGCGAATGCAGAGAGCCTGAGCTCAGACATGGATGTGTGAGGACTCAAGTTTTCTTGAAATGGAGCAGCTCACTGCCTGGCTGGCACTGAGTCTACTCTGCCCTCTCCTTTCTCTCCTCCCTCCTGCTGGGGCTTCCCTCACCACTAGCTCTCACACACTCTCTCTCCCTTCCTCCTTACCTGCTCTCTGCTCTCTCACCTACCCTCCCTCAGTCCAGAGACTGTAACCCTGCAGAGAGTGGTAGATAGACAACCCCTGCTCCATCAAAAAAAAAAAAATCTTATTACAATTGCTACAATCAGAGCCAGGAGCCGTTTGAACGCCCGTATTGATAATCACAGCTGGGACTGCATAAGCAAAATAAGAGCTAGTGGACAGTCAGAGACCATGGAAAACCCATCGATTGTTGCTGTGGCTTCTTTCCATAGCACAGAATGAGCGTGGAAGAGCTGAACTCTGGGTAATTTCGAGCAAACAATATGCTGTAGAGCGTTATTTGTAGGCCCTGAAAATCGAAGTGGAACCCCCAGCTCCCCGTAGAACATGCTTCGTTAGTGTGGAACAAAGGGCTGGTGCTGGCTGGGGACTGCAGTGCAGTGGGGAGGGGGGGATGCAGCAGGTACAGTGGAAGCTCAGGGAGGCTGTGTGGACCAGTCCCTGCACCAGAGAGGACTCGGAGATACAGGAGAGCCAGCCTCCTTTCTCAGTGTAGGGGCTGCCATTCATGAGGTCACAGATGGCAGCCCTGATGCTCACTAGCTGGGTAAGCTTCTGCGGCCTTCCATCCAGGGGTCCTGGGTTTCCCTTCTGCCTCCAATGCAGGGTTCTTATGAGGACCAAGTATGACTCAGCGATGTAACAGCATCTATTTCATATGCATTGATATGATTTTAGAGATCTGCCTAGCACCATGATGGGGCCTAAGTGTGCATCAGGGACCAGCATGGTCAGGCCCCAGAGGACACAGATGGCACCGTCAGTCAGGGTATCTGGGGGAGAGCTGAGGAAGGGACTCTCGCAAAGAATGGACAGGGTTAAGGGAAAGCAGCAAAGGAGGGCAAAACACCAGGGGTTAAGCCCAGCAGAGAGAAGTTCCAGCCCTAGGTCCAGAGGAGGAGGCAGGTTCCCGAGCTTGGAGAGAGCTGCAGTTGTAGCTGCAGGAGAGGGCTGCCCCACAGAAGCTGTCGCCTGTGTTAGGTGAACTCAGTTACTCCAAAGGATGACCCATGCAAGGAGGAAGTTGGGGTGGAGGGGTGAGTACCCTGACTGCACTCTCATCTCAGCCTCTGATCTCCCGGTAGAGACTTGTATTGGCCTGGCCCAGCCCAGCCGGAAGCCAGAGGACAAGGAAGACCATCAATGCAGACCTCCTGGGCCCGCCTCCCAGGACCAGAGCAGGTACAGAAGCATGGAAAGTAGTTCTGGAAATGGCCAGTACAGCAGCCCTGTTCCGTGTCCCTAGCCAACCCCAAGCATTACTCTGATACTTATCCACTCACAGGTCATTTGTCCACATTAGACTCCTTGGAAACAGGGCCTATACTGACTGCAGTGGATTCAACAAGTAAGAAGTAGTTGGAAGGTTCGGGGCTGCTGGAGTAGGTCCCACAGGAACAATGTCAGAGCAGGCTTCTCTGTGAGTCTCTTGGGCTTTCTTTTATGTTGTCACCGCATGGTGACGTGATCCAGGCATCTCAACATTCTAACCTCAGTACCTAACATGGTCCCTGGAACACAGAGGATGCTCAGTAAATTAGGAATGAATGAAGGAACGATGGCCCGACCACCAGCTGGAGATGGTCAAGGGCAGAATGCTTCCTTGGCCTGTGAGCACAGTCCTCTTAGGAGACTCTGAGCAGAGTCTACACACCAGTAGAGCTCAGAGACCTTCAGGAGACTCAACCTGTGTTGGCGAAAGTCACTGCACCAGAGGCTCCCCTGCTGCGCCCCTTCTATCCTGAGCATACCGGCACCAGGACAGCTGAACTCCACGCGGTCTGCTCCCACTGTGTCCCCACTGTTACCCTGAGCTCCTGAGAACAGACCCCACTCTCATCCATCCTTGTCACTCTCATGCTCAGCTGAGTAACAAGTAAGTCCAACCCCCGTTTTACAGGCGAGAAACTGTCTCAAGATCCTTGTTTTCTAGTGCAGCAGATTCTACACAATCCTCCTACAGAGAAAACAACCATAGGCTTCAGGCCTCGGGGAGAAAGGAAAAAACAGTCTGCTCCCATGGTCTCCCCACTCCCAACCTTTCCCCCCATCCCACAGCCAGCTGCTTGGAAATACAGGCCTTTCCATGGGCTCTTGATTCTTAAAAGAAGAGGAAGAAGAAGAAGGGATGGGTGAAGGAGAAGAACTAGAAGAAGAAATCATGCCCCAAACTCCTAGGTTGATTTAGAGGAGCCCAGATATGTGCCTCACATACCAGTTCCTTCAGCCATGGGCCACACTGACCAGATCACTCCTCGGGGCAGGAGGCAGGGTCAGAGGGGGACCAATGCCCCAACCCCTCTTCCAAGTTTTTCCAGGAAAATGTTAGTTCCAAAGAGTGGATACTGGACCTTCTCTTCAAACCATCAATTCACAGGATTCTCCCAGAGAGGAGAGCAATAGGGTAGAGCCAAATGCAACAAAATGACATTTGTCTTGAAGAACAAACTTGCTTCATTTGCACTGCAAAGCATTTTAAGCAATGAACTGGGTTACTATATTGATTAACTACAAGATCACCCATAAACAACAAACCCAACATAGAAATGCATTTCTATATCACATCAAATCTAGGCTGGTGCAGGGCCCCCATCTCCTGCTGTCCTGTTGGCTTGTCATTTCCAGGGTGTTTATTTTGTCCATATACTTCCGAGTGATTACCAGCACGTCTGTACAACTGCCAGCAGGAATGCTGGGGAGGGGAAGGCAAGGGCACACCCCTCCCTTTAAGGGCAAGACTTGGAAATGTACACACTGTTATTTCCACTCTCATTCTATTGGACACATTTTAGTCACACGGCAACCCTTAGCTGCAGGGGAAGCTGGGAAATGTAGTCTTTACTCTCAGTGGCCTTGTTTCCCAACCAAAAATTATTTCACTCTTTAAGAAGAAGAAAAAATATTTTTAGGGACAATTACAGTCCCTACTGTAGTTGCAAACATAAAAACATGTATGTTTCACATACAAATACAGATTTTAAATTTCTCTTTAAAAAGTTGAAGGATCTGACAATATTGGGAGATATTGCTATGGGGTAAGAATCAGCAGGACTAAGTAAAAGCTGAGCCAATGGGGCAAGGTCTACCCCAGTTCCTACCTGGAACTAAGGAGAGTCTGGAACTGAATGATGCCCTTAGGGGCAGGGTAAAGTAACAGTTTGGATTAATCCAACTCCAAGAGATTAACCCTTTTCTAGTAGAGGGTTCTACTACACAGCTCACTCTCACCACCATCTGCACATCAGTGCTGTAAGAACAAGAGTGCTTCGAATCAATGTTAAACCAAAGAATTCATTCATTCATTTTCTTCAACAAACATTATGTGTGTACCTACTTTGTGCTAGTCCTGGTACTAGGCCCAGGGACACAAAGAAGAATATGACACAGACTTTGTCTTCCAAAGAGCTCTTATTTTTTTTGAAACATTTATTTTGGGGACCCTCAAGGTATTTTTAAAATTAAATGAGTTCCTATATTAAAATATGTGAATCAATCCTCCACTGTGAGCTCATCATAATAGGAGGTATCAGGGACATAGTTACGTAGTTTAAGATAAGACCCAGTACCTGATGACAAACTAGAGAATAAATAAATAGTCCCGAAGGGTTCCACTGTGGGGAGTTTTGAGGCATTTCCTCCTACCGTCCTTCTTCCCACTTTCCCAAGTGTATATTTTCAGTACGGAGGACGACATGTTTTATGGATTAAGAAACCATGTTTTCCTCCCAAACATGCAGCACATTTCTTCTCTTAAAGGTTAGCTGCTTCAAGACAGAAGACATTTCTCTGGCAGTTCCATTAGGTTCCACTGGTGGTTGAATCATCGCCATTGGGGTTGGGATGGTCACAGCACATCATTCTGTAGATCATCACATGACAAGTCTTTTGGGCTAGAACTTCAATTGTGACTGTATCATCAGGTAATCTACTTCTGACCCATAAGTGAACTTGGAGCAAGTATAAGAGGAATGACACAGGACCAGATTTGTTCTGATTCCCTTGGCACGGACTTGGCGAGATAGAAAAATGGCAGACTTCCTTGTCTCACCCCCTACCCCTACCTGGAGATCCTCCACAAGTTCTCTACTGTTCAGTCACTCTGAGGACTAGTTACAAGCACTGCTTTGGGATCACATAGCTCTGAGTTCAAATCTCAGCTTTACAGCAAACACGCTGGGAGATTTTGGAAACATTACTTAATCTTTCTAAAGTACAGCTGGCTTCTGTCTAAAATGAAGATAATTATGGTAACAATACAAGATTGTTGATAGGAATCATTCATTCATTCAACATATTTTGAACTCCTACTATGTTCTAAGGACAATGTTCTAGCACTGACAAATTCCTACTTTCATATAACTTATATACTAGAGAAATAAATGAGTTAATGCCTGAAAAGGGTTAAGTCTGGTGCCTGAAATGTGGTCAGAGCATTATTATAAGGGAAGTTAGCAAAAGTGTCCACTGTGTTCCAGGAGTTTGAATACCCCCAGGGTCCAGGGAAGAGACTAAAGAGAAAGTTCTACTGCCTGAGCCCTCAGAGGGAAAAACTTCTGCCCACTCATTCACGCTTAGAGTCTACGGACTCCGTGTGTTGCCCACAAGAGGTCTTGCATCTTACAAGAAGATGCCTAGAAATTCTGAAGAACAGAGACCCCCGATATATATATATATATATTTATATATATATATAAATATATATATATTTTTTAAAGCAAACAAGGACTGCTTAACCTTATGCATAAAATACCATGGTTAAGCTTCAGACACTGAGATGTTTTGGTAAGTAAGATATTTGGTGGCAGGAGCTTCCTAGTGCCCTCGGATCACAGTCATAAAGGTAACGACCCCTCTGCTTCCACATAAAACTAAACCCTCCTTGACGCCTTATCCCAAACAGGATACAAGGCAGCTTCCCTCCCTCGGCCTTCAGGGAAGTTGGCCCAAACGTGGAAGCAAGCCTACTGGCATTGCAGCTTTTCAGTGCACTGGGGGCATCTGCATGCCAAGCTGGCTCAGAAGCTATTAAAAATGGAGAAGTACCGAGAAGCAATTCTTGGTGGGCGCAGGTGGGAGAGGGTAGGCAGAGGCTCGTTCCCAGCCCTCCTCTCTGCCATGGGAATCACAAGCACATGAATAAACAACATGGGCCTGGAACAGCAATGCAGGGAAAGGATGAACCCGCTTTTGCCTGAGGCCCCATGTACCAGCGGCCAAAGATTTCCAGGAACATCAAACCTGCCTGGCTGGCTTCCCTGGAAAAGAAGGGAGTCCCGAGAAGTGGGCAGAGGTGTCCTGGCCCCCAGCCCCTCGGTAATAATCAAGATCAGCCCCAAGCAGAGGGTGTCAAGTGGGTCTCGTATTTATGACGATACCAGCAGGGGAAGAGCCGGGAGCAACTGGCCCTGTGGTTTATTAGTAGATCAGCCGCCCAGGTTGGCCAGAAAGAGGGTCCAGAAAATTAAATGACCGACACAACAGACCTAAGAAAGGGGAACAGAGTAGACCACAGCACCTCCCCTCAGAGCCTTGGGGTTCCTTCAAAGACCTCTCGCATTTTTGCTTGGTTTGAACTTAAATGTTTTCTTTAATATATTAGTTTAAACGGGTTTCATTGATTATCATAAGATAAATGATGTCACTTTGAAAAACATTTTCTCTCTTTCATCATTTTAAATAAAGGGGACAATACATCAAACGGCAAAAACTCTCCTCAGGTTGGGGTTCTTTCTGGGCCTATATATTTTGCAACATAAATTTTTCAACTCACTGGAAAGAGACACAGAATGGGAAAGAAAAATGTAAGGGGGGCTTCACTGATGGCGCAGTGGTTGAGAGTCCGCCTGCCGATGCAAGGGGACGCGGGTTCATGCCCCAGTCCGGGAGGATCCCACGTGCCGCGGAGCGGCTGGGCCCATGAGCCATGGCCGCTAAGCCTGCGCGTCCGGAGCCTGTGCTCCGCAACAAGAGAGGCCACAACAGTGAGAGGCCCGTGTACGGCAAAAAAAAAAAAAAAAAAAAAAAGTAAGGGTTCCCTCTGCTCTTCTTGTCAATCTCCTTGAAGTTGAAAATCCATCTTGCCTGGCCTGATGCAGGCTGATTGCCAAATTGGGTTGCTGTCGCCTCACTTTCCTACTTATTTAGCTTCTTGAAGGGTCTCCAGGCCTGGCTCGAAAAGGGCCACAGAGGGGTTGAAATGGGCTTTTTCTTGGGTCGATGCAGGTGGGCCCGAGGTTACCTTGCCCACTGTATCCATGGCAATCATTTGCTCCCAGCAATGAACCCCGTCTCTGCCATCGGGCCCACTGGACTGGGGTGCTCCCGTCAGGGGTCGAATGGCCAACTGTCTGCTGGACTCTTGCACACCAGTCACCAGTCCCTCAGCCATCGGGGTTGGGGAGGAGTTGAAGCAACTTTTTCTTAGGTGCCTTGACTACCTTATCTTATATGAGTCATTTCCCAGATGCCTGTCAGCTATTCTGAAGACAAAATTGGGGAAATGGCTTCTATTCTGATGACATAAAATGCCCTTAAAGGCAAAGACTTCAGTTCATACCAGATTTTTGTATCCAACCTTCAGGAGCAGCTGTGGCTCCTGGAGCAGCTGTGCAGTAGGACGCAGTGCCCTGAACTTGGACCCAGGAAGCTGGAGTGTGAGTCCAGGAGCGCCCAGACCTGCCACTAACTTATCACATAAACCAGGCTAGTCACTCACACTGCTCACTCTGCAGGGAGCTGTTGCGAAGACCAAATGAAACCATGATTCTTTCTGGCCACAAAAGATTTGAGGAAACAGCTCCTGAGAAAACAGGACTTGGGGTTGAGGGAGCAGCAACCAGGCCCTAATGGTCTTGGAGGTACAGGAAGAGCCTCCAGGCTGGGACGCCCAGCTTCCTCTGAGTGTGGGTCTCACATTCACAGCACAAGTGTGAACACTCAGGAAAGTCTTCCGTAGAAGTTCTAGAAATGTCATACACGTGGAGTCACTTCCCTGCTCAAAAGCTACCCACGGTTCCAAATACGTGCCAACCTGCCCGCCCAGGCTTCCTGCCTCCTTTCCAGTCAGACTGGTCTCCTCACCGCCCCAGAAGACGACTTCCACTCCCCCACAGCTCCCCCAGAACACCTTCCTTCTTGGGGCCCAGATTCCCCTCAGTCTCTGTCTGGGGAGCCCGCTCTCAGCAGCCCACTCCACCTGGACCCCTGCTTTGGAGCTGACACTCACCATCATGCTCACCAGGCAAAAATCAGGTGCTGCCCTCATGGGAGGGTTTTCTGAGCTGTGATTTCAACTCTTGGATTAAGATTTAACTTTTTCTGAGTTTTTACCTTGTAGGTAAAAGCCAAGTAGGTTGGAAGCTTTTCAGGGGGGCGAGAACTGTATCTAATTCATCTTTGTATCCCCTGGCAGACAGGACGTATTTAATCAATGTGCCTGGAGAGATCAATATGGAAATCTTTCCATCTCTAGAACTTTGTTCAGACCCCAAAGAACAGAAGAGAGCAGAAGACAGTCTCCCTCAGTGACCTGGTGGACAGCTCTCATGGGCTGTGACTACAGGCCTGGAAAACAACCCTGTACCTCAATTTACACCCTCCTCCCCAAGGCCTGAAATGACTCTAAGTGATGTCCCACAGGTCACATAGCAGGTTTCACAGAACCAGTGAGGTAAAGCCCGGCCGAGAGCCTTAGCTCCCTCCCCCTCCTCCTTCTCTCTCTCTCTCTCTCTCTCTCTCTCTCCACTCCCCACCCCCATTTTCATCTACCCTGACACAGGCTGTTTACCTATACCTTGATGTCGCTTAGGAATATCGCTAATGTTTACGGAGCGCCAACCGTACGCTCGGCACTGTGCTCACGACTTCCCACGTGCTATTTCACGGAATCCTGACACCAGCCCTTTGAGACGGCTTCTAGTTCCCACTTTAAAGGTACTGAAAACAGCAGTGAAATCGTTGCCCAGAGTCACTTAGGTAGGAGATGCAGGACTTGGCCCCCTTCGGCCTTATTCTAAAAGCCTCTGTATTTAGATTCTCCCTCTTGGTGGGGGAGGGAGGCAAGGTGGGATGCGTGAACCTGCACTGTCTTCATCTTCATAAAGTCCAGGAGCCAGGATGCAACACTCCATTGTGGTTATCCCAGAGAAGACCAGGAAACCAAAGCCAACCCCGGCCGCTCAGGAATCGGGAGCACAGCGTATCCTTATCCACACCCGAAGGGGTGAGTGACAAGAGCATGCAGTCTTATAGAAACTCTCTCTACTACTAACCCACAGAGCATGTACCACATCCATTCACTCACTCGTCTATACAGCAAGTGTTTCCTGAGCATCTACTATATTCCAGGCCCTGTGCTAGGATCAAGGGGTAAAAAGTAATCAATGCACGGCCTTGAGGAGCTCACTACCTAGTGAGAAAACAGATACGCAGACACACAATTACAGAGGCGAATCCAGGACTGAGTGGTGTTTGTGGGAGCCCTGAGGGGGGAGAGACCAGCTGGGCGGGGAGGTCGGGGGCCGGCGGGGGGGCTCCCGCACGGCCGCCGGGGTTCTGCTTTCTGTCCTCACAGAGCTTTATGCATGTTCACATCTGATCCTCCCTGCCTCTGCCCATTTCCCCACCCTCTTCCCTGACCCTGACAGATTCCACCCTGCTCTCCAAAGAAGGGAAGTGTGACTCACAGCTCAGATGAAAAGCTCTGGAAACTCCCACAGAGAGCAGCTCCAAGTCTCCTGGAGCAGCAGAGGTGTGGGAGGGATAAGATGAAAGGGAGGAGGGAAGAGTGGGGAGGGGAGAGATCCTGCAGCCAACCACGTACCTGGCTCTCTCTGGCTTTCTCTCTCTCTCTCTGTGAATCTCCAGAATGTGTAATCTCTGACCACTGCTGGAAACAAACAAAAACAACTGAATGCATTAAATATATATACACACATACACAAATATATGCACATATGTATATATACATACACACACATACACATATATGCACATACACATATCAGAGCCTCCGGCTTCCCCACCAAGCTCAGTGCCCCTTATTCTGTCCTCTCTATGCACACCCCAAAATGTTCAAAACCCCAGCTGGAGGTGGTTTGGGATCTTATTTGGCTTTAAGCCACCAGGAGCCCATCAGCAGGCTTGCCCAGTCCCTTGTCTGAGAAGCCATTATGGGAGAAGTTAATTCAGCACAGCCAAGTTCAGGATGATGGAGACAGATGAATCAATCAAAATATTCATTTATATTTGATGAACAAGAACTTTAAATGAATGAATGAATAAATGAAACTTTACCAAGGCCCTCCTATGTACCAGAGCCTGTGCCAGAAATGTTTGAGTATAACTTATTTTAATCCCCACACTAACTTTATGAGGTAAGGATTATTACCTTCATTTCAATGGCCAAGATTCTGAGGGTCAGAGTGGGTAAGTTTCTTTTCCAAGATAACATAAAAATGCTATTAAGTGGCCAAACTGGAATTTAGTGGATTCTCCATTGTTCCACAGCTGAAACCAAAATTGTGTGCTCTGTCAGATGGTAGGCACATGGTGGAAGTGTAAAAAATAGAAGATATAGACTTATATTTGAAGAGCTCACAGATTGGCAGAGAAGGAGAAAATGCCCTTCAGGTACAATGGGAATCGGAGGGCAAGCACAGAGCATATGATGATGCATGTCACGGGGATTCAGGAGGAGTGCTTACTTCCTGCCCAGGGTCTAGCAAATGCTATGTGGAAGCACAGAGCTCTGAGCTTAGAACTTGGTGGGTTCTTAACGAGTGCCAGGTTGGTTTGGTACAGGTCTAGGTGAATCAGTGTAGGAGCAAAAGACAGCCCAGAAACAGGCCCATGGGTAAAAATAGTTTACATTAGCATTTCAAGTTAGTGGGCATAGGATGACTTTTAGTCAATAACTAGTTTGGGGACAACTGGCTAGCAATTTGCTAAAAAGAAAAGCTTTGTACGGTACCTAAAAATAAATTCCAAAAGAATTAAGGATTTACCCTGAAAGAACTAGGAGAAAATATAGGTGAATATCTCATCTTAGAGGAGAGAATTTTCTAATTATGTTTGCAAAGGAAGTTTTACAAGTAAAAGAACAGATAGTTTCAACTCCATAAAAATTTTAAACTCCAATGTAACAAATCAAGTACTGTTGAGGTTTAAATGATACACAACAAACTGGGAAAAACATGAAACAAATGTGAGAGAAAGAGGTTAGTATTCTTAAGCTAGAGGATGCAATTATAATCAATAAGAAAAGAAACTTCAATTTTTTTAAAAAATCATCAAAGTATACCAATGGCATAATTCCCAAAGAAGAAATGCAAATGACCAATAGGTTTATGAAAAAATGTTCAAATTCATTAAATATTTAAAGGCAAATTAAAATTTTAAATTGTAAAAGTGAGTGGGTTTTACATTTTTTCATTTTTTTTTTTTTTTGTTAAAAAAAGTAAGTATTTTTACATGGTCCCCAAATCAAAAAGCAAAGAATACAGTGAACCATTTTCCTCCCACCCTGTCCCCCTATCTGCCTGGGGCTCACCACACCCCAAACAGGTAACCACTGTTTGCAAACAAAAAGCAAAGAATACAGTGAACCGTCTTCCTCCCACCGTCCCCCCATCTGCCTGGGACTCACCACACCCCAAAAAGGCAAACTCTGCTATGAATATTTGTGTACCCTTCCAGAGTTTATATACATATACACAAGCAAATATGCATTAGTATTTATTTTCCTCCCTTTTAAATAAAATACAGCATTATATATATACACATACATCCACAGTTTCACACCTAGCTTCTCCCTCTTAACAATATATGCTAGACAACGATTAATATGGGTATATTAAGGACTTCTCTATATAGCATTACATAGTTTTTTATTGTATAGATGTACAATAATTTATTTAGATGGTTTCCAGTCTTTTACTCTTGCAAACAATGCTGTAATGAATAACCTTGAACATATGTCATTTCCCAAATATGCCAGGGTGTCTGGAGAATGAATTCCAAGAAGTGAAATTACTGGGACCAAGGGTATATGTATTTTTAATTCAGGAAATGTTGCCAAATTGCCTTCTATAAGAGTTTTACCAATTTACACACCCACATAAAATACATGAGTGTGCCTGTTTCTCCACAGCCTTGCCAACAGAGTGTGATACCAAATGGATGAGTAAAAGGTGCTATCTCACGATAGTTTCAATTTGCATTCCTCCTGTTGTAAGTGAGTCTGGGCATCATCCCATATATTAAATAACCATTTTATCTCCTTTCCTATGAAATGTATGTTTATGTTCTTCAAATTGTTCCCAATATTTTCTTTATAGGATAATATCTAGGGAGTATCAGAGCACAAGGACTCAGACACAGACTATAAATAAGGGTCAAAATTGATTTAAAAAAAGTCTTATTCAGGGGTCATTTGGCACATATATCAAAATCCCTAAAATGTAAATATTCTTTGACATAAACTCCATTTGCAGAAAGTTATCATAAAGAAATAATCAGGGACTTCCCTGGTGACGCAGTGGTTAAGAATCCACCTGCCAAAAAAAAAAAGAATCCACCTGCTAATGCAAGGGACAGGGGTTTGAGCCCTGGTCCAGGAAGATCCCACATGCTGTGGAGCAACTAAGCCCGTGCGCCACAACTACTGAGCCCACGTGCCACAACTACTGAAGTCTGCACACCTAGAGCCCGTGCTCTGCAACAAAGACAAGCCACCTCAATGAGAAGCCTGCGTACTGCAACAAAGAGTGGCCCCCGCTCGCTGCAACTAGAGAAAGCCATGCTCAGCAACAAAGACCCAACACACACAAAAATAAATAAATTTATTAAACAAAACAAAAAAGAAATAATCATAGGTGTGGAAAGATGTGCACGTGATCCTCCAAGCATTGTTTATGTCAGAAAACTACATAGAATCTGCCTCTCTCTGGATTCCCTTGGGGGCTCACTTATGTTTCTCTCTGCATCTTTCTGCTTTTTTCTTTAACCTGGTTTTTCTGATGCCTGTCAATGTCAATCACTGATGGTTGCCTCAAAATGGTTGCCCCAATATGGCAACCTCAATAGTCAAGACAATCTGCATTGGCTAACAGTGTTACATCAGGGCCAGTGCTGTCAACTAAGTGAGCCAGCCTCTCTGAATCTCAACTCCAAGTTCCTGGGAGAGGGAATATCATTGTTTCGGGAGGAGTCTGGGGCCAACTGTGGGTCTAGAAAATTGCAGTCTCTGGGGGAAGGGCTGCCATACTTCAATGGTGATGTTTGATGAAGAGATACTTGCCTAGCAGCTCTGAAAATAGAGCAGCGCCCTGGCAAGTAGAGCTTTGGGGCATCAGAAGCATGCATCCATTTACCACTTCTACCTGAACACGTGCCAGAAGCCCGTGGACCCTTCTTACCCAGAGCAGGTAAGAAGGGTCCAGACCACAGATGTCTGAGGAAGCAAGATTGGTTCAGTGAGCAACAGTCGTTATTTAACTTATTATAATAATTATTTCTTCAGGGCTTCCCTGGTGGCGCAGTGGTTGAGAGTCCGCCTGCTGATGCAGGCGACACGGGTTCGTGCCCCGGTCCGGGAAGATCCCACATGCCGCGGAGCGGCTGGGCCCATGAGCCATGGCCGCTGAGCCTGCGCATCCGGAGCCTGTGCTCCGCAAGGGGAGAGGCCACAACAGTGAGAGGCCCGCGTACCGCAAAAAAAAAAAAAAAAATTCTTCAATTGGTTGGCATTTCAAAAACAAAGTTCATCAAACTAAGCCACAGTTCCTGTGATTTCGTGACTGAACCAGCAGCCACTTCTTATGAAGAAGGAAGAACACATCTCAGCCACTGTATGCATACTTGTAGTGAAAACATACTCTTTCCAATGTCCCGAGAGCATTCTGAACCTGCAAAACCTTCATGCCGCTTTCGTTTTGTGAATGCCAAGAGGAGGCTTGCACAATTTCTTTGTTGGAGGAGAAAGAGCCCCTGGTGAATTGATGATTTTCCCCCAATTTCTCCTCAGCCCGGGGGACAAATTTGAGAGATATTTCAAAGTTATAAGACTTGGTGAGTAATCCGACGTAGTAGACAAAATAAAAGAGAAAATTATTCTCTGGGATTTCTAGCTTGGGAACTTGAGTAGATCACGCTAACACGGAATAATCCAGAGTGCAGAGAGTATCAGAGGCAGAAATCAATGTAGGGACAGGAGCAGAAGTCAATGGAATGGGCTCAGTTTGGGTCATGTTGATCTTGAGATAGTATCCGTCTACAGATGCTACAGGTCTGGAGATCTGTAGTGAGTCTTGAACTGAAATTTCAGCCATGGAGTATTCTAGTTTGGGTTCCTCCCAAAGGAGAACCTGAGACACAGACTCGGGTGCAGGTAGTTTAGTTGGGAGGTGATGCCACAGAGCAGAGTAGAGAAAAGTGTAGAGGGAGACGGGGCATGAAGAAAAGCCAGTAAAGTGTGCTATTGAGCGGCTTATGTCAGTGGGCAACTGGAGCTCAGTCTCACCGGAGATTCTCTGCAGTCACATGGTAGTAACCACTACAGAGCTATCCCTCTAAAGATGGGAAGCTGGAGGATTTATCCACTTACCACATACCCATCGGGTGAGGGCTGCACCCAGGAAGTGTCAACTCTTCCATGCTTCCTGCACTCAAATTTGGCCCTCTGCAGCGTCAGAAAAAGCCCTGAGGCAGGAGAGTGAAGTGACACCCAGAGCATTCTTATGTGTGCATGAGCTGTTCAGCACAGGTGCACTAAGATCCAGTGGGCTGAGGAGATGTGGTGCATGTACATAGAGCATAGGCTACAGAAGTCAAGAGGATGTGGGTCATATTGGACATCATGGAGTGGATAAAATTGGTGAGTCTGGAGAGAAGAGAAGAGGCACACAGACAAAACCTCAGGACCCAGAGGAAAGGAAAAGGAGTGCTCGGAAAAGGAGGGTGATCAGGACAGTGTCGCATCAACCAAAGGAGACTCAGGAGGGAGAGATCAACAGCACCAAATGAGGGCTCGTTGAGATGGGTTGAGGTCATCGCTGATTTTGGTGGTAAGAGTGGAGACAAAAGCTTCATTTCCTCTGGAGACTAGATGTAATTTGAGGAAAGGGAGGTAGAGAGGTAAAAATGGTACATATGAACCTATTTGTAGGGCAGGAATAGAGACGTAGACGTTGAGAACAGACATGTGGACACCGCGGGGGAAGGGGAGGGTGAGACAAATTGGGAGATTAGGTTTGACATAAATACACTACCACATGTAAAATAGATAGCTAGTGGGAACCTGCTGTTTAGCACAGGGAGCTCAGCTCAGTGCTCTGTGATGACCTAGATTGGGGTGGGGGGGAAGCGGGGAAGGAGGTCCAAGAGGGAGGAGATATATGTGTTCATATAGCTGATTCACTTCATTGTACAGCAGAAACTAACACAACATTGTAAAGCAATTTTACTCCAATAAAAAAAAAGAAAAAAAAAAGAACTTTGGTTTTAAAGAGAAGGGGAGATATGCTGGTAGCTGGGAACATGTGGGTGGGAGTAGTGACATGCTGGTAAGCTTTAACAACCAGTTCTCAGGACACCAAAAATAAAGCCCTGATTTGTAGCATTTGCTGATGTCCATAGCGTAAATGCTCATGGCTGATTTCAAGCTACCAACATGATGTCAACTGTCTTGCAAAATTCCTGGTATTTTAACAATCAGGTCTTGTGAGCTGGTAGGAGTTATCTCCAGCCCACCAATGCATGGGAGTTAAAAAGTGTTGTTGACCAGCATTGTTGTTAATAGAAGAAAAGCCCATGGAGCAAGCCATGGAGAGGGAGCTATGGAAGATACAGGAGCAAGAGTACAGTGAAAATTTTTGGAGCCAAGTTCTGAAGGGGATGAAATAAGCACAGTGACCTTGGAGTGGAGTAGAAATACGATTGAAGGCCATGAAGAGTTTGCAGGCACAATGTAAAGGGCACGCCTTGCCTGGGGCGGGGGGCGCTTCCATTTTTAATAAAATAAATAAATATTTTTATAAATTAAAAAAGATACACCTGGGAAACCACAGACCTGGGTGTGCTTACCAGCTCCACAGCTTACCCCTGGGGAAATTGGGGTAAGTCACATAACCTCTCAAGCCTTAATTTCTTCACCAATGAAAATCGGATAAAATGCCTACTTCAGAGGATTCTCATAAGGGTTAAAGTGGTAAGTATGTGATCGTGAGTAGCTGAAAATAACAGCAGCTAGAGTTGGTTGAGCACTTAACCTCATGCCAGGCACAGACTTCCTGATAGTCTCATTACATCTCCCCAGTAACCCCATGAGAGATACTCTTTAATAGCCCAACTTAACAGGTGACAAAATGAGCTCAGAGAGGTCAAGGAACTTTTCTGAGTGCAGAGAGCTAGTACTTGATAGAGTTAGAATTTGAACTTGAGCAATTTGGCAACTATATCAACCACGACGCAAACCTGCTTCCCCCAGTATCTGGCACACAGAAGCCAGAAAGTGACAATGTTGTCCCTTTCATGAGAAGGGAGAGCAGGGCTTGGAAGAGCTCACAAGTGGCCCAGGAACAGTGTTCAATTAGAGATGAATGAAAGAATTGTTGCACAGTTTTCACAAGTGAGGTCAGAAATCACAAACTAGTCATGGTGCCGATCAACATGGCCCATAAATGCTTGTTGAACTGAATGAGAAGCTGGCTTCTTTCCCATGAGTCAGTTCTAACTGAGGTGCTGGAGGGACTAGGAGACCCTGAGACCCTAAGTTGGGGAGAGCAGGGGAGACACAGAGAGGCATCGTTGGCCAGAATGACAAGCAGAGGTTTACATGGAGATCCAGTGGGTGCAGCCCAACAGTGATTTTAACAACATTCACAATCAAACCTATTCCCACATCCATGTCAGTGTAGCCAAATTGTATTTCCAAAGACCCAATGGTCTCAGCACCTTTCCCCCAAAGTTTGGGATGAGATAAGAAAGGCAATTCCTTGAGTGTTCTGGAAACTTGAAGCCAAGACACTGACCCAAATGGCTGTCACCTGGTGTCAGAGAGCTAACAATGGTGGCTGGGTTCTGGACACCTGGCTGTGCTTATCTCTAAGTCGACTCAAACCCTGGTAACCTGACCAGATTGGCCACTCTGGGCAGCTTCTTGTAAGACTTGAAAATCAGAGAGATCCACAGCACAGAGTGTATGGCCTGGACTCTGTGCTTCCTGGAGAAGTTGTCTGCTTCCCACATGAGAAGACAGTCGAGGACTCAGAAAGCCACCTGGTTTTCTGTGCAGCTGTAGATGGTGTGAAGGCTGCAGTTTTATTTACTGCTCAGGCATCTGGTAAACCAAGGCCAGTGTTTCACCTAAGAGCAGCCATCAGGAAAAAATGTCAATAGGCCTCATCTTTGCCTCCTGGCAACAAAACCCTTCACTGGTTCATCTTCCACAGGGAGTGGTTCAGGAGAGCTTCCAGCCCACGGGCTTTGAGTGGTAGGAGTCACCTCTCACATCCTGTAACAAGGAGATTGCAGGCAGGCCCGGCAGCTGTGTGTATGACAAACTGTCTCATATTTTTTAATGAAAAAATGATGCTTCATCTTTATAATGACAGAGAACGTGGAGGTGGCTTACAGTAATATATGCCCTTTTTAATACATGGATCGTCATCTCAGGGCAATGGCAGCATGAAGGATGGAGCCGCAGACAAAAGGTTAATAGAGCACTGGGCCTTTTTTAATTGAAAAAAATGACTGAGGGACCCCACAGCAGACCGAGTGGTAATAGTATTACAGACTGTAAGTACCGTTCCGGAAACTTACTATTCATCCGGGGGGAGAGCAACGGACACCAGCACATGTCACCAAGCCTCAGCATGAGGGGGAGTCCATTCCCCAGGAGGTTAATAAGCAACACAGTGTTTCTCAAAAAGATATATACTTTTAAAAATACACCTCTCTCTTTTTTATTGTTCTTAATTTACTATTACTTCTAAGAAATAAACACACCATGTGTTGGCACAATTTGAATCAATTCTTCTCTGTCAATGTGTCTGACCCAGATTTAGTCAGGTTTTCCAAGGCTAGTCTCACTCTGGGCAAAATTTTATTTTGTCAAATATTTTAACTTCAAAGAGCACTTTGTAAGAAGGATCCAGTGTGGACGAGAAAACGAGTCATTTGTGACGGGCTCAGGATGCACAGATGAGATAATGAGCGAGGAAGTGCTTTGAGGGCGTGAACACATAAACATGAACTTCTCTTTCGGCTTGATCTTCAAGCCGATCTTAATGTTCACATTAAGATTTTCAAAGATTTCTCCCGGGGTGACTGGAAATCTGCAGCCTTTTAAGTCATGTGGTACGTGGGGCTGAGTCCAGGAATGGGTCATGGGAATGACTCGGCCCAAAATAAACAAGGGGTTTCCATTTAACCCTGAGCTTCTCAAGTGCTTCACAACCAAACATGTCGAGCCTATTCAGCGGAGGACCTGGGATCTGACTAGGCAATGGAAGGGTTAGCCATGGAGCTGATGATGGGACACAAAGGGGCCTGTCACAAAACTGCCGCAACTCTGGAAGGACTGATCCCTTCAAGCCTACTATGCTTCTGCACCCCTCCTGGCTGACACCCTGTTACCCTTTACCCCCGTGAAGAGGAATGAAGTGATTAGATCAGCAAACATCAGGAATCTCCCCCCTGCATGAAATCCAGGCAAAGGCGTCACTGTAGCCGATGTAAGGTGGGAAACAGAGGTCTTCCCAGCAAAGAGCTTCCAATCCACACACAATCACTGTGACTCTTCTGGGTCTTTCTAAGCCCCAAAGAAGCAGTTTCCTGCCCTGAGTTACCAGAGCATGCATGCTCAACAATTCTCTTGCCCACAAACAGAAATGTTTCTAAGGGACAATCCTGCCTCTTAGAAGCTGAGTGAGAATTCATTTACACCCATGATAACTCAAAACGTGTCTGCTAAATACCAGCCTAGAAAGGTGACTTTCTCAAAGGTCTTTACCTTTCTGAAAGTGACGTGGGGCATCTAGTAAAGATCATTGCCACCAAGCGTAACTTTGCACAAGGCTCCTTTGCCATGGTCCAGCAGGTGTCATAGGACACACAGCTGCTCTGTGGCTGTCTCACCTTTATTTAATAGAAATATTAGGATTTTCAAAGGCAAAGTAAAATCAGTTTGCCTGTCTACGTTCAAACAATGATGCGTCTTTAAACTCCAGTCTTCTCTGGCTTTGTGTATCTCCAAAAGATAAATGGATGTGGGAGAAAGGCAGTTTAGTTCTTTAAGAGATTAAAATATCATGTTGTCCCCTGAAGCCCCCCCACTGTCTGGAGCAGACAGGAATGGGGAGCAGAAGGTTTGACAACATCTGCATGGACATTTTGGGGCTGGTTGATGTGGGGTTAATTGGGGCTAATTTGAAATGCACAAGCCAGAAACATTTTCCCTGGAGAACCTATGACAGCATCTTAGCTTCCCTGGCTGAGAGATGACGGCTCCCAGCTCCCTGTCAGTTCCTCCGGGGAGCTCAGAGAAATGATATGTACATGAACCCAACAGAAAACATAAAAATAATAAATGAAACTAATAATGCAAAAAGGGTTGGGGAAATAAGTAGTCCCTTCTGACACGAGCTGTGCCGGAAGCCTTGGGGAAAGAAGGCTGGAATATTAAATGAAAGATGTAAATTGTAAAAATTGGAGCTGTAAATTTTCCTTTAGAAGAACAGGGAGCCAACAGTTCTGTTCAGAGTTAACTGAGCTCACAGGAGCTGGTTTCCAGTTCAGGTTCAATCCAAGGAGGTTCAGTCCCTTCCCTCCCCCAAAGAGGCAGGGGCTCGGGAGCAGGGAGGTGTGGGGAAGGAAATGAAGGGCGGCCAAACAGGATTTGCAACGTGCCCTTCTAGTTAAACAGAATGTGCTCTTTCCATGGGGGCTTCAGGGGCAGCAACTCCTTGTTAAACCCCTCCTTTCTCAGCAGAGGTCTCCTCGCCATTGCCCCCTGAGACGGCCAACCAAGGAAATAATGCCACAGTGGCCAGGTGGGAGATCTTGACAAGGATGAACAGAAAAACCTAATGAGGCGAACCAGCTCGAATCTGATCGAAATGTATTTCCAAGTGATTGCAGCGCCACAGGATGGAAACATGAAGATGCTCTGTTTTGCTCTAAAAAGAAGGAAAGAAGAGAGGGAGAATGCAAGGACCCACTCGTAAAGAGAGGAGACTGTTCTCGCTATTTATTTGTTTGTGTTATGATTGTCTGATCTCAGTCACAGGGCTGACAATTTCAGCTAGTTGGTCATTTCCAGCTCAAAGCTCATTGGGAACACTCAGACATTCTCCACACTGCAGCAATCCAGAGAAGCCAGATCCTACCTAATTCCATCCTTTCTTTGAGGCAACTTTGCCACACCACCCGCTTCTGAACCCAGCCTGGACTCGCCTCCCCCTTACCCACCATCCTTTCTCTTATTCTGAGTAGATGGAAAATGTAGGCCTTGGCGCTGTGGGGTCAATGACAGAGACGCATGGTCCCCTGGAGGCCTGGTCCCTCAGTACTGCTCCTTTGGTGTTGATCCGAGATACAAAGGATGAAAGCAATCCAGAAGTGACAACACTCTGGTACGTTATACCTTCCCGCACCTCCAAAGTGAGCATCAGTATGATGTGAGGGAGAGACCTGGGCGCCACCAACTCAGTCCAGGATCTTCATTTATGACTGTATTATTCACTCAGTAAATATCTACTGAGCCCCAGGCACTGGGTCTACAGCAGTAAGTGGAGCAGATGTGACTGACGATCTCAGGGCGCTTTGCACCATCAACATCCAGTACCCCCTGAGCACCTTGAAGCGGGGGAGGAGATATGATTCCTGCCCTCCAAAGGTCTCCACCCAGTTGGGGAGATACACCCGGGACACACAAGTGAGGGGAAAATTCTAAGACAATGCATCCCCATTTCGCAGAGGAGAGGAGAGGAGCAGGGCTTGACCAACATAAGTGGTGGTGCTGGGGCCGGAGCTCTGTCTCTGTTCCAACACCCTGGCATCTGCAGAACCAGAGCAAGATCCCGCTAATGCTTTAGGGGCTGGTGGCTGCAGTGACTCCACCTTGGCCTGCACCTCCTCTGTGCACCCTGCCCCCCAATCATAGTGCAGCCCAGTGAATCCTCACTGACCCACCGGTAGAGTCCCTGTGGGTATCACCACAACCATCCTGGCATAAACCAACTGTCTTAGTGTCCTAGGGCTGTTGTGACAAAGTACCTCAAACTGCATGGGCTAAAACAACAGAAATTTATTCTCTCATAGTTATGGAGGCTGGAAGTTCAAAATTAAAGTGTTGGCAGGGGCTTCCCTGGTGGCGCAGTGGTTGAGAGTCCGCCTGCCAATGCAGGGGATGCGGGTTTGTGCCCCGGTCCGGGAAGATCCCACATGCAGCGGAGCGGCTAGGCCCATGGGCCATGGCTGCTGAGCCTGCGCGTCCGGAGCCTGTGCTCCGCAATGGGAGAGGCCACAACAGTGAGAGGCCCGCGTACCGCAAAAAAAAAAAGTGTCGGCAGGGCTGTGCTCCCTCCGAGACTGGGGAGAAGCCTTCCTGGCCTCTTCCTTGCTCCTGGTGGCTGTCAGTCCTTGACCTTCCTTGGCTTGTAGACGCAACACTCCTATCTCTGCCTCGTGGCATTTTCCCTGTGTGTCTCTGCCTCTGTGCCCAAATTCCCCTCTTCTTAGAAGGACACCAGTCCTACTGGATTAAGGGTGGATTAAGGGGCCACCCTACTCCAATACGCCTCATCTTAACTAATTATACTTGCAATGATCATACTTCCAAATAGGTCACATTCTGAGGTACTTGGGGTTAGGACTTCAACTGTTGGTGGGGGGGGGGACGCAATTCAATCCATAACACCAGACCATACCAATAAGCTTGTCAAAGTTCCCTCAAGGAAGCTTCCAGAACCACCGTGCTGTAAGGGAGAAAAGAAACAGCCCTCATGTTCCCTTTTCTACCATGATCACTGTGTACCAGAAGGTGCCCTCAATCAATATTTACTGAATGATTCTTTTCAGTCTCCTGATATCCTCACCCCAAACATCAACTGAGTCTCGTTTTTTGTTGCTTGTTTGTTTTGGCTGCATTGGGTCTTGGTTGTTGTGCACGGGCTTTCTCTAGTTGCAGCGAGCGGGAGCTACTCTTCGTTCTGGTGTGTTGGCTTCTCACTGCGGTGGCTTCTCTTGTTGCGGAGCATGGGCTCTAGGTGCGCAGGCTTCAGTAGTTGCAGCACGTGGGCTCAGTAGTTGCGGCTCACGGGCTTAGTTGCTCTGTGGCATGTGGGATCTTCCCAGACCAGGGCTCAAACCCGTGTCCCCTGCATTGGCAGACTTCTTTCCCACCGGGGAAGTCCCTGTATCTGTTTTTAAAAGCAGAGAATCACAGTGGCTGCTAGTCTTTCAAAAGCATAAAGTCCCCACTCATTTTCCCCTCCAATATTTACTATACACACACTCTTTGAAAGGCACTGTGTGGGCAACAGAAATTTGTTAATGTGCTTCCCTGAAGTAAGGATGGCGGAGATAAAACAAGAAAACGCTTCGTCTTTGGCATGCCAAGATTTTTAACTCCTGCTATCTCCTCCCTGAGAGATAAGTGGAAACTTAGCATGTTTTTGAATCATGCACTCTTCAAGGACCTGAGTGCAAAAGCGAGTTCCTTAGCCAGCGAGGGAACCCGGCCACCTACCTGTGTGATTCTCTTCCTGTCAGTTTCTATGACTGTACTGTCCCCAATGGGAACAACTAGCCCCATGTTTAATGTGGATATTTAAATTTAGCATTAAATTAATTAAAATTAAATAAAATTACAAATTCAGTTCTTCAGTTGCACTAGCCACATTTCAAGCGCTCAATAACATAGGTCACTACCCTATTGGATGGTGTAGATATAGATTTCCATCACTGCAGAAAGTTCTATCGAACAGCACCAGTCAATGCAGTCACTGGAGCGAAGGGGTGAAAACATTGATGCTTTGTAAAAACAAAACAGCTTCCATAGGAAAGTAAGTGCTTGAAGAGATGGGGAAAGGGAAAAGGAAGTGAAGATAGCTCTTGAATAGAAAATCCAAGTTCTGTGGAAGGAATTATCCATAATGATGAGTGGAGTTATGATCTGGGCACCTGTGAAGGTCCCGGGCACATCCTTCGTGAATGTCACTGGCCCACTATGTATGCATTGGGCCCTGCAGAAAGTGGCAAGTACCACAAGAAAGGGAACCTCCAGCTGCAGCGGGCACGCCAAGCAGAGAGGCACCCTCTGCCTGTAAGAGCAGGGAAAAATTTATGGAGAAGTGGCATCCAAGATGGACCTGGAAGGTTCGGTGGGGTTCAGACCTGCAGAGATGAAGGAAGAGCATTGCAAGCAGAGGGGACTTGTGATGGGAGAGACCCTTGCTGTGTTCCCTAGACTCAGAGCAACAGGGAGAATAGTGTTTCCTTCCTTGGGCTTCCAGGAGGTACTTGAGCAGGTACATTTACATTAAAAAAGAAACTCATAAGACAAATGATTGATACTGACACATATGTAAGACACAAAAAGCCTACAAATGGTTAATGAGATGAGATAAGATGAAAGTTTGGAGTCGGATCCCTGTCTCAGTGGCCCAGCCTTTTTTTTTTTTTTTTTTTTTTTGCGGGGCCTCTCACTGTTGTGGCCTCTCCCGTTGTGGAGCACAGGCTCCGGACGCACAGGCTCAGCGGCCATGGCTCACGGGCCCAGCCACTCCGCGGCATGTGGGATCCTCCAGGACCGGGGCACGAACCTGTGTCCCCTGCATCGGCAGGCGGACTCTCAACCACTGCGCCACCAGGGAAGCCCGGCCCAGCCTTTTAATGCTCTTCACAGCCCTCAGTTCTGCAAGTTCCTTCTCAAAGGCTGTAGGAGTCTGAAAGCAGAAGTGGCTGCTTCTCCAGCCCTGGTCCACCTCGGGGATGGACTTGACATGCCAGCTCCTCCGGGCTAACAGGAAAATACTAACATTGACCAAAGCAAATGCTTACTGTGCATTTTACCAGAAGCCATGCTCTGTGCTAAGCCTGTCTGCTGGGGGGCCCTGGCCCAACCACGCTCTGTGCTAAGCCTGTCTGCTGGGGGACCCTGGCCCTTGCATTAAAGGTGACATTTCCTTGACACCCAGCCCCTTCTTTCAAAGCCCAAGTCCTGAGGATTTCTGTGACTTCCCTCTGCCCCTCACTGTCCCATCTCTGGGCCCTGGGCCACCTGGTCCCAAGGCTGCTACCCCTTCACCAACGTCCACTAGGGATCAGCCTCACCAATATTTCTAGAATGTTCCCCAGAAGAGGTGGCTTCCCAGTCCTCTCCCTCTACTTAGCAGGACAGTTTCTGCCTCCTCTGAAATGTGACTGTCAGTATCCAGGCTCTGGCTGTTCAACCCCAAGTGAGCTAATCAGGGGATTCTTTCCACATCAGAGGGTTTCCCTGTACCAGCTCTGAAGAAAATAAAATGTTCTCCATCTCAATTCATATTCATCATACATAATCTTCCCCAGGGCCCTCTGGAGAGAAATAATTATTGCTGTTATTTTGCAAATGAGTAAACTGAGATTCAGAGAAGTTAAGTGACACGATAAAGGTTACGGAGCAGAGAAGTGGTGGGACCCATTCATAAACACAGGTCTGCCTGGTCCCAAAGCCCTGAGCCTGACCCTCTCCCCCACTGCCTGAACTGACTCCATCAGTACCTTATCCCCTGGTTGCCTCAAGGGGAATGGAGACAAACCAATCAAAAGACAGTGGGGTTTACAAAAGCTCTTTCCAAGCCGTTTACAATGACTGGGAAAATAGAATTCTCTAGAAGACATATAAGATGCCGATTGGCAAGAATTCTAATGAGCCTACAGGCTCTGCCGTGCATATCTGGGCTGTATCTATTGCAGGTCAGGAATGAGGGAGTTATTCTATCCGTGAATCAGAGAATAATTATTGTTATTATTTAGCATTGATTAATTGTTCCTCCAGCCCTCTAGGCCTCTCCACACAGTTCTCAGAATATAATTAAGCTTCCAGGCTTGCCCAGGCCTTGACATTCTGGGTAAAGAGCTGCACTGAGAGCCCTGCAAGGATGAGGCAGATCTCAGAGCGGCTGGGAGCGGGACCACAGAAGGAGATGGCCCAGCCCACAGCGGCACGCTCATCACCCCTCGCCCCTCCTGGCCGGTCTCACAGCAGCTCCAGGGGTCACGGCGGTGACTCAAGCACAAGGGCAGAAATCAAAGACCTCCCCTTCCTTACAGAGAAAACCAAGCAGGCTCTGAGAGTTTTCCACATTGAGAACTTCGGGAAATGCATAAATATTGCATAACTGCTAATAAGGAAGGGCTCGCTCTTCAGGGGTAAATACAGCAGCCAACGTCGCAGCTTCATTCGCAAGGGCCTGATTAAATGTAACATTGTAAAGGGCTCCGAGCAGTGAATTTTCATCCTGACATCCAATAACACTCCCTGACCCTTTGGATATTGTCCTCTCCAGAGGTCAAAAATATGAATAAATTATGGTTCTGACAACCTTGACACTGAGTAGAGGTGGGATGAAAAGCTCTCTGGGAGAAAAAATCTGACATTACATTTGTGATCACAGAGAATAAAGGAAAATCCATATCCTAATTTTGCTAAATTTAGGCTTGTCGGGAAGAACAGAGACTAACCTTTGACGTGATGTTTATTCAGGAGGCAAGGGGCTCTCAGAGCTCACAGCCAAGATACATCCTCTGTCATTCGATGTGAGGTGGGAGTTACTCATTCCCACGGACAATTTTTATCGATTAGAAATGATCAACCCAGGGAGAATGCCATCCAAAGGAGTTGGCTGCAAAGCAGTCTTGTTAAATAGTTAGAAGTGCCGCTTCCTGTTAGGTCAAATGTACGTCCAGAGCGTGGGGCCATCCGTTACATGTGAGGAGCCTCATTGACAGACAGCAGAGCCAGGACAATCAGCCTGAGATCTGCTAAGACAGGAATTTATAACAGTTGGGCAAAGGAAGGTTGTCTCCTATTTTAGCTTCTGTCAGTGGGTGGGAGAGGAGTGGAAATCAAGGCCTGAAAGGAGAGGAGTGAATTACTCAGGTGGCCTTGGGGAGATGGCCTTTGGGATGAAGGGTAGAGGTCAATGTATAAGACCCATCCATCCATTCCTCTGAGCCTAAAACCTACCTACCGGATTTGTCATTAAAGCAGCAGGGAATGTGCCAGGCAGAAGCCCTGCATCACTCCAAAGGCTCGATTGATGGCAAGAGAGGGATAAGCAGACGCCCTTGTCCTTGCACATCAAGACCTTGATTTGACCGTGTCGGCCGTGGCACGGTAACCTGTCCAGCAGCCGAGGTGGGCTCCCTTCTCTACTGAATCCAGAAGGGTCCAAGTGCTCATAGATGGAGAGCCCAGAGCACCGTAACCCAGCTATTCATGGCCCCGTTGGCATTTCCATTTCACAGAACAATGAATTGATTTGATTTTGTAACACAACATACTTTATAACTTTATGGCTTCTATCATTCCTCTTGCTTGCTATACTTCCTCTAGATGCTTCTAAGCAGTAGAGGGCAGTGATTAAGCATCCAGGCTATGGAATCTGACTACCTAGGACCTAAACCTGGCCTTACTTCCTGGGCGCAGTGGGCATTGTGGTTTGCCATCCAGAGGTCCCTTTCAGGACCAAGGCACTCTTTTCTGTAGCTGCAGGGAGCAGTGCCATGCCAAGCCATTCCGCAGCCCACGGCAAGAGGAAAAATCAATGCTACTGATTTAAAATTTAAACTTAAATTTTTGAGAGGTGTTTTTTCATCATGCATGGTTTCACTCATTGTAATTTTTGTATAATTTTGCATTAAAATATTGTTTATCTTGGTTGCTGAGGCGTGGCAGCCCCTGACATTTTGCACCCTGGGTGAAGGCGCCTCTCTTCTCTCCCCCGCGTCCTGGCTCTGGCAGGAGTGCTGGCTGCAGATGCCTCAGAGCTGAGCACCTCTGCAGGAATAACCCTGACTAGACGGAGCTGCCTCACCCAGTTTACACCCCTTGGATATGGGGAGCAAGCAGCCCACACCCAGGGCGTGGCTGATGAACAGCTTCGAACGCATGACCCCCAGAACCAGCTGTGACGACCCCGAAGAGCCGTGGGATCAGCTCTATTGGTTTCCTAGAGCTGTCGTTGCAAAATACCACAAACTGTGCAGGTTAGAACAACAGAAATGCACTGTCTCACAGGTCTGGAGGCCAGAAGGCAAAAACCAAGATGTCAGAAGGGCCAGCCTCCCTCTCAAGGTAACAGAGGCAGCTCTGTTCCAGGCTGCTCTCCTCACTTCTGGTAGTTCCTTGCCCTGTGGCAGCATAACTCCAAGCTTCACATGGTGTCCTTTTTCTAAGAACACCGCTCACATTGCCACCAAGGGGCAGGCTACAGGCCACCCGCAGGGTTCTCCGAGTGTCAGTGCATGTGAGTAGGCCCGGCAAAGGGTGCCCTTTGGGTGTGAGGGATCGTTTTGTCATACATGTAAATTTCGGGGCACTGCTTGGATGTGCATACCTACTCTCACCTTTCATGAACCTGAAGAGTGGAAAGAAGGAAGAGAAAAACCAGAGACTGGATTAATATTTTTATCTCATTTATTCCTTAGGAACACCTTCCACAGAGATCAGGAAAATGAAGTTGCCCTTGAATTCAGCATCGAAACTCTTTCCATCTGATAGGTCCCAAAGTTTCCATCCTCCTACCTTGTGGCTTAATTCCTGTTGCCTGTTCCGGGTTTGGTGTGGGTTTTGTCATACCTTCTCCTCTACCACTTCCCCCTCTGCCTCGACTTCAAGCTAAGTTCTTGGTCCGCGGCTTTCCCTCCTTTGCACCATTCTGACAGCCCAAGATTAGAAATGTTGGGTTTTGTACGAACTTAGTCCTGGAGCTGATCTCTGGAGAAAATATTGCTCCCCAGAGCCCTTCACATAGGTGCCGTCTCTGCCTGTGGGAAGGGTGGTTCTCCCTGCCTTTCCTGCTAACTCTAAACCCTAAGACAGAAGGAAGCCAGGTATCAGTCCCAGGTTGGGCCTCAAGACACCCAGTTCTCTCTGGGAACAAAGCAAATTTGCATAAAGAACAAACATTCTCCCTTCTAGGGGAAAACGGATTCCTCCAAATCCCACCCCAGCCTCAACCCAGACCCCAGGAGCTCAGTCCTCGAGTTCGGGATAGGAGGGGACACACAGTCACCCCCTTGGTCCAGCTGTGCCACGTACTAGCTGAGTGACCTTGAGGAAGGAACTTAATCCCTCTGTGTTTCTGGGGCGCCATTTCTACCATGGAAACAATGCAGTGGTGTTTACAATTTTATCAGGGCTGGATTCTAAAGTCGGTGCCTAAGGAAGGACTCACTATGCGTCGGAGCTTCCCTTGAAAACCCCTTAAATTGGCCACAGTTCAGCAACAGAGTCTCCTTTCTCCTGGTGGAGATCAACACAGCATGTCTCACTACACAGATCAGGGTTTCTTCAGGTCATCAAGAGAGTCTAGCTGGTTTGTCTTCAGAGGTCAGGTTATGTGGAAAATGGCTCTCCTAAAATATTATAATTACATTCTTGACAGCTCACACTTTGGAAGGCACTTAGGAACTTAATCTGATGGGGGAGAGAAGGAGGTTTATGTCTCCTGTCTCACCCTTGTTCCACACAGGCCATCTGCCAGTGGAAATATGATGGAATTAGTCAGTCCTTGGTACTTAATATCTCTCTCTCTCTCTCTCTCCAATTTGTTATGGATGAAATTCTGTCCCTCCTAAAAATACGTTGAAGTGCTAACCCCCAGCACCGCAGAATGTGGCCTTACTTTGTGCCACAATCTTTACAGAGGCGATCAAGGAAAATGAGGTCATTAAATGGGCCCTAACCCAGCATGACTGCTGCCCTTATAAAATGGGGAGATTTGGATGCAAAGACACATACACAGGGAAGGTGATGTGAAGACACAGGGCAAAGAGAGCCATCTACAAGCCACGGGATGCCTGAAGCGACAAGAAGCTAGGAGAGAAGGCTGGACCAGATTCTCCTTCACAGCCCTCAGGAGGAAACCAATCCTGCCAACACCTTGATTTCAGACTTCTAGCCTCCAAACTGAAGACAATAAATGTCTACTGTTTCAGCTACTCATTTTGTGGTACTTTGCTATGGCAGCTCCTAGGAAACTAATACACAGTTGGATCTGCCCCAGTTAAATGTGCCTTTGATGAGACTCCCCTGAAATACCTTCTTCAGAGGGTTTTTGTGAGAATCACATGAGCTAAGCTCTGAGTGCAAGGATTAGCTCTGCACCTAGAATCCTCAGTGTTAGCTCTCACTATATTACTCCTTTAATTCAGGTAAAGATACTGGACTAGGAACCCTGAGACCTCTGGTCTTAGTCCTAAGTAAGTGAGGAAGAAAGGCACGTCTGCCCGGGCCTCAGTTCTTGGCAAAATGAGGGCTTGAATGGATACATTTCCTTCCAGCCCTGACACTCTGGAGTTCCGTGACACTACAGGACACGAGTCAAGTTGCCATATTAGAACGTCAAGGTCTGCTTTGACCCTGAATGAGACAGCAGGCAAGCATGCCTGTAAATATTTCAGGGTCATTGTGTGCTGGTCCAGAGGCTGACACACATTGACCTCTTTGGGTTTGCTGTGCAGAAACCAAAAAATCAAAAGAACAACACTCTGTGTCTTGAAATTGAAACCTAATACCTACCCTTTCCCTTCTGGTAACTGCAATTGCTTTGCTTCTCTGGTTTGTGATGTTTGTAGGGAAACGTTGCTTTTCCTACTGACTTACATCTTTTTCTAAATAGAAAATGTAGAGCCTATTATATTCCCAGAAGTGTTCAGCTGGGTAAGGCCAAGGCACTGGAACCCCTTCTCCTGAGGTAGCCCTCACCCCATAGCCCCAAATCACCACCATGTTCTATTCATAATACTGCTGCTTCCATACACCTAAGGACCTCAGCAGAGCCAGCTACATCATCAGCTGGGCTAAGGCAAGAGGAAAATGCAGCATCCTGGCCAGGGGCAAGGCAGTCAGTCTCCCTGCCCCCGGGCAGATGGGCAACCCCCAAAGGTTTGCAACTTCCGCACTGGGATGTGCTCAGGACCTGGATCAGGGGTGAATGAGAGGCCCTGCCAGCCCAGCCCAGGGTGGGGATGGCTACCACCAACCCCAAGGTGCTGAAGGGCACACGCCTGACCCCCACCCTCCCTGCGTCCACACTCAGGTCCTGCCCGAGGGCAGCAGGAGTACCTGGGCCTCCCCTGTCAACACCCAGGCAGAGAGTGGCAGTGTTGGAGAGGGAGAGAGAGGAAGAGGGCTTGCTGAGCAGGGCCTTGGGTGCCAGGGTACCAGGAAACAGGCAGCTGAGAACCTTTCTGGGGGCACAGAGAGGCCCCAGAGGTGTATGGTGCTTACCTGAAGCTCCAAGTGCCCTGGCACATGTGCCACTGTCCCATCGGACTTCACTTATGAAACACAAATTCAAACAGAATGAGTAAGAATTTCAAGACTCAGCATCCAGAGATCATCAATCCCCAAGTGCAAGGCCTTTCTGGGCGTAGGGCCCTGGGTGGCTGTACAGCTACGTGCCCAAGAAGCCAACCCTAGACCTAAGGTGCCCGTTGTTCAAAATAAAGGTCAGGGGCTTCCCTGGTGGCACGGTGGTTGAGAGTCCGCCTGCCGATGCAGGGGACACGGGTTCGTGCCCTGGTCCAGGAAGATCCCACATGCCGTGGAGCGGCTGGGCCCGTGAGCCATGGCCGCTGAGCCTGCGCGTCCGGAGCCTGTGCTCCGCAACGGGAGAGGCCACAGCGGTGAGAGGCCCGCGTACCACAAAAAAAAAAAATAATAATAATAATAAAATAAAGGTCATTCGAGCTCATCCCTTGTGAGCTTCAGAGCAGTGGCAGAAAGAGGAGTGGGCTTTGGAGGTGGGCCCGGCCGCAGTGCCCACTCTGGTTCTCCAACTGGTCCTCTCGTGCCCCGAGGGATCTGTAGATGGAGATCCAGTGCATCCGTGCCGGCTGTCCTCAGCGAGGGCTGAGTAAGTGGTAGCCGTCCCTGACAGAGTGGGGGGTTTCCAACAATAATGCTTTAAAGAGGCTGGGTTATACCTCATAAGGTTCCCCTGTGAACCCAGTAGGAATCCAAGAAAAGCAGAGGGGAGGAATCTAGACAGACACAGAGGAGAGACTGCCTGAGGTCAGCTTATAAGGGGCTGGGGTGGAGCAAGAGAATGCCATGTTTCTATTTAGGGAGTGGTGAAACCTTAAGGCAGGGCTTATCACATCGCTCTGGTCTCTAAAAATGAAAAAAGCTGGCATCCTGGTGGGGGTGGAGGGCGGGCCTGGGGACTGGGACAGTGACCAAAACCCATCAGTCATGTGGGGAAAAGTTAAGCTTGTTGTCTGTGAGTTTAAATATCCATTTGAATATAGCCAAAATGCTTTGGAATCTCGTGCTTGGAAGTAATTATGGTGATGGATTTTGCATTTTGTCGTACAATGCAATTAAGAGTTAGGGTTTCGCCAACATCTTAAGTCTATTTAGAGCTCCGTATGGAAGCTGGCCATGTTTTTCATGACTCTGATGAGACTGCATCTCATTCATGGTGCCCTCCTGCACCCGGCACACTGGCTCTGGCCACACACTCCAGGAAGCAGTTAAGAGCCAAGGGGCCAGAGGACCTGCCCAGCCCGCTCTCCCGTGACCCTGCAGCACTTTAATACATCACCATTGTGGCCCCTGTCACCTCTGACAGCAAATATGATTTTAGCTGTCAGGGAGCTGACAGAAAACAAAACATAATTTACAGCCAAATTCAGCCTGCAGAAGCACACACCTGGCTCTCAGAGGCTGGAGCTCAGGAAACACACCCAGGGGCAGGATTTTGCTGGCCTGGCTGAGTGGGTGAGACCCCCCGCCCGCCCCAGGCTCCTCAGTGTTGCTGTGAGAGGAAGGGGAGAACAGAGATGTAGTTACTGTTTCTGACAACTCTAAGTCTTACCAATAAAATACACTGAGAATTTTATGACTAATAACCATTCTGCCATAATTACACTGTTAGCAATAAATTCCCTACTGAAACAAGATCCCCCCAGCCTTTTTTTTTTTTTTTTTTTGCTAATTCCAAAGGGAAACGATACTTTGTTTCTTTCACTACCTGCTCTGCAGACTGAGTCCTCTAAAATGACACTGGGGAATGTCCTTGTGCCCTTGGAGAAGGACACAATTTGAAAGTCCCAAATTCTCAGGCTGGTTGCTTGGGGTTGGCAGGGATGAGAAGGGGCTGGGACAAAAGATCTGGGAGATGATGGAAACCCAGAAATGTCGAGATCTGTTTTCAGGCTTGGTAATGAGCTCTCAGAACTGAACAGATGAATGTATGTACGTAGGAACACGTAGGCGTCCCAAAGGAGGCAAATTGAATCAGAAATACGTAGGATGAGCCAAACCGAGATTAGACAATAGGAAATCTAAGCTGTCTGTGAAAATGGAAGATGTTGCGCTGCGGATTATTTGAAAGGATGCTCATCAGCTGTGCTGGGGCTCTGGACACTGATGCCCCAAGAGAGGGCTTCTAGTCTGGTTTGTTCTTAACTCCCTGTGCGACCACCATTCAGTGCAGAGCAGTGATAAAGCACAGCAGCCAGACCCGTCAAGGGTACCCAGGTTCAGATCCAGGTTCATCACTTACTAGCTCCGTGACCTTGGCCAAGTCATCTAACCTTGCTAAGCCTCAGCTTTCCCCTCTGTTAAACGGGGATGAAGCTATACCTACTGCAGAGGGCTGCAGAATTCAATAAGATGGAGTATGTTAAGGTGCAAAGCAGGACAGGATATAGTAGCTGCTCAAGAGATGGTGCTAAGTGTGCTACATAACAAGCAATGACTGAGCATCTACTGTGTGCAGGCACATAGGATCACGTAGGGGTTAAAGGTTTGAGCCCTACTTTCAGGAAGCTTGACAGAAGAACAGATAATACAAGGTGAGAAGAAGTTAAGATCCATGCCAGTGACATCTGGACAAGTCACCCTGGAGTTGAGCAGAGGAAGGAAAACTTTAAGTCAGGGAAGTTGTGCATATCACATAATCGATCTGTTCATTCCTCTCCCCATCTAGAAAAGGGAATCGTCATCCTTTTTTCTCTTACCTCTCAGAGGTGGTATGAGGCCCCAAACAAATTATAGACATAAACCCATGTTGGAAAGTACAGCACACTCTATAAACACCAAATGAGGATGAGAAGGGTGATGATGTAGGGACTTGGTAAGAGTGAGAAGGATTCTTGGAGACTTTGCAGCTTGGTGGTTTATGAAAACTATGATCAGCTCTCAGGGGCTCCAAAGGCACAGAAGACAGCCTGGGCCATAAGAACCGTACCAGGATTTCAAATTCCCCACTCCACTCTAGTTCAGACTTCTAACAGACACACATTCAACTGCTTAAACACTTTCAAAGGGGAAGTTGAAAAGTCATGTGGACGAAGTGGTACAAAACAAAAACTTGTCTTTCTGTGGAATCTTCTGCTATGGAACCTCCCAGGAACTCAAGAATGTAGGAAAATAAGAAACCCAAGTACCGTCTGTAGCAACCAAACCTTGTGATGGCTCTGGTCGGATCACAAGTTTGATCACCAGTAGCCTCAATTTTATTAAAAATATGTCCTCCTGTTTGTGTATTGCCCAGTAAAACGTCCACGCTTATTTATGTGTGTCTGGAAGAGGTAAGGAAGGAGAGTGTCCATTTGTAAAGACAGCATAGACACAGAGAGTTAATTCATTTACTCCTTGACAAACATTGAGGTGTTCCCGGCTTGTGACCCCCAAAATTCATACATTCAAGTCTTAAGCCCTAGTACTTTAGAATGTGACTGCATTTGGAAGTTAAAGTAAGGCCATTAGGGTGGGCTTTTATCCAATACCACTGTGTTCTTATAAGAAGAGGAAATTTGGACACAGACACACTCAGAGGGAAGATGATGTGAAGACACAGGGAGAAGATGGTCATCTATAAGCCAAGGAAAGGCCTCGGGAGAAAGCAAACCCTGATCTCAGACTTCCAGCCTTCAGAACTAAGAGACAGTGAGTCTCTGTAAGTCACCCAACCTGTGGTCCTCTGTAGTCACAGGCCTTGGAGATGCAAGGAAGAAGACCGTGCCCACCTCGGAAGAGCTCACCATCTCGTCAGGGAAGCAAAGTCTTACAAACACAGTATGACTGAGGCTGGGCTAGATGACATAAAGAAGAACACGACTGCTTGGTACTGGGGGGTATCGGGGTGTGCACAAGGGCGGACTCACGCAGACGGCCTCTGCCAAGATGACACAGATTGAAAACCACAGTGTGACCTGGCTCATTCCTCAGTCCCAGTCTTGTGCTGGTCAATCTTTAATTAATGAATCACATATCTTGGTGTAGCAGGTAGGTTATTGACTTACTGGACTTGTCCTTTTGGGAAGTAAAGAGGCATAAATTCTTGGGGCTACGAGGTCTCTTGGAGTTTTCTAATTCCATCAGGCAGCCTGGTGAGAGGTAAAGTCAGCTGCCATTCTAGACAGCCAGTCCAGGAGATCAGGAATATCCATATAGAGACAGCAGCAAGGCAAATGGAGGAAGGGAAGGAAGGAGGGAGGGAGAGGGAGGAGGGGGAGGGAGAGAGAAAGAAAGAACCTTTGCTCAAATTTCACACCGCTCTAGAAATAAAGGCTACATCCATAGCTGCATCATGTGGATAAAGGTGATTCTTAGACCATCTTGGTCTACAAGGAGCCAAACAAACAGGGAGAGGGTGGCCTGGGGTCTCTGCAATCCTCCTGGACAGCAGCCTCACCCAGACTCACCCAGTAGGAGAAGGTGGTGTGTCTCAGGGAAGTGAAAATGGACGCAACCAGAGCTTTGAGTCCCACTCCTCCCTGACCACAGGCCAGGAGACTGTCCCCCTCTCTCCTGAAACTAACATCTGGTCCAGCTACCTGCTATCAGCCAAGGCCAGCCCCAGCCATCATACGTACACTTGTTTCAGCCACCCATACCTGTCCCAGCCAGCAGCACAGACTGCAAGCTCACAGGGAGCCTCACGGCTCATGTAGCCAGTGGTCCTAGATGGAGTGTGTGAGCAGCACGCGTGGGCTAGTTAAACACACAGATTCTCAGGCCCCATCCCAGCCATCAGAGGCTCTGCAGCAAGGGCCAGAAGCCACATTTTCATCAAGACTGAGTGATGCTGATGGGCCACACTTGGAGCAAGAGCCATGCGCAGCATCCTTTGAAATACAGATGAGAAAGCTAAGGCTTCAAGAGGTGCTGTGACTTAACCCAAGACCACAGAGCCAGCCAGTGGTACAATCCATCAGAACTCTCATTCTGACCTGTAGTAACAAGAATATCAACTCAAGACTGTTAATTCAATGTCCATGGGGCCGGCCTGTTCCCCACGCCCACTGCCTCTCCTCACTTCCCAAAGTCTTCTTTACAAAGACGCAACAAAACCAGAGATTAGAACTCAGGGCAAGAATTCTCTGAATGAACGTTGCAAGCACTCTAAACCTGAAAATATCTATGTCCATGTCCTTTCTCTGGCCCCCTCCCTTTCCATCTCCTGTCTGAGACAGTGAAAGACGTTCTCTAAGTGGTTGTTGGAAAGAGCAAAAGGCTGGTACAAGACAAATAGTCAGATAGCTAAATAAACTTTGAAATTCAAATGGATACTTTTAGCTCAAATTAATACACTGTGTAATTAACACTTGTGCTTCTATCAACCTGTATTTATGACCGGGTAGTGCCATAAGCCTTACCTCACAAAAGACCATTTTATGCACATCCGTTTAGGGCTGAAAAAATAATCTTTCAAGATTATCAGAGGAATCCAAGGGGGAGGTGATTTCTCCCCTGGTGTGCTTGAACTTGGGAAGACTTTCAACATAATGGTTGACATATAAAAGACATTTGTAATAATTACTTAGGCACTAATGACAGTTTGGACAATAAGAAGCCTGGTTCCAAAGTTCTTTGACCAGCAGTGTTTGCTGTGACTAAGGCCCATGTAGACGGCAGGCGTCAACTTTGTCTAACCTTTGCACTTGTAATAAAAATGCAATAAAGTAATTGGTTAAAATAGAGATATGTCTGATAAAGAGTATTTGCTTTTTTTAATAACTGGTTAAAATAAGAACATATCTGATAAATGAGTTTATGGGGGGGCGGAAGGCCAGGCCTTACTAATTAGTTGAGATTCTGTTTCCTACATAGATTCCTTCTTTACCTCTTTGAAGAGAAATGGAGCAATGAAACAATGAAAATGCTCTACAGCCCTGACCAATAGCATGTGTGCTCCTCAACTAATAGAGAATTGTTTACATGCTGTAACACTTGTTTTAAAATTCCCTTGCTTCACAGCACTAGAAAATACAGACTTTGATGGCATATTTAATCACAAAACTGTGGTTCCCATCAGGACGCGGATATACTTTGACCTTATTTGCCATAAAGAGGACACAGAAATGCAGGAAGGAGACTCTCTGTGTCCTCCGGTCTCTTAGTTCATTGCCATCTATACTTGAGTTGAAAATCCATGAATGTCTTGATCTTATTTCCCTTGAGAGTTTGCTCTCTATTAGGTCCCTATTTAAAATTTCCAACTTTTAAGTAAAATTTTATTTCTTAACAATTAAATATATAAAGGATGACATTTGGTATAATTATGAGCAGACCAGAATACAGTATACACAGCGATAGTAATAAGAATGACAAGGACAAGGGTACCATAAATAAGCATGCATTGATTGTGCACCCTTTTGTGCCCCCCTAATAACAGTTAATGAACCTGGAAGGCAGCCATACTGGCTCTGGGCACTAAAACATGGAGGCCCCCGTTCCCAGGAATTGATGCTCCCTGAGCTGCTCTGGGCTTGGCCCTAATAACTGACTTTCATGGAAGTATTTGAGGTTAACATCTTTTCCTGCTGGCATAAACTATCTCTTCCTGAGAGGCTCCCAACCTTTGGCCAATTTGCGCGGAGCTACAGACAGTGAAACAATTTGGGAGGACTTGCTCTTTTGGTAAAGGACCCAGCAAAGGGAGAGAGAGAATTCCTGAGTTGTGGCACCACGTGCCCTGGCTCCCAAGCCTGGGAGCGTAAAATAAGGGCTGCAGACAAGATCAGGCCTCACCTTTGTAACCAACTGGTACTCACAGGGTGTCTGCATAGATAGAACGCTCTCCTGGGAGGAAGCATATCACCTAGATATGCCTGATACTTCCTAATCCAACTGTATCATGCTCTACCTTCCCCTCACAGAAACAAAGACTTATTTTTTAAGACTTCCCTACCTCCAGAGGAATATCAATTAACCAGAACCCATCTAATTTGAATCTTTGGTTAAGTGCATATTCCCCCGGAAAAAAAATTTTTAATAATTATAGTAGCAAACATCTGCATAGTACTTACCATGTGCCAGGCACTGTACTAAGCACTTTACATTTAAGCCTTTACATTTAAACTATTTGAAACAGGTCCTATTATGATCCCAAGGTTACAGATGACAAGTCCGGGTCTCAGAGAAGTCACCACATCTAGGTCTGCAAGACCGCAGAGTGAGCACTGATGCTCAAAACAGAGTGCCTTAAGCCAGCACAACCCTCAGTTAGTAAAGATTTGATTCTGGCCACAAGACTGGACTTTTCAAAGCCCAAAGAAGACTTAGAGCCTTGGGAAAAATCTGAAAATCACGTGTTAAAACAATGTGAACTGAATGATGAAACTTCAATTGTCTCAGAAGTTAAATGAATTTGTATCCTCCATGAATTCCCCAGTTCTCTCCATTCCCTCTACATCACCCTCTGTGATTCATCCCTCTGGGGATTAAAGTGTCCCCAGCATCCAAGGTGATTTCTATCAGAAACGCTCCCATTTTCAGGGACTGGAGGATTCAGGATACAGGTGTCAAAACAGAGCACCGCAGACCTCCACTCCGGCCGCTGGAGCTATAGCACCACCCTGCTGCCGAGCTGGCCTGAAAGGGGGTCTCAACGATTACTTTAGTTGACTCCCAAACGATTGGGTTCTATTGTCTCCACTGCTAAGTGTTAAAAGAAGTGGTCTGAGCACTGTGGGGCTTTTCAAGGCATTACCTGGCCCTGAAAGAGGTAATGGAACTGTTTTAGAACTAAGGAGAATAACTAGGGCTGTGAGGAGAGTTGGTGGTGTTGTGTTAAAAGAAGCACAGTCATTCTCTATTCCTTCCCCAGTGAACACAGAAACACACTAACGGTGTCCATCAATATTGGGTTATGCAATATTAAGGCACATTTACTGAGCATTTACCACGTTCCAGGCCCTATTCTAAGTCCTTTACTTGTATTATATCATTTGAGACAACAATCCCATGAGGTAAATTCTATTATTTCCCATTTTATAGACAGAGAAACTGAGGCACAAAGAGGTTAGGTAACTCACCTACAAATAGTAGCTGTTGGAGTCTTCAACCTCAGGCAGGCTGACTCCAGAGCCTAGGATGAAATTAGGGGCTTCTTTTTAACTGAGGGACAATTGTGCTGTGGTTAGTCACTCTTGTGCTAAAAGTAAATGTTAAGTCCATAAGAGACAAACATTCGACCAGCTTTCTGATAAGGCTGGAATGTCCAGTTGCAAATACACGAGGCCAGCCTCTTCTGGGGAAATGCAGGAAAATAAGAGGAAGGAGTTGCTGGAAGCTGGAGGGTAGAACGCAGATTCGTGATGATCTGGCCCGGGTGTCGCCCGTGGGTTGCCCAAAGCCCTCCTGAAATGCCTCTTCCTCCTACAGCATGGTGTGTGCCAACTCCTGAAGTTTCGGGCTCTATGGAACTAATCTAGGAATTTCCCTAGCTGATGTTCAGTGTTAACCGCATTTTTCTGGTCTATAAATCTGACAGTGGAGGGAAGGGCTGCCCGGGGTCACTATCCCAGACTCAGGCCCTTGTGTTGGGCCTTCAAACTCTCCTTTCAATCCCAGTGCTTGGGGTGGGGTTCTGTGGCATAGCTCAGCAATGGCAGCTTGCTTGTGCTGCTAGAACTTTTTCACTTTTCTTGATTTGAGTCGTGATGAATCAAGGCAAGTTTTGGAGTCAACATCTTAATCCATTCAAGTCCATCTTAATCCATCTTAAGTCCATTTCCCAAACTGTAAGTTTGCACAAATGGTTAAAATCCAAAGGCAACACCTACATTAAAGATTGGCATACTCTACCCAAAGGATTAATTCCATGGGGGTTCCTTAAGAAAATGTTATTTCTAACAGCTGATGGAGCAAAAAGGACAGGGAATATATATCCTGGGTGACACACCCAATTCAACCATTTTCAACAGAGATTTCTCAGTCTCTGAACCCCAGACAATGCACACACCTCTATTGTACTTTTCTCTGTAGCCCTTGTTCCCCATTATGCCAATTCTCTGACTTCTGCGTCCGAGCGTACCGTTAATAACTGCAGATAAAGATACGAAGGATAACAGGTGACCTCTACACAATTCTAACTCAACTTGGGGAAAAGCCAAGAATTGAGTCAGCCAGGTTCCTGATTTGCCCCCGCACGGAATTACCAATTTGGCTAACACTATTTCCTAAATTAAATTGTCCTCACGCTGAATTGACCAGCTCTGGCATCAAGCAGGGCATGAAGAGTATATTAGGAGGAGTTCTTGTCAGCAACTGGGTTAGGTTCACATATAAATATTCAGGCCTTCGAATGAAACAGTCCTAGCTGTAAAATGTTTCACTCAACCACTCAGAACCATGTCCCTCTGTGAATGCTCTGAGTTTGTGAGCCTTTCAACAGCACAACTGTTCCACTGACCTATTTATTTCCAGTGTTGGGCCCCTTCTGCAGCTAGGGAAGGAGGAGGCTGTTCTAGCCACAGTAGCCTCGTGATCCTAAATCCTCTTTTAGGAAGTGGCAATAATCAAAACGCAGTTTCACTCATGTTAATCCGTTCACAGAAACAGGAATCAGCTCATTAGGGAGTCAGTGGCGAACCACAAAGCAAGAAACGGCAGATCCTTCTTCCCTAGGCCTCTGCGTTTCTGGCTGGCCTCTCTGGGATTCTCCAGGATCTAAATGAGCCGCATGAGGGCTCCCAGAGGTTTCCTGGAATGCTGAAGCAGGTGGAGAATCGCAATTAGGTTCAGCTCAAGGCACAGACACAAAGACAGTTTAAGTTCAAAGTGCTTCCCCACCCAGGCAGTTGCTCAGGTGGCAGTAATTGAGGACAGGGAGAAAAGTGACAGGTGCTGGGGACACCAGCCTAACAAGAACAAGCTCAGACTTTGGAGATCTGCAGGGCAGGTGAGCATTGCTCATCCTCTTTTCAGCAAAGTGCAAGGAGCTACTGTAAAGTGAGCCGGTGACAAACCTGGATGTGGGGCTTCAGAGCGGAAAACTGGGTGTAGGTCCAGACTCCTCTCCTCTGACCGGTCCGGGGCCCCTCACAAATTCTACGGGCTGGTTTGGATGAACAATTTCCCTTTCTCCGTACCCAACATCCCTAGACATCAAAGGACATCACCATGCCTTTGCATTTAGACAAGGTTGGGAGAGTAACACCAAGGCCATCCCTTTACACCTATAACCCATGTGGCCTGGGAATTTGCCTCTTAGGAATTGTGGTCCTAATTTAACCTGAGTCATGGAGGGGCCATGAAATTATCCTTTGCTCATCAAGGCAAAGCCAAAGCTGATTCGAGACCCAGAGCATGTGGGGCTGCAAAGCTACTCTTTACCTTCTTTTTTAAGGAGGAAAATAATTGCACTGCTCACATGGTTCCCACTCATCTCGAGCCGACAGAAGACCTTGAAGAGGAAGAGCCACAGAGCTCAGAACAATGGCGTGATCCCCTCCCTCCCTAACCTCTGCTCCCCGCCACCCCTTCCTTCACATTCTTTCCAACTATGCAGATAGCGCTTTTGAACTATTAGGAGTCCTTGACTGGTTGATTCAGAAAAGTTAACTTCACTGAAATAAACTTTCCCTCTAGAATCCAAACTGTTAGCAGACTTTTGTGAGATTTGATCCTTGGAAGCCAGTATCTGCTCTATCCCACGGAATCTCCATTGACATGCTATGCGCAGACTGTCAGATATTCCCCTTCTATGTTGGGTAGACGATCGAATCAGATAATTATCTGTACCTTCCTTGATTTTCACAGCTTTAAAGCTCCCTGAAAGGGAGAAGAATCCAGAGAGTTCGTGGATAGGAGCTGGGCCTGTGGACATTGAATGGAAAGAGCCTATAAAGGAGGAAGGAACAAGAGGGATGATTTATAAAGCCCTTCCCTGTTCAGTGTTCCCTAATTCCACGATGTTTTTGAAAGGAATGGCCATCTGAAGTCTCCCAAGGATTTAGGACTTGGGCATTCAGATGCTTCTTAGGAACTGGATTTAGAACCAAGAACTAGGCTTCAAAAGCTGACCGGTGAGCAGAAGAATGAAGGTGGATTGACAGACAGCAACATCTTTAGAGTAATTGGAGGCAATTATCATGTAACTTCTGATTCATCAAGGACCCAGCCACCAGCACTAAGACTTTTAAAAGGAATTTTAGACTTTTTCTGTTTAACATGAAATTGTAGACAGAAATTGGTGTCATGGTCTACGTCCCTCTACTACAAATTAGCAGGTATCCTTTGCTCAAAATAGCCAAGGCTTTTGTTGTGGAACCAAAATTGATCAAAGGTTACTGCAATCTAAAAACAAAAGAAAGAAAGGGGGAGAGAATTCTCCAGTTGCCTGGTTGCTAAGCAACCAGTCTGTTCTGGTAACTGGGTCCGGGGGTCTTCGCTTTCATTTGCTGCTGACTTTCGCTCCATATATAATATATACCAGCATGTTTATTCTCCTGTAAATGCCCAGCAAATAAAAAGCGATAAAGCCCTTTCACTGAAATTATTTCATGTGATAAAAGCTTTTATCCACATCACTGGTGTGACTGACAATACCATACCAGCAAGCTTCCCGAATTAGTTCTTGTTCCGCTATTGTACTCCTGGGCTTGCGTCCTTTAATAACAGAAAAAGAGCTACAGTTTTATGTAAGCGTTCTACAGTCTGGCATTACAGCTCCTCAGTACCAGTGATTAAGATGTCATGTCTATTCGAGGCACATCTTCCTTCTAGTTGCTGTCAACTTTCTAGAGAAACTACCTTTCACATGATTTTCCCCCCCTTAAAAACTTAGGTTTGCCTTTAGAATTAATCCACAGGAGAGAATTTGAATGAGTTATTTGTCCATTCTGAGTGCGTTTGAGGAAATCCAAATGGTATTCGATACCCTTAAGACTTTCTCAAAATGTGTACCAAAGATCACTTACATCAAGATCAAAATCCAGGGGCCAGGTCTGGGAATCTGCATTTTATCGAACACCATGCCCCTCTCCCCACCAGGTAACTTGGATGCACACTGAAATTTGAGCACCACTGCCTGAAAGGTTTTGAATGTTTTCATCTGTACAAATTAATCAATCCTGAGCAAACCTGCATTTTGAAATCAGAGCTGGGAGGTCTCTATTTGGGCAAAGGCTTAAAGAATCCTTCAGAAATGTCCGGTTCCTATAATTAGTGTCTGTGGGCTCTGGCAATCAGGCTGGTCACTCCCTCGCCTGGAATGGATGGCAGCTCACTAGACAGAAGCCTTAACAGCAAAGATGGTCATGCAAGCAGGGCTGGCCACGGTCCACAAGCACAGTAGGGGGTTGCTTGTTGGTGAGTTGTGCTGCTGGTCAACCCCATACTCCCTTTAATTAAAGATGTTACTTTTACCAAATCTTTACTGAATCTTTACTAAAGATTAGTACCCCAGAGTGTATGTAACAGGTACAAATTTCCTAAATCATAAACTCAAGGGTTCTTCCTCTAATAGGATTTATTTCTCAATGACTCATTTCCACCTGATGGTCAGAAACTCAATCTTATTAATTTCAGGAGAATTCTCAAACTCAGTGATGTCACAACCATTTCAGGTCTAAGTCACATTCAGGAGTTCCCACCCTCCCTCATACCTTCTGCAGCCGATCCTAAGCTCCAGGGGAGGGAGGCAACAGGGCTGTGCAATGTCGCTGCAGCCCAGTAGAGGTGGGAATGACCACCTCTCAGCCTTGACCCATCTCCATCCCCGTTCCTCTGTAGCCAAGTCATGGGTGGTCTGCTCATCCTTCCTGGTTCTGGCCACAAGAAGGCCCCTTACAGACTGGCCCACTCTCTCCCTCCCAAGGAAACCCAAGGATTGCTGGCCCTCTCCTGCCCGCACACACCTCATCTCACCATCAACTCCATTCCACCGCGACCTCACCCTGACAGCTGGGAGGACGAGTCTATCAGCCTTGCTGAGACCCTGGGCTTCATCCTAGAAGTGAGTCACACAAGTCCTCTCCACCCTCAGATTTCCAAATTTAAAAGGGAATTCCAAGCAAAAGGAAGGGTCATTTCCCTACTCTGAACCTAACACCCTGTCTTTCTCATCAATTTCTCCAACCCTCCTCCTCCAACCTAGAAGGTTCTGCCTCCTTTAAGTGAAGATGGAAAACAGGGATGAAGATGAGTGAGGAGTAAGCAGAGGAACTGCAGGAATACAACAACCCACAGAAGATAATACTTCCTGTCTCATCACACCACATCTACGCTGGGTCCCTGGCACTATGTAGGTTTATGGGGCAAAAATAAAACATACACACAGTGTGAACGAAAACACCTCTGAGTTTACTATGACTTTTGGTTAAGACAGAGCCCCTTGGTTAAATATCCGGTAAAGTGCCTCTGCAGTAGATCTCAATCTTTCTTATTTTGCTTTCAAATTGTGGTAGTTGTTGAGACTTTGGAAATAGTCTCCTAATTGATTGTCCTAGTCAGGACCACCATGGTTACAAGGGACAAAGCTCTGCCTCCAAGTGAATTAAGCTAAAAAGGGGACTATTGACTTGAATAATGTAGACTTGTGGAGGTTTCAGGCACAACTGGAACTGAAACCACAAATGATGTTGTCAGGGCTCAATTTCTCCATCTCTCGGCTCCGAGTATTGCTGCCTGACTGCAGTCTGCCCACTGTGCTAGGCAAGACAGTTGCTGGCAGCCCCAAATTCATATCCCCCTGGTTTAGCAATCCCAGTGGAAACAGACAGGAGTTGACATAGCTCTGGCAAGAAAAGTTCCGGGAAAGGTTCTCACTGGCTTCGCTTGAGGCATATTCCCCACTGTGAACTAATCACTGGGCCACTGGACAAGAAGGAACAGGTTCTGCTCAAGGAGGAGGAGCTCTGTGGCCAGCTGGGAAGGAGCCTTCTGGTAACTAATGACAAATGTCCACCACCCTGGAGACCTCGCCATGATTCTTTCATCCCTTTGCATCAACAGAATCACTGTCCTAAAGCATGAATAAATGCTCGTAATGCCTCACCTCAATAGTCATGCACCCCAGTGTTCACTGCAGCTCTATTTACAATAGCCAGGACATGGAAGCAACCTAAATGTCCATCAACAGATGAATGGATAAAGAAGATGTGGCACATATGTACAATGGAATATTACTCAGCCATTAAAAAGAACGAAATAATGCCATTTGCAGCAACATGGATGGACGTAGAGATTGTCATACTGAGTGAAGTAAGTCAGGCAGAGAAAGACAAATATCATATGATATCACCTATATGTAGAATCTAAAATAAAGGCTAACAATGTAGCTAATAAAGGCTAATTCATACAAAGGCTAACTTTTAGCTAATAAAGGCTACAAATGAACTTATTTACAAGACAGAAATAGAGTTACAGATGTAGAAAATAAACTTATGGTTACCAGGAGATAAGGGGGGTGGGAGGGATAAATTGGAAGATTGGGATTGACACATACACACTACTGCATATGAAATAGATAACTAATAAGGACCGCACAGGGAACTCTACTCAGTACTCTGTAGTGGCCTCTATGGGAAAAGAATCTAAAAAAAGAGTGGATACATGTATCTGTATAACTGATTCACTTTGCTGTACACCTGAAACTACCACAACATTGTAAATCAACTATACCCCAATAAAAATTATAAAAAATAAATAGTCATTCCTACATTTAATAAAGTTTTTATTGAACACCAGCCATGTGCCAGTTGCTGGCTAGGTCTTAAAAATAGAGATGAACAAACAGACAAGGTCCTCCTTGGAGGGAGCTTACTTTTCTCGGGATGCCCTCACAAGCCTTGCCTCCTGCTGTCCCTCCAGCCCCATTTCCTCCTCCATCCCTCCAATCCTGCCACAGGTGGCTGGGCTCCTGTATCTGTCTCCAGGCCGGTTGTGTTACACCATCAGTCTGGACCAGGTTTGCTCATCCATATATACATCTAAATATTTCTACCACCTGCTCTACCTTTCACACCTGACTCACCTGCAAGGCCAGCTCAAATGTCTCGTCTTCCTGAAGCCACCTCTGATCGCCCCACCTGAATTAACTGTTCCTCCCTCTGCACTTCCACAGCACCAGCGTTCTTACCCAACTTTCGCACATCTTCCGTCTTGTCCAGCATTCTGACTGTTTGCATGTCTGTTTTCTCCAATCGATTGCAATCACCAGCTCAGTGCTGGTGTCCACTAAATGCTACGTAAATGGGATAGCAGTGGCTAAGCAGAAAAATATTTCAATGCTCTCTGCCCTTCAGTCTGCCCTCACCTTGGCGATTTTGCTGGTATCGAGCCAGGCCATTGTGTGACACACACATAATTACAATACACCCCTGAGGGTCTCTGGTTAAATAAATGTGAATGCCATCACAGACTCCCCACTACTAAATATACTATCCCATACTTTGGTGGCAAAGCGACATGATGACCCAATGTGAAGTCAGGTTTTCCCCGTTGTTTGGAATTCCTGCTAACATCCATGGCTGAGAAGGACGTTCTTAGTCTAGAAAACACACAGCAGTTGGGTCCTTCTTCCACAGGTGACTGAGGGGTACCATTTTAAAACCTGCCCTATCACCCCCATCACTGAAGAAAGGGTACTGCAGTATAAGAAGAGGTCAGAAAGGGGTGAAGGGGATCAAAGGAATAAACTTTCAGTTATAAAATAAGTCACGGGGATTAACGTACTGCATGGCAACCACAGCTAATAATACTGTCTTGTATATGTGAAAGTTGCTAAAAGACTAGACCTTGAACGTTCTCATCACAATAAAAAAAAATCTGTAACTATGTATGTGACAGATGTTAACTAGACTTATTGTGGTGATTATTTCTCAGTATATACAAATATTGAATGAGTATGTCGTACACCTGAAAGTAATATAATGTTGTATGTCGATTATACCTCAGTTTTTTAAAAAGGGTCAGCATTTGGGCAAGGGCATCCTTTCTAAGCTACTCATTGGGAAAGGAAAATGAAATGCTTCCCCTCGCTGATCCAAGGGAGGCAACTGCATGACACTTCCTTATGAAAACGGAGGTGTCTGTAGGAAGAAGAGAACGTCTTTACATAAGTCAGGTCTGAGAAACAATCTCTGCAAAACCTCCTGAAAATAAGGTCCCCATGTCTCTCCAGACAATCCATGTGGTCCTCCCTCTCCTCTACTTCCTTGGCTGTGAACTTGAGTGCATTTGACCATGACCTGGCCTCCCTCAAGACTCTGTGAAGCCAAACTGGCAGTGATATTCTTCATAGCCAACACTTACATGGCATTTCACACTTTTCAAAGGCTTCCACGTACAGTTGCTCATTGAATTTTCAGAGGAAATGCAACTCACCCTAGACCAGACGGCCAGTTTGAGGTGGAACCAACTAGAAGCCAGTCATCCTGGCTCCTGGATCAGTGAGGGCTCTTCCATTGGAACACAGGCCTGGTACTCTCTTTGCCCAGGCAGCCGGCATGAACACACGACTGACGCGTGGGCTTGCACACGACTGGTTGGTGCAGAACCACCATTTCCCATCATTACTCTTCCTTCAACCAAATCAGGAGAATTTTTATTTAAAAAATGGCATTTCCATAGGCAGGGTCAGGGGCCTACACAATCACAACAACTTACACTAACAAGCACCAACCTTGTTCCAGGCACTGGGCTGAGCCCATGATATCCATTATCTCTAATCTTCTTCAACCCTGAGTAGTAGATATTACCATCTGTCCTTCATAAACAAAGAAACTGAGGCTCAGAGAGGTTAAGCCACAAGCCTGAGTACTCCCAGCTAGGATGCGGTAGGACCTCCCACCTGGAATCAAGATAGCTCTACTTTGAGGTCAACACACTTCCCCTAACACTGGATGTGCTGTGATTACACGGGACATACTTGTCAGGTGGTCTAAAACCTCTCCCTGCAGGCCACTCCTTTGGGCCACACCGTTACCTTCGGAAGGCTACTGTTCAAGTAAAACCTAGTTTACCTACGGTAACATGACACAGACAAGTAGGGGTGAGGAAGGCCTTGAGGAGCTGGAACGTTGGGCAGATGCATCGTGACAGAGGAAGAGGGCTGCTGGAAGGTGTCGGGGTTTGGCCAGGTATACTAAGATTCCACTATGGGACCAGGATCCCAGGGGTTAGCGAGAGACATCTGGAAACAGAACATAGTATGGGCACTGGGAAGGAACAGATGCAGGCAGCTTCCACAGCTTCAGGTTTGCCTTCAGTCAGCCTTCTTTCTCAGTATCAACCTTTGGACAATTTCAAATCTATGGCTACAACATTGCTCCTCCCACTTCTAACAGGCTCTAAGAGCTGCTGGCTCAGAAGTAAAAGGAATCCTCTTCCTCAGTGGATCCATGACCAGCGTCCCTGAAGAATGTCCTGGATGCGTTGCAAGCAGCGAGGGGTTTAAACAGTCATTGCATTCGTACACAGCCCTCTTCCATCATCATCTTTTATGCGGCATTAATTATTTTTCCTTTTCTTTCATTGAAAAAGCTTTCAAACAGGGAGGATCCTAATTAATTTGAGGCAAGAATAATTTTTCCTACATCTTGTTGCTTCCAGTCCGTGATTAAAAGGAGCAATTTCAAAGTGGGCATCTTCAAACCTCGCATGTGATATTGAGTGGTTCTGCTAAATAGCTTTTAGATGTACTGTTCATGTGTTATTTTGATGAGAGCTGGTGATGGTGTTAATTTCTGATAGAACACTATAGAATGCTGGCTTCTCTTTCTGACTAATAGATGTCTTTGTGCAAAGGGAAGAACTCCAGCACCTCATTCAGTCAGATTCAGTTATTTTTTTCCATAATATTGCTCATGGCCTCTCCTCTTCTGTAAATTCCTTCACAGCTTGCCTTGGGATGTATTGTTTCACATACACATAATTGATCTTTCCAACTGAATTGTAGCCTTCTTCAGAGTGAGGCCAAGCTTTTCCCTAACATTATACGTTGCATTATCTTGATCAAAAGTACCAAGTATTCTGCTTGCTTGAATAGAAAAAGGAGATGATTTGATTTTAAGCAGAATCATGTATGTTTCACAGCCCTCGTAGGGCCCTGGCACCAGAAATGGAAAGCCATTCTGACCCCGAGGTGAGCATGCAGGATCGTGCCGTGATTCAAATTTGGGTATCAGTTGGCACTTAGAGGGTTATGAGAGCCGAGGGTATAAATGAAATTGCCTAGGGAGGGAACATAATGTGAGACAGGAAAGAGAGCCTTGGATGGTTCTTGAACAATACCATTTAGTGGCTCGATGAGCGCCCGAAAGGACAAGGAGAAAGGCTAAGACAAGGAGGAAGAACACAATAGCCCACTGCATTGGAGAAAGTGTGATCCAGAACAACTCAACTCTGTTAAATGCTGCTGAGGAGTTAAGCGAAGGAGAGATGTCTGTTAGACCTAGCTGCACAGAGACCTTAGTGAGAAACGTTTCTGTGCAGTGATGGGGGTGGAAGCCAGGAGTGGGTGAGGTATGAGCACCAGGTGAAGAACCAAAGATAGCAAATATGATCGAGGAGAAGTTTGTCTGTGAAAGGGAGGAAAGAACAGGGTGACAGAGGAAGGGGACACAGGATCTGGAGAGGTGTCTCTCCCAGTTTTAAAATGATTCCATCATAGAAATGGGAAAGTTCAAGACGTATGATTACAGAGAACATCCTCTTTAAATATGTACACTCCTCTCCCCAACCCCCCTACACACACATATACACGAGCGATAATGTAGCCATCAGTGTACGGTTTATCCGGCAGGAAAATTCTCCAGATGAAAAAGTAAAGTCCAAAGCTATTCCTTGACATTGATATACCACCCAGCTATCAAGGTTGGCCAACCAATCACATAATGATTTTTGAATCCCCTCTTCTATGAAGCATAGGGATCTCCTTTCATGGGAGATGACGGCCCCCATCCCCTGATGCAAGGATTCCTAGTGTTTATATGGCCTTTGCCCTATGAAATCTCAGAGGGCTAAGTTCCACCCGGCTTCTAAGCCATGTGCTTTTTGTCTCTTACAAAAGGACCACAGTACCCCTGTGCATTTTTAAACAGTAGTTTGCACCATCTATTCTAAGTCAGACAGACAGGCCTGGGGGCAGGGAATCGTGACTTGCCATTGACAATGGCAGAATTGACCCTGGACCCCATATTCCCCCAAGCAGGCCAGGGCCTTTCCTCAAAACAGATGGGCTGCTCCATTCTCCCCCTCCCTAGGTGACACTGGCTTCCTCCTGGACTCACAGAGAACTTTAGCTCGCAAAATAGCTCAATAGGTTCCTTGTCCATGCCGCTGCCAGGCCCACCATTTTACAGGTGAGGAAACCAAGGCCCAGAGAGGGTGAATGACTAAGCCAAGTGCACCCAGTTACATCTAAAACCAAGTCCTCCCAACCTCAGGCCAGCGTGCTTGTGTCTGCAACGTGAGTGCACATGTGTAACAGACAGACCTGGGTGCATCCCAGCAACGCAGCAGGAGAAGCAAAGACCTCCTTTTCTTAGAAATCTGACCAACTCCCTTCAGACCCCTGCCTGCACCAAGGACTTGACGTCGCCCCACTTAGTCCCTCTGGGAAGACCCCTAGGTTTCCTGAGCCATAAATATTTAATCCTGAGAGATTTCCTCTCACACTGAGGTGCAGCTAATAACGTCTAACATCTGTGCTAAGTATGACCTGAAAGGAAAGAGTATGAACTTTCAGGCCCATCAGAGTGCGGAGCTTTTTCTTGCCCCCCACCTTAATGAGCCAGCAGGGCCTTTCAAGACAGCAATCTCCACAAGTGGAAGATCTTGGGGCGTGAGTGGTGACTTCTGATCACCACGGAAACCCCCAAATCACCACACTTATTGCTGCCACAGTGGGGAGGGCTGCCTCCCCTTCTCAACCCGTTCCTCCAAAGGCGAGGCGGTCCCTGAGTCCACCAGCTTCTACCGGCCGCCCAGCGTGCAGAGTCTAGGCCCGCCACACTGGCCCCAGCTTGCTCCCTTCATCACCTTCCCTACTGCCCCTGAGACCCACTTTTCGCCAGCCTAGAAGCTTCCAGTGGATTAATTTCTCCTTTAACCCCAACTTTGCAATGGCCCACAGCCCTCTGTTCCCTGCTGTGATCCCAGTGACCTCCAAATCTTGGAAGTCATTCTTGGTTTCCGTGGCACCCGGCAGGCTTACCTCCTAGCCTCTTCCAGCTCCTCGCTCCCCAGTGGCACCCTGTTCCTCGGGTTTTTTCTAAAGCTGTGGGCGAAATGAAAGGGAGCAGGTGGTTAGACAAGGTAACGTTACTTGTGCCCTTTAGGGCCATGGCCTCTCCTGCTTTGCTGCCTATTCTCCCTTCGTTTTGCCACTTGACTGTCACCACCACATTAGCTGAAACTGTATTCTTTAAGGCCAAACCTCAGGTGCTTCACCTCACCACCTTGCCCTCATTTCTCTACAGCATCTGACACTTTTGACAGCCCCTCCCACCTCCAGACACACTTCCTTGAAATTCCCTCTTCTGGTTTCTGGGGCTTTCTCTGCAGCCTTTCTACCACCTCTTTCTTCTACAGTCTGATGACTTCTGAACCTTTCCTCTTGGATGTTCTCAGCCTCAACATATCTATAGCTGAACTCATGGTCCCCCTTTCAAACCTACTTTCCTGTGTCTTGAACATCACTACCATCTCCAAGCTTGCCAGGCTGGGTACCAAGGTATCATCTTCGACTCTTCTCTATACTCAGCCTGCACATGCAATTAGAACCCAACTGCTATTGATTCTTCCTTCAGAACGTCTCCCAGGCTCACGCTACCCCTCATGCCCACCCCATTCTCGCCTTACTAACTCATGCTGCTCATCACTGAGGGATTTGCCACCTTAAACACTCCCTGAGCCTTTCCAACAGCGATTCCCACTTCCCATGTGAAACTACCGTCCTTGTTCTAAACTTAAAATCCCTAAACATGCCAGCCCTATCCTGCTTAATCACCTAGAGTTCCCATTACTCTAAAGCACGAATTATTTGCTGCAGTCAAACTCTACTTGTTATATTTCTACCTTCATGCAAATGAACATGATTGTTTGCTCTCAGGTTGCTCTCATCAACCTGCCTACAGGTTGATGGTGCTCCTTTCCACCTTAGAAACACTCTCCCTTCCCTTCCACTTGGCCTCATCTTAATCATCCCACAGGGCCTGTTCTAGCCTCACTTCCTCCTTCGTGCACCCGGTGACACCTGGTCACCCTGAACTCTAGTTCTTCTTGCTCTCACTGCTGATACTTCTTCTATTAGTATATAATGTTAATTATTTTATGATGGGTGTAACTATTCAATTCAACGATGTATTCCGACCAAGTCCCCGAGCTAGAGAATACAATAGGTGAGGAGGGGATACAAAGACAATTAAGTCTGTATCACTGGCAGGCTTGAGGGCAAGGAGAAGGATTTAGTCTTCCTATAATCTCCCTCAGCCACCCCCCTCCATTCTTTAGCTTGGATAATTTATGTTTCCTCAATTTTAGGTAAAATATACGGAGCCTATGCAGATAGAGCTTTCTCTTCCATCCAGATGGAAATTCTGGAACCTCCCTTTTTCTATTATAGACCAAAAAGGAAAAACTGTCATCATGTAGAGTATTTTCACTGACCACAATGCAACACAGTTAGAAATCAACAACAAAAAGTTAACTACAAAAAATATCTGTACTTGTGTTAAAACAAAATAAGATGGAGACTAGACTTAACAATCCTCCAAGCACACAAAGCCATTTAAGCCATGTAAGTAAAACTAAATCTAGCTTATTTTTTATTAAATGAGTGAAACTTAACTTACATTATTTCTTGTAAATGTCTCTGATAAGCGTAATAGAAATTTAAGTCATCTTCCAAAAAATGGTATAAGATAATCACTTTTAATCAATCCCCTGCCACCTGGAAATCCCCACTGTAATAAGCAATCATTGTAAAAGTTTAACTGCTTCCTCATTTACTTATACTTTATAAGCTGTCCTGTAATGTCATGCCCCTGAGTTTCACATCAATTTTGAATTTGGAAACTCCCAGTTCAAGAACTATTCTTTTATGCACAATAAACTCTTACTAAATACTATTTTACTGATCTGGTGGTTTTAATTTTGCTATTTCTGGATTTCTGACACTTAAAAATGTTAAAACATATTTTTAAGTAACTCCCAAGCTAGAGAGGAAATACAAGCAAATTACAAGCTATTTATAACTCGAAAACAAAAGCACCACTTGGCAAAATTTATGGGATGCAGCCAAAGTGGTACTGAGAAGCCAATGAATAGTAATAAACAAGTTTATCAATACAAAATATAGATTGAAGATAAAGGGACTTGACTTTCAAATCAGGAAGAAATAACAACAAAACAACAAAATAATCCAAGGGAAGTAGAAGGAAGGAAGTATAAAAGAAAAAAAGAAATTATAAATTAATCAATAAAATAAAACTGGTACATTGATGAGACCAACCTTTGGCAAGTTTGACTAAGAAAGAGAAAGTACTTGAACACATGGTAACTGAGGAAGGCACGAAGCTAAATTTCAGCCTGAATTTCAGACACAGAGCAAGGACTGTGCAGTCTCAGGCGAGTTCCTTAACTTCCTTCAGTACAGGCCCACCATCTATTAAGTGCAGATAACAAAAAATCCTGCCCCGGCAGTTGCTGTCAGAAATAGATGAGACAGCATTTGCAAAGACTCAGCACATTGCCTGGCTCAGCGAAACCGAAAATAAACACTAGCTATTATGATGTCATTTTAACGTCATGGACTTAAACATATAGAGCAGTAACTCTCAGTCCTGGCTTTACATAAGGATTACCTGTGGTAATTTTTTTTTTTTTTTTTTTTTTTTTTTTTTTGCGGTATGCGGGCCTTTCACTGCTGTGGCCTCTCCAGTTGCACAGCACAGTCATCCAGACGCGCAGGCTCAGCGGCCATGGCTCACGGGCCCAGCCGCTCCGCGGCATATGGGATCTTCCCAGACCGGGGCACGAACCCGCGTCCCCTGCGTCGGCAGGCAGAATCCCAACCACTGCGCCACCAGGGAAGCCCACTTGTGGTAATTTTTAAAAAACTCTTGTTGAGTGACTATTTCTATTATTAGGGGCAATCTGATTTTCTCATTGAAGAAATAATTTTTATAATTCTCCAAATTATATTGTCAACACAACTGTGCTTCGTGTCCTCAAATTTGGGGATGTCTGATTTTGTATTCTTTTATTCTTTTTTTCCCTGGATAGTTCTTTCCATGAAAAGCTTCAAGATTGGGAAAGTCTGAAACTGAAAATTTTTTCAACTTTTCCTTTCTTTTCCTTTTCCACTTCCAAGAGTCCATATTCAACGGTTAGTTTGAGCAACAAAAATTTTAAAAAAGGAGAAGCTGTCTTAATTTGGGTTCCCCCAGAAGCAGACCCTGAGACAAGGATTTGAGTGCAAGTGGCTTATTTGGAAGGTGATCCCAGGAAGCATCAGTGGGAGTGCAGAAAACTGAGTGAAGGAAGAGAAGGAAGCCAATAAGGTAATGTTGCCACTGTGGCATGTATTTAGAAGTCAAACTCCTTTTCACTATTTGCAAGTCAGGGTAACTGTAATGTCCCCACCCATCTTTTTTTTAAAAGCTATTATTTTCTATTTATGACAATGCACTAACCAAAAAGAGAGAGGCAATCAATCACAAAAGAGCAGAATACAAACTCCTAATGAGCATCTTGGGGTTGAGACTCTCCCTTTCATTGAATAGAGCATCTCCTTGGATTCAGATAGGGGTTATCTCTGTTTTCTGAAATATAATAAGAAATGAAAGTAATAGTAATACTGTGATTTGTAGGATCCCTTTAACTTTCCAAAGGGTTGTCATATTCACTTATGCATTTATTCAACATGCTTTTACAGTGGCGTTACATTTCATAAGGAGCAGTAAGCTCTAAGAGTGTGTAAGATAAACGTGAACCTTAAAAATTTCTTAAATAACCTAGAAAGTACCATATACATGGTCTGTGCATTCACCAAGGAGTTGGTTTGCATTTGGACACTATATTGTGTTAAAAACATGCATCTTTAAACACTTGGCTGATAATCACATGTGGCACAATGAGATGCTCATTCTCAGGTGCTCAAGGGGATGAAAACTAACAAAAGAACAGCAGGTTCAAGTCTATCATCTCATACTCTCTCTCTAGAGCAGGAGTCCACAAACTTTTTCTGAAGAGGGCCAGATAGTAAATTTTTTAGGCTTGGCAGTCATTGTTACAAGTACCCAACCAACTCTGCCATTGTAGCAGGAAAGCAGCCACAGACAATATGTAAATGAATGACTGTGTTCCCATAAAACTTCATTTACAAGGACAGACAGCAAGCAGGGTAGGACCCACAATCTGTAGTTGGCAGACCCATCTTCTAGTTGTCCACCCACTGCCTGGGATTGGTAAACAAAACCACAGGCACTATTTTGATGGTTTTCTCCCTCCCTTTCTCTGTGTGGCTAAATTTACAAAAATTAAATAAACAGATGATGCAAGTCTACTGGATTGAACATCTGTGTCAGGAATGATGTAGGGTGCTAAGACTAGGAAAGACAGCCTCCTACCCTCACAGAGATCTCAGGTGTGGAAGAGACAGTTAACTACCCACCAAAGACTAAGACTCGCCCTTTCATTGAACAGAGTTGTCTCTGGTGCAGCTGCCCAGCCAAGGACTGTAGTTCCCAGCTTCCTTTGCATCTCGGTGGAACCATGTGATGATTCTCACCAATGAGATGTAAGCAGAAGTAACACGAGTCACTCATAAGCCAAGAGAGTTAAGAAGCAAGTCTGCATTCTCCATACATTCATCTCATGTTTTCTGGCTGGGTGTATAAGACTCCAAGGATCCAGGGGATAACAGAGCCACAAGATAGAAGGAACCTGGGTCCCTGAATTCTTACATGAAAGTGCTCATCAATCAAGTAATTGATAAATATACAACTATTGGGCTAAGGCTCTCAAACTTGAGGGTTTTATTCATCATGGTCACTAACTTTACCCTAATTCACACAACAGTCCGGCAAAGAACAGAAACTATGAAAATTGTCATTACTCAGTGTGATAAGAGCTACATTAACAGTGTGCTATAAGAGTACCAAAGAGGGAATGACGGGAGGGAAAACTTCCATTAGAAGTTAAAGGGATATTTTTATCACAGAGTCAGTGGGCCCAGAAGGATTAGCCCATCTGATCTTCACCAACAACCCTGTCATCACCGTTTGACACATTAAGACTGAGATTCAGAGCTATTGGCTTGGGCAAAGTCACTGCACCAGACTCCTGGCTCAACTCCAGTTCTCTTCCAGTGTCTCTTTGTGACACTGTCTCAAATCTCTTTTTGGAGAAGCACAAACCCATAATCTGGACAACTGACTGGACCTCCCAGAACAGGGTTTAACCAGAGCTACTTTGTCGGCTCCTCTCCACACGACAGTTCATGCCCCACTTCCAGAAGTGATCCTGCCCAGGGATTCATTAATAAGCCAACTTCTTTCCTTCCTCGGGGGCCAAGCTAATCAGAACAAGCGACCTTGGGCAGTGTGAAGGGTCTTGTCCCCGGGCAGAGGTGCTCCCTGCTGCAAAGCCCACCACAGACACTGAGGGACCCTCTCACCATCCGACAGCAGCCTGGCAGCATGGGAGTCAAAAGGCAGACAACAGAAGGGAGCATGGCAGGGAAGAGAGAGGGGGAGATATTAACTGCTTCTATTTTTTACTTTGACATATTAAGCAAAAGAATTTTAATACATCTGCACACACTAAAAAGCCAGTTCCCAAATGCAGCTCTTCCCCGCACCTACATTCTTCCTGCCAAGATAGAACAGCTCACACATCACCTTGCTTTTTCTTTTCCTTGAGCATCTCAAAATAAGATTTCTTTTTTTTTTTTCCTTTTGAAGCAACCACCCCTTGACTTAGGGGCCGGAGGGGTGGTGCACTGTGAACTACAAGATGAATTCACACACCTCCCCCCCCCACACACCACAACCCAGGGCTCTCCAGATCACAGGGCTTGTGCCCATTTGAATTACGCTGAAAACAAACCCATCTCCTTTATACTCATGCAAAGGGATGATTTCAGATGTTTGGCATCAGACAAACCCAGAATCAGACAAAAACTGGATCTAAACCCATAAGTCTGTTCTAAAGAGCAGCAGAATTCAACCAGAGCAGATTGAATTAAGATGAACAGCTTTAAAAATACATTAACTTTAAATTCTTTCTCCCCATCCTACTTCTCCCCTGTTTGTATCCACATACACAAACCTATTTGACTGAATAAACTTAAAACTAGCTAGAATGCTGGCAGGAGGGTACATTGGTGTGACCTTTACGGCTACAGGTGTCAAACACCTTTAAAATCTACATTCCCTTTGACCTAGTAATTCCACTTCTATGAATTTATCCTAAGCTTGCATGCTTACGAGAATGTCCATCAGAGAATTTATAATAGCAAAACAAAACAAACAAACAGAAAAACACGTAAACAATAGATAACAATAGTTTTCTGGACTACAGTGCATTTCTATAAAATGGAATAATATGAAGTCCTTTAAAATGGTACTGTCTGTGATAGAAAAATGTTAAGTAAAAACCAACTTAGAAAACAGTATGTGTAGAGTATGTATATTAGAAATGTATATTTCGGCATTGGAAGGTCTGGAAAAGATGCACACCAAAATATTCAGAGTAAGTTATCTTTGACTCAGAGAAATTCACATGACATGAAAAACAATGTTTGTTTGCTTATCCATATTCTCTCATTTTTCATTAAACAAATATTACTTCTTCTACAAAAAGTAATGGAAAAAATAAATATATGAATGAAACTAAGTGTAGTGTCTCTAAAATATTTTTGATCACCATAATTCCAGCTACCTGGGATGGCTGAATTCTCACTAACCTGTCAGCAGCTATAGCATTAGAGCAGAAATGGCTGGTGCGAGCTATGCTGCTAACCAGTATTCAAGCCCCTTGCTCTGGGTCTGAGCTTCCAAGACCCCTCATCATGACACTTCCATGAGACCTTATAACATAAATATATATTTTAGAATGCAGGTACAGTAATTGGAAGATACTTCTAGTCCATTCTTCCCCAGATAGGTGGAGAAAGAGAAACAAGAGCCCTCGAGAGAGGGGTCTACTGTGGGTTGTTTGTTTTGCAGGAGGGTCAGAGAGAACAAAGAATAACCTTCACTCGACAGGTCACTGATGGATGCCCTGGCCATCTGAGAAAGGCCCGGAGTGCCTTGGATCCTGGGAAGTCAGCCAGGACCTGGCTGACAAGGAGGGCTCTGCAGCCTAGAGGCTCAGACATGGGGCTCCCCCGCAGCAAAGGCTGGGTTGGTGGCGTTAAAGAAAGGCTGCAAGATTCATCTGTTTAATCAGCGAGCTCCCAGATGATGCCTGGAGTTTGATATGGATCATTCCAGCCCCTCTCAGATCGATCAACAAGTATTGATTGAGTGCCTACTGTTTGCTGGGCTTGACGCTGGGCATTTTGGGAGATGCAGAATGAGTAGAGAACAAGATCTCTGTCCTCTTCAATTAGCGCTACAAGCCCGTATGTAACATAGTGGGAACAGCCTGAGTGTGACAATGTAAGGTACAGAAATGCAGAGGACGGGGCCCACTGAGATCAGGGGGCCAGGAGGACTTGAAACAGAGGTGGACTTGAGCTGGAGTTAGGGGTGGGAAACATCACTGGTTGAGGGAATATGAATATGTATTCGGGGAACACTAGCTACAGTAACAAAAGACTCTGAAATATCAGTGCCTTAACACAATAGGAGTTAATTTCTTGCTAACATAAAGGCCATTGGGCAGTGGGGATGGATATGGGACTCTTCTCCATACAGTCATTCAGGGTTCCAGGCTGTGAGGGGTTCCATTATCCCCAATACATGCCTTTCAAAGCTACTCAGAGCTTCAACATCCACCCAGCAAATGGGGAGAAGGTGGGCAAGGGTCACGTGGAAGGTTTATATAGTCCAGGGTCGAAAGGGGCTCACATCCCTTCTCCCACATCCCATTGGCTTAAAGTCAGTTTACTGCCCCACCTAGACGGCAAGCAGATGAGAACTATGATGTCTGGTGGGTCAGCCACTTTCCAGCAACAACTCTCTGAAAAGGGAAACACAAAACATTAGTGGAAAGTTAGCCACGGAGGACAAAGGTCAGAGGTCGGCCCAGCACAGCAGCATGTAAAACTCAGGAGACAGTCACAGTGGAAGAGCTAGAGTCTGATATGGACTACTGAGACCCAGGTCAGGAGGAAAGAAAGGGCAAGGTGCTTTAGGGCTATTTACACGGTGATGACAGATCGTAAGCCTGGAAATCTCCATCCAGGCAGAGACCAGCCTTGGTGACCAGCACTGTGGGGTTTGGGGACTGGAATGACTTCAGAGAGGGCCTGCACTCCTCTGATGTCACAGTGACAATCTCTTAAAGTATCTCAAACAGACCCAACACCCATCTTAGTTATGCTTGGCCAGGAGGGCCAAGGAGTTAGCAACCCCTTCCTTAAACATTGTTTGGATCTTAGAGAATGTTCACATTCCTGAAGGAAATCAAAGAGAGGCCAGGAGGAGCTCAGCTGGAAGAGGGGGTTCTAGGGAGTCCTTAGCTAACCTGTGAGAACCTCGTGAGTGGATTTTCAGGAAAGCCCAGAGCACCCTACCCTGAGGCTGTTGGGGGTCTCTGCTCTAAAGGCTCACAGGGATTGAAGTCCCACCCCATCCCAGGGCAAGAGAGGGGATGAGGTGCTATCCTAAAACTCCATGAATTCATATAGTTACATTGTTTTCCAATGATGGCACTGCGGACAGTGGCCTTAGACAAGTCATGAACTTCCTCAGGCCTCAGCTCTCCAAGAGACAGATGAGTCTGACACCATGATCTCTATTTAAAGCCCTTCCAGCTATAACGTCCTGTGCACGTGAGTTCTTTCCACACAGGAAGTGACATATGCATTAATAAGATCTTAGGAAGTTTAGAATTCAAAATTAGAAATCAAAACAGGGGGAAAGGAAAAGAAGAGGACCTTAGAGATTGATAGACTAACATTTCCCCAAACATGTTTCAGGAATGTTAGTTCTTCAGACTCACAATAGGATGTGTGTATACATGTGTGTTTGTGTGTATATATTTATCTATCTATCTATCTGTCTATATCTATATATTACATATAGATTATATATTAAAATTATATATAACTTTTTATATAAATTATATATTAAGATATTTTAAATGATATATAAAATTTATACATAAATATATAATTATATATAAGATACAGACCTATATAAAGATAAATATATCTCTATATATAGCACATAGATATCTTTACAGTATCTATTCCTATCTCTTCACCTGTCCATCTATCTGTACGTCTATCTATCTATCTATCTATAGTAAGGGCTGACATCCATAAAATAAGCCAAGCACTCTGCAAAGAATTTTTCATGCATTGGTTTCTTTAATCTGCTCAGCAACCCTGTTATCAACATCATCCCCATGTTATAGATTTAATGATGTTTTGAAAGGCTGAGCACTGTCCAAGGTCACAACAGTTGTATAAGTGGAAGAGAAAGATGTAAACCCAGCCATGTCCGACTCTTGACTTTGCGCTTTCAGCCACCGCACTCTGATGCTTCCTGAGGGCTCTTTGGTCAAATCAGTTTGGGAATTGCTGGGTTAAACGAAGTTAAACTGGTTTGTTGCTGCAAAAGTTCTCAGAGCCCTGCCTCACTATTGCAGTGTGCATGGAGGGGGCATGATGGTGATGAGCACAGATTCGGAAGCTAGAGCCCAGCTTTGCCCCTTACCGGCTGTGTGACCTTGGGTACATCACTTAACCTCTCTGTACCTCATCTGTAAGATAAGAATAACAACAGCAGCTGCTTCACAAGGATTGAATGAGTTAATACGTTTTGATACCAAGCCAAGCACTATTTAAGTGTTGGCTATTGCTAGAATGAGCTGTGCTGTCAGCCACATTGATCCTGGAGCCCCATTTTCACAGAGCATCTCTCAGGACAGTGGCTCGGTCTGGACCATCCTCATCACTTAATGATAAGGAAGCTGAGGTGATAGGTCTGGCTTAAGGTTTGAGAGCTGGTGGGGTCAGAAGTCCAGTCCCCAGACTCAAAGCCCAGGCCAAGCTCCACAGATCCACCCAGCCTCTCTCTGGCAGACTGAGACATTTTCTGCAACTCTAGTTATAACACTGGAACTAAAGAGAAAATCACACAGCTCCAGCCTGCTTTCCCCGCTGTGGTGTCCTTCCAATGCCCAGGGCAGGGACTTGTTATCACTCAGAATGAAAGGGGCCTCGCACTAAGTTTTCTGCAGCTCCTGCCTCCCAGGGGGCTGTCTCTCTTGCAGCCCCACTACTCTGGCCTTTGAGCGACCTGAGGCAGAATGGGACTGTCCACCAGGAGTGCTGGGTACTTGCAGCCAGCAGCACTGACATCGCAGCAGCAGCTGGGGCCGCTAGGGCAGCCCGCTCCTGTCCTAGCACCGCCCAGAGCACTCCTGGGAACTGGGAAAGGAGGATGGAGAGAAGTAATCCCTCTTGGGCTCTCAGAGGGAAGCATTTTAGAAAATAGAAAGGATTAAATGTGACAATGACCATAAATCGCAAATAAACTCAGACAGGGGTTAGGAGGAAAACCATCCTGTTTGGATGACGCCCCTTCCATTTGTGTGATTTCTTTGCGCATCTCCATGTGTGTGTATCTCACTGCTCTGGTCTGGCAAGTCTTCAGAGCGGTTGGGCTGTGTGTGTGTGTAAAGAGAGAGAGAGAGATTCAGAAGAGCAAGCAAGCAAGAAGGAGGGTGGGAGGGAGAGCCAGAGAGAAGTCTAGGAGCTTCGGGGCCCCATCCTGTAGTTCTTCCTCAGCCCAAGGCCCTGTTTCATCTGCTCCCTGCTGTTGAGCTATGCCTGCCTGGTTTCAAGGTCTGAGATCAGCACCCAACCTGTTATCCTCTCCCATCCTGACTGTCCAGGAGACAGCTCATAATTTCAGGCACAGGGCCCTCTTTTTTGTGCTGAGAACACTGAGCAATTTCCTGGACCAAATGCTCAAGTGAGCACCATTTCCACTTAAAGAGGAGGATCCCACGGGCTCCCCGTCCACCGAATGGCCTTGGGAAGGCTCTGCAGGCATTGGCTTGGTCAAGGGATGAGAGTTAATGGACTTCACGGAGTCTGTGGGTCCCCTCAGCTACTCTTGCCCACCTTCAGGGGCACACACGTTGAGAGGGGTCTGCGAGGTGCTGAGAAGGAAATCTCTCTCTCAGTTCCGCCAACCAAATTCAGCCTTCACGTGAGATGCTCCGTATATACAAACTGACACAATTCATTAGGCACTTGCTGGCTCCTTCTCTTGATTCCAAATCAGAGAGCATTTTTTTATATACTAAACCAAAAAGTAACTAAATATGTACAGCTTGTCCATTGTCTTCAATACACTCAGGAGGTTTTGACTGAACTAAATAGCTTTACTATTATCCCTCCTTTTACTATTTTATGCTCTGTGTAGATTCAGGCAGAGCATGAGCATAGCATATGGACAAGAAAGATGAAAAATGGTAAGAACCGCTCAGCTTGCCCAAAGCATCTCGTATAGCTGTTAAGTCCCCTTATTACTCATCTCTCCCAAGAAATGTTTACGGATCAGCAGCGTCTACTGATGGTCACAGCTGCAACTGCTGAGGGTCATTTATTAAACAAGCACTTACTGAGTACTTACTAAATGCCAGATACTATGTGAGGCACGAGGGACCCAGCTACAAACAGAAGGATACCGTCAGTCTCTGCCTCTGGAGTCGCCATCAAGGGGCTCAGGAGCTGAGACCATAAGACCCAAACAGGACACCGAGACCCACAGAGGAAAAGAGATTTGCCCAAAGCCATCTTGCACCTGAGTGCAGGATCCAGAGCGGAGATCCAGGTCCACTAGCCCTAGGCCGGGCTCCCCCTCAGCGTGTGCTGTAATGGAAGGAAGTGTCCTCGGTCAGCTCCTCTGTGTCTGTGACACATGGCTGCTCATAGGACCATGACAATGGAGAGCCAGAAGAAAGTCACATTTGACGTGGCTTCTGCCCTCTGTTTGCGACCTGCACATGCAAAGCAGGTCACCAGTTTCCAAAGGGCAGCTGCCCAGGCTCGCTAATTATACATAGATATTTAAAAGAAAGAAAAGTCCTCAAAATATTCATAGATAGAATTGCTTAAGAAAAAAATATCTTTCTAGACCAACAGATTGGCTCTCTTTAGATCTCAAGGAGTTTACAAGTGAATTGGCCTGAGGTGGAGGTCACAGTGGACCTCAGCACAGAAGTCACTCCTTTCGAATCCCTGGTCCCTGGTCCCCCAGGCCATCAGTCTCGCCCCCTCCTCCAGCAACTCAGAGCAGGAAATTAGAGAGGGAACCAGAGGTGAGCCAAGATGCAAGAGGGAAGAGATATGGGAACATAGGTATATGTATAACTGATTCACTTTGTTATAAAGCAGAAACTAACACACCATTGTAAAGCAATTATACCCCAATAAAGATGTTAAAAAAAAAAGAACAAATAATGACACTAGCTAATACTTATTAGGACCTTCCGTATGCCTGCAGTTTTGTTACTTTCAACATGTCATTAGGATCCCATTACAGCCTGGGAGGTGGGTGTTAGTTCCCCCTATCTTACAAGGGAGGAAACTAACTGGGATTTTCCTTCCACTTACTCAGCCAGTAAGTAGCAGGACTTGGCTCCAAACCTGAGTCCATCTGACTCTAACGAACATCCTTTGTCCATCACACAGCAATAAAGAGGAGGAGTTTTCCTGGGAAGAGGTGATGGGAACAAGGAAGGAGCATCATTAAAGTGAGGGGTAAGGGAGAAGGCTCAGGTGGTGAATCAACAAATGTTTAATGAGCACATGCTACACACAGGCGTTCTGCCAGGTGTCTGCTGGGAGGACACCAAGGAAATCGGTCCCTCCTGGCATCTCCCACCCCGGCACGGGTCCAACGTTCACCTACTGGTCAAGCCAGGAACTGGGGCAACACTCATGACTACTCTCTGTCCCTTACCCCCCACTTCTTGTAACTTCCACCGTCTTGATCCTTCTGTGTGCCATCTGTTTACTCTGCTCATTTGCAAAATGGGGATAGTCAGTGCCTACTTCATTAATGCAAAAGTATGTAAAGTAATTAGTACAGCCCAAGGCACACAGCAAGTTCTCAGTGATAGAACATAGCCAGAATAGTCACAGAAAGTTCCCAGCTCGATCATGTTAGCTGTCACTATCGTGCTTTCTTTCCCTGCACATTGAAATGATGGTGAAACTGACACTTGAGTCCTCAGAAAACAAGATCAAATACAGAGAAAACTAGGGGTGGGTTTGTGGCCAACAGGGCTATTCTCTTTTGCTAAATACACCTTGTGGTGTCAGGTATCTGCATTTTTCCCGTGCAAGATCTTATTTTCCTCTTATCTATTCAGAGTTTATAATTTCTTCCAGACCTAAATGAAATACAAGCTTTCTAGGAATGGGCTCCCTGACAAAGTATCTTTTAAAGCAGCAATGTACAATAGAAATATAATGTGAGCACATATTTAGAAATTTTTAATTTTATGTAGCCACATTTAAAAGATAATAATAGGGCTTCCCTGGTGGCACAGTGGTTGAGGGTCCACCTGCCGATGCAGGGGACATAGGTTCGTGCCCCGGTCTGGGAGGATCCCACATGCCGCAGAGCGGCTGGGCCCATGAGCCATGGCTGCTGAGCCTGCGCGTCCGGAGCCTGTGCTCCGGGAGAGGCCACAGCAGTGAGAGGCCCGTGTACCGCAAAAAAAAATAATAAAATAAAATAAGTAAAAGATAATAATTATTGTAATATAAAATTTTTATTTAATGCAGCATACTCAAAATATTATCATTTCATTGTCTACTCAATATAAAAATTACTAATGAGGGATTTTACACTCTTTTGTTTGTACTAAGCCTTAAATACCTGGTGGCTATTTTAAACTCACAGCACATCTAAATTTGGACTAGCCACATTTCCAGTGTTAATAGCCACATGTGGCTAGAGGTTACCATTTTGGACATTGCACCTTTGGAGCAAGCTAAGACTGTTGCTTTAAAGACCAAAACATCTCCTGCATTAATTGCAGACGTGTGTGTGTGTGTGTGTGTGTGTATCATTAGAGTAGCAGGTGGTCTGGCTAGTCTCTCTGCCCCCAGGGATTGTGTGAAGAAGTAGCCTGCTTCTAGCCAAAGCAAATCACACAACCCATCTAAGGCCCTGGTGATAGTGCATTCATAGAGTTTCACACCCCAGCACACAAACAGGCTCTGGGTAAATAGGCTTTTAAAACTATCTTCAGGTGTGTAACCACCCCTGCCCAAAACCAGATTCATAGAGACAACACTTCTGCATCCCAATACTCCCTTTTAAATAAGCACTCAGATCTCTCACTTTCTCTAGCTCTCTGGCAAAGACACAGTTCTGAATAATTTATTCATCTTTTACAGGTTTCCTGAGCACCTACTGTATGCTGGGCACCATGCTAGATGAATAAGGTATGGCTCCTGGTCTCAAAACTGTCAATGAGGGACACAAGTAATATTAGGACCAGCCTCTTTTTCCTGATCTTTTTTGGAATTCCAATAGGAATTATCATGAATAGGTCCCAGAATGGGAACTTTCCTGACTGCCTGGCCTGGGAGCTGGCCTCTGTTCTTGGCTTGGGTTTCATTTGTTCATTTGCTATACATTCTCTCCCCTCAGGAGCACCTAAATTAGCTGCCTTGAACTACCTCCATTGCTTAGTTCAAGGTCACAGTATGTGTCAGTTCCCCAGGGCCATCCAGGTAACCTGGAGAAGGGATGCTTATCTAACTGTGTCTCTGACCCAGGCTGGTCTGGACCCTTGGAAGATGCAACTGCCCTGTGGAAGCTGAGATGGGGAAGCCTGTGAGAGGAGCAAGTTTGGAGGTGAAGGTCAGTAGTTCAGTTTCGAAGATGACAAGTGGAGGCGTTGAGATGGCTACGGAATATATGAGTCTGAAGTTCAGGGATGAGAACCTGGCTAGAAATAGAAATTTATGAGACATCAGCATATAGATGATATTTAAGCCCAGGAACTTAGATAAGATGACTGAGGGAGAGAGAAGACAGAAAAGATTAGAGGTCCAAGGACTGAGCCTTGGGGCATGCGAACATTTGGGGGCTGGAGGAATGATGAGACCAGCAAAGGATTGTGAGGAAGTGTAGTTCACAAAGTAAGAAGGAAGTCAGAAGAGTGAAGTGACAAAGACCCAAGTGAAGAAAATGTGCCACAGAGGAGAGAGGGATACACTGAGCAAAGGGGATACACTTTAGTTCTGTGGCAAATAAAATGAGGACTGAGAATTGCTCAATGGTTTTAGCAACATGGAAATCATCAGCAAACCTGATGAGAACAATACCTTTGGATTGTTGGAGGCAAAAGCCATATTATAGTGGATTCAAGGCAGAATGGAGGATAGCTATTGAATACAGCAAGTATAGACAACCTTTCAGAGATATTGCCATGGATGGAAGCAAAAAGATGAGGCAATGGCTAGAGACGGACAAGAGTTTTGTGTTTTAGTAAGAATGTAAGAAATTACAGCTTGTTTACATGATGATGGGAATGACCCAGTAAGGAGGGGGAATTTTAATAATGCAGGAGAGAGAAGGCTAATTTCAGGAACTATGTCCTTGAATAGAAGAGAGACGATGGGATCTAGTGTAAAAGTTGAGATTTGGGACTAAAAGGAACACAGATTGCTCATCCATAGCAAAAGGAGGGAAAGCAGAACTTTCTGGTGTCAAAAATCAAGAAACAGCAAAATTAAAAGCACCAAATAAATAAAATAGTACTAAGAGTTTATTGTGCACGTAAGAACAGGGAGTTTCGCAACTCCCATTGTGAACTGGGAGTTTTCAAGTTCAAAACTGATATGAGGGACTTCCCTTGTGGCGCAGTGGTTGAGAATCCTCCTGCCAATGCAGGGGACACAGGTTCGAGCCCTGGTCCGGGAAGATCCCACATGTCGCGGAGCAACTAAGCCCGTGCACCACAACTACTGAGCCTGCGCTCTAGAGCCTGCAAGCAACAACTACTGAGTCCACGTGCCACAACTACTGAAGCTTGCGTGCCTAGAGCCCATGCTCCGCAACAAGAGAAGCCACGGCAATGAGAAACCCGCGCACCGCAACAGAGAGTAGCCCCCCGCTCACTGCAACTAGAGAAAGCCCACGTGCAGCAACAAAGACCCAACACAGCCAGAAGTAAATAAATAAAATAAATAAATTTAAAATAAAAAAATAAATAAAAATATATAATGAGATGTCTTTAAAAAAAACTGATATGAAACTCAGTGGCACGATGTTAGAGGTTGAGGAAGTGGTTTCAGCTTTGCAATAATTGGTTATTACAACGGATGTTTCAAGATGACAGGGGACTGGTTAAAAGTGATTACCTTATATCACTTTAGGAAGATGACTAAAGTTTCTCTTATGATCATCAGAGACATTTACAAAAATAATCTAAGTTATGTTCCACTTTTGTTCATTAAATAAGCTTGATTTAGTTTTGCTTAGGTGGCTTAAATGGTTTTGCATGCTAGGGAATTTTCAAGTCTGGTCTCCATTTTGTATTTAAATTTAATAATTCCCCCCTTTTGGCCATTCTCTGAGCAGGCTGAAAGTATGACCAACTAGCAGGGCATTACTCTCAGTTACCACTTCCAATATAGTCAGGCCGAAGAAAAACATAATCACTGTTTCCACTAGCTGAGTCATCTGGACAGAGGGTCACGTCATCACTGTTACCATCATTGGTACGGTCATTGTTGAGTTCTTCCAGTTGTCTGATCCTGGTGTGTGAGTGGCTGCCTAAAAAGGCATTTAAGACCCTTGAAAGAATACAACGTACTAGAGAGGTTAATATGACAACTATAAAGAGAATAATAGCCAGGGATTGAAAAGTTCCCTGGAACAGAGATTCCCAGGGGCCGGTATTTAACCAATTAAATAAACCAAATAGGTTACAATCAGATTCAGGCTTTATCTTTCTAAGTCAACCTACATTTTTTTGGGTAACGTGTAACTGGGTTTCTTTTTTTTTTCTGAGTTATTTAGAGAAGAACACATGATATACGAGTAGTCACTTGTCCTCATGATTACTTGGGACAGGATAAACATGAGGGGATATTTTATTTTAGGAGGTGATCTTACAGGTGAGCTTCCACATAAATAAGGCCACTATATGGTGTGGTCAATCAGGTAATTTAATAAAGGCATTTCTATGGAAATGAAAGAAAAACAAAGCTTAGTAGTTGGAACAAATTATAAACTCAGTTTCTGAGTTTGGAGAGCAGTCAGTTGAGAACATTCCTAGATTTGAGCTCGAAGCATCTTTAGATGGTGGAATGAGGAAAGCAGTTTCAATCTGATGGATTTTCCTTCTTTGCAGTTTGACTGTCTTTGATGTGTGTGCTGGTGAACTCTCTTGAGTGGCCCACACAGCAGCAGGCATGAAGCTTGCCCATATACGATCCACTGTGGTGGTTTCTCTGAGGTTTACAGGTAGATGACAAAACCTCAAAGACAATGGACAGGACTAGAATCTGATAACAGGTACACTATAGTTTTTCTATTAAAACATAAATTTTTTCTATAGTCATCCCGTTTTTATCAAAGATAATTACAGTGAAACTAATTTGTCTGTAAAATAAGTCTCGATCTATTAAATGTGGCTTGATTATTTACATAAATTTAGCAATCATAATGATTCTACTCATATTCTCAAATATGACATTCCGGTCAAAGCTTTGGTACTATCCAAGGGGCTTTGTTGGCATAAAGTCAACCTCAGTCCCCTAAAATTGTCTGGTAATAGGGAATCTCAGATTAGATCTTAAAAAGTCTCTGTAGACTAAGAAGCCAAGTTAAGGATTTGTCTAATTGTGTCTTGTTACAAAGAGAACAGATTCTTATTGAACTTATATAAATACATATATTGCTCTTTTATAAGAAGAGAGAGCAAATCTTTTGAAATCTTCTGGAAAACCCAAGTTAGTTTGAAGTCAAAAAGAATTCAGAATTTGATTTGGGGAAGTTCGTCAAAAATGTCAAAAGATTTAAAACACTTGTTCAAATAGGATCACAGATAACTGAACTAATACTCAGTTATACATTCAACCAAAGTGACAAAAGATTTCAAAGGCAAATACAGAAAGTTACATAGTCGTAAAAAACAAAGAAACAAACAAACAAAAACACCTAGATTGTGTAAACTTGAAAAACATTTGGGTTAGTTTCTACATTTCTAAGAGTTTTAGGAATACTTAATTTATATAAGTACTTATTTGTATTCAAGCCAATTTAGTAGTGCTCTTTTAAAAACATCACATACATGTAATATACATACATAAATATATATACACAAACATATAAACAGACACCTTGTAACTTTCATTTAAAATTTTTTGCCATGTCTCAAGTACAATAATACGAAACTCAGAAGAATCACTGGATCCAAATAGTGTTTCTGGCAGAAGGACTAAGTTAAGATTAGCTGCTCAGATGCCAAAGATTTTTACTACAGATTTTTTACTTGCATGCTGTAAGGATTTTTTTTTTTAATTAGAGAAGCTGTTTTTGGAGTCATTTTGTCTTTTAGAAGCTTCTGCACACCGATCCAAGAATGCATTTTCCAAAAAGCCAAAGGACCCTGTCCGTATTCAGTGTACAAACAGGAAGCAGGAGTTTTTAAGGGAGAAAGAGTTTGGATCCGGAGGAACCCATCTTTGTCTTTAGATTCCCTAAGATGTTTTAACTATGAGAGACCCTATTTTTCAACAGCCACTCCAAAACACAGGGAATCAGTGTTTCTTGCCTTTTGAACAGAATAGGATGACTTACCAAGAAGCTACAGCAAACAAAACATAAGTACGCACAATAAAGTCGGGGCACTCAAAACGCAAAGGGAGCAGAGCTCGGATCCAAGAGAGACCTGCCCCCAACTTCAGGTCGGTGAGAAAGCAGTGACCTCAGGGGCTCCGTGGGAACCAGCACCTGGTGGCCCAACGGCCTTGGAGTCATTGGTGACATTTTTTGACTCCTACTTCTGATGTCAGAAATTGTCAAAAATCCAGAAGTAGCAAAATTAAAAACGCCAGTTCAAGAAAACCGTATGAGTAAGAGTTTATTATGCATATAAGAACAGTTCGTGAACTAGGAGCTGTCAAATTCAAAACTGGCATGAAACTCAGGGTGTGATGTTACAGGGTGGCTTATAAAATGAAAATGAGAGAGTTGCTTAACCTTTACAATATTTGGTTATTACAGTGGGGGTTTCCAGACAGCAGGGGATTGGTTAAAAGTGATTGTCTCATACCATTTTAGGAAAATGGCAAGTTTCTTTACAGCACAACTTATAAAGTAAAAATGAGGAACTTGTTTAACCTTTACAATGATAGGCTATTACAAGTGGGGTTGGGGACAGCAGGGAATTATTTAGAAGTGAGTATCTCATACCATTTTAAGAAAATGATCAGGTTTCTTTTATGATGATCAGAGGCATTTAAAGAAAGAACCTAAGTTAAGTTTTGCTTGTGTCCATACGCTAGATTTAGTTTTGCTCTGTGGCTGAAATGGTTTTGTTTGCTCAGGGAGTTTTCAAGTCTGGTCTCCATGTTGATTTTCACGCTGGGCACAGATGCGTGTTGGTGGATGGATCTGATAGTGAGAATGCGCGCAGGCTCTATTCTGATGGCTTCCACCTTCTCAGTGAAATAGCGAGCCAAGATCATCAACCGTAGTGTACGTGGGGAAGGTTTGAGGAGAGAGAAAGTAGAAATTCATCAAATGTGAAAGTGTAAGTGGACCCAAGAGATGTAGTAGAACTGCCCACTGGAAGTTAGTGGGCGTGAGTTCAAGGCCAGGGGCTGTGTGTATCTCTCCCGTCCTGTTCAGCTGCATGAGTGCAATTACAGGGCAAGGGGACCGTCGGATTTAACCAGGGCTGGAATTTTGAGAGAGAAGCTAGCAAGGGGAGCACATACGTAAGGGTGTAAATATAATTATGGGGCCACAGAACTGAAGGTGGGTAAGGAGGGAGTGCGGCCATGATGGGAGGAGATGAGGGCCAGAGAGAGGATGGGAGAGGCTCAGTCAACTGCAGGGTCTGAGTCAGGGTTACTTCTTAGATTTGGGGAACAGACGGAGTGAAATGAGTAGATGAGATGTGAGGTCACAGAGTAAGATGACTGGAGACGAGGGGCTGGTGACTGGTAATGACAGTCAAGGGTATGACTTGGGAGGATGGTAGGGTGGGGTGAGATGGATTGGAAGCGGAGAGGTCAAGGAGCAGGTGGGCTAAGGTAGAAAGGATCCTCTACCAAGAATTATGGCAGGAAGATCGGCTAGGGTGATGGCCAGCAGGAGGTAAGGGCTTCAAGAACAAGGGGATGTGTGCAGGGTTGGCGAATGTCAGCAACGTGGAGGGGAAGCGGGTGGTAGAGGAAGACGGCGCAAGATCAATGCCAGGACTTTAGGGGGCAACGAGCCTAACAGCCAAGCGCACAGGCCAGAGCCAGCCTGCCGGGGTTTGCATCCCAGCCCGGACGGTGATTCTCTGTGTGACTTGCCGTAAGTCATGTGACCTCTCTGAGCTTCAGTCTCCTGGTCTGTAAATTGAGGATAGTAACCAAGCTGAAACACAATGGGGTTGTGAGGACTGAACAGACCCCAGTCCATGGCGAGTGCCACCCAGGTGTTTGTCATTGTCACTATGAGGGAGGCTGTGGATATGGACGCCAAAGCACAGAGCAGCATTTATGAAGCAGTACAAGGTCATTCAGCTCGTAAGTTGTTCCGGGACCGCCAACCCAGTCTGTCCAGCTCTGAAGCACTGGAGACACTACTCAGATGATAATGGAAGATAGTTACAGTCAGCACAGGTGACAGACGTGACGCTCCCCTGGCCCAACCAACTGTGAGCTGAGAGTCCTTTGCCCCCTTCTCCCCTCTCTGTGATCAGACACCCTCTCCACGCAGCAGACCTTCCCCTCAAGGCCCTGGTGCTCTCGGGAAAGCACCTGATGTTTATCCCTGCTGAGATGGGAAGGACTTGAAATAGGATGCCTCGTTCCCTCAGACCTTGGCTTTGACACAAAAGGAATCAAGTACCAACGATGGATTTCCCTGATGAGAAGGGGGTCCACTGGGGATGCTGCCAGGCCTTCTATAGTCCCCTTAAATCCCCGCCCTGCCTTTCCTCACGGCTTCCTCTCATGGCCAACACTGGCCTTGCTGAGCAGCCTCGGTGGACAGCTGTGAAGCCCCTGATCCCAGGGTGGGTGGCAGCAGTGGGCAGTAGCCCCGGAAGGTCCAGAAATGGGGGTCGGCCATTGGAACAGAGATCCAGTGGCCTTACAGGAAGTCATATGGACCCAGAGACGTGAAGCCACTAGCCTGAGGTCACACAGCTGCTTGCTGGTAGGCAAGGGCTGTGACCAGGTCATCTGTTGCCCAGCCCTGAGGTCTTTCCACAGCCCCACACTCAGGGACAGACTCGGGAACTGACAGCCAGACAAGGACTAGGGGTGTCATTAACCACATTTAAAACACCTTTTTTAATGAAAAGTCGTGGTGATGAGCCTTCCCCCTCACTTTGCTACACTGAGAGTTTTGTCATTGCACCATATGCCACAAGGACCAAGTATAGATTTTTGTGACAAAATTAGCAAGGCTACTAAAGACTGTTAAAGGAAATCATCAAAAAGCCGGAGTTAGAGGCAGGGCAGCTAAATTGTCCTCCTGTGCTCTGCAGCACGTCCAGACCACCCATCCAGGCCACCCATCCACCATCACTTTCCCACGCCATGCTCCCAGGTGGATGTGGCCTGGGACAGAAGAGCAGACAGAAGAGCATGATGGAGAAGGTGGGGGGAGAGGGGGAGGGATGATAACAAGCACGTGTCATATCCTGCTAACTATGTGCCAGGTGCACTCTGCTCTCCACAGCCCTTTGAAGCAGCTATTGTTATTATCCCCATTTCACAGATATGGAAACTGAGGCACAGACAAGTAACAAGATTGAAAATAAACCAGATCCTGGCCTAGGAAGATCGAAAAAGCTTTGTCCATCACTTTCACATTTTTCCCTCCTAGCTGGTGCCGACTTCAGCGCATAAACATGCTCAAGTGCTCCATTTTAATAGAAAGAGTTCCTTCACCTTGTCCACAGAATGCTACTGCTTCAAGAATTTTCTCCTTCTGCCACCAACTTGCTTGAAAGAGAAACAAATCCTCCCCATTCCTGCTTTCTTGGCTCCTGATACCGTGTCACTTCACGCAGGCTTCCATCCCCCCATCACACCCTTACGATGACTCCAGTTGAACTCCTAAGGGTTGGAACCAGCGCTCCCTCCTCCCCAGTCACCCTCGCTCTCTCCGTCGCTCTCCTGAGACATCACTGACCACCCCTGACCTTGGCACACCCTCCTCCATCATCGGTCACACCTACATCCCCTTCTACCTCTCGGAAACTTAGCCTCAGTCGCCTTCACTAGCTCCTCTTCCTTTGCCCACCTCCTAACTAGCTCTTCCCCAAAATCCCAAGAAGGTTTTTGGGCACAAACATTTGGGCAGTGGTTCTCAGCCCTGGTGAGACATTAGAATCATCCACCCCAATGCCAAAGGCTCTGAATTCATTGGTCTGGGATGCGCCCATCATATATATATATATATTTTTTTAAAGTCCTCCACACAATTCTAATGTGTAGCTGGGGCGGCAATTCACTGATATAAGACACTCTCCACATCTTGGAGGAGGGGGTACTGGGGACACACTCAGGTAAGAGGAAAGGGCAGGGGAAGTCCCAAGAGGAAGGCAGAAGAGGCTGGGGAAACTTTACCCCCACTCGAAGGGGGTGCCTGATATCTGTCCTGCTTCTGGTTCCTTAAGCCACTTCTAAATCTTTCCACTTCTAACTCTTCCCTAGTAAATCCTAGGGAAGCACCAAGCTCAAAGCAGGCTGCTAGGAAGGAAACAGGGAGTAGAATAGCCCAATTTCTCCTCGTTAAGACAGCACCATAAGAATCGTTTTATTGCTTTATTTGGAGCTTGATTTTTTTATATAAGATCAGGCAAAAATGGTCGTTAGTATTCCACACAACCACAGAGGTGACCCTTGGTATTCAAGGAAAAATAACATAAAGCAACAGACCGTTCACATTAGAATCATGTTCGATGCTACTTTTTTTCCTAACAGTCTTTTCATGATTCAAATCATTAAATGGGGAATTCCATTCCATGAGGAATCAGTGAGGCTTCATTCCAGGAGCACGGACTGGCCATCAGACCGACCTGAGTTTTAGTCCCAGCTTGACCGCTTTCCAGCTGAGCCACCTTGGACATGTAACTTATATAAAGGTCACTCAGTTTACTTGTCCATAAAACGGGGATCATGACACCCACCTCCACCACACCACAGAGCGGTCGTGAAGAATAAATGAGTCAACAATAAATGTTAGTCCTCTTAGTTGAATTTTGAACCTTGAATGTGACTTTTGACCTTGAACCCTGACTACACACTAAACATTCTGTGATAGCAGTTTGACACCATCAGTTTCTACCACTAGCACTTAGGGTGTCCTGTGGCATGAGCCTCATTTGTAGGCAGTCTACGGGGCCACCTGGCAGAAGACCCATCTGCCAAAATATCTTCTCCCAGCAGTTTGCCACAGTGCCGGGAAGCTCGTCGTTACTCACGTGACGGGACTAGAAAGCAGCGTTGTAAGGTGGGAGGGGACCCACACTGGGGTCTAAAGAATTAAACTGACCCCAGTTCTACAAATTTCTAGCCGCGTGACCTCAGGCAAACAACTTCACCTTTCTGAGCCTAAGGGTGCTCTGCCCACTTGCATATTATGGCGGGTCAGATGAAACTGCGTATGGCGGGAGCTCTGTCAGTGTCAGAAGAACCATGGAGAACGTGGGGACGTTAACTTGACATCTCCATTTCGATTTTTCAAAGGCACCTCAAACCCAACAGGATTAATAACAGATGCATGCCATCCTGAATCCACTCCTTCTCCGTGGATCTCTGCATCTTCCAATGGCACCGCCATCCATCCGTCCACATGGTTGCTCAGGCCAGAAACCCAGAAGTCATTAACTCTTTCCTCTCATTCACCATTCTCATCCAGCTTATCACCAAATACAGCCAATTTTCCCTTAAAAATATCTATGTCTATGGACTCCATCCACTCCTCTCCACCACCACCCTAGTCCCAGCCAATACTACTGAGATCTCATGATACCCCCTCTCTCTGTCTCTCTCTCTCTCTCTTTCACACACACACACACACGCACACGCACACGCATGCACACACACACACACACATTAAAGCTGTTAACAAGGGCTCCAAATGCTTTTGAGATAAATACCAAAGAAATCCTTACCGCAGCCTGGGCCCTGGCCTGACTCTCCAACTCCGTTTCTTACCATTTTTCCACCTTCAGCACTGGTCAGCCAGGTGAGGCTTCTTCCCATTCCTAGAAACCACCGTGCCTCACGGCCTTCCCACGTGCCTTCCTTTTTTTTCCTGGACACACTCCACTCCCTTCCCCTGATTAATTCCTGCTCTTCCTGCAGATTTTTGCTCCCAGCACCGAGTCACCACTTCCTCAGGGAGCTGTTTCCTGACCTCCCTGACCACGTCAGTCCCCCCTGTTATCCTTCCTGTGGCCACCATCATCTCTCCTCCATAGCACCCAGCATACTGGAAGTTTTATATTTTCTTGTAAAAGAGAATGTTCTGATTTCTTGCTGACCATTGTATTCACAACATGAAGCACAGTGCCTGGCACTTAGCAGGAACTTTATAAATATTTGTTGCATGAGTGAACATGGTTCACAAAGGCAAATTTGTAGTCAACTCTTAAAAGCAACAACAAACCCTCAGGTTCATTTTTACTTTTTGTTAAATAATTTTTTTTTTTTTTTTTTTTTTTTTTGCGGTACGTGGGCCTCTCACTGTTGTGGCCTCTCCCGTTGCGGAGTACAGGCTCCGGACGCGCAGGCTCAGCGGCCATGGCTCACAGGCCTAGTCGCTCCGTGGCATGTGGGATCTTCCCAGACCGGGGCACGAACCCGCGTCCCCCGCATCGGCAGGCGGACTCTCAACCACTGCGCCACCAGGGAAGCCCTGTTAAATAATTTTTGAACCTCTTCTGGGCCAAGACTAGTTTGGTGCCTGTTGTAATATCTTTATGCTAGAATGTCTGAAATGCTCTCCCATTCCTCTGAGCACACTTAGGCAAGCATGTCTGGTACAGAGAGAGGGTATCAGATGATCTGCCTTCCCCAGCACCCGATCCTGTTTCCCGGGATCTTCCCGGTGGCTGCTGGTAAATCTGCTGACAGCTCTTCCCTCTGGCTTAGGAGCCAGACTTGCCCTACGGAGGGACTCCTTTCAGAAAGCTCTCCTGAAAATTATCTGGCTGACCTCTGCTCTTCCTATTTGTAAAATCCATAACCAGTAACAGAGCCAGGAACAAGGTTCTGCCCACCGAGGCCTGGGTGGCGGGTGGGGAGCCTGCCCCATCAGCTGGGAGATGATCCTTCCATCTCCTGTGAGTGGACCCCTGGGAGCCCTGAAGGGAGCCCACGTACTTCTCTCTGCATCCTACCCCAGGGGGCAGTGCTCAGATATGGCAATGTTTGAGAGAGATATTTTTCCACAAGAAAATGAGCTTCTGACCCAATGAGATTTAAGCGGACAAAAGATGGAATGTGCTATTTTTTTTCTCCTAAGGTCCTCCATGTCACATCCAGCAAAAATAGGTTACTCGTACTGTGGTACCTATTGTCGAAACGCTTATTTGTACAAAAGGAAATGCGGGGTCGGGGCAGAGGCTAACTGGCAAGGAGGGGGTTGGAAAGGGAAGGAGAAATGAAGGAAGAAAGCAGAAAGAAGGGAAGAGTAGAGAGAAGATACAAAGAGAAAGAGAAATGATGGAGGGAAGGAAGCTCATTCAGGGGAATTTTTTTTATTAAATTCCAACCCAAGGAAGCTGTGTACACAGGCTCCCCGTTTTCTCCTCCTGAAGCCCGAAGGCAAACCAAGATGCTGTGTCAATTATAGAAAAAATCAATGAAGATACTGTTCAGGAGTCCTTTTCACCATTCAGCACGGATGGTATCCTTCACTTTCTAGCACTGATTCATTTACTTTCAGCCTCTCTGGGGGCTGCTGACATATTGCTGTCTCAGAAGAATCGGAAGCAAAATCACCTTTGTTTCTTCCTGCAACTCATTCCTCTGTACGCTTTGTTAGAGGAGTTATGTGACCTCGCTAGGCCTGTAGGGCTGAAGGGCGAGACCTCAACGGATGAAGCTGAGGACTTGGGTGCCTCCTTCCACCAACCTGGCATCCCCTCTGAGGTGTCCAGGGCCCCACAAGGCCTCCAGCCTGTAGGCTGAGAACCTCTCATAGTTTCACAGCCCGTTCCCTTCACTGTATCTGTCTGGATGCTAATAAATTAAAACCTACCCCAGTGCTAGGACCCTCCCAGCTCAATAGCATTAAGGAAGGAGCCTTCTTAGAGAAATAAAGCCATATTCCAAAACAATGGCATTGATGAAGGAGGTGTAGGCATTACAACGCGTGAAGAACGTCCCAGATGCAGGCCTTGTAGGTAAGGTATGGCGGCCACCTGTGTGGCTGAAACCCACCATTACAGAGTCATTCATTTGAATTAAGTAATACTCTTCTCCTTTGGGTCTCTTCGGATTTCAAACATTTCTAGGGAGGTCAAACCTTCTGTCCCTGCACCGGTTTCCTCTTGCTGCTGTAACAAATTACCAAAAACTTATGGCTTAAAACCACACAAACTTATTCTCACAGTTCTAGAGGTCAGAAGTCTAAAGTGGGTCAGCAGGGCTGCCTTCTTTCTGGGGGCTCTAGGAAAGGATTTGTTCCTTGCTATTTTTAGCTTCTAGAGCTGCCTGCATTCCTTGACTCATGGCCATCTTCCTCCATTTTGAAAACTGCATCATAGCACCTTCCAATCTCTGTCTCTGTCTCTTTCTGTCTCTCTGTCTCTGCCTCTGTCTCTGTCTCTCTGCTTCCATCATCACATCGCCTTTTCTGACTCTGCTTCCTTTGTCTCCTTCTCTGCCTTTGACCATCTAACTTCCCTCTTATGAGGACTCCTGTCATTTCATTGGGCCCACCCCATAATCCAGAATAATCTTCCCATCTCAAAATCCTTAAATGAATTATATCTGCAAAGTTATTTCTGCCTTATAAAGTAACAGATTCAAAGGGTCTGAAGATTAAGATATGGACATTTGGGGAGAGGCATTATTCTATCTACCACATTCCCCAATATTTCATATGAGTGAATGATGCAATCATATTTCTCCCCAGCTAGGTGACAGGGGAGATCAGGGGAGACACTCAAGAGCTGGGTAAGAGAAGAACATTAGGTACTAACAGGGGGTAGAGAGTGAGGAAATGAGAGGTGGAAGTGACACAGTGTTGACTTCAATAGCTTTTTTCCTGATTTTACATGACTAATATTCAAGGAAAAAAGTACTCAATAGAATGGACCCCATTCTCCCCAGATGATGGAAGAAAATAGATTTATCAAATTCTGGTATTTTTCTATGATGAAGTATTACTCTGACTAAAATAAATAAATAGATAGATAAATAAATAAGAATGAGCTACTGGTACATACAACATGATTGAATCTCAAAAATATTTTGAGTGAAAGAAACCACGCACAAAAACTGTATTCTGCATGATTCCATTTATAAAGAGTTCAAGAACAGGAAAACTAATACATGGTGGAAAAAATCAGAACAAGTGTCTATGAGAGGTGGGAATTTCTTGATGGAGGCATAAGGGAATGTTCTTGGTGATGGAAATGTTCCAAGTCCTGATGGGGGTTGTGGTTATACAGGTGCATACATTTATCCAATTGTACACTTAATGTCTATGCATTTCTCTGTATATAAATTTTACCTCAATTAAACAATTGTTTTAAATAGTGAGGAAACTTAGAGAATAAATTGAAAGACTCAAGTATACATGTGCTCAAACTTCTAGAAGAAGGGAACTGAGGAACTGATGGCAAGGCAATATCCAAAGAAGACATGGCTAGGAATTGGTGAGAGATGATGAATCCTCAAATTGAGGGTATATACCAATTGCCAAGCAGAATAAACAAAGAGAAATCTCCACTTAGACACAGCATAGTGAAACTATAGGATATTAAAGACAAAATCATAAAAGCTGTAAGAGAGAGACGAAGGTAGAAAGAGAGAGAGAGAGAGAGATTAACTACAAAAATATGCTCACTAAACTGACCTCAATCTTTTCAACAGCAGCAATGGATGCCATAAGACAGCAGGACAATATCTCTCAAAGTGCTGAAGGAAAATGTAACAAAAAATATGTACTCTGCTAAATGATCAAGAAAGAGCAAGGGCAAAATAAACACATCCTAAGTGTACAAAAAATGAATAATTAGTTTTTACCACCCACACCCCCTCTCTGCATAAATCACTTAACAGGTGTTTTTCAGCAAAAAGAAAAATCAAACTAGAGGTAAGATGTGGGCTACCCAATGAACTCAGAAATTATAGAACACATTGGCAACTTTCATTAAGTAGTAACTATAGTCAGTCAAAGAGACATCTCGCTTTTATTTTAAAAGGTAAAATAATTTGAAAGTAATATAATTAGTGTTCATTGCAGAAAACTTGAAAAATACAGAAAGTTCTAAAGAAAGTAGAAACCACCCACAGTCCAGCATCCAGAGGATCACATCACTGTTTCCACTGACCCTGTATTTGTCACTGACGCCCTAAGCTGGTGCATATTCTTCCCCAAGAATATTTTGAATGACATAAATTATTACATTGCAAGGTTGTTACATAATGGATAAAACCAATCTGCCTTTTGATTTGTCTCTATTTTACTTTTCCCATAACATTGCTATAAAGATCCGTGCGCATATATTTTTCTATGAGTCACTTTTCATTATGACAAATCTCTAGCAAAGACTCTTCTAGGAAATTCTGACCACTGCCTTGTTGGAGCAGATGGACCCTTTAATTACTCTCAAATGAAAGGCCTTGGAGAAGTGCAAACAGCCCTGGAATGACGATGCCAAGAATACACAATGGGAAAAGATAGTCTCTTCAACAAATGATGTTGGGATATCTGGATATCCACATGGAAAATAATGAAATTGGACCCTTATCTAATACCATACACAAAACTCAACTCAAAATAGATTAAAGACTTAAATGTAAGATGTGAAACTACAAAACTCCTATAAGAAAATATAGGGGACGATCTTCACGACATTAATCTTAACAACAAATTCATGGATATGACACAAAGGGCACAAGCAACAAAAGCAAAAATAGACAAGTGGGATTACATCTAACTGAAAAACTTTTGCACAGCAAAGGAAATAATCAAAAGAGTGGAAAGGCAACATGCAGAACGGGAGAAAATGTTTGCAAACCATATATCTGAGAAAGAGTTAATTTCCGGAATATATAAAGAACTCCTATAACTCAACAGCAAAAAAACCTAATAACTTGATTTAAAAGTGGGCTAAGGGCCCGAACAGACATTTCTCCAAAAAAGGCACACAAATGGACAACAGGTATTGAAAAGATGTTCAATGTCACTAATCATCACAGAAATGTAAATAAAAACCACAGGAAGATATCACTCACATCTGTTAGGATGGCTATTATCAAAAAAAAAAGACAAAAAGCACTGTGGAGGATACAGAGAGATTAGAACCCTTGTGCAGTGTGGGTGGGAATGCAAAATTGTGTAGCCACTATGGAAAACTGCATGGAGGTTCCCCCCAAATTAAAAATAAAACTCCCATACGATCCAGCAATCCCACTTCTGGGTATGCATCCAAAAGAATTGAAATCAGGATCTCAAAGAGATATTAGCACTCCCATGTCCATAGCAGCGCTATTCATGATGTCAAGATATAGAAACAGCCTAACTGCCCATCATCAAATGAATAAAGAAACTGGGGCAAGTATATTCAATGGAATACTGTTCAGCCTTTAAAAAGAAGGAAATCCTGTAATAAGTGACAACATGGATGAACCTTGAGGACATTATGCTAAGTGAAATAAGCCAGTTACAGAAGGACAGATACTATATGATTCCACGTATATGAGGTATCTAAAATAGTCAAACTCATTGAAACAAAGAAAGGAATGCTGGTTGCCAGAGGCTGGAGGGAGAGACAACTGGGGAGTTGCTAACCCATGAGCATAAAATTTCGGTCATGCCAGATTAATAAGTTCTAGAGATCTACCGTACAATATTGTGCCTAAAGATAGCAATACTGTATTCGTACACTTAAAACTTTGCTAAGAGGATAGGTCTCATATTAAGTGTTCTTATCACAATACAATTTACATTTTTTTAATTAAAAAAAAAAGATGTTATTGTGAATCTGCCTCTGCCACTAACCAGCCAACTGCTTCCCTAGGCTCCAGGAGGCTCCTACGTGACAATGGCGTTAGGCAGAGGATTTATCAGGTCCTCACTGCTCTGACCTTCAGTGATTCTACAGCCCAATGAGCAGCCCTGACCCTCTCTAGAAAGAACTCTTCCCTCCCCTAGAAAAGGCCCTGGCTCTGACACAGTGGAAACTTCTCCCTAGTTCCAGCTCCCTGGCCAAGTGACACCAAGAAGCAAGAGCTGCTTGCAGAGAGGTGAGACTGAAACCACACGCCTGGGTGGGATCGGGTTTCCCTGGCAAAGACTGACCCTGACGCCCAGGCTCTGCTCACGGCCTGGGCTGCTGGTGGGAGGCCAGGGCAGCTCCTCTCGAGTTCACATCCTGGGGCAGAAGACGGCCTGTCTCCGCCTCTGGCCCTTCACACCAAACAGACCCACGGGCAGATGTTCTGGTGCAGTGCTTCCCACAAGCAGATGCCAGGGAGGCAAATCCTCTGGGGTCTGGGAAGAGGCATAAAAAGATCTGCAGGAAAAATCTGTTTTCACCTTTAAAATGCATGTGCTTTTTGTATTTTATTCCATACTCTTTCCATATTTATTTTAGTGTAAAAATCTTTCCCTCATTCTTCAAGTAAAATTGGTACCCCAGGAAAATGCATTTCTCTTGTGCTTTAAGTACCCCCAGCACATACGACACCTCCCATGGAGGGTACACATAGCTCAGTCAGCGAAGCAGGGGGTCCCTCAGGACTCCTCCCCCCACCCTCTGTGCTGGCTCTCAGCATCTGCTTCTGGTCCCCAGTTGTCACTCCTGCATTTATACTTGGTCGTCTCTCAGGCTCACAGCCTTGGCAGTTCCTTCAACCCAGACACACACCCCCCCTTAGTTCTAAAGGACGCCGTGTTGCTGTCCTTAGACCCACAGAACCCTACTTCCCAGCACCAGAGAGGAGGGGGCATTTCTGACACCACCTCCCAAAATTCAGTGCCCAGGGGACAATGTTGGATCAGGACACCCTGGCCAGACCCCTCCCCCCAACATTTGTATGTAGATAAATCTGGCCAAAGAGAACACCTAGGGCAGCTGGAGAGATGAAAAATGGGGTAGGGTGGGGCAGAGGGTTGAGCAGAGCAACAAAAGAACAACTTACGAACTGGGATGCTGCTGGGAGAGGTGTGGTGGCAAAACCGCGCGGCAGGCAGCCAGCAGCCCCGATACCTGTGCCGGTTGTCTCTCCAGGGGCACCAGGTGTTCAGTTCCGGTGGGGAAGGGCTGGCATCTCCCACTAATGTTGGTCCAGGCAGAAGCTGACCCACCTCTCCAGAGAGAAGCCAACCCAGCTATTTGGGCCCTTGGGAAAAACCAACTATCAGCATATTTTGCAAAAACATTTGCTCAAAGCACTGATGCCTTAGAATCATGTTTCCTTCCCCCTCTACTCCAGGAGGGACAGCCTGGAATTTTCCTGATGGTTTCAGCCAGGAATTTCCAAAAATCAGTGGTCTCCAAAGTTTTTTGATCATTCATCTCTGTTAGTAAATATGTTAGATGCACTCTTAATATATGTGTATCTAAAAACTTATAAATTATATACAATGGTACCTATATATTTGTACATTATAAAGCGTATTCAAAAATAGGCATCTTTGAAGGATGAGTTGAAAATTAAATACAAATAAAAGATCTAATGTTTCTTTCTCCAGCCAATTCTCTGGTACAATCCAGGTTGGAGGCCACAGCTATAAGCAACCTCGTTGTCTGTTACTCTTTTGTTCTTTAAATTTTGTTTGAGGTTCTGTGCTTCTTTTCAGCCATTAATCTCAGACAGGAATGCCTTTGTCACCTGGATGAATGTGTCTGACAGTGGGAAGAAGAGATGAGAGGATTAACTATCGCCCTCAACTCGAAGGACCAGCTACACGTTCTACAACAATTCCAAGTGCCTAAGTGACCGCTCTGCACTGGCCCTGTGCTGGGTATGGTGGGCCAGCCAGAGCACAGAGTCTGCTCTCCGGAGCACTCCATCTCCACTGCCCTCCGCTACCCAGAACTCAGATTTGGAGCAGCCAGGAAGCAAGAGAAGTGATGGACCACAGGGCGATGACAGAAAAGCGGAGAGGTCCTGGGGTCTAAGCCAGTCTCTGAAGGATGGGCAGGACACTGACATGTGGGATAGGGGGAAATAAGACTCCCAGCAGAGGGGCTAAATGTCTCCAAACATTTAATAAGATATGCCTTAAGGGGCGGCCCTAATGAATATCCTGTCCCAAAGTCTGCTGGAAACAGGAAAGCACAGGAAGAACATGCCGCCGCTTTGAATCAGGCCTGGACTCCAGTGCTGGCTTTTCCACCTTCTGGCTGTGTGACCCAGAGAAAGCCACTTCACCCCCTGAGGCACAGCTATCTCATCTGTTAAATTCAGATACTATAGCTCTCAGGGTTGCTGCGAAGTGCAAAGAAAATCACACGCATCAGTGTCCACTTCGGTGCACAGTGAATGTGAGGTCCCTGTAGAGAACAGTGCTGGGGGATGACCACGGAAACAGGAGTCCCTCTGGACTGACCATTCATGAATGTGTGCCACACCTTCCTGACCAATTTGTATTTTCATTCTGGCCCATCTTAAGGCCCAGTGAGTGACCATCTGTGTTGCAGTTAAGAACACAAAGTCAGAAAGCAGACTCCCTCAGTCCAAACCCTGCTCTCCCATGCGCTGCTGCACGCCTGTGAACAAGCCCCAACTATCTCAGCCTGCTTCCTTGTTAAATGGGGATGGATGCGTTCATTCAACAAGTATTCGTTTTGCACCTGCTGTGCACCAGACACTATTCTGGCACATACAACAATGCTGAGGATACAGCAACGAACAAAACAGATAAAGATCCCAGGTCAGAATATGTACAAGATGAGTCTGGATCATCGTGTCACCCCAGAAAACAAGGCAGCCATCCGAAGTCCTGTCAAAAGATCTTGGGACCCAAACTGAAGGGGCTTCCACTAGCTGAGGAACAGCATCAATAAGACTAATGCTGGCAATGGATTGAAGCGCATCACATTTGTAAAACTCCATCAGTTCATACTCATGGGAATTTCCAAATGGCCACATTATGATGATGCTAGATGTATTATTCTGAAAACTGAAAAAAATCAAGCATTTAATTCAACTTTCCTAAATGAGCTGTATCTCAAGGTAACTCAAGAGTTGATGCGGGGGGCTTCCCTGGTGGCGCAGTGGTTGAGAGTCCGCCTGCCGATGCAGGGGCACGGGTTCGTGCCCCTGTCTGGGAAGATCCCACATGCCGCGGAGCGGCTGGGCCCGTGAGCCATGGCCCTGAGCCTGCACGTCCGGAGCCTGTGCTCCGCAGCGGGAGAGGCCACAACAGTGAGAGGCCCGCGTACCGCAAAAAAAAAAAAACAGTTGATGCGGGGATGTTTCACTCTACAGGAATGTTCTGGAAAGTAAAGAAAAGAAATGATAAAATATCACCATCTTACAATGCCCACTGAGTCCATAAATCTGGGCATGATCGTCAATGGCCGCTCACACCCCACAAAAGAGATAACCGGACACCACGTGACTCCTGACACAGAGCACCAATGAAGTACTGCTGGCAAACAGCCAAAGCCCAAACCTGAATCTGAAGAAGCCTCTGGGTCTAACTCCCAGCTTGCAAGAAATACAGGGGACAGAGGAACATGTTAAATGACATGATGGGAATATAACCAGCAAGATCCAAGACAAACCACCCAGTTTCTTCAACAAAAATTACCAAGTGAGAGGGGTGAGAAAGAGGGAGGGGGAACCTATGAACTGAAAAGAAATAATCCCATGCAATCTATGGATCTTACATGTTCTGATACAAACAAACACACTAGTAAGAAGTCACTTGTGTGTTTGATGGGTACAGAGTTTCAGATGGAATGATGACAAAGTTCCGGAGAAGGATGAGGGTGATGGCTGCACGATGTAAGTGTACTTAATACCACCAGGCTGCACACTTCAAAATTATTAAAATGGTCAATTTTAGGTAATGTATATTTTTACAATTTAAAAAATCATTTGCGACTATTAGAGAAATTTGAACACTGACTGGATATTCAACAGTATTAAGGAATTGCTATAGTTGTATTTTATGTGTTCTTATATCTTAGAGATACATATGGAAGTATTTATAGATTAAATGGTATGATGGCTGTAATTTGCCTCAAATTAATCCAGTGGGGTTGGAGGGATGGTGTAAATGATACAAGATTCAGCAGGAGTTGGTGATTATCGTAGCTGGATGATGGATATAAGGGATTTATTGTATAATTGAAATGTTTCATAATACAAAGTTCTAAAAAATTATCCCTTCCCTCCCAGAGTTTACATGTGACTGTGGGAAAATAAACAAATAAGTAAAATCTGTAGATGGTGATGAGTGTTACGGAGGAGAAATAAGCCAGGAATATAGGAGGAGGTGCAGGCTGGAAACGTAAATTTGAACATTGTCAGCACATGTAGGTATTGAAGGTCATGAGACTGGTTTAGTCCATCCAGGGAATGAGTGTAGATACAAGTTAGTAGTCTGAGTTCTGAGTTCTGGGGTTCCCCGCAGTTGAGATATTAGGACGATGAGGAGAATCCAGCAAAGAACCAAGAAAGAAAAATCAGTGAGGAAGGAGGAAAACTCACAGGAGCATGAAGTGTTCCAAGCAGGGAGTGATCGTCCATGTCAAATGATGATAATGGCCCAGTAAGCTTAGGACTAAAGATGGACCCTTCGATTTAGCAATAGGAAAGCCTGATTAGAGTGGGTTCTGGGGAGAATGGGAGACATCAAAGCATATAACTTTTTTCAAGTATACAACACCACTGTTAAGTGTAAGGAATTGTATACTTGAGAGTTGCTGAGAGTAGATCTGAAGCATTCTCACCACAAAGAGAGGGGAGAGGAAGTTGACTATGTTAACTATGTAAGCTGATAGGTATATCAATTATCTTGATCTTGGCAATCATTCCAAGCGTATATGTATGTCAAATCATCACGTTGTGTACCTTAAATATATACAATTATACTTGTCAATTATTCCTCAACAAAGTTTTCTAAGAAAAGGACAGACAACTCTTTTTAAGGAGTCTTGCTATAAAGGAGGACAGAAGTGCTTCCCTGGTGGCGCAGTGGTTAAGAATCCGCCTGCCAATGCAGCGGACACGTGTTCGAGCCCTGGGCCAGGAAGATCCCACATGCCTCAGAGCAGCTAAGCCCATGCGCCACAACTACTGAGCCTGCGTGCCACAACTACTGAAGCCCGCATGCCTAGAGCACATGCTCTGCAACAAAAGAAGCCACCACAGTAAGAAGTCCATGCACCAAAACCAAGAGTAGCCCCCACTCGCCACAACTAGAGAAAGACTGCGCAGCTATGAAGACCCAAGCAGCCAAAAATAAATAAATGTATAATAAAAAAAAGAGGACAGAAAATTGGGGTGGCAGCTGGACGAGTGAATGGAGTCAAGAGACGAATTTTTTTTTTACTTTTATTTAATTTTTGAATTTTATTTATTTTTTTATACAGCAGGTTCTTATTAGTTATCCATTTTGTACATGTTAGTGTATACATGTCAACCCCAATCTCCCAATTCATCCCACCACCACCACCACCCACCAGCCGCTTTCCCCCCTTGGGGTCCATACGTTTGTTCTCTACATCTGTGAAGAGACGAATTTTTTAAAGTAGGAGAAATTAAAGTGTGTTGGCAGGCTGCTGGGAGGGAACAAGCAGAGAGCAACATTTTGATGATGCAGGAGAGGAGCAGGGCTGAACCACTGCCCTGGAGTAGGCGAGGCCAGGGACAGTCTAGTGCACAAGTTCCAGGGCTGCAGCTCGTCCAGGGGAATGGATGAGAGGGAGGGTAGATGGTATCGTGTTGACGCAACACGGTGGTAGAAGATATGCAGGTGCGGAAGCTCTGCTCTGGTTGCTTTTCGTTTCTCAGAGAAGTCATCGGGTGAGAGCGAGAATGAGGAAGGTGGTGCAGAGGCTTAGGGAGAGAGGAGAAGGTGTGCCAGGCAACCACAGGAGTGGATGCAGATGAAAGGACCCGGGAAATACAGATGGACCACCCGAATAATACCCACACCTCCGGCATAAAGTTGAAAACTTCAGTTAGATGACACATGAAAAAGTGCTTAGAATAGTGCCTGACACAATCAACACAATAAATATTAGCCTGTCATTTGTTATTACTAGGCCACTCTCCTAAATGCTCTTAATTCTTAATTCAAGAATTGTCACTATTTCTAACAGACAGGGTTGAGTGAAGTCCCATGTTGTCTCCATTTTACAGTTCTTAGGATGAAAGCCTAGAAAATAGCCCCTTCACCTCAAAACCAATGGAGCCACGCCCGCTGAGGCCGACCCCCTGCACACGCCCGGGAGGAGTCTCTCCTGGAAGGCAGCCTTGGCCGGCAGCGGGCACGGCCACAGAACACCGTGTCCCGCTTGCTGAGAGGAGAGACCATTCCGATCAGTTAGCTCCTTGGTCATTACCGTCCTTGCCTTGGAATTTCATTAGGACCTGGTGTGGCTCCTGGGCTCCCAGTTTCCAGGGGCTTAGAGTGATGCTGCCTGTGGTACAAAGACAAAATCGCAAATAGCTGCCTGGTGTGCAGACTCGGGGGACTCTGTAGTACAGGGTCCTCTGTGGTGACCTGCCAGGCAGGAGGTGGGTTAACTATGAAGATGAAGATGAGACATCCATGCGGCGACAAGAGCAGGATGGCTGGGGAAATGCTGGGTGCGGTGGTGGGAAGTTCTGAACCAGGAGTCCCAAGGCTTCCGATATTATCCTCGCTCTGTCCTGATGCATCGCATTACCTTGAACTGTTCAGGGTCCTTTTTGTGTAAATGGGAATGATGATGATGATGACGATGGGGATGACGGCTTTACTCTGATTCTAACAAAACACAGTCCCTGCCGTTCTAAAGTCGGTGCTACAAAAGGAAGGGAGGTGGGAAGGGGCACGTTTCCTGTGTCAGCTGTCTTCTGTCTGCACCTCCACAGCCACTCTCCACTCTGATCCACTCTGCTTCGTGCCCAGGGATGCGGGCCTGGATCTGGAGTGCATCTGTGGGTTCACTTGCCTTCTGGCTTTAGGTTCAGCTAAGGCAAGACCCCAGCTGGAGACCAGAGACTGGGCACAGCATGAAGTCAGGCAGTTGTTTGCCAAGAGTTGGTCACTGGAGGCCACGGCTCCTGCAGGCTGGCTTCCTCATCACCCACCCTCCCTGGGTTCTGGTGGCCCCTTGCTCTCCTGCCCTTCAGGAGGGGAGTAAGAGCTCCCCACGGCCGTTAGCCCTGTGGTGCTTCACATCCCTTACTCGTCTCCCTAATCCCTGCCCACACCTTTATGAAACTCTCTTCAAATGCCTCGTTTGGTTTTATCTGCTGTTTCCTCCTGGGACCTTGACTGAGTTCCTTTTCTAGTAAGGTCCAGACTCTCTTATCATCTCTCGACTGAGTGCAGGAATCACTGACAAACACTGACTAGTATTTATTGAACGGTTAACACATACCAGCTTCCACTTAGGTTACAAAAAGTAAAAAGCATCACTTACTGCAAAAGACCTAAAATCTCACTTGAAAGTCAAGGCATGTGCACATCAAAAAGCACAAAATGTGCCTCACACATGCTTGAAGAAGCTGAGTTCTTTCCCTCCCTACTAGAAGGAGAAACTTGCTTTCCAGTTGCTCAGCCCCTGGGCCTCTTGCCAAACTAGGTCCCCTACAAACCAGGTCCCCACAGAACCGGGAGGTGTAATAGAGAAACAGCAGGATGCCGGGTTGTAAGCTTTCCTACTGCAGCACATACTCTATCAGAATGTCCAGTTTGTTTATCTAGGTCCCCAACCAGACAATGAGCCCTGTGAACACAGGGACCCCAGTCCTCTCATCAACCATCCTCTTCTCCTCTGGACCACTGTGCTGGGCTCCCAACCGTTCTCCCTGCTTCAACCCCTGTCCCTGTCCTGTTAACTATTCCTCACGTGGTATCAGGAATGGCTTCCAAAATGACACATCTAATCCTGCTGCTCCACTGCTAAGACCACCCAAGGGCTTCCCCCTGCACCCAGGATAAAGTCCAGCTCCACATGCTACAGGGGCCTACGGATCTGGTGCCAACCTCACCCTCACCACGTTCCCAACCACACCAACCTTTCCGTTCCACAAACAAGCGAAGCTAAGTCTGACCCCTGGCCCATTGCACTTGCTGTTCCTTATTCCTGGAACGCCTGGCTGGCTCTTTGCTCTACTCTAGGCATCAGCTTAAACTCACACCCTTTATCACATCTCCTCTTACAGTTTCTACATCGCACTTAGCACCATATGCTCCCACAGTATTAGCACCATGAGAGTGGGACCTTGTGCGTGTCGTTCGCCACTAGATCCCCAGAGCATGGAACTTGGGCACAGAGTATGTTCTCATTACATAAAGAGTGGGTAAAGGCCTGCTATTCAGATGAGCTCAAAGATGCTTTGGAGGAATGTATTAGGAGCATAAAATTCTTTAAGTGAAAGTAAGGGGGAAATTAACCTGATGCTTTATGTTATTTTGGCAGGTTACTGACAAGAGCTGGCTAGCCAGAAAGGAAGAGTTGAGTCCACATGTAGGGGAAGTGTCGGGCTATGCCCCTGGGGGTCCTTATAAGAAACTTTGGGGGGTTGCCCTGGTGGCGCAGTGGTTGAGAGTCCGTCTGCCGATGCAGGGGACACAGGTTCGTGCCCCGGTCCGGGAAGATCCCACATGCCGCGGAGCGGCTGGGCCCGTGAGTCATGCCCGCTGAGCCTGCACGTCCAGAGCCTGTGCTCCGCAACGAGAGAGGCCACAACACTGAGAGGCCCGCGTACCACAAAAAAAAAAAAAAGAAAGAAACTTTGGGGAGCTTCTGTCCTTCACATAGGTTGGGTGGGGGCAGGGAGCTGTGCAGAGCCACTTCACTCTCTTCTCCCCACTCCCCTTTATTTTCCTTTCTCTCTTTCAGTCTTTCCTTCATCTTCTCCCATGGGTAATGAAACACTGGCCTCATCTAGCACTACTGCCTCTCTTTAAGACTTCAAAAGTCTCTCTTTAGGAGGTCCCAGGGACATCAGAGGAGGGACCAGATTTTTTTAAAAACATAAACATCAGAGTTTAAACAATGTGGCATGGCATTATGTCAGTTAAGATGCCTTTGGTCAAATTAAGCCCAGACTCAACTGGTTTAAACAGTAAAGAAGATTTATTTTCACATATAGCTAGAGGTCCTGGTAAAGGGAAGCTGCTAGATCAGTTAAATCAATTCCTTGCAATATCCTCAAGGACCCGGTTCCTTCTGACTTTCTACCTTATCATCCCCAGTGTTAGATTTGTCCTCAGCTATCTCCCCTCATGGTCACAAGGTGGCTGCCACCATTCCAAACCTCATGACAAACATGACAATGTCCAGGGGAAGAAGAGTGACTGCTTTTCCCTCAGGTCTCATTTTAAAACAGAGGTAATCTTTCTCAGAAACTCTCCCAGACACTTCCTTTCATGTCCTATTGGCCAGAGCAAAGCCAAATGTGGCAAGAGAATGAAATCACCATAGTGAGATTAGACTCATCGAGAATTGTTCTTGAGCAGGAGATGAGGGTTGGGGAGTTTGCCAAAGTGCCTATTCCAGGTACCAGCCAAGAATCTCACGCCATTCTGAGGTTATTAGGTAGAAGGTGCATAGTTAGCCAAATTTCAGTGTAATGACCATTGTGAAATGCAGAACGCAAAAGATTGCTAGCCTATAAAATAATGGGAAAATATATCATTGATGAGAACAGAGAAAACAAGTGCCTAATTCTAACTCTTTGGTAGAGAGTGGGGAATGAACAGGAAACTGGGGATGCTTTCTCAGAGGAGATGCCAATAACAAAGCCAAGATACCTTGATATTTACTGTATGCCCAGCACAGAGCCTGGTGCGTTACATAATTAACTCATTTAATCCCTTCAATAGTCCTATGACGTATGTACCACTCTTTCCCATTTGAGTAAGGAGACTGAGGCATGGAGAAGTTAAATAGCTTTTCCCAGGTCACCAAGTTAGTTAACTGGCCTCTGGATTCAAGTCCGGGCAGGCTGATTCCAGACCCGTTCTTTTACTCAGTCCCTGGACTATTCGTTCTCCTTAATCTTGAGAAAGATTTCCAAAGGGACAAGCATAAGCTCCCCATGTGTTTACACTGAAGTAGGAAGTCTAGGCAGAAGTGACAGCAAATAAGATGAGTTGAAGGAGACAAGAAGGTTCAAGTACACCTGCTAGAAAGTGATTACCTGGTTCAGGTAGGAGATGGTTAGGAATTTGGTTAGGTGGTACAAAAAGAAAGGAAGAGGCAAATTGAAAAAAATATACAATTTTCAAAGGAAGAAATACTACCACTAACACTGATATAATTGATTATGGGTATTACCAGAACAGAAGTTCATGCCAGCAGATCTTAAGAAAATAGAATGTCTATAAAGGATTCACAGGACATAGAACCAAACCTAGAAAGCCATTCAGTGTCCATGCAAGTTGGCTGCCAAAGTCACTCTGGTAGTTCCTCAGTCTCTTCCAGTCAATGTTCCCCATGTTCTCCCTCCACGTTCCAAGGGAACTGAGAGCCTTTCTCCTTGGTCACCGTAGGGGCAACCAGCCAGTGGATGGGTGGACCCACTTCTACTCCAGTTAGTGCACAGAGCACAGCCTCGAACTGCTTCCCTACCAGAGCTACGGGCAGGGCAGTGTCAGCCAAATGGGGTGACCATGATGTAAGCCTAGGTAAAGGAGGAAGAAGATTCAAGGCTGATTTACAGGATGAAAAGGATGAGGCCCTTGGGAGTGACGAAATGGTTGGGAAACATTTAAAAGAACTAGTTTGTAGGAGGAAAGAAGATGATGTGTTCAGTTTCGAACAAGTTAGGTTTAAGAAGATGGCACATCCAAGAGATGGCATTAGAGGGACGAGACTGGAATGCAGGTCAGGACTGTATACGCAGATACGAGACTCAGTCAAGTAGCTGATCATCCAGTTATTGGGCATGTGTCTATCCTAGGTTCTAGAACTGTCCTAGGTTCTAGAGCTGCAGCAGTGATCAGAATGAGGCCTCTGCTCTTGTTTGGCTTGCTTCCTAATGTTTAAGCCCTTGAAAATAAGTGACCCTTTGCACAAACCCTCACACTGTTCCCTGTATCCTGTGTGACCATGCAGAGAAAAGAGAGAGGTTGAAGTCATGTAATTTGGGAAGACAAAATAAAGATGGTGAAGAAGAAATAAGACTGGGAGGGCACCCTCAGAGAAGAACAGGGAACCGAGAGAATGTCATTTATGGAAGGAGGAGTGAGTTTAAAGAAGAAATTAACATCCATTGGCTCCCGGCTAATAGTGAAGGAAAAGCCACTGAATTTGACAGGAGGGTTGCCACTGGTTTTCGGTCCTCACTGTGCATCAGAATCACCTGAGGCACCTTAAAACATACAGATGCCTGGGAGCTACTGCCAAGATCCAGTTGCATTAGCAGCTGGTTTGGGATGTGGTCTGGGCATTGGTATTAATGGTTGCTCAGGTGACCTAAACGTGCAGGGCGAGTTGAGAAACACTGCTCTAAATAAAGTGATTTCAACCGTAGAGCCTAGACTGCAGAGAGTAGAAAAGGAGAGGGTTTTTGTAGTGGAGAGACTAGCAGTCTTAACATCAGACATGGATGTTTAGTCTCAGTCTCCTTCTGCCTTGCTGTGGGATTTAACCTCCTTGTGTCTTATCTATGAAATCAGGATAGAAAGACTTGCTGTGCCCAACTCACAGTTTCCTGGGGAGGTCAAGATGGGATAATAGATGTGAGAGTACTTTGAAAAAAGATTGAAGTGCTGTAAAAATGTAAGATTTATATGGTTGTCAGTTTTTTGCCCCAAAGATCGCGATTATCAATTGTAATGACCTACGTGGAACCAGCATCCCTTTCCACTCTGAGCTCACAAAGAGAGCATCCTTTGATAAGTGCTCACAGCCACTGTCTAGAGGTCTAATGCTGTCTGCAACCCTCACTTTTTCACAGCTAGTCTTACACCAGATCTATGATAGATGAAGTTTCCACAGTTCTGCAAATCCTACCTAAAATTGCTAAATGCACAGCCATCCAACATAAAACTAAAGAGTTGAAGGATACTGCTGTAAAGATTCAAAAGTTTGATGTTACAAGGTCCCCATTTAGTTGTCAGTCCTAATTGTCACAGAGAATGGGGAAGGCAGAGAACAGACTGGGGGACATCTGGGAGTGCAGACAATGCTGCAGGGTCAGAAAAGCCTAATTCCCCTGGAAGATGGGGAAGCATTGTCCAAAATCTAAGCCAAAACCAGCAGAATTCAGTAACCACCTTGGAGTCTACGTCATACCTGGATATGCCTACATACCTAATATGTGTCATGCCAAGTCTCCAAGAAATGAAGCAACCTTCTCAGCGCTCCGCACTCTGATTGCCCTTGAGGTAGCACCTGTCCCCAGGTGAGCAGTGGTACCTGTTGATGGTGACTAAGGTCCAATTGGGAGGCTTTCTGTAATCCTAGATGATCACAGAGGAGAAAAATAGCATTACAACATGCTCTCTACTCACTTTTGTTGGACGTTTTCCTTTGGGAAAAATACAAGATCAATACAATTCTTTGTGAAGGACATGGCATACATAATGGTTGAGTTTCTTTTTTCTAATGAGCAGCTTGAACTCAGAGCAAGAGTAAAGCTCCTCCATGGGAATTCAGCCAGGTGTCAGGTAACAGGTGTAAGCATCGGAGAGATGCTGGGGAAGATCAGTTACCTCCCTCTCGCCTCTGAGTCTGCCCTGGCTCCTTCTACTCGGGTTGCTGTTAGGGAGAAGGTGGTAATTACATTCTCTATCTGCCTGCAAGTCTCCACCCAACCTCTTCTACCTGCAAAAAAGGCTTACATCAAAATTGCCCTCCTCCAAACACAAGTACAGACACCCAAAGCTAGACACTCCCTCATCTTACACCACCTCCAACAGGACTTAGAGTCTTTGCATGTCAAACTACCAAGTAAAATAGAATTTTGAAATAAAGATATAAAGGATTCTTCCCAAGTTTACATCGATCATCTCATCCATTGAGAAGCCACTTTCCTCATGTTCAACCATCCTTGTAAAAAGCTGACCATGAGGAGAAAGGGATACAGAAGCCAAGGTGGACACTATATCCTTGACTCTTTTTTAAATGAGAAATATTCACTTTGAGGAAGCATCTTTCATGACCCAGTGTATAGACCCTAAGCTTCTGGCATGGAAGGCAACGAGGATTGGTGAAAAGAGGAGTAACTATGCAGTCATTAGGTCCTATATTAAAATCCCATTTTTAAAATAGCTGCTGTGAACTTGGCCAAGTAATTTAATCCCCCTTAGTCTCTTTTTCCCTTATCTGCAGCAAGGGATAAAATACTATCATATAGCATTATTGTGAACATGACACAGAACGTGGAGGTCCATAGTATATAACATGATGTAGCTCAGTCCCCCCACTGCCCTACTGAGACTGAGTTTTTCAATATTGGGAAGTCCAGTGACCACTTATTCCTGTGAATTTCCTGTGAACACAATATGAGAAATCTCAGCTAGAGGCATGCGCTTATAATCGGGAGAGGGGGGTCCACAGACAGGGGAGGGGATACTTAGCAGTCCATCCTTCAACAATTCCTACCATTTCCTCTGTGGAAGCTGTACTCACCAATAAATCAGCACGTGGTAGTGCATTTTTTTTTAATTACGTGGAAATTTTGTCGCTTTTTGTTATAATAATATACAAACAAAAGTGTTTTTCCCCCTGCTCTCAAAGATATGTTGTTGACAACTACAGCACAAGGAACAAAAAACTGCCCAAAAACTCAAGATGAAGGCTAAAATGAGATTTTTTTTAAAAAACACCTCCCCTGATGGTACCTGGGAAATGTCACTGTGGCTGCTCTCACCATGGATGATTTCCTTACCCACAGTCAGTGCGATAAAGAGACACAATAGACATAAGAATAGCTTAAAGCTTAACTGTAAGATTATTTTTCAAGAAGCAGTAGCTTCTCCAAGTATAATACCTTAGCTTCTAGAAAAAGTAATCACTGCAAACATTTGAAAAGTCGAAATTCTATACAAGGACCCAGGAGATTAACACAATTGAACGTAATAGCTCTTCCCAACGATTTCCTAGGGATTGGACCGCAAAAAGCCTTAAGACGGCTTTCCAAATATATTTTATTTATTCATTGAAGAAAAGGCTATTTGAAGTTCTTGTATTCCTTTCACATAGAGATGCTTCACTGAGCTTTATGAGAAGTCTGTAGGTGCAAAATGAGTAACTCCTCAGCTTCTGGAAAATGTAATCATTGCAAACATCTGAAGTGTTAAAATTTTATGCAAAATGTCTTTTGTAAAAGATACAGATAAATACCTTGAAACAAAAATCATTTCAAACTGGTCTCAGCATTTATGTTTTAGAAATTAACTCAGGGGACTTCCCTGGTGGCACAGTGGTTAAGAATCCGCCTGCCAATGCAGGGGACACGAGTTTGATCCCTGGTCCAGGAAGAGTCCACATGCTGCATGTGCCACATGCAACTAAGCCCATGTGCCACAACTATTGAGCCTGAGCTCTAGAGCCCACGAGCCACAACTGCTGAGCCTGTGAGCCACAACTACTGAAGCCCGTGCGCCTAGAGCCCATGCTCTGCAATAAGAGAAGCCACCGCAACGAGAAACCCGCACACCGCAATGAAGATCCAACGCAGCCAACGATAGATAGATAGATAAATGAATAAATAAATTTTAAAATATATATATTAAAAAGAATAAAATAAAATAAAAATTAATACATACTCAAATGCCTATGAATGCACAGAGCATCTCTGGATGGTAACAGTAGCTGTCTCTAGGGAGATAAGGGTAGGAGGGCGTTTCACTGTTCAGTGCATCCCTCCTGTGCTTTATATTTTGTATTTAATTAAACGTGTTCTCTTCAGTAAGCAAGCCAACTCGCGCATCCCATTCAAGGTGAGTGATCTTTCCCTACAATCAGTACTGGAAACTGACCTTCTCCCTAACCTGCACCTCAGGTATGCTATAGAGCAGAGAAGTTCCTTGCCTTCTTTCCACACTGGGCATCAGCTGTGTTGGGTGCTGTGCTGGCACTAAAGTATACAATGAAAATAAGATGCTGTCTCCTGACTGTCCCCACGGGATGGCTGGGCACCCCCCCCCACCCCTGTGCCCAGGCTCCAGCCCTACTCAGTTTTCTCCCAGCCACAGAGCAGGCCACCGCCTTTCAGATGTATCACTGTGGTCTTTTCCTTGTTGCCACGCACCCCCCCACAACCCTTGTGATTAAATGGCTTTTTTAAAGAGGCTAGTATGCATCCTCTTCCTCAGTAGCCCTGAGACACAATGACCAAGGGAGGAGGTTTAAAGCCCACTTCCTCTTGGCCCTGGAATACCAGTGGACACATTAAAGTCAGTAGCTGTGTGACCTTGGCAAGTTGCTTAACTTCTTTGAACCTCAGTTTCTCATTCTTGAAATGGCGGCAGTCATTATACCATCAGAGGGATGGAACGGAGATTGAATGAGATTAGTTATGTAAAATGCCTAGTATAATACCCAACACACAGCAGGTGTGCAATAAAAGTGAGATGACGAAATCATCATCATCTTCAATGGTAGTAGCATTAACTGGTTCTTACTGTCAAAAGATGATGCTTTCAAACTTCCCAGGCCTGCACATATTTCCAGCTGTCTGTCTCTGGACCTGCTTACGAGCAGTATGCAGCAGTAGAAAGGGTGGGCTTTAAAGTCAAAGAGGTTTCACCTTGAGCAAATCCTTAACATCAGTTTCTTCAGCTATAAAGTGAGGAGAATTATACCTTCCTCACCAGATCGGTGCAAAGGTTACAGAAAATGTATAAAAAGCACCTGGCACTTAAGAAGTGCTCTATACATGTTGGCTGTTTTCACCTTACTCTAAGGGGGCTTATTTATTCACTGGCCCCAACACGCCTTTCTCTCTTCTGCCTCTGCATCTTTTTTCAGCCTTGTTGTCCCTGACTGCCTTGCCCCTGTTACCATCTCCATCTCTGGAAACTTCCATGTATCTTTCTAGTTTCAGTTCCATCTGAGAGCTTTCATGAAGCTCTCTTTGACCGCAATGGCTTTTCCCACCTCTGAACTCATAAAGTATTTATCTTCTGTGGGGAAATAGGAGGTAGAAATCCAGAGGACCCCAAGATCTTTCCTCTGTGGCCACTGTTAGACCTAGTAGAAATGAAGGAGTCAGGCAACAGTGTACAGAAAGAACTCCATCACATGTGGCTTGGGGACAGTCCACTGGGAAACTGCTCTTTGGGAGTTTCCCAGTGGACTGTCATCTGGAGGGGTCACTTGCCCTTCCAAAAGTCAACTCCATGATGCCTTATTCAAGAATGTTTCATAGGGCTTCCCTGGTGCCCTAAGATCCCACATGCCGCGGAGCAACTAGGCCTGTGAGCCACAATTACTGAGCCTGCGCGTCTGGAGCCTGTGCTCTGCAACAAGAGAGGCCGCGATAGTGAGAGGCCCGCGCACCGCGATGAAGAGTAGCCCCCACTTGCCGCAACTAGAGAAAGCCCTCCCACAGAAACGAAGACCCAACACAGCCATAAATAAATAAATAAATAAAATTTTTTTAAAAAAAAGAATGTTTCATAACAGAAAATGGTCAATTTTTTTCATTCATAAATTAAGGCACAAAACAGGCTGGCGGGCCACTGGACACATCAGCTGACGTCCACATGAGCAGTCGCTGTTTCCATCTCTCTGTGGGCCTGACTCCAGCTGCTCCTACACCCATTCAGTTCAAATGCGATTGATTGGTTCCTCTCTACAAACTTTGGACAGTTCTGAACAGCACTGCTGAAGATACGGCATCTCATCAGGAGCCTTCGTGGGCTCTTCTTTGTGGCAGTCAACTCACACTCTTGCTGTTCCCCAAGCCCACCATAATCTTCCCTGCCTCCTGTTTTCCCTCTACTTGGGACACCCTTTCTAAAGTTCTTTACCTAATGAACCCCACTCATGATTTAAAATCCAGCTCAGAGGTTGCCCTCTATGAAGAACCCCACCACCAACCTCTCCAGACACAGTTTATAACCCAGTTACATAGTACTGCCAGAATGCTTACTCCTCTCTCCCCTCACAAGACCATGAGCATTATGAGGTCAAGAATAATTTTATAACCCCTGAGTCTGCATATCAGAGTGTCTGACAACCAACACATTTGATTTAATGAATTGATGAAAAAAAAAACAGAAATAAATGAATGTGATGTCATTTCTAACAAAAGACACTATCCCTCCCAGCTTTCCCATCCAAGTGGTGCCTATAAGTTATTCTTGGTAGGTATGGGTTGGTGAGGAACTACACATGGGTTGGTGAGGAACTACACATGGGCTGGTGAGGAACTACACAGGGCAACAGAGTCATGTTTGCAAAATGTGGGTACTTTTTGCAAACAAAAAGTGGGAAAGTACTTGTATCCAAAAATAACAACTCCCCTAGGGCTTCCCTGGTGGCGCAGTGGTTGAGAGTCTGCCTGCCGATGCAGGGGACACGGGTTCGTGCTCCAGTCCGGGAGAGGCCACAACGGTGAGAGGCCCGCGTACCGCAAAAAAGAAAAAAAAAAAAACTCCCCTAGAAAATATTAAGTCAAAGGAGTCTTCCATTTCTGTATTTCTTGTATTTGCCCTCCTGAACTACTATAGAGGTCTGGTTTCCAATGAAATCTGAAAAAGTGATATTTTGTAAAAGTACCCTATTTTTTAATTTACTAAGTAGCTATAATCCCAGGCCTGAAAAATACCATATTCAGTAGCTGCCGTTACTCTGTGAAGCAGCATTCCCAAGATGTTTTCCTCTGGTAATTACTGAGCAATCCATTGTCACCCTTAGGCCTGGCATAGGATTCCTGCGCCTGTTTACTTTCTGGCTAATTTGGTTCCTTTACGTCACATGACCTTCAGTGATCCATATGCAATATGGGAATTATCCTAGCAGGACTTTCCTTAGAGGGCTCGCAGAGGTGTGCTGAGCATAAGTAATACATCAATTTTTAAATCCAGGCAGAATGAGTCCATATCATATGTTCCAGGAAAGCCTGTAATGCTGTAAGAGAACCAAAGAGCTTCTCGATCTTTGTCATTTTCCGTAGGAAAATGCCTCACCAAGTACATCCTTTTCTATGCATTCTGAAGCAGGATATTTATGGGGTCAGAGAAAGACACTAACAACTTGCCCAAGCTGTTTAGCTCGTATTTATTAACTGCTTATTACAAGCCAGGAGCTGTACCTAGGACTTTACATGCCTTGTTTAATTTTCCCCAAAATCCTGGGAGGTTTTTATTTCAGTTATGTAGATAAGGAGCTTGAAGCACAGAGATGCTGACAACTTATCCAAGGTCACAGAGTCAGCGTTTGAGGTCCAGTCTGCTGACTTCAGAGCCTGGAGCTGTAACCAGTACTCTGGCCTCCACGGTGTGTCCCTCTACTTCTTGTTCAAGAAGAGTTTTTCCAATATGTGTAATTCCCAGACAGCTCTCATAAGATCTTATTCCCTTTGGCATTTTACACTATATTCATATGAGCTCTTTTAAAAAAAATAGTATTTATTCAAAAAATATGCTTCAAGTATTCATCATGCGTGGACATGTAAGACTTCTCTAAAATTTTTACTTAGTTAAAAAGTTCCATGGGGAAAAGATTGTGTCCTCTTAACCTACATTTTTAGATTTTGATATAAAATATCTTGAGTAGGTGCAAAATTACTAACTCTCTGTTCCAATGGAAAAAGACAGCTGCATTCTGTGCGCTGCTGTCCACAGCCAGACGTGTTTCACAGGGAGCTCATTAGGTCCTCAAACACTTATTAAGCATGTCTCTCCATAGACAGTATGCAGGGAGTATGCAGAAACAGGGCAGAAGAAGACATGGTCCTGGATCTGCAGGCGCTTACAGCCCAGGAGCTCACTGCTTTGAAGAATTCATAGCCCACAGACAGACCAGAACATCAGGTCCACCAAAGCCCATAAAACCAGAAGTTCAAGAGAGAAAGAAATCATAGCCAGCTTGGAAAATATCAACTTGCTTTATTGGAAAAGGCTCCTGAAGGCCGATTTCTCAACTCCAGCTTCTTTCTTTCCTTAGTGCTTACTGTCCTGGGAGGACCAGGCCAAGGGTAAAGCTAGGGGGAAGACGTCACAAGTTACTTGCAAAGGACAGAGCTAAAGAAACATGTAGATTGCCTTCTGAGCATCCAACAGCATGACCGAAAATGAATTAACTTTTATTTCCAATGTATATTAAAACAGATAACATGTGAATATGCTAAAACAAATTGAAACAGCAACACAAAGTGTTAGGCAGTGAGCTTTCCTTCCACCCTCGGAGGCAGCATCTCTTACTTGGTTCCTAAGTTCCTCCAAAAGAGAGTTCTGGGCATTTATAATGGACAGAGGTTTGTGATGCCCCAGCTCCTGGTCTAAGCTAAGCTAAGCTTCAGGGCAAAGTTGAGTGGCCCATCCTGAAGGCCTGGCCACAGGGATGAGTCAGAAAAGTGGGCAATGGAGAGTTTAATCAGAGGGAACTGCTCCGTCCTGGTTACCTCTGGGGCATGCTGGTTGTCTACGTGCAGGGTGCTGGGAGTCAGACACTGGGAGGAAAGGGAGGGGAAGCCGGGCCCTCCACACTCACAGCTCACCTTACAACTCTGCTAGGCACCACCCATCTTTTAGAGAGAAGCGTAGCATGCACTGGGCATAGGAAGCAGATACGGGAGAGATTACGGAAGATTCCAAGGAGGTTTTAAGCGCTCACAAGGCCCAGCCGCTATTTAGGGCTTCCTTGCTGGGGTGCTGGGGCAGGTGCTGATCCGTGGGGCCCGGGGCTGTGCTCTGTGGTGAGGAGAGAAGCTTTTAAATCTCTACTCCTAAAACCACTCTCCCTGCATCTCATAAGCACCCAGCTGCTGCGATCCTCCAGGACAGCAACTCCAGTTATTTATCTCTATATTCCACGATTAACTTATAAAGTAATGAATTGTCCATTGAACTAAGTTTGGGCCTCTGTCTGGCCAGAGACACCTCCTCGCCCGCACCCTCAGCTGGGAAAGCCATTGACGTGGGCTGCAGCCTTCCAGCCTCAATTCCCCTCCCTCTGCCACCTCCCCTTCATCCCTCCCTCTTCCGCCCCTCCCCCGGTTATTTGGGAGATTAGAGTTCATTAATTAAATCCTGTGCTTAGATCGAACTGTAACGTTATTCCAATCACATTTATCTTGCAGGCTGCAGAGGAGACGGCAGCCTCGCTGGAAACGCGCTGGGGAGCCTGAGCCGGCGGTCGGAGACGCACGGCGCGCAGCTACATCGCCACGCCGCCGCGCAGACCCTCCATCTTCCTGTTCAGCCTCCTGGCCCGCTTGCCCCTGCCTTGGGGGCCTGGCTTCTCTCTGGGGCTCCTGCCCGCCCCTACGCCCTGGCCCTCCGCGGCTCCCCTGCTCGGTTCCCTCCCCACCCCACCCCCGGCACATACGCTGACACGCGCGCGCGAACACTCACACACACACACTCACACACACTGACACGCCAGCGAGCTGCTGGCCGCTCAATGGACCGCTTTCCCCGCTTTTCCTGATCCCAACACAGCCCGGGATGAGAAATTGCAAAATGGCCCGGGTCGCCAGTGTGCTGGGGCTGGTTATGCTCAGCGTCGCCCTGCTGATTTTATCGCTCATCAGCTACGTGTCCCTGAAAAAGGAGAACATCTTCACCACTCCCAAGTATGCCAACCCGGGGGCGCCCCGAATGTACATGTTCCACGCGGGATTCCGGTGAGTGCGGGCCTCTGAGTGCCCTCAGGTATCTGGTTTATGGGGGCGGGAGGTCAGAGGGGGGTGTTTTGCCTTCTCCGAGACACTTTGGGCAAGAAAACTGCGTGGTCCTTCCATTCGTCTCTCTGATTCTTACACCACCACCCCTCCCGTGCTTTTTTTTAACCCAGAGCCCCTAAAAGCCGTTGTCCTAATCAATGTGATTGCATTCTCGTATTCTTCTTCGGCATCCCTTCCCCCATTTCAAAAATGGGGGGAGGGTTTAAGGAGAATGATGGTGGAGGGAGAGGCCTTGTGTGTATTTGGGAAGGGGCATGGAAAGATGGACATGCGTTAGGTGAGTGCCTACCCCGCGCCCCTGTCCGCAGACTCCACGGCCGGGCTCCGGGCGGTCCGGGGCGATTTAATGGCGCAGGCGCCAGACTCCTCTTGCGCTCTCCTCCTTTCCTCTCCCCAACCCTTCACCCCATCAGATGATGCGCGGGTCTGTTCTCCGGGAGCCCCTGGGGTATTCGACCTCCATCCTTCCCTCCCTCCCCCGCACACCGCGCCATCGCCCCCCCCCCCCCCGCCTTTCCGGGATTTCTGCAATTCCCCCGCCCTCTGCGGGAAGCGAGCCTCCTAAGGGCCGCCTACGCTCATCCCAGCTCCAAGTCACCAACGGGCGCAAGGCAGGACTGAGAAGGCTCCGGGCGAAGCTTGGCGCAGCTCGTCGAGAGCCTCTGCCCCAGTGTGCCCCCATAGGAACTCCCCCAGCAGAGCCTCTGAGGGGCGGGTAGGAAATACAGACTGCACCCTGTGGTCCAGGCCAGGCCAGAACGCGAAACCTAGAGAAACCCCACCTGGGCAGAGGAGTGGCGTTGGCCAGCGGCCTCCAGGGGGGTCCCCAGTCAGGGGACAGGGAGTGAAACCAGACCTAGGCTCGGGAAGGAAGAGGTTAAGGAAGGAGCCACCCCCAGCCTTCCCCTAGGTCTCCGGTTCATCTGTCCGTTCTACAAAAATCAATCCGGCCGGACCGCGGGGGCGGCGCGGGTAGGGCTAGCAGTGGTGCGGCAGCTGTCCGCGGTGCTGACTCCCTGGTCCTCTCCGCGCATCCGTTTCTAGCAGAGCGCCGGGCTCCCGCCCCTGCTCTCCGTAAGACGGCCATTTTATGGTCTTTCCCGCACCCGCAGGGATGGACAATGGAGACGGATTTCCCTCGTTTTCTTTCTTCCTCCCGGGTGTGTGTGGGGAGCAGAAGGTGGACCAGATGAGAAGGGGCTCTGGGGCGGGATGTAGCCAGTACGTGTTCCAGCCGCCCCCCATCCCCGCCCCGCTCCCAACCGGCTGGACTTTAATGGCTACCTTGGCTTCCCCTAGCTGAGGCCAGCACGTTTGTTTGTGTACTCATACTCCTCTCCAGGTCACAGTTTGCGCTGAAGCTTCTAGATCCGTCATTTGTGCCCTTTCCGCATTCTCTGACTCATGAACTCCAAGCCAGACCTAAGTGGACATTTAATCGGACAGCGTTTTTACATCAAAGGTAGGATAGGGGGAAAAGATCCAAAAGGTGTTCTGAATTCTGGAGCTCAAAAACAAAACAAAACGAAATAATACAAAACAACAAAAATCTACACACACACCCCCAACCCGAGGTGTATTTGCATTGTCTTCTTGGCCTGACTGAACAAAGGCTGATTAGCAATCTTTTTTAATTTAAACATGTGGTGCCCTCTCATAAAAAGAAAACTTCAAAAAGACCAATTTGAATGGAAGGGAAAAAAGATATTTCCAGTATCCTCCCTAACTTGAGCTTAATTGAGCACCATGATGTATAGTTAACATTATGGCTAATACTGCCAAAGTCATTTATTTAAAAAAAAAAAAGTTAAGTACAAAAATACCACGCAATGCATTTTCATTCCCTGACTAGAAATAAAATTTTTTAAATAAAGTAAAAAAGTATTGTCCCACTGAAACACAGAAGACACTACACTTCATCCCTAACAAATTACTAGTGAAAATCTCTGCCCAAATATATGCAGGTATTTTATGGTTTTGGTTTTTTACGTGTTTCTTCTCATTAAATTTTTATAGCTTTTAACATATTGTAAAAGCTACCCAACATTGTTCCTAATTGTCTTGTAGCAGCTTCATTTATACATGAAGGAGTTTTTGTGTTATGTGTGTGGGGTTTTGTTTTGTTTTGTTTTTTGGAGGTGGGGGAAGAAGGATGAGATTTATACAAAAGTATTTATTCTCCTCAGTGATATCTGGTCAACTCTTAGCAATTCCAGATAAGTCATTTCTCCTTCCTCTTTGGTGGGATTATTATGCTGCTAAATGGAATGTGAGCCATCTAGTGTATTCATTAGGGGTATGAATACTTATTTTACAAATACTTATTTTACCACTCTATTTAGGGTGTTGTGTTTTGGTCATAGAATTTCTAGTTATTGCACTCTTTTATTTTAATCTAATGATGGAATTAAAACAAATTCAGTAGCTATCCATGGTGTCATGAAAATATTTACTTGAAAGGTTGACACACAGTCACATGATTATGGTTAAAAATTTTTAAACATTAACTAGAAGTTAGTCCATGACAACAATTGATTAATTCTAAAACTCTGAAGTTCTTTTTTAACTTTTGTGGTTTTAATCCAATATTAATTTTATAGTCAGCCCAGAAATTTTTCATGGGTCGAATACAGTATACCTTTTCCCCAAACATATTTCTGACTCAATAAAAATATTCTTCCCACACTAGGCCATGTGACCCAAATAACCAGTTAGAACAATATTGCCTTCTCAAAACTTCCCTCCTTTTAATCCATTTAGGTAAGCTTTAATTAACTTTCCCAGTATCACTTTAAACTTACTTTACCTTTGTAACAGTTTGTAACGAACACTGTTAGTAACTTTGGAAGTTCTGGCTTAAAGCTTTCAGTTTATGTTTCTCTGTATTTTGTCAAATGAAGTAATTTTTAAAAAATAGGATTCCAGGTAAAATGATGATATGCAAAGCATTTAGTTTCATTCCTGCTATTTTTTTTAGGCAAAAGACCCAGGAGGTTCAATGTGGTTTCTTAGAACTGAAGAACCTACTAGAAGAGTAACATATGACCGGTGTCTCTTAAATATTTTAAATAGCAGAGACTTTAAGAGGATACGCTTAATTACACTTAATGCTCAACATGAAAGCAACCAGAAATTAGTACTAAGTATCACCCTTGCCTTGTTTATCCTCTGAATTCTTAGAATATGCACACATTTTCAGGATTTAAAATAGCTTCTTTTTCTAAGAATTAGGTTTCTCTAACTTAAACGGGTTTCTATATAATCAAGTAGAAAAATGTTCCGTTTTCATTATTTAAAGGACATTAATGAGATTATCATCTCATTTCTATTAAATATTCAACTACACCCGCTGCTATTACCATTTTCATATCTTAATAATAGTTAGTACCATACTGACTCATATCTGTTTGGCTCTTATTTGGACACCAGTGATGTTTGATATTCGTTGAATGCTGCAGTCCAATAGCAAACAAGTAGTCCCTAGTTACAAACTCTTAGCCACCAATGTTTGTGCATTAATGTGAGCTCTTTGGGGCCTGTGTAAATTGTCTCCCTGTATTTTCTGACACAGTTTAGCCTATGCCTCCCCCTTGATCAAATACACTTTTCAGGTAGAGCAGAAAACCAAAGAATTGGCAGCTAAAAACCATAAATTACAACATTTACAAGCTTCAAAGGACTATACCCAGAATTTGAGAGACTAGCACATGTTTGTAAATTCTGAAGCAGTTCTTCCTTCAATTATGAATGTATAATCTTTCTTGGGTTCAGTGCCTATGGTTCTTGTCTAAATGAAATAGCATAAGACATAAGATGGAAAATCAGTTCTTTTGAATGGGATATATTTAATGAATTTCTTTTTATTTTAGGCAAGAAATTCTTCAGCATGTCGATGTAATAAAAAATTTTTCTTTGACCAAGAATAGTGTTCGGATTGGACAACTGATGCACTATGATTATTCCAGCCATAAATATGTTTTCTCTATTAGCAATAACTTCCGATCGCTGCTTCCAGATGTGTCACCCATTGTGAATAAGCATTATAATATTTGTGCTGTGGTTGGAAATAGTGGGATCCTGACAGGGAGCCGGTGTGGACAACAAATAGATAAGTCAGATTTTGTTTTCCGTTGCAATTTTGCCCCTACGGAGGCTTTCCAAAGAGATGTTGGAAGGAAAACCAACCTTACCACCTTCAACCCCAGCATCCTGGAAAAATATTACAACAATCTTTTGACCATTCAGGACCGTAACAACTTTTTTCTCAGTTTAAAAAAGCTCGATGGGGCCATTCTTTGGATCCCTGCATTTTTCTTCCACACTTCAGCAACTGTTACCAGGACACTAGTTGACTTTTTTGTTGAACACAGAGGTCAGTTAAAGGTCCAACTGGCTTGGCCTGGAAATATAATGCAACATGTCAACAGGTGTGTATATTTTATTGCCTTTAACTCATACCCTACCAGATGGCAAATCAATATTGTAATCTCTTGGGGGTGGTAGCGAACTGATTAGTTAGTTGTTGCGGTTAGCTTAGTACCTTAGAATGAACGCTTATGTTTTGTAATGAATGAATGGATCATTCTAGGTAAGAAGTTCAGTCTCCTACCCCAGCTGGTAACCAAGTGTCAAATGGAGGGACTGGTGCTTCATCAGCTTCTCCTCTCCATTCCCTGTCCCCTTCCTTGGTGGTAAGCCTAACAAGCAGTCATGGAAATCACCACAAATCAATAATTTTCTTTGAATGGATAGCCATGTCCCAATAATGCCAATGACTAAAGTGGACAAATCAATTGGTTTTTTTTAAAGATGGAATCGACTTTAAATGTTCCTTTTTATTTGATAGTAGGGTGTTTGTCAGATGTCCAAGATTAGAAAACCACCTAGACAAATCAAAATTGTATAATCTGCTTTTATAATTCGAGATTTGAGTGCCAAAACATGTGAAAAGTATTTTATCAGCTCATCGTTATCCCTTGTAATTTGAAAGACAGATTAACCAGGATGCAATATTTTCGTCTAGTCCAATGAGTCTTAACTCTGGCTGTACCTTAGAATCACTTGGAGAGATTTAAAAAATACTCTTGCCTGGGCTCTAATTCAAGAGATTCTAATATAATTTGTCTGGTGGGGGAGGAGAGAGGCTCAGGCACTTGGTATGTCTTAATAACTCCCCGGCTGATTCTAATAAGCAGCCAGAATTGGGAGCAGGCATTTGTAAAATGCAGGGCATTTTATAAAGGAAGACTAATTGCAGAATTTTTTTCTTTAAATAATCTGAGGAAATTGCTTCAACTCTAATTTCCCCTATGCGAATAGCCCCAGTGTCCTAACATACTGTCCAGATGTTACTGCAAGTTAGAGTGGGTTCTAGGAGGTCTGGTAAACAAGGACTGTAATATTTTTATCCCATGGTAGATGGGTACATAGTAGTGTATCCTGTAGTCCTCTAAAGTCTTCCAGATTTAAGATCTGTGTAGTTGACCTCTCATATAAGGAGGAATTATCGTGTAATCAGCTGGTATGTATCTAACAGGTAGGGTGATGCCACAATTTACAGTCCTCACTGGAACCTTTTCTTTGAAAGAAAAAGGGCACTATTAAGAATTACAACAAAGACAATAGGCAAAAACTGGGACTGTTCCAGTTTCGCAGGATGTATGGTTACCTTCTTTAGAGGTGATATAACCCAACTCCTAAGTTTAAAGATACATTAACTGAGGTACAAAGAACGAGTTATTTACCCAACATCACTGCCCAAAATGGGCAGAACCAGAATTAGAAGCCAGGCCTCCTGCCAACCTGCCCTGTGGTCTTTTGACCATCGTTTTGCTCCCCTCTTGTTCTATTTAAGTACAGCTGTACCAAAAGAAACATCAGAAGCCATTCTAACTCCTTAGGTAAGAATATTAAAACAAAGACTGAACTTCTGAATTTCACCTGGAAGGGAAATGGCCACATGAAGCCTTCAGGTAGTGAAGAAGGAACTGCATGTGATAGAACCTTCAGGGAGCGGCCTGTGTGGCCCACCTGGCCCCCAGCCTTTCAACAGCTCGGGCTTGAACATGCTGGTTCAATGAAAACTTGGAGGAAGTACAGTCCATGAAAACCTGATTCATGAACAGTTTGATTATGCCTGCACAGCCAGTCATAAAGGCACACGTGTGTGCGTGCACACACACACACACACACACACACACACACACCCTCACTCCACGGCAGTCTCAGATATTTGGCAGTTTAGGTAGGAAGGCTTCAAATTACTATCTAAACGTGGAAGGAACAACCATAATTTAGCATTTTTTAAAATTCGGAAAGTGTGTAAATACTTTTCTTAGGTTCTGGCACGCCAAAGAAGGGCTTGGGAGCATTTGGTTAAGACAAAGGAACAGGGAATGTGACTTTTTTACGAGCGGGTAGAAAAAAAATAAGGCCCTACAATCTTTCCAAACCCAAGAAGACAGATTTAATCTCTAGGTTTGGATAAGGAAGTAACAGAGGAGGTCCCCTTTGACTAAACAACCTCCTCCCTAGCCCAAGGGCCCTTTATGTGTGAGAAGCACAGTCATTCTCACTGGTGGGCTTTTATGGCATCACCACTGAGTCAGAGACACCACTCTTTAGGACAACCCAGAGCAGGGATGGCTTCAAACATGTGTGACTTCTATAGTAACACACGAGCCCATGCTTAGAAAGGCCGATGCTTGGTTTAATACTCTGCTGTTGCCCTCTTGAAATTCTCAATAATTTTTAACGTAAGGGCCCACATTTTCATTTTGCACGGGGTCTCACAAATTATGTAGCCGGTCCTGCCCTGAGGTGTTCTGTGGTCTAAAAGACAGATTCAAAGCAAGTACTGGTTAAGTTACCTGGACAAATTCACTTCCCAAACCAGTCACAGTGACCCGTCTGACCAAAACCTTCAACACTGGCCTCTGAATCCACCTGTACTTATTGTTCCACAGGTACTGGAAAAACAAACATTTGTCACCCAAACGGCTGAGCACAGGTATTCTTATGTACACCCTTGCGTCAGCAATATGTGAAGAGATCCACTTGTATGGATTTTGGCCTTTTGGATTTGACCCCAACACAAGGGAAGATCTTCCATACCATTACTATGACAAAAAAGGAACCAAATTTACTACCAAGTGGCAGGAGTCCCACCAGCTGCCTGCTGAGTTTCAGCTGTTGTACCGAATGCACGGGGAAGGGCTCACCAAGCTGACTCTGTCACGCTGTGCCTAAGGACTGCGAACAGGAAGTGCCAAATGGCTGATTTAAAGTGCCCCAACTCACACTGAATAGACGACAGAATAGAACCCTAGAGAATGTCTTATAAGGATGGTCTGCCACTTAAAAGGAAAGATGTCTTCTCTCCCCCTTTTGCACTGCTCTTTTAAGGGTCTTAGCAGGACAGATGCTTGGAAGCCACCTGACTTAAACTTGATTGATAAAGGGAATGTTGCATTTGGAACTATGCTGCTAACGAAATGGTCTGAAGTATTTTCATGTTTGTATTTTAATAATAAACTGCCTCCCATTTTTTATGAGGATTAGGGCTGTAGTTTCTGCAGCTTTGCTCAGATACAGCCCTCGTAATCAGAGGCCTCTGGCCAACTTGAGCAGGATTTCAGTTTTGCCTGGGTGGGATCAGACTCTTTAAAATGATAACATAAAAGACTGGCTTGCGTATATTGTCTCTCTCTCTCTCTCTCTCTCTCTCTCTCTCTCTCTCTCTCTCTCTCTCCCCCCCCACCCCCCCCAACCACTCCCCTGACCCCCCCCCCCACCGTGGAGTTTAATATTTTTGCTAGGAATCCTATTGAAATAGCTTTGCTTGTATGTCTTGCATCTGTAATTGATATGTTCAAGGCTCTGGGTAACTTTGATATTTCATGACAAACTGAGCAAATCATGCTGGGGATCCCCTTATGATTACTTTTATAAGAAACGCCTCTTATGACGTTCTCACTAGTCCGTGAAGTCATTCTGCAGCAGCGTGGTTCCTCTCTGGCGAGAGGTGTATAACAGTGCATCTTTCACTACCACGAAGAAAGCCTAGGTCGTGGGCAGCATCTCATCTCTTGGCGTGAGGGCTGTTATGGCAGATCATTTTGTTGCCACGTCTGCAGGGCACTGCAGCCTGGGTTTAGTGCCTCCCACAGTCCCAACCCCAGCACTGGGCTGGGAATTCTCTCAGAATATAGAGGCAAGGAGTCAGCTTAAGAACCTGGAAGGAGAATACTTAGAAGTTGCTATGGATCCCATATCCCCTAAAGTGTTGTAACTATGATTAGGGCCTCTGAGAACCAGCAGGGTTAAAGCAGAGTAGATGCTCTGAGGCTGGCCAGGTCCCCATGTGAATAGCACTGAGGTGAGGTCATCTTGAGTATCACTGTGTCCGTCAGCACTGCTCCAAACTTCAAGACAATCGTAGACACCACATGCTCCCTGTTGCCACGGAAATTGGATCTTTACACCTACAAATTAAGCCTTTCGAAAGGAAAAGCCACTGTGTGGTGGCAAGATCGCTACTAAATAAACCCTTGGAATTGGAGATGTATAGGCCTGCTGCAGAGGAATTCGCTCGCTGTCCTCTTTTCCATTATTTCAGCCTTAGGAGTAGAAATCCCATCACTCCTGTCTCTGGCTTTTCACTGAGCAGCACTTTGTTCTTCCAGTTCAGCCCAAAGCCTGGCCAAGTTGATGTTAAATTTTAATAAGAGTTTCTTTCTTCTTTCCAAATACCAGTCAAGCACATTTATAATACATTGAGGTGGGGTAGCTTGTTCTTTTCCAGAAATCTTCATCTAGACTGCTTGTCATGTTACAAATACCATTTCAAATAATTACTATAGTTCAGTAATCAGCTCACTGCCCCTCCTTGAGAAGGTATCATCACGCCTAAAATCAAACCAAATTCAGTAAGGAAAGACTCAGTCCTTATGCTCATGTTCTGCCTGGTCCTAAAGGGGGGCTGTTTTATTCTAATTTTTTTCCAGAAAGCTAATCAGAGCAGGTTACATAGATCCAGTACTAACCAGTGAAAGAAAAATCATACAGGTGCAAACGTGTTACCAATTGTGACACATCTCACAATGTTGTGTGAATGGCAATCATCCAAACAGACAGGAAAAAACAGGAATAGATGTTTTAAAATGGAAAACACTAAAACAGATCGATGCTTGAAATAATTAGAAGGGGAGATATTTAAAACATTTTAAAGTTCAATGGTATGATTTGATGGGCACCGAAACCACATGCTTATTCCCTATCACTTTAAAGAGGAAAGTACTACAGTTCTCATGCTGTTCTCTGTTAGGGTCACTGAGAGACGGATAACTGACAGGAGTGTTTAGCTGGCTCTTCCTAAGCACTTAGTTCATTTGGTTACAGCTAAGTGATATTAATGCCAATTATATGAGCCAACTTCTGCCTCTGGAGTTTTAATGCCAATGTGCCCATTAGATTTCACTAAATATAAATATGTAAACACTTTGAACCAGGAAAGTTAAAAGAGCAAAAGACCAAAATCCCTAAAACCAGTTAATTGTCTGTTAGTGGACCATTTAAATTAGATATCAGAATGGCAAGTTTGGGGATTTTTTTTTTTTTTAAGTTCACGGAGATTTTGTAAATCTCACTTCACTCTTGGCTCCATTTTAACCTAGAGTGAGAGGACTTTGCCATCTCCCAACATCATTTCATCCATCACTTTCAAAAAACTTAAAATGTTGAAGAAACAGACCTGTCTCCCAGAACTAGAAGAACTTAAGAGATCAGGCTCAACCCCTGTTTCCAGGTAGGACTTCCTGGAGCTGATCCAAAAAGACCATACTTCCCTTTTCTTGAAAACACTCTGAAGAAAATCCCAAGTCCTCCCATAGTGGTTAACCACAATTCTCATAATTATAAATTCTTTATATGCAGCCTATATCCTCCTTTTGCAAAAATTAGATTCAATATGTGAGTAAAGCATTCATCCCAGTTTTCGGCATGTAGTCAGCACTCAATAATATATGGCAGCTTTTACTGTTATTTTTATTGTTAGTTATGCCCTTGGCCTACAGTTCCAGCATAGAGAAAAACAGCCTCTAGCTGATCATACAAAAACTCTTCTTGTTTTTAAAGACCATTTCAAAGATTAAACCTATATAACCACTGTCACGACCAAAACAGTTGGTGGGTCCCATGAGTCCAGGTTAGAAAGGCAGTGGTGTAAGTAGGCAGAACTCCCGGGGCTGTGTGGTCAAGAGCAGGGAGTTGGGCAGACGGGCCTTTTGGGTCCTCCCTCCTGATTCAGCTACAGGTACAAACCCCTGGCATTTGCATTGCCCTTGCTTTATTGGTTCTAGGTTAAGTGCATCCTTTTGCCAGAATCTTTGCTCTTTTCAGATACGGCAGAGCCCACCCCCAGCTATTGGAATAAATATCACCATAAAGCCCCCAAGTCTGTCTACACATGACACCAATACAAATGACCAATTCACTTGCAGAGGAAAAAAACCCACAAACATTTAGCCACCTGTTTAATGCTAGTCCCTCAGTTTTCATCAGTTGTTCTGAGTGTCATGTGCAGACAAGCAGATCCAGGTGAGGCAGAGTTAAGGTGTGGTATTATGAATCCCTCCCAAACCCAGAAAACATTCCCCATATTTGACAATTAAACATCTGTGCTTCCTCCGCCTTTGCTCCTGTGTCTTAACTGTCCTTGATCATTGTACAAGTGCCGTGCGTTTAGTAGTGCGTATGCCTAGCAGTGCTGACTGTGACCACTGTGCTGTCTGTGTGTAACTTTGATGTCAGGCACTGACCATGGGGTTACCAGCCAGGATGTGCAAAAGAAGAGGCTCCCCCAGCCTCCTTGTGCCCAGGCCTCCAGTTATCCATGAATGTGAGTGCCAGGAGTAACCTAACTTGGTGGGGAAGCTGAGGAATGGAAGAGCATTTCTTCTGACTTAGGGCAAATTACTAATTATTAGACACTCACAGACAGTAAAGAGGTGTTGACTTGAGGGCAAAGGTAGCAGGGACAGAATTCTAGAGCCCTAGGACACTGGAAATGGAAGAGCCTTTGAGTAGCTCTAGTCCTAATTCTTGACTTTCCAAATGAGACATGAAGAAACAGAAAGGCTAAGTGATTTTCCCAAGATTGCACAGGAAATCAGTGGAGGGATTCTGACTCCTCATCTAGTACTTCTTGGCTTATCAGCATCAAATAAAAATGGGCTCAAAGGGAAAGTGATTATGGTCTTGGGTTCACAAGGCACAGAAAATAAGCTATAAAAGCTGTAAAAGAGGAAAAAAGATTCTCCCCCCACCAAAAAGAAAATTATTTCTCAATGAAAAATGGAAAAGGAGATGCTTGCCTAGGTATACAACAGTCCACTGGTAATAAGCTACATTCTCCCCTAAAACGAGGAAACCTACTTGGTAAATCATGATTCTGATAAATCTGGTAAATCCCAGTTCAGTTACTGACAGTTCCCAGTTGACAGATGGACTCTTATCTAATAATCTATTCGTCTTAATAAAATCGTGTTTTAGTAACATGTATACGTAATTTAAAAGTTGAATACTGAAGATGGTTATGTACTTCTCGATATGTATGATTTTCATTTGAGGCCACTTGAGGTAAAATACATTTTGTCGATGCCTCCCATATTATAAGTAATTTCAACAGCAGACTCCACGTTATTGCATTTAGTTCAATATGCTAAGAAGATGTGCAAATAATAATGAATAATTTGAGCTGGGTCTTCATGTGCAAAATGAGAGACTTAGCAATTTTCTGTATAATTCTGGATCCTTAAGTCCTTTTCCCCTCAGTTGTCTGAATGTGCCAGGCAAAAGTTTCTGTTTAGCCTCTACTTCTCCCTGAATGTGTAGAACTATGCTTTTGCTTACAAAGAAAATTGGGGTTATGTGTATGTGGCTGAAAAGCCCAGATGCAGGATCATAGGTGCTGGGGACTTAGAGCCCCTGGGCCACTTGATGGACCTGTCTGGGCTCTGTGGCCCAATTAATCGAGGCCACAGGTGAGTTGATACCAAGGACCAAAATGACTAAGTATGCCTCTCTCACGCTTTGAGTGCTTTGCCACATAGATATAACATTTGAAATGGGAAACATTTTAGAATGTCATCATTGTATTATGCAGTATTTCTTAAAATTTCTTTTCATTGTGATGACTTATTATTGAAGATATATGTGTTTGAACAGATGTTTTTATCCTCAGTGAAGCTCACTCTCTTGTTGTTAATTACGATGGACTCACAGTCTGGCAAGCAAAGCTGAATGACAGGAGAAGCTGATACAATCCCTGCTCCCCACCCCAGACCTCTGACTCAGAATGTCCTGGAATAAGCCCAGCTTACAAAGATTCCCGGGTGATTCTGTTGTGGCCACAATTTGAGAAACAAAAATATAGAGCAAAGTCATGTATGCCATGTTGACCAAAGTAGTTGAATGCTTATCACGCTTCAAGCAGTTAATATCAGATCTGTTCCCTGGAGTTATCATGGCAACATAGACACAGTCTTAGTGACTTAACCATTCAACTATTTTGGCTAAACTGACCAGTCACTAATTCGTAAGTGAACAGTTGCTGGTTAATTTAGTCAGAATGGATGCAAGCCTGAAGACAGTCAGAGCGGGGAACATAGCTTTAACATACTTTACCTCAAGGCCAGCTCTTTATGTTTCACTCTTTATATTTCAAACTAAGAGACAGATCTCAGGTCACTCATATTTATAAATAGATAGACTGAGAAACAGGGAACTTAAACAATTCATTCAGATTCTACTTAGATGTCATTCCCAGAGCCTAAAATATTCCTCAAGTGGTCTGATCTCTCAACCCCCAGGTAATGCCCCAAATGCACACATCTTCGGGTTAAAATGAAACCAGTCAAAAAAGAAAAAAAAAAATCAAGAAGCTAAAGTTCTAAGACCAAGTGAGTATAAGAGAGGTGGCCGGTTGGCACTGGCTGCCTTGTGCCAGGCTCTGTTGAATGAGGCGTCTCCATCCTAGTGAGGCTGTAGCCAGGCTCCTTACTATAGCTGTGCACATGCAAAGCCTTTAATCATCAGAGATAGTAAAGACCTCCTTTGAGTTCCCTTCTGTGGGGTTAAGAGACAGCTTTAGCTCTCTGGTGTGCTGCTAAATGTTTAACAACTGGCTATGAAGAACGATGAAGCCCTGATCTGTAGGACTTGCCAGTTTCCATGGTGTAAATACTCTCATCATAGCCAATTTCAAACTACTAACTTGATGTCAACCAGCTGAAAATGTCACAATATGTTCTCAGGAGCCACTATGAGCTGGCTCCAGCACAGCACTGCCTGAACAATTTCTGAGTCAGTGATACCAAATAGGACGACTAGCAGTGGCTTTGGAGGGACTCCCGAGGGCCCCCCCGCTGCACAGAGAGGCATTTCCACCTTGATCAGTTCTACTACTTTTTAGTATATTATTGGTCCTTGAGGCTAAGGACCCTAAGGTGTTCAAAATATTCCCTAGCCATATGACTCTTAGGAAGCACTCAACAAACCCCTCAGAACCTTAGGAAATTACTAGCCATGGCTTGTCTGATTTCTAAAGTTGACCTTCCAGGTAAACATTCTTTAACTGCCAGTTGAAACCACATTTGGCTGATCTTTTCTTACATCCTGTAGTCCATCGCCTGTTTCCCCAGTTCTCTAATTTTCTCTGTCCTCTCCTCAACCTTCTGGCACAAGATTGACAGGCATCCAGAAATTAGTGCCTGCAAAGGAGCAGGGGAAAAAACACATCCAATATGCTTACCTGGACCCATTACACCTGGAGAGGCTTCGTAGTTCAAATGTCTCTGCCTTACCAGGGGGACACTCAGCTAAGCATCATGCCCACATCTGGAGCTTGAGTATGCACTCGGCTGGGCTTTATTTGCACTCAGAAAATTCCTAGTGGGCTAAAAACACCACTAAATAAGAATGCTACTGGGAAAACTGTAAAGGAAGGCACCATATGATGCCTCGCCCTTAGCTAAGCTAGTGTAAGGCTGGACCCTGAAAAAACTCTACCAGAAAACATTTGGCCACTGCAGTCCCTGGGTATTGAGCACGACTTTCCTTCTTCCTCACCACTAGTTATAAGTGAAAGCCCTATTTCCTGAGTATCTAGAAATCAGATACCCTAGTGAGCCACAGAACAACCTTTGTTTGCAAATTAAAGGTTTTCTGATGTAAGTCATTCTTAGGTGGGTTTAATTAAGTTCTTTGGAAGGTAATGCTGGAAAAAAAATGTACTTAATTCCTTACATACAATAAGTGGCCATAGGTTTTTATTCTGCATGTAGTAAATCAAAAACAGATCATAAAGGACCAAATCCGCTTTCCTTGCCGTAGTAAAATATCCTATAGGTTCTGTAAAACCTTTCTAGACTGTGAATGTTTGAAGCTCAACTTGGACATCTTCTATATTATGTTCCAAAGGCCAGGGTATGCCTCTGTTTTCTGTTCTTCTTAACAGTTACCAAAATGAGCTTGTTTCTCTATACTTAACACACTACATTTTATTTTAAATGAGTCAGGTACATGTTAAAATGTTTTCTTCTGTATTCAGAACAATTTGCATGGAGCCTGGGCACAAAGAAGGGCTTCATCCTCTGGCTCTTTTCTGGACACCAAAGAGGTTAAGTCCATAGTTACAAACAGAAGGGATTTGACAGTAGCCCCCATTTTATTATGAATAAATCGACAGAAAAACCAGCATTGAGTAACCAGCCACCTCCATAACATCTTTAGCTAGGGAGGGTAGGGAGAAAATCTGGTAGATAATGGAACAGAGGTTTGGTCAATGTACGTAGGTGAAATAAAGTCATTTAATTATTTTCAAAAAGGAAGGGGAGACTTCCCTCTGAAATCTAGAATCCAGACCATTTTGCAAGACTTAGTATAACTGGTATCCGTGAGAGAAATACTCTTTAACCTCGTTTCAAGATCCAGATCTAAGCCCTTGCTAGGCAGAAAGCAGCCTCACAGCCAAGAGCCCTGGCAGGGGTTTATTGACGGGTTGAGATCCAAACGCGGGAACATCAGCAATTAGCACTGAAATTCACCCAGGACACAGAACAAAAATACCATGGTTTACCAGATGCTGCTTCATTTACTCACATAGGACAGGCACCTAAGTCCATAGCAGAACTTCACAGATCTAGACATTCACTCAGGTCTAGATTCTAGGTGAACATGGACGTGAGATGACTGAGGTTCACAGTAGGAAGCTTATCTGCCCAGCTAGTTAACTGGAATTAGAGTCTGGGTCTCCCCACCACTGATTCTACTACAGCACACCATACTGCCTCCGTTCTTTAGAAGGAAAGTTGACAATCCAGCGTGAAAGCATAAATCAGAAAACAAGGCAAAAGAATGTCTACGGTATCTTCTCTCATTTAACCACTTGGTTCCACCATTTCATTTTAGCATCATTTTAAGGAATGTTATATCAGTGTAGGATGAGTTACAAAGTTCTTTATAGTGTAATGATGGAACCAAAAGGTAGGAGGACAGTGCATGTAAGTTATTAAAGAAATGGGGAGGCAGCATGTGTCAGGGAAAATAAGTGCTTCTTGTGCTGTCATAACCATGGAGCCCTCCCCCCACGCACCTAGCGCATTTGTTCTGGAAATGCTATTTTATGCTGAGAGACTGGCATTGAAGACTTCACTCCTTCCCAGCTAAATCAGAAGACCTCTTGCTCTTTGGAAGAAGCTTCAACCCTTAGGACCCAGGCTGACATCTCTTGTGAGAGGCAGCCTCAGCTGCTCTTAGAAACAAGCTGCCAGACTGACAGGGCCATGGAGACCTAAAGGAAGCCAGCATGCTGGACTGAGGAACATGTAAATAACCTCCTGCCTTCCTGGTGAACAAGGACAATCATCTTTTTCTTTTGTAAAGGTAATCGCGTGTATATTGTGACTGTAGTTTATGGAGAAAATGCAATGATTTGCTTCAACAGCTCCCCAAATGTACCTGTTAAGTGTGAATGTGCCTGCCTCATTGCCTCGTGTGCCAAACACAGTACTGAATGCGTTGTTTTTAAATAAACTGTTTTATTGTGCACTGGAAAACAATGCTCGTTGTCTCTGTCCCATTCGGAAGACCCCACCACAGCCACACACACACACACACACACACACACACACACACACACTGCATCCAACAAAGACACTGAATGCATCCTCCTTTCTTCATTCCCTGTGTTTTGAGGATTTCTCCTTGGAGATTTGTAGAACTCCAGAAAGGTTGAACTTGGCTGTCTACGGCCATGAACTAGCCACAAATACTAATACCTCCCCCATGCCCAATTTTTCCATAGGTCCTTTAAATGCAAATCATGCAACAGGCCTTAATGTTGTTAATAATAATACATTACTCTTGAATATTACAGTCAAATACATCATTTTATTTCATCACTAATCAGGTGAGAGAGGGATGCTTAAGGACTTGGTTCATGCTGCACTGTTAGTGGCAGAGTTAAAATGAGAAACTGATTCTCAGTCCAGGGCTCTTTTCTTTGCATCTTCACACTATTCCAGTCACTCTTTAGACCATCTGCCCTGAATGACCCCATCAGCCTCCATCCCCTTACCCTGTGTTATTTTTCTCAAAGTATTTTCTTTCCTCACTTGAAATGATAGCATTTATTTATTTATTCATAGATTTTCTGTGTCTCCCACTATATTATAAACTCTACCTACTCCAAAACAGATAAATTTGCCTGCTTTAATCAGCCTGTGCCCCCAGCGCCCATAACAGTGCTAGGAACTTAGTAGGCTATCAATTTATATTTGTTGGCTGGCAGGATGGATGGATGGATACACCATAGAGTCTGAATATCACTTCTACTTATTTTTATCTCCCTTCCCATCTTTGTGCCTACACCACAGACACCAAAAGTCCTCACTCTGCTCTGACTCTGCTGCCTCAGATAGCACCATGAGTAAGTATTTGTTGACTGAATGAATGAACAGTCCCAGAATTGTTTTTCTCAATATCTATGCTCCAAAATTAAGAATGTCCCAGCATATTAATGCACCAAAGTGCACCCTGATTGTAATGTTAAGCAAAAGGAGAACTTATGTAGGGTAAAAAAAATACAGTATGGTTGGAAAGACCCCACCTTCGCTAAACAGGGTTACATCAGAGAGGGTTTGTTGCAGTACTCTCTGATTCAAATCAAAAGTCCTTAATGGTCACTTATGTATAACACCAGGCAGGATAGGAACAGGATACGAAATGAGCAAAATCACAATGCCCCTCCTGAAGGAACTTAAAAGTCTTACTGGGGAAATTGTTCAACACATTACAGGGGAATATCATTTACCCTATGCAGCTCCAGGGAATGTTGGGATGCAGGTGACAGAGAGAAAGGGAGAGGCAAACAGAGTAAAGGATGCCCCATTAAATTCGAGTGAAGGCAATAAAAACTTTAGACACCAGCTGTAATACTCAGGGCTTATATTTTCTGAAAACTACTTGACAAGCTGATGATTCCCCCCATCACCTCTCACAGAGAAGGGGTTAAGTTATTCTAAAACAAAACAAAACACTTCACAAACTTCAGCAAAACGTGAAATTGACACCAAGCTTATTGCAGGCTCTCTTTGCCTGGGGCCAATTGGTACAAATTAAATTTTAAAAGTATAATTTTTTTTTCCCTAAGAAAATGCACTGCCACAGCTTGACCAAGACAGAAAATTAAAGAAACCCCACCTATAAAAGGGCCAACTTGGGCTTCCCTGGTGGCGCAGTGGTTGAGAGTCCGCCTGCCGAAGCAGGGGACACGGGTTCGTGCCCCAGTCCGGGAAGATCCCACATGCTGCGGAGCAACTAAGCCCGTGAGCCATGGCTGCTGAGCCTGCGCATCCGGAGCCTGTGCTCTGCAATGGGAGAGGCCACAACAGGGAGAGGCCCGCGTACCGCAAAAAAAAAAAAAAGAAAGGGGCCAACTTGACCCAAGGCTCCCAGGTCAGTAAGGCAATCAGCTTTCTGCGTTAGTCTAAACAAGAGTGTGGGCTCCTTCTCCAGCGGGCCTTCTACAGGGTCCAAAGGCCCGGGGTGGCCCATACCAGCCTCAATAGCTGAGGTATCCCCCATTTTGAGCACGCTATTCTCAGTGAGTAAGTTAGCTTGGTGAACAGGCTGCTCTGAACACTATCTCATACCACTCAGAATATCATAGGTGACCAGGAACTTAGAGATTCAATGAATTCAATGCTCTGGTTTCCAAATGAAGAAACCAAGGCTTAGGAGTTAAAGTGACTTATCTAAATGTATTGTCCTAGCGAGCCACATTTTAAGTACTTTATCAATTTTCTGGGACGCAAACAACAGTTATTTTTATATCAACTAACAATTCTCAATTCTAAATGAAAATATTTGAAAGGAAAATCTGCTCATTTTAACTCTTTTTTCTTATTATTATAAAAATATTCTTTGAAAAAATATTAGAAAATAGAGATAAGCAAAAGACTATAAAAAAATACCTAAAACTTTCACCTGTTTTTGAGTGTGTGTTTGTTCTAAACCATGCATACTGTTGCGTTCTTTTGATTTTTCTCCACTTAAAAATATATCAAGAACAGCTTTCCATGTTATTAAATATTCTTTGATAGGCTCACAGAATGGAAGCTGTATCTTATTTAACCAATTCTCCATTGTTGTTTCAAATTTAAGTTTGCGTTCTTTGCCATTTTTCTTTGCTGTAAACAGTGCTTTGATGAACGTCTTTGTAACTGAATGTTTGAACATCAATGACTGTTTCCCTCTATAAATCCCTTTAAGTGGATTTTCAAGAGGTATGACAAATTTTTGTAAGAGAAGTCTTTTTCAAAGCCAGTCAGAAATGTTCAAGTAGAAGTTCAATGATCAAATTTTTAAATCTTTGTTTCACAAGAAAAGTTTAAAAGGCTTTAGAAAAGCAAAAAGGTTAGGAGGAAAGCATGCTTCGTCAATGAGGATGACTCCCCAACAGAGAAGTAATGCCTATTTTTATACGATGCTAAGGTAAGTAAATAAGCTATTGTTGTGTGCTACTTAATTCAGTTACTTTTTCTCTTGTTTGGGAGCTGGGAGAAACTTCACTCATCAAAGGAGAAAGCCCATCCAATCACATCCTCATTGCTAATCAAATAAGAAGCACCCAGGACCACATGGGAGAGATGGACCTTCAATACAATGATAGATAGCTCTTTTCATTATTCTGAGAGTATGTTTATTGCTTACTCAATCCTACCAACCTAACAGTGTTTCCAGTTCACAATAAGTCCAAGAAGTCAGAATGAGTAGGATGAGGTAAATAATCTACCTTGAGGCTACACAAATCCCATAGACCAGTTATTTTGTTGAACTTTTTAAAATCAATATCTCTACTTCTACAGGAGAGATGTGACTGTAAAAGCAAATTCAGAATTAGAACATACAGATTTTCAAAGCAGATTTATTAAGGGTGGCCAATGAAATAACTACAGAATTCCCTATTCCCTATTATTGTCCCTCTCTTAAGTAAATCTGTATCTGCACCCAAAATAAATGAGTAAGTATATTCATCACTGTGGGTCTCACAGTCTCTGTCACAACTACTCAACTCTGCTATTGTAGCACAAAAGCAGCTAGAGATGATACATGAATGAGTACAGCTGTGTTCCAACAAATTTTATTTACAAAAACAGGCAGCAGCCAGATTTGGCCTGTGGGGCTATGGTTTGCCAAACCTTTCTTTAAGTAACATGCTCCTTCCTGTATGCAAAATATATCATTTGACAACCTTCATTGTATTAGTTTTCGAGGGCTGTCATAATAAATCACCACAAACTTGGTGGCTTAAAGCAACAGAAATTTATTCTGCCAGAAGTCTGAATTCAAGGCATCAGCAAGGTTGATTCCTTCTGGGAGTTCTGATGAAGAACTGTTTGATGTCTCTGTCCTTGCTTCTGGGGCTGTCAGCAGCCCTTGGCATTCCTTAGCTTTTAGATACATAACTCCAGTCTGGCTCCATCTTCACACGGCCTTCTCTGTGTGTCTATATGTTTCCCATTCTCTTGTCTTATAAGGATTTGCCTTATAAGAAATTTGGAGCTCACTCTAATCCAGGATGATCTCATCTCAAGATCCTTACCTTATTACATCTGCAAAGATCCTTACTACAAATAAGGTCACATTCCAGGTGGACATATTTTTTAGGGGCCACAATTCAACCCACTACATCCATTTACAATATTACCCCATCCACCAAGTAATTCAAGGACCCACATTCAAGGACCCACATTCAAGGACCCATGGAACACAATTCAGTGATCACAGACTCACATGTGCTCCTGGTGACATTATTCCCCTTCAAAATTAACAAACCCATACCGTAAGAGCCCAACAGCATTACTGGGTGGTGGAAATTATGTTCTTAAATTATATTTTATACAGCTTTCTGAAATCTATAGACAATAAATGGATGTGTTTCCAACAGTGGATTCAGAAACAAATCAAACATCACCACCAAAATCAACAAATTCTAAAAAAGCTCCTAGTATACAAAGAGCTCATTTCCCACACCAAGGAGATGCTCAGTGCCAGGGATACTGGTCTTGTATAAGTGAGTTTTCTGGCTGGGGTACACGCACCACATTGAAAGAAAAAAACATGTAGGAGAAAACATGAAAGTTGACCAACCCATGACATGAAGTATAAGTTCAGAAGAGATGTCTAAAATGTTCCAGTGGACATAGTTGTTCGACACTTAAAGATCAATTTAAAACTCATTCTCATCTTGCAGCAGACATCACAGATATATAGATATAGATCTCAACAACTTTAGCCACAAACACGAATACTTCTGATTTAGCTTCCAGAAACCTTTGTGACCTAATCAGTAAACAAAGCCTATTGGGAAGTAAGGTGGAAATTTAGTTGGAGATATTTTTCTCAGAAATGGAACACACTGAAACTATCTTTAATGAAGTGTAGATATAGTAAAGGAGGGTGCTTGAGTGACTTAAAGAAGAGAGAGGTCAGAGTTAAATAGAAAACCAGAAAATGAAATGGCTACATAGATTTGTTTTGTCCAGTTTGGAAGCATTACATCCTTCAAAATGGAACATGTACAAGAAAGTTTTCTGCATTAAATTATGTCAAGACCAGAAAGGCTACTTGGAGCCTTCATTCTTAGGAGATAAGATTATTTACATGAAATGTGGAGGCTTAAATGGCCTAAATGGTCTTTCCTGTTGGTAGCTGAGGGTTCCCAGATGGAAGACATCCCCGCACCCTCACCTAGATGTTCTAGACCAGGAAACAATCCACTGGTGCCAGGGAACCTACATGATCTGTCCATTCTCACTCTTTGGATCCAGCCCTGACTAAGAGAGGGAATTTTCCAGGTGATGAATACAGCGAACACTAGAGCAGAAAGAAGGAACCATGGAAGAGGTAAGTTCAGTGGGTCTTTGGTATAAAAGGAGGAAGGCTGGGCTGATCTGGATACTATCTAAAGAAGAGAATCCTGAGCTACCAACCAGGGACAAGGGACCAAAGAACTTTGTCATCCTCTTTAATCTTTGTAATTCCCTGTGTTTCTTTTGCTGAATACCTAGACTGTTCCCCTGTTGTGTGTTGTGAACTGTCTGGCAGCTCCTTTAAACGGTCCCAGCATTCTGCTTCAGGGAAGTTGCTCGTTTCCCTTCCGTCTAACTGCACTGACTTTCCTCACATATTATCTCCCCAGAGTGCCCCTCCCACTCAGCTCCCAGCTTGGTGTCCTCATCTGCCCCTGGCTGGATACAGTAATGCCAACTCCAGATTTCACCTTGTTCTGTAACCAGGGATTGCCCTTGAGATGCACACACCACAATAATCTCCGGCTTGTGATGGTGTCCCCCGAGCCAGGCCCTTGGAACATGACTCGGCAAGCCCACAGCACCCAAAACCCAGCCCACGTAAGTACAGAGTTATCAGGATAACCCCGGGAGCTGGAACTAGGAGTCTGGCCTCCTCTGCTGCCAGTTTGGGGATACACGGAAGAAGCTCAAGGGTTAAAATAGGCGGCAGCACTGTGATGAAAAAAGACAAACAGTCCCTCTAGGGAGGGAGAAAGTGGCTATGGGAAGAGGGGCAGGAAGCTGGAGTGGGCAGATTCCCAACAGCCTCATAGAAAACTGGCATCTTCAGAAGCCTATTCATGATTTTTGCATTTCCAGAGGTGTCCAAGTGAGCCAAGCCAAGCTGTTAAACCACTGAGATTTGGGGGTTAATGTATTACCAACATATAACCTAGATTAATACAATTCCTTAAACTTTAAGCTTTCAAAAATGGGTATCACCAAAAGATGGTTTGCATATAGAAATTGTTCTAGTTTAAGCTCTTGGTATCCAGGTACAGGTCCCACCCCCCACAGGTAGGAGTGCATCCCCCACTCCCATTCCCCACTCCCATTTCCGCATCTTGAATGAGATCGCTCTCCCTCCTACTCGGCCCTCAAATCCCCACCATTGATGGCATTCCTTGTATTTGCTACTTCTTTGACCTTTAGCTCATCTTGCTTTGTATTTATGCTTTGCACCTTGTAACCCAACTAATGTAAGCTACTTGAGGGCAAGGACCACGTCCCATACTTCTTTGTGTCCTTTACTCTGACTCTTACAAGAGATACTCGGTGTTTGTTAACTGCACAATTGCTCAGACTTGCCTGTGGCTCTCCTTAGAGTTGTATCTGTAAAGTTCCTGCAGCAGCTAGTCCTGTCTCCTTGGTAGTATCATTTCTATCAACAGAAAATGCTTCATTCAGCTTCAGAGACAGAAGACAGTGCGGCTCCGTGTATGGTCTTAGCACTGAACAGCCTCACGTAGGAGAGTTTACTCCTCTGTGGTCGGCCTGTCCCACCCAGCCAGAATATTCTACTGTGGTCGTCAATGCTTTTCTTCTAAAGTAAATAGCTCTGAGTCGTCAGCACACACTACTTAATTTCAGCATGAAGCTCTCAGAATAATAGAGACAGTTGTCATGAGTAGATATATTCAGAAATCCCTTCAGATATTTGATTATGGCATTTCCCTCATATCCCTACCTGAAGGAGAGACACCGGCATATTAATTAACAATGGCTCTCCCCACATGGTGAAATTTTGGTGCCTTTCTGTAATTTTCTAAACTTTCTCCAATGAACATTTATTTTTATAATCAGGGAAAAAAATGTTTGATTATTTTGTTCCTTTCCTCTCCCACCCAGAAAATCCAATGATTCCATTCTGAACACAATTTAAAAATCTAAGATTTCCTCAGGGGATGTGGAGACCTGGCCTATGGCTCAGCCCTTTCCATAAGCAAACACCCTGACAGGATGAAGCACTGGGACCGCAGAGGGAGGCATCCTTATCCATCAGCTAATGTTCAACCAAACAATGGAAGCTAAACAGGAAAAACCAATAGGCCTGCACACTTTTATAACCACACACAGGAATATCAATCTCCACAGAGAATTGTCCCAAATAACTCACTTCAGCTAGATGCCAGTGGGGTCCCATTCATCCTCCACAGCGTTCCCTGTGGGGAGCCTGCAGAACAGGAGTCAGCACCTCCATGAGCCATGACTAATGGCTCTCTGGACCTGGCTCAAAGTGCGGAGTGAGGAGGAAAATGTCTTGGTCAAAGCAACCCCAGCATACTTCCTGTCCTCCATCTAGAAACAGGACACCAAGGGATGATATGCTCCAGGTGAATGGCTTCTCAGATTGACAAGCAGAGGATATTAACATTGGAAGGAACTTCAGAGGCTCAGAGGAGTGGCTGACTTCTCCTAAGTCACACAGCTTGTAAATGCAGATGCAAGACCGGAATCTAAGTCCCTTGACCCTTACTCTCAGCCCCTTTGCACGATCGTGCTGAGAAAAGCACAAGGACATCAGAAACAAAGTGCATCTTCAGCTTCCTGCACCCCTGTCGGCACCCACCTCCTCCGCCCCGTGCCATAGTGGGCTGCGTGGCTTCTCTGTACACCCCTAAGCTGTACTTGGCTTTCAGACTCCTCTAACCAAAAGGCAACTGCTTAGATTTGAAACGACCATTGTTATCTGTAATCAGTGATGCACGTGTCAGCATTCCAACAGCAACAATGAAAACACAATAGGATCTACTGAAAATTTAAAACAAAAAAGTTTTTTTTTTAATTAAAGCAAAATAGATTTAGAGGAAATATATCATCGGATAAGTCTGGTCATTGAAGCTAATTCGAATTCCTCCTGATAGATGAAAAGGTAATAGTAGGGTAATATCTTGCCTTTAAGAAAGAAATTTACATCTTACTATGAAGCTCCCAGAGCTTAACCTGGGGTCCAAGTGACCAACTGTCCCAGTTTGCATAGGACTATCCCCAAGAGTCCTGGGAAACAGTTGTTCTCCCTAAACAGAATTCAAGAGGTCCCTGAATCTAGATGCAAAACAAATTACATCTTTATTTTGACTAATCTCTCATTGAAATTTACAAATTGCTTTCAATTATGAAAATAGGCAACAAATCACAGTGATATTAGCAATATCTGTGACTCTGCTACCAATAGAAATCCCAGATATTTTAATACATTAAATTGCAGCAGATATTTTAAAATATGTTCATCACTACTTCGAAATAAATGGGTATTAAAGCCACCACTAGATCTCATTTAATGCATTAATTTAAGAAAATATATTACTATATCAAAATTTTTGTTTTCACTATTTTGATAGTTATATGCAATATAACTATTGCATTTTTTAAATTATGAGACATGGTCTACAGACTTCACCAGACTGTCAAAGAGATCCAACAGCACGAAAAAGGTTAAGGACTGAGGAGGCGCCATGCAGAACCTGAGAATCTAACTTTCTAGTATTGGAATTTACAGAACGATGTACCAGGGAGTACGCCAAAGGATTTTGAAACATCTCATTTTATCTCCTCTACCATCCTCTCAGGTGGTTACCAACCTCCAAAGGTCATGCTAATGAAGCCCATGCACTTACCACCAGGCAATCTGACCTTCCCAGGGCAAACCCAGAATTAGAATCTCCCCTCCTGATTCTCAAAACAGGATCCACCGACTGGGGCATGTGTGGAGACAAAGAGGTCCTATTTAGCATACAAATGAGACGGCTGCCTCCTGCGCTGACCATCTGAGAGACTAGATTTATTTACAAATACAGTTGTTTATTTATCTAAGCCCCACTCCCTTCCTAGGACCTGAGGGACGCTCACTGACTTTGGGAGCCTTTCCCAGTCACCTCCGAGATGTCTTCTAGTCCCTCTCACTTCTATATACAAATGTAGAGTACCCACTGGATTCTTCCTAGGAATGGATTCTAGCGAGATGTCTCTTTTAGAGAACTGAAGTCCATCAAACTGACATTATTATTTTTCAGAGTGGCCAGAACCCTAGTCACTTAGAACCTTCTTCTCAGTCCCTTCAAAGCTTTGGCAGCACAGAGGTGACCCTAATAGCTTATAATCTCTATGAGTTTTATAAATACAGGTTAATCGGTTGCCTCCAAAGAGTGAAAAAAATAAGGTGATGGTTGTAAAGGAGGCCCACTATTTTCACGTTATCAGAACAGGTGAAAGCAGGATCCATTTTTCATCCTACTGAGAATTAGCTTCATTTCAAAAACAGTTTTTAACCTAGAAATGTCAATGTCTTACTACTAGAAAGTCTTTATTATTCCATAGAAGTGGAAGGCAGCAGCCCATTGACTGGAAGAACTAGAGGCTTTTCTAAATAAAAACCTCTCTCACTGACCTGCAAGCAGCTATGCTGACAAATCCTGACACATCAAGAGATCAAACAGAAGCCATGAGATCACACATAAGATACAACTCCTAGATCTAGACTGCTGCTGACACCGAGGCTGTCACCTCACAAAATGTCACTTTGCCATTTAAGAGACCCTATCTGATAGGATAATAACTCCTCCCCATCTGCCCAGGAGAGGAGCAGTTTACCACTCTTCTCCTGGCTTCATGAGTATGAGAGCTTCACCTCCCTCTCAAGAATGCCATGATGTGGACAATATATAAGATCATGCTACTTACTGATCACCTGTTCTAGCCACTTCTTTCCATAGAGGAGGAAACTAAGACCCAGGGAAGTGAAGTGACTGATGCAAGCTCACGAAGTGAGTGGTGGGCACCAACTTCCCTCTCCCGAGCTATTCATCTAGGCTTGTGCTGGTATCTCCGTTCATCAGGATCTCCATGACTACAGACACTTGGCTAACATTACTGTGTTTTTCCATATCTATAGGCAGGATTTTTCTTTTGAAGTATAATTTACATATAATAAAGTACACAAATATTAGGTGTTTAGTTCAATGACTTTTTTTTTCTTTTTTTGTGGTACGCGGGCCTCTCACTGCTGTGGCCTCTCCCGTTGCGGAGCACAGGCTCCGGACATGCAGGCTCAGCGGCCATGGCTCACAGGCCCAGCCGCTCCGCGGCATGTGGAATCCTCCCGGACCGGGGCACGAACCCATGTCCCCTGCATCAGCAGGCGGACTCTCAACCACTGCGCCACCAGGGAAGCCCTAGTTCAATGACTTTTGACACCTAAAACAACATATAAAATCTTTCAGTCAATCTTGAAATTTCCATTTATCACCTTTCAGTCAATTATCCTGCCCCAGAGACAAACACAATCTGGTTTCTATCCCCATGGATTACTTTCCCTGTTCTTAGACTTCATACAAAAGGAATCATACAGTTTATAGCTCTAGAAGGGGGAGAGGAAGAGTGATCATTTTGAATATACCCAACCAGAGCCTTATCCATAACAAAGGTCCACTCTCAGGAAAAAGATTTTGCCAGAGACTTACACAAGCTGAAAAAAACTGTGGTATAGCCATACAAGGTAATACTACCCCATAATACAGAGGAATGAACTATTGACACAGTCAACAATATAGATAAACCTCTAAATAATTATAATTAAACCTAAAAGAGTTCATACTGCTTAATTCCATTTACATAAAATTCTTGAAAATACAAGCTAATCTCATACTGACAAAAAGCAGATCATTGATTGCCTGGGGATGCAGGCAGGGTGAGGAGGGTGGGTTGAGAAGGAAGGATTACAAAGGAGACACAAAGAAACTTCATTATTTTGATTGTGGTGATAGTTTCATAGGTATATAATAATGGCAAAACATATCAAATTTTACACTTCAAATATTTGAAATGTATGTTAATTATAGATCAATAAAACACTTAATTTTTTTAGGTTATCTGAAGCTAAGCTGGCTTCTTATCCCTGCCTCTAGCATGTTTCTCTCCCTCCCACTGCCCTGCTCTTCCCTCCTAGAAACAGGTTATTACTTCTGAATTGTATTTCCCTTAAGTTTCTGTCTGTCCTGAGCTCTCTGAGGTTTTTTTGTGCTGTTTATGTATTTTGGATATTAACCCCTTATCCGTCATAACATTTGCAAATATTTTCTCCCATTCAGTAGGTTGTCTTTTCATTTTGTTTATGGTTTCTTTTGCTGTGAAAAAGTTTTTGATGACTGTAGCTTTGTAGCATAGTCTGAAGTCAGGGAGTATGTTACCTCCAAGCTTTGTTCTTTTTTCTCAAGATTGCTTTGGCTATTCGAGACCTTTAGTGGTTCCATATAAATTTTAGGATTATTTGTTCTAGTTCTGTGAAAAATGTCATGGATATTTTGATAGGGATTGCATTAAATCTGCAGACTGCTTTGGGTGGTATGGCCATGTTAACAATACTTAACAATTCCTCCCATCCACGAACATGGGATAGCTTTCCATTTCTTTGTATCATTTTCAGTTTCCTTCATCAGTGTTTTGCAGTTTTCAGAGTACAGGTCTTTCACTTCCTTGGTTAAGTTTATTCTTAGGTATTTTTATTCTTTTTGATACGATTTTAAATAGGATTATTTTCTTCCTTCCTCTTTCATTATTAGTGTATAGAAAAGCAACAGATTTCTGTATATTAATCTTGTATCCTACAACTTTACTGAATTCATTTATTACTTCTCATAGTTTTTCGTGGAGCCTTGTGTCTGATGAGTTGTTAAAGTTATGATACTATAGCTTACCTAACTTATTCACCTTTTGGGGTGGAGGCAGTGGTCTCTTGGAACTTCCTGCTCCCTAACAAGAATTAGAAGTCCTCTATGTATTGAGCTATAATCTCATTTTTTATCAACACAAAATCCTAGAATTGAGAGGAGGGTACCTATATTCTGTCAAACAATGGACAGTACATCATTAAAAGCCCCAGAAGTATTAAAACCTCAGATATGTAAAGGTATTTATGTTTTTCCATGTCTGAGATGAGAAAACTGCAGCATAAGTAGGCACATAGTTATAACTTGGCAGATACTAGAATTCACACACCTTGATTCTTAGTTTGGTTGTTTCCACGCTATACTCTGTATTGTTGCCTCCGTAGTGGGAGATATACAAATTGAGAGATGTAACGTCATAAATTAGTCAATTTTCTCACAAATTAATAAATAAATTTAACACAGTTCCCATAAGAGTTCCAACCAGATTTTGGGAATAGAAGGCAGAGAGCAAGCAAAAAACAACTTAACTTGACAAAGTGACTATTAAATTCAGCCTAAAGACTATCTATGCAAAAAGCAACCAAAAAAATTATTGGAAAACAATTAGTAATGAATGACTAGCTTTGGCAGATATTAAAACATATAGAAAGTTACCATAATTAAAAGTGTATTATTAGTGAATGAGTAGACAGAAAAAAATCAGTATATTCTGTTCTAGAACAGAAATTCTGAGAGCAGATCCAAGAATTCAGTATGTGATTATAACGACATTTTAAATCAGTGATCAAATAAATGGTATTGAAAAAAAGGCCCAATGTCTGGGAGTGAATAGTTAAGAAAGTTAAAGTCACAGTCATTCATGTTCCCAGATATGAAGAGGTATGGTGGTAGTGGTTTTTAACTAAATCGCTCATATTCTCATCCCACGATATTTATCTTTTGTTTTATTTACTAGGTCATTCAAATTAACCCATCACCTTGCACATAGTCACCTACCCAAAGCAAGCAACATTTTTTACTGGTAAATTTTTAAGAATTGGGATCTCTTTCATGTTTCTGCAGTGGAGAAGCCTGGGAACTAGTCTTCAGATAGTTCCAAGCTAGACTATTATTTTCAAATATTCAATGAACAGTAATTAAGCCCCTTCTATGGGCCAAGCATTGTGCTAGGTGCTGAGCTAAAGTGAGTAAAGCTTAGCCCTACCTTCAAAATGCTGTTAACCTATCAGTAAGTCGATAGGCTGTCTGCAGTACATGTCATCTCTTCGCTTATTGTTTGGTTATGATTTGGGCACAGTAATAGAAGCATATTGTGTAAAAATAAGAAATATCCAGCAAAACGTGAAACACCAGAAAAATCATTCAGTATAGTTTCTGCTTATTAGATCTCTGCAGAGAGATTAGGCAGGACGGTCAGATTCTGATGCTTAGGTCTGACGATGCTCTCACTCCAGCAGACTTGCTGAACAAGATAGGTCCTCCAGGTTCTCCCCTTCACACCACAGAGCAGTCGCAGCTGGATGCTTTATCATGGCTCTACCCTCTCCCCGAACAAATCTGACAAGCTGGTCGCACTAGGCCATGACATACAAAATATGGCATAATTGTAGACTGTAATCATCATGATGATAGCTGACTTGATAAGAGAGGTCAAATCCCATTTTTATATCCGGAATTTCTAAAATATTGTTTCATCAAAAAAATCAATTTCTCATTTTTCTAGCGTTAACTTGAAAAGGGTATAATTGATCAAGCCTAAATCCCTTACATCACCCAGGACTGTGTGAAAGGCTCATACCCAACAAGCCACTTGAGTTAAGGCCAGGCAAACAGCAGTTGTCCTCAGCATCTAACACCCATGGGCCTGAACAGCTTCAAAACAAGAACATGTTTTACATCCTTTGGTTAAGACTGTGGGGAAAACACAGGCTCACAGAATACAGATGCTCAGCTGGCTCATTTGGGTTTTGTGGTCCAATTTGTGGATGAGATATTTATAAAATCCGGTGATTACAATCCCATCTCATTAACATTCGTTAAGTGAAAACCACAAAGTGCAGTATGGGAACTCCAGTCTGAGGGGAGAAGCAGGAAGAAGATGAAAGGAAGATGCGTTTACCTACCTCAGCACAGGCAAAAAGAGAGACCCAGGAAGAGGGGACCCCTCGCCACTTCCTTTAAGTTAGACTTCTCCTGACTGAAGGAAAAAGGGAGGGGAGAGGAAATGGGGTAGCTTTTCCATTCATCAGGTGCATTTGGTCCCTAAGCAAACCAAATCCAAGACAAGCCCAAGTTGATTTCCCCGTGAATTCGAGCTCTCTATTTCTTGTACGATTTAGCTGAGGAGACACCTCTTCCAGGATGTCTGCCTAGACTAAACCTACTCCACGAAATGTTTGCATGCTCAGTGAGGCTGAACTCAGTGTTTTCAGCACAAAATTGCTGTTTCCGCCTTGTGACTGGTTTCTGCTCCTGTCCCTGTGGTAAGGTGGTGTGGCTTCACGGAGAGAACCAAGGCTATGTGTCAGAAAAGCCTGGACTCCAGTCCCAGCTCTGGCATGGACTGCTCTTAGAACCTCTGATAATATCCACTTTGCAATGATGTTACAGGGAGGGGTGCTGGAGTGGGGGTTACGTGAATTACACAATATCTGTCTAATGAGTCGGCACTCACTAAACGAGCTAATATTATTATGATTTTACTAGTATCACTGACTTTTCTCTCAATCTCAAACTCACAGGTGGCTTAGATAACGCATTCCATGTAGAATCAGTGACAGGATTATCCATTCAGTGGACATGCAGTAAATACCAACTGAAAATACAAATGATGCTGTGTCCAGAGAGAGAGCATTTGAAAGCTGGACCCTCCCCTCCCCTCGATGATTAATCAAGTTTAGTGACTATGGCCATGTTATGTGCAATGACTTTACTTGAGGACTTTGCAACAACTTCAGAAGGGTCTTCCTTCTTTGTCAATTATAGAATAATCTAGATCTCTGGCGTTCTTCCTTCCTTGCTTACTTACCCCCACCCTACCACTCAACACACACACACACACACACACACACACACAGAGCAGGGATTATTTCCATGGTGCTTAGAGTCATTGAACATAGAGCCAGAAACTCCAAATGAAGCTGCAGAGGCTCAGAGGCAGAGACTCGGCCACACAGTCCACAGAAAAACTGTGATCCACATTTGAATACTTTACCCACATTTATGTGTTTGGGGACGAGGGTCAGAGGACATGAGCTAGAAAGCACTGCTTCTGTGAGTTTAATTCAACACTGCCTTGTGCTTCTGAAGAGCTGCATGCATAACGAACTCTCTTGCAGGCTGAGCAAGGAAGTGAGACTGGGGAGCTGTGCCTGGCAGAGGCAGAGGACTGAATCTGTTCTCCTCCGCAGGGCCAAACACAGACTAAGGGGTGGCAGTCACAAGTAGGAAGAGGATTTACTAACCATTGGCTTGGGAGATTTTCAAGATGACATCAAAAACTATTGGAGAGATTCTTGCATTGGGAGGAGACAGGAGTGGCCACACAGCTTCTACACTTTTCTGATCCTGGGGTTGGTCTTCAGTAAGCAGACACCCCCGCAAGGCTGGGAGGTGGAGTGAAGTGGGCACCACTGGTGCGTGGTTTTGGAGTCTTTAAGTTGGGCATCAAAACTGCCCCTAAACCTCCCTGTTAATGATGGATAGGTTCTTCTGATGGGGTAGATTGATATCTACAGAGCCACATTTTCTTAAAGGGCTAGGATAACAAAATTCCCGTTCTATTCATTAAATTCTTTAAGGAAAGAAGTCGGGAGAAGAGATTTTGTTTTCATTTTTCTTCATTGGAAACTTAAAAGTCCTGGTCTGCCAGCTGTTGGTTCCTTCCTCAAAGCTGGAACACCCTTAAATCCCTTGTCCCATCTCCCAAACACACACTCTCCTTGCACCTCGGTTTCCCTCTCAGTTCTACTTCATTCAGCAGAAGGAGAACAAGCAGCAGACGGTCTAGGATGATTTGAAAGACATTTGCCTTCCCTCCCACCCAAAGTCTAGCTCCTCTACCTAACTGCAACTGCCCCTGAAATGACTGCCATCAGAGAAACACCTTGGTGAGAAAGCAGTTCTTCCAGGAGGGAGGTGAAGAGTGAACACCGTGAACGTTGAGGCACACGTTATTTTGCCAACCTCCCAGCAAAGGTCCTAAAAAGAGGAAGAACGTGACCAGAGGGTCTAGATGGGTGGGGAGCTGGGTGTGCAAGGTGAAAAATAGATCAGAGAGATAAGAGAGTGACAGACTCATGGGGAGCACCCAAGCCAGGAAGGAGAGCTAAGTAGCCCAACAGTTCTGGAGTGGAGTGGAGAAGAGGCCATCAAAGTGGAAGTCACAAAGAAACCAAACCAAGCTTGGTCGGTATTCGTGCATTCACTCAGTGAAGACTCCCCAGTGCACCAGCACTGTTCTGGGCACTGCACAGTGTAGTGCAAAAAGCCATGGCCTCTGATGTCAGCCAGGTCTGTGCTGAGTCATTAGCTCCATCTATTCACTGGCAGGTATTTAAATCAAGGAGCACTGGTTTTCTCCTTTGTTTTGCTAGGGGATTACATGATACAACTGTGCATAACTCAGTCTCTGGTATGTATTCGTCATTCTCCCCACCCTCTCCTTGCCCTTGTTCTACAATTCAACTAAAATTGACATTTGTTTCCACCCTAGGTGTCCTAGCTCTTCCAGACAACCACCCTACCCAAAACACTCAATTTCAGAAACGTACTGAATTCCACCAGCCCTGGGCCTCAAGCAAGCATTTCTCTGCAGAGCTGCTTTATCTCCAGAATCTCGGCGAGCAAGATCTGCAGCCATCCTCAACGGTGAATGCTAGTTTCTTTGAAAATAATGAAGCGCTATACGAATGAGCTGACAATCTCCTGGGAGCCCATATAAACCAGACAGTGTAATGAACCAACCAGTGGCAGATGAAAAGGTATCAACAGGGTTTACTAAATTATGGTTCCAGACTTGCTGTGAAAGGGAGGGAAGACTGGTCCAAAGAACTCATAAATTGAAACAAATCCTCAAACCCTCTCCACAGAGCTAGAGCCTCCAACACATATGGTTCCCAAAGCTGGGGAAGAAGCCACTGCACAATATAAAGTCAAAAGGAACAACAAGGTGCTGCGGCAGCTCCCACCCTGGGACTTGCTGGCAATGAGGAAGTCCATTTACCCAGCCAACCTATGTGCAGTTCTGGGTGGGATCTGGGATGAACTCTTCTAGTGGTAAGAAGTCTGGCTACTAACAGTGCAAACGTAATTGGATTGATCCAGTTTATGGACCTCATTCATTCACTGAACAAATATTTACAGGGCACCTACTATGCACCTGCTAGGCACTGTTATAGATGCTGGGACACAGCCGTGAACAAAACACGGGCTCTGACCTCCTGCAGCTCACACTGTAGTGAGAAGAGACAGACAATAAACAAATAAACAAAGAAGGAAAGAAAGAAAGAAGGAAGGAAGGAAGGCAGGCAAGAGGGAGGAAGGCAATTCCTTCCTTGCACTTATTACTATCTAAAATTAAGAGCTGAAGTCATATGTTAAGTGACTAGGTGACCTGAACGACAAGAAGTCAGCCATGCAAAGAACTGATATCGTATGTGTTACTGCCTCATATTTCATAGAATCATGTATTTTTCTTACTGAAAAGGACCTTAGTGATCATACCCAATGCTCTCAATTTATGAAACTGAGGCTCAGGGAAGTAACATGTGTCTCCAAAGACACTCTGAAAATGAATCAGGATCTTCTACTCAGGGACTTCCCTGTTAATTTGCTGGAAGGTAAAAATAGACAAATGATAATTATCCAACAAATATGTATTGAGCCAGTACTCTTTTTTGAGCACTGTGATGGCTACTCTCCAGAAACTCTCCACAGAGAAATGAGGAATACATAAATGAGGTAAGCAGAGATCCATCCTGTGCTAACTGGGGTGGGGGTGGTGGGCGCCTGACTATTTGGTACAAAGTAAGAAGGAGAGGGTTCACATGAGGGGGATTCACCCCAGAAGGCTGAATGGATGAAATGGAATAAGAAGGATTTTGTTGAACAAAAAAGGCATGAGGACCATCCAAATAGGAGAAACATATTGGGAAAGGTGCAGGAGAGAGGAGGAGTGAGGAGAAGAGCCTAGCAAACCAGGGAGTAGGCTGAGGAGGGGTGGGACATCATGTTGACAAAGTCTAGATGGAGGGACCTCAAACGCAAGACACATCTTGGGAAAAGAGGAGTTTCAAGGAATATAAATATGTCACAAGGATCACCCCTTAAAATGGTCTTGCCCATCATTCTCCCCCCACCTCTGCACAAGCCTCCAGGTCTCCCTGTAATTTCTCAGTGATTTTAGGGTGATGATTCTAGATGGCTCAGGGCTCCTGAACATTCTCAGTACCTGCCACCTCCCAGCTTGCAGAGACTCTGACATCTGAGCCAACTCCAGCTCATCTGGAGTTGGCTCAAATGTCCTTTTTCCTCTTCCCCTTGACCTTTCCTTCACAACAGGTACTGCACTGGGTACTCCACACACACTAGCTCAAAATAACAATCATTTCTCCAATCATTTATTCAGCATGTAAATGGTACATCCTTTATGCCAGGCATGATTTTAAAGAATATCTCATTTAATCCTCTCCCTATGAGATATGTACTACTGATTACAATATTTAGCTAGCAAATTGAGTCTCAGACAGGAAGGAAGGAATAATTTGCCTGATGTCACACAGCTGGAAGGCACTGGAGCTAGTATTTTAATCCAAGTCTTTTGAAAACAAAAACCCAAGTACCTTCCAATTTTTACCATAAAAACATTCAAGTACAAAACTGTATAAAAAGAAAAAACAAACTTTGTCTCCTTCATAATTTAGTTTTGGCCAGCCATATCTGCTTAGACACTGGAGGTATTTTGGCACTCTCTGAAATTCTCTTTCTAGTGAGTGGCCGAATTTCCTAGATGCAGCTGAACTATGGGTAACTGATACCAACATTTTTTTTCTTACAAGCTACTATTTAACCTTTAGTCCAGGAAATACAGAATATATTAGGTCTTTGAACTTTCCCAGATGTCACGGTACCATCATATCTTTTTGAGACCAAAAAAAAATTGTTAAAACATGGAAGTGATCCAACAGGGATCAGGCATGAGCAAGTTCAGAGAGTACGTGTAGGCTGTGTGAGCGAGTTGCACAGATCCACACGCCCTCCGGTACTGTGGCACCCGCACCTCTCCTATGGCTGCGCGACGGACTCTCTGGACCCAATGATGTTGCTGTACTATAGGCCACTCAGTAGGCCCAGTCTTCCCAGAGGGCAGAGCTTCAAGTGATACACCAGTCTTCCAGTTTGTGCAAAAAGACAAGCAGTCAGAGGCTAGAATTTACACTAGCTCATGGACAATGGCCTAGCTGGTTAGTCAGGGGACTGCCAGGAGATAATTTGGAAGCTTGGGGTGAAAGAGGTTTGGGAAGAGGCATTTGGATGACCTATGGGAGAAGGCATGAACGATGAAGACCTTTGAATTACATGTTAATTCTCACCAGAGACCACCTCTGGTGGCAGACATTAAACAACCAGGTGGACAGAGTGAACTGACCATCTTTGTCATCAGCCACCCCAGTGCTGGGACAATGCATGAAACACAGCAGCCATGATCACTGAAGCCTAAGCACAAAACCAACAGCACAGGCTCCCACTTACCACGTGCCCGCAGCAGATATCACCAAACCTCCAACATGTGGCACCATCCCTCAAAGCAATCAGCCAGCCATTCACGGCAAGTCAGGTACACTGGGCCTCTTCTACCCTGGGGAAGGCAGTGATTCAACTTGGATAGGACAGACACTTATTCCAGGTATGTGTTTACCTTTCCTGTCCACAGGCGTAGACAGTATCACTATCCAAAGACCTACAAGAGTATCTGACCCACCGACAAGGGATTCTGCAAAACACTACCTCAGACCAAGGGACCCACTACACAACAGAGGTGCTGCGGCAGCGGGCGTGTGACCATGGGACTTGCTGCTCCTATCACATACTGTTCCCCTGAGAAGTCTCTGGCCTGAACGAGTGGTGCAACATCTTCTTAGTGACACAGCTGAGGGGCCATCTTGGAGATGATATCCTGTGAGGATGGCACAGGATCCTCTAGGACTCAGTATATACCCTAAATGGCCAGTGCATGGTACTGTGTCCCCATCAGGTAGAGTACACGGGTCCAGGAACCAAGAGGTGGAACTATTTACCACCCCTGCCTCCATAACCCACATGCTATCCACACAAGTCTAGGCTCTGCAGAGGACGGAAGCTCCCATCTGGGGACACAGTAGGAGTCCCTTCGAACTTTAAGCTATAGCTGCCACCCGACTACTTTGGGATCCTCATGCCAAGAGACCAGCAAGCAAGCAAAGGAATCGACCACACTGGCAAGAGTAATTAACCGTGGCCCACAGGGGGAGCTTCGCTTCTGCTACACAGTGGAAGTACAGAAGAATGTGTCTGGCAATCAGGTGGTCCACTGGGGAGTCTCTTGCGTGTCCCACGCTTACCATTTAATGGTAAATGGATAAGAACAGAGCCCAAGAAGGGCACAGTAACCAGGGGCTCAGGACCCTCTGGGAGGTAAGCCATCTAGCCCAGCAGAGGGGTTAGCCAGAGTTGAGAGAAATCTAGAATGAATGATAAAAAAGGATAATAACAAGCATTAGTTACAGCCTTGAGATCAACTATAGCCACAAGAGCTGTAGTATTTCTTACTAAACCTCATTTGTAGGTTCCCAGGAAGCAAGACTAATCAAAATTTGATTAAAAAAAAAGTTTCCCAGGGTACTTCCCTGGCGATCCAGTGGTTGAGACTTTGCCTTCCAATGCAGGGGGTGCAGGTTCGATCTCTGGTTGGGGAGCTAGGATCCCACATGCCTCGCAGCCAAAAAAAACGAAACATAAAACAGAGGCAATAAGGACTTTAAAAATGGTCCACATCAAAAAAAAAATCTTTAAAAAAAAAGTTTCCCAGATAGAGTAAATTTATTATAAAAATCAAGTGGATTTGAGTAGCACAAGGGATGGACTGTAGTGCACACTAAGGCACTCCATCCACATCCCCTCTTCAGGATGAACACACTCACGCCCCAGCTGCTAAGAAGTGCTGGTGACTGACTGCTGAGTTCCTCCCTAGGAACTGCCCTCTGCTGCAGGGATCTGCCTCACCAAGGATCACAGCCCCTCCAAGGGGGTGACCTATGGTCAATGACTGGCTTATGAAGGGAAACAAAGGTCTGGTCCCCATGCCTCAATATGGGACAACGTTAAAGGGCCATCCAAGCTCCAGAGCTCCCTGTGGCATCAGCTGGGGCCCCGCTGCCACAGAAGTACAGGTCAGTTTCTTTCTTTTTTACTATTTCTAGGTTATTCCTTTATTATTGCCTTAATTGTAGGGTTTTTTTAACATCTTTATTGGAGTATAATTATTTTACAATGTTGTGTTAGTTTCTGCTGTATAACAAAGTGAATCAGCTATACGTATACATATATCCCCATGTCCCCTCCCTCTTGTGTCTCCCTCCCACCCTCCCTATCCCACCCCTCTAGGTGGACACAAAGCACCAAGCTGATCTCCCTGTGCTATGTGGCTGCTTCCCACTAGCTATCTATTTTACATTTGGTAGTGTATATATGTCAATGCTACTCTTTCACTTCGTCCCAGCTTACCCTTCCCCCTCCCCGTGTCCTCAAGTCCATTCTCTACATCTGCATCTTTATTCCTGTCCTGCCCCTAGGTTCTTCAGAACCATTTTTGTTTTTTTAGATTCCATATATATGTGTTAGTATACGGTATTTGTTTTTCTCTTTCTGACTTACTTCACTCTGTATGACAGACTCTAGGTCCATCCACCTCAGTACAAAAAAACTCAATTTCATTTCTTTTTATGGCTGAGTAACATTCCATTGTATATATGTGCCACATCTTCTTTATCCATTCATCTGTCAATGGACACTTAGGTTGCTTCCATGTCCTGGCTATTGTAAATAGAGCTGCAGTGAACATTGTGGTACATGACTCTTTGAATTATGGTTTTCTCAGGGTATATGTGCAGTAGTGGGATTGCCGGGTCATATGGTAGTTCTATTTTTAGTTTTTTAAGGAACCTCCATACTGTTCTCCATAATGGCTGTATCAATTTTACAGGTAGGTTTCTCCCTCAGCCCAGTCCTGCCTTCCCCACTGCCTTACAAACGTCTCTCCTGAATACATTTGCAATAAACTTTCTGCATGAAACTCTGTCTCAAAGTTTATTTCCAAGTACTGAATCTAAGATAGCTATACTCACACACATCATCACATGGCCTAAACAGACTGCACTGGAACAAGACAACAGGAGAAGTTTCTTATCTTGGGTCCATCTCATTAAGAAAGTTCTCCACTTAATCAAATCTAGCTGCCCTCTTAAAGTCTGGAGGAGTAATTCTCCCTCCATGTCTCATTCTGAATCTATGAGGCTACACAGATTATTGAATAAATCCACTGCATAGTATCCGACTTCTTCTAACATAAAATGTTGGACTTAGATATAAAGATATAAACCAAGTATTGGTTTAAAAATAGTACATTAAAGACATTTAGTGTCAGAAAGTTCACATGCTGGTATCATTGTAGACTAGCCTATGAGAAAAGGTTAAGAAAGACTAGGTCACTAAGGTCAAATAACCCTAAGGAAGTCATTTAACCTCCATAAGCCTGTCTCCTAAACTATGTTAAAAGGTTGTTTGGACTACCATCAGAACTGCCATGAAGATCTTATCTGTAAAGATAACAGTACCTGCCTAATTCTTAGAATGAGGATTCTTAGAAAGATTAAATGAGATAATATTTTATGATATCTGGCACATAGTAAACACTCCATATATGGATAGTATCGAACGAAAAGAAGCTTGCAAAACTACTTTGAAACCGTGACATGGTACAAAAATGCCAGCAATTATGATTACAGCACAATATATTTAATATGTAATATTTCACATATTTTCAGAGGTTTGGCCTTGTCTCCTTAACAAGAACAGGGTCCTTCTCTTCCATTTCTTTTAACTTCAAAGCAACTAGTGCAGTGTTTGCTGCTGGGTGGATGCTTAAAATCTTTTCCCTGACTTTCAAGACAGGAATCCATAATACCAGGCCTTGGCACCCTATAAATATTGGCGAGTATAAATGCTTCTATAATACTCTGTCAAAGAGAGTTTTTTTTTGGTATCAGAGTACAGAAGGAAAGGAGAAACTACATTTCTCCAATCCACATGAAAAGTCACCCAAAGATTTCAAATGTATTTCTATTTGTCTGAAAGTATTCCAGTCAAGTTATTTCTAATCATCTGCTATCTCAGGGTTCTGGTGTGTGCACCCATTTCCCTTTATATTTTATTAAATGAGGAATCGAGGATTATGTCTAGCCTATGCTCAGAATTTTTAATGGAACCAAAATCCTTTGAGGATTATCTTAAATCTGGGTAATATTCTTAAGTGGGACCTGAATGTAGCCAAATAGCTGCAAGGCTGGAAACCCATCTATCTGTCTCCTTAAAGTGAGTCCATGAATTTGGATCCCTGAGTCACTGAATCCCTTCAGTATCGGCATATGTATTATAAGGAAACACACAGATGAAAATTCAAGAACGCTCAAACAAATGCCAGATCAGGATGATCAGTCCGACTCCATCAATCCGATCCATTCCATTTAATCTCACCTTTAAACAGCCCTGACCTCTGTATTCCCTTCCTACGAGGAAGGCTAACTTTTGTCCTTACCCTTCTCTCCTTCTCTTTATCTTAGTGCCCGCAATCTACGAATCAGCTTTCTCTCCCAGAGCCACGTCAAACCTTACTTCCTATTTATGCCTTTGTAATACACATTAATTTCTAGCACCCCCTTTGTGAACCCCATTTGTGAAACTTGGAATTTCCACACCCCGCCCCCACGTAAATGACCACTCCAGAGGCCAGGCCAGGAACTTTGTTCGGCAACAGTTCCTCTCCACGGGACTGAGCCCATGGCATGAGCAGCCACTGGCTATCATGGAAACGACTGTTATAGTTCTCTAAGAATTCCCTAACACACCGAGTTGCATTTGGTGTCTGAGTGACAGGTCTCCATTTCACAGAGGAAATATACTGCAGAATTTAAAAACTCATTCTAATTATAAAATGTTGTTTCTTCACATTAATGATCTACATTGACAGCACACCAAAAGACTCGTAAAATTCACTCATGCTTGACCAAGCTGGGACACTGACTCCCATAAATCTCAGAAGCCACGCCTTAACTCGGCTTTTGTTCAGTACCTGAAAACAACCTTGGTGGGCTCCATTCACTCAGTTGCCGCTCCACGCCGGAACAAAACTATCGAAGCGCTAGTGCTGAAGTCTCGGTGGTGGGTTGGGCACATATGTGCCTTTTCAGTGTGGCGCCGCGTTTTTCACAAGGTCGTTGGTGGCTTAACCTAAAGAAATGAGAAGAGATGGAAATTTCAGATGCCATGGCGAGCCAAGAAAAGAATAATTGTTGAGCAAAAAGTTCAGAAACTATCAGTCCTTCAGATAATACCATGTAGATGGTCACTTTTCTGTCAAGCATATTCTGCATTAATTTAAAAATGTTTAGATGTTGACTGTTCCCAGTCCTGTCCCTGACCAATGAACTGTATGCCCTTAGACAACTGAGTTAGCTTCTCTGTAACCTATACACTCATTTGTAAGATGGGGATAATTAAATTTTCCTTCTTAATTTAGAAAGCTAGGAGGGAGCGTAATCTTCTTATTTTCTAGCTGAAAACAGACACTGAGGATAAGTGACTTAATGGCATAAAGCTGGTAAAAGGGGCAGGGCTAGAACCTATGATTCTAAGCTCAAATCTCTACCTAGTCTTCTGATTTATTCCAATACAACAAGATCTAAAATGCTACGAAATAAGTTGGGTATTATAATCCTATTTGACAAAAAGATACAAGCAAGGCATGAAGAGGTCATGTGGTTCAATGGCAGAACTTTGATTATAACCCAGGCATGCTAATGTCTAAGCCAGTCTTTCTATACCATCAAGCCAAAGTGCTATAACTTGACTTCATTTATCTGACTGAAAAAATAAATGTAAACTTGCCCCCAAATAGGTATATCTTGGTGTAGCAAATATCCTAGAAGGCCAAATCTGAAACCTATTTCAATGATTTCTTCTTGTATTGTTTTAGTCCTTCCCCTTTATTTGAGCTTAATTTCCTGTCATTTTTGTACTATCTTGAGATGGATATTTATTTTTTTAATTAAAGTATAGTTGATTTAAAATATTATATTAGTTTCAGGCATACAACATAGTATTCGATATTTTTATAGATTATACTCCATTTAAAGTTATTATCAAATATTGGCCATATTCATTATGCTGTACAATATATACTTGTAGCTTATTTATTTTATATATAATAGTTTGTACCTCTGAATCCTCTACCCCTGTCTTGCCCCTCCCTCATCCCTTTTCCCACTGGTAACCACTAGTTTGTTCTCTATATCTGTGTGTCTGTTTCTGTTTTTGCAATATTCACTGGTTTTATTTTTTAGATTCCACATATAAGTGATAACATACACTATTTGTCTTTCTCTGACTTTTTTCACTAAACATAATACCCTGCAGGTCCATCCATGTTGTTGCAAATGGCAAAATGCATTCTTTTTTATAGCTGAGTAATATTTCAGTATATATATATATATATATATATATATATATAAAATTTCTTCTTTATCCATTCATTTTCTGATGGATACTTAGTTTGCTTCTATACCTTGGCTATTTTACATAATGCTGCTATGAAGGTAAGAGTGCATATATCTTTTTGAATTAGTGTTTTTCTTCATATATATATATATATATATATATATATATATATATATATATATATAGGAGTGGAATTGCTGGATCATATGGTAGTTCTATTTTTAGTTTTTTGAGGAACCTCCATACTACTTTTCATAATGGCTGCACCAATTTACATTCCCACCAGCAGTGTACTAGGGTTCCCTTTTCTCCACATCCTCACCAACATTTGTTATTTGTAGACTATTTGATGATAGCCATTCTGACAGGTGTGAGGTGATATCTCATTGTAGTCGTTGTGATTCTGATTTGTATTTCCTTGGTGATCAGCAACACTGTTGAGCATCTTTTCATGTGCTTATTGGTCATTTGTATGTCTTCTTTGGAAAAAATGTCTATTCAGGTCTTCTGTCCACTTTTTAATCAGGTTGCTTGGGGGTTTTTTTGATATTGAGTGTATGAGCTGTTTATATATTGATAGTTTGGATATTAACCCCTTATTGGTCATATCATTTGCAAATATTTCCTCCCACTCAGTAGGTTGTCTTTTTGTTTTGTCAATGGTTTCTTTGCTATGCAAAGCTTTTAAGTTTAATTAGGTCCCATTTGTTTACTTTTGCTTTTGTTTCCTTTGCCTGAGGGGACTGATCCAAAAAACTATTGCTAAACTATGTCAAAGAATGTTCTGCCTATGTTTTCTCCTAGGAGTTTTATGGTTTCTGGACTTACATTTAGGTCTTTAATCCATTTGGAGTTTATTTTTGTATGTGTTATGAGAAAATGTTCTAATTTCATTCTCTCATATCTAGCTGTCCAGTTTTCCCAGCACCACTTATTGAATAGGCTTGCCTTTTCCCCACTGTATATTTTTGCCTCTTTTGTCATATATTAATTGAACATAGGTGCCTGGGTTCATTTCTGGTCTCTCTATTCTGTTCCATTGATCTATGTGTCTGTTTTTGTACCAGTACCATACTGTTTTGATGACTATAGCTCTGTAGTATAGTCTGAAGTCGGAAAGCGTGGTACCTCCAAACTTTGTCCTTTTTCCTCAAGATTGCTTTTGCTATTCAGGGTCATTTATGGTTCCATATAAATTTTAGGATTATTTGTTCTAGTTATTTGAAAAATATCATGGGTTATTTTGATAGGATTGCATTAAATCTGTAGATTGCTTTGGGAGATAGGAATTTTTTAACAATATTAATTCTTCCAATCCATGAACACAGGATATCTTTCCATTTCTTTGTATCATCTTCAATTTCCTTCATCAGTGTTTTATAGTTTTCAGAGTACAGGTCTTTCACCTCCTTTGTTTATTCTTAGTTGTTCCATTCTTTTTGATACAATTTTGAACAGGATCATTTTCTTGCTTTCTCTTTCTGATAGTTCATTATTAGTGTATAGGAAAGCAACAGATTTCTGTATATTAATCTTTTTTTTCTAAAACTTTACTGAATTCATTTATTACTTCTAATAGTTTTTTGGTGGAGACTTTAGGGTTTCCTATATATAGTATCATGTCATCTGAGAATAGTGATAGTTTTACTTCTTCCCTTCTAATCTGGATGCCTTTTATTTCTTTTTCCTGCCTGGTTGCTGTGGCTAGGACTCCCGATAACTGTATTAAATAGAAGTGGCAAGACTGGGCATCCTTGTCTTGTTCCTGATTTTAGAGAAAAACTTTTCAGCTTCTCACCATTGAGTATGATGTTAGCTGCGGGTGTGTCATAAATGGCTTTTATTATGTTGAGCTATATTCCCTCTGTACCAACTTTGATAAGAGTTTTTATCATGAATGGATGGTGAATTTTGTCAAAAGCTTTTCCTGCATCTTTTGAGATGATCATGTGATTTTTATCCTTCATTTTGTTAATGTGGTTTTTCACATTGATTTATTTGCAGATACTGAACCATCTTTGCATTCTTAGAATAAACCCCACTTTATCATGGTGTATGATATACACCATATATGGTGTATATCATATATGGTTGAATTTCATTTGCTAGTATTTTGTTGATTATTTTTGCATCTATATTCATCAGAGATATCAACCTGTAGTTTTGTTTTGTAGTGTCTTTGTCCAGTTTTGGCAACAGAGTAATGGTGGCCTCATAGAATGAATTTGGGAGGGCTCCCTCCTCTTCAAATTTTTGGAATAGCTTGAGAAGGACAGGTATTAGCTCTACTTTATATTTTTGGTAGAATTCCCTTGTGAAACCATCCAGTCCTGGACTAAGGTTTGCTGGGAATTTTTTGATTGCTGATTCAATTTAACTACTAGTGATCAGTCTATTCAGATTACCTATTTCTTCCTGATTCAGTCTTAGAAGATTGTATGTTTCTAGAAATTTATCCATTTCTTCTAAGTTGTCCAATTTGTTGGCATATAACTATTCATATAACTCTCTTATGATTTTTTGTATCTCTGTGATATTGGTTGTAATTTCTCCTCTTTCATTTCTTATTTTGTATATTTAGGTCCTCCCTCTCTTTTTCTTAATGAACCTGGCTAAAGGCTTATCAATTTTGTTTGTCCTTTCAAAAAAACAGCTCTTCAGTTCACTGATATTTTCTTTTCTGTGTGTGGGGGGGTGATCGATTTTTTATTTCCTTTCTCTTTTTATATATATTTATTTATTTATTTTTGGCTGTGTTGGGTCTTCATTGCTGAGCGCAGGCTTTCTCAAGTTGCAGTGAGCGGGGGCTACTCTTCATTGCATTGCATGGGCTTCTCATTGCAGTGGCTTCTCTTTGTTGCAGAGCACAGGCTCTAGGTGTGTGGACTTCAGTAGTTGTGGCATGTGGGCTCTAGAGCACAGGCTCAGTAGTTGTGGTGCACAGGCTTAGATGCTCCGTGGCATGTGGGATCTTCCAGGACCAAGGATTGAACCCGTGTCCTCTGCATTGGCAGGCAGATTCTTAACCACTGCGCCACCAGGCAAGTCCCTATTTCCCTTCTGATTTTCATTATTTTCTTCCTTCTGCTGACTTTGGGCTTTGTTGTTCTTCTTTTTCTGGTTCCTTTGGATGGTATGTTATGTTGTTTGAGATTTTTCTTGTTTCTTGAAGTAGTCCTGTATCTCTATAAACTTCCTTCTTAGAACTGCTTTTGCTGCACTTTACAGATTTTGGAAGTTGTGTTTTTATGTTTACTTGTCTAGAGGTGTTTTCTGATTTCTTTCTTGAACCACTGATTTTTTTTTTAGTAGCATATTATTTAGTCTCCATGTGTTTGGTTTTTATCCCCATTTTTCTTCCTGTAATTGATTTCTAGTTTCATACCATTGTGTTTGGAAAAAATGTTTCGTATAATTTCTATCCCCTTAAATTTGTTGAGACTTTTGTGGACTAGCATGTGACCTATCTTGGAGAATGTTCCATGTGCACTTGAAAAGAATGTGTATTCTGCTATTTGGGGATGGAATGTAGATATCTTTATTAAGTCTAACTGGTCTAATGTGTCACTTAAGGTCACTGTTTCCTTATTGATTTTCTGTCAGGATGATCTGTCCATTGACTTAAGTGGGGTATTAAAGTCCCCTACTATTACTGTATTGTTGTCAATTTCTCCCTTTATGTCTGTTAATATTTTCTTTTTTAAATTTATAAAAATGTTTTACAGTAGGTCCTTCTTAGTTATTTTATTTATTTATTTTTGGCTGCGTTGGGTCTGCATTGCTGCGCATCGGCTTTCTCTAGTTGCGGCGAGTGAGGGCTACTCTTCCTTGTGGTGTGTGGGCTTCTCATTGCATTGGTTTCTCTTGTTGTGGAGCATGGGCTTTAGGCACACGGGATTCAGTAGTTGTGGCATGCAGGCTCAGTAGTTGTGGTTCATGGGCTCTAGAGTGCAGGCTCAGTAGTTGTGGTGCACGGGCTTAGTTGCTTTGCAGCATGTGGGATCTTCCCAGACCAGAGCTCAAACCTGTGTCCCCTGCATTGGCAGGCAGATTCCCAACCACTGCGCCACCAGGGAAGTCCTGGTTACCTATTTTAAATATAGCAGTGTGTATATGTCAATCCCAAACTCCCAGTCTATTTTCTTTATATACTTAGGTTCTCCCATATTAGGTGACTATGTGTTTATGTTATATCCTCTTGTATTGATCCCTTTATCACTGTAAAATGCCCTTCTTTGTCTTTTGTCACAGACTTGTTTTAAAGTCTACTTTGTCTGATGTGTTATTGCTACCCCAGCTTTCTTTTAATTTCCATTTGCATGAAATATCTTTTTTCCATCCCCTCATTTTCAGTCTGTGTCTTTTGCTCTGAAGTGGGTCTCTTGTAGGCAGCAAATAGATGGGTCTTTTAAAAATCCAATCCCTATGTCTTTGATTTCAGCATTTAGTCCATTGACATTTAAAGTGATTATTGATAGGTATGTACTTATTCCCATTTTGTTATTTGTTTTCTGATTGCTTTTGTAGTTCTCTGTTCTTCTTCATTTAGTTTCTTCCCTTGTGGTTTGATGATTTTCTTTAGTGGTATGCTTGTGCTCTTTTCTCTATAGTTTTTGTGTATATTGTAGGGTTTTGATTTGTGGTTACCATGGAGTTCACATATGTTGATCTACAACTACTCTACTTATTTTAAACTGATAGTCATTTAACAAACACACTCTAAAAGATCTACATTTTTTGCTCCCCTCCCCCACATTTTGTGCTTTTGATGTCATATTTTATATCTTCACGTCTATCCCTTAACTATTTACTGTAATTATAGTTGATTTTACAATTTTTGTCTTTTAGTCTTTGTACTCACTTATGTAAGTGGTTGATCCACAGCTTTTATTACACATTTGCCTTTACTAGAGGAATTTTTCCTTTCCTATAGATTCTTACTTCTTATTGTTGCTTTTAATTCCACTTAGAGAAGACCCTTTAACAGTTCTTGTTGGGTCAGTTTAGTATTGATGAACTCTTAGTTTTTGTTTGTCTAAGAAGTTCTTTATCTCTCCTTCAATTCTGAATGATAATGCTGCTGAGTTGAATATCCTAGGTGTAGGTTTTTCCCTTTCAGAACTTTAAATATATCATGCCACTCCCTTCTGGCCTGCAAAGTCTACTGAAAAATTAGCTGATAGCCTTATGGGGGTTCCATAATATGCAACACCTTTTTTCTTGCTGCCTTTAAAATTCTCTCTTTAAACTCTGGCCATTTTAATTATGATACGTCTTGGTGTGGACCTCTTGGGTTCATCTTGTCTGGGACTCTCTTTGATTCCTGTACCTGGAAGTCTGTTCCCTTCTTCAGCTTTGGGAAGTTTTCAGCCATAACTTCATCAAATTCATTTTCTACCCCCCTTTTCTCTCTCTCTTCTCCTTCTGGGACCCCTATAAGGCAAATGTTCATATGCTTGATGTTGTCCAAGAGGTTCCTTAAACAGTCCGCATTTTTTAAAATTTGTTTTTCTTTTTTCTGTTCTGATTGGGTGATTGCCATTATTCTACCTTGCAGATTGCTTATACATTCTTCTGTATCACATAGTTCCTTCTAGTTCATTTTTCATTTCAGTTACTGTATTCTTCAGTGCTGATGGGTTCTTTTTATATTTTCTAGTTCCTTGTTAAATATATACCAACATAAACCATATCCTGAGCCATAAAGCAAACCTCAACGAATTTAGAATAATTGAAGTTATAGAATGTGTTGTTTGTCCACAATGGAATCAAACTAGAAATCAATAACAGAATGATAACCAAAAATCTCAAAAATCTTGGAAACTAAACAACATACTTAAAAATACTCCATCAGAAAGTCTCATAGGAAATTTTTTAACACATAGAACTGAATGAAAATGAAAACCCAGCATATCAAAACATGTAGGATGCAGCTAAAGCAGTGTTGAAAGGGAAATTCATAGCATTAAATACATTAGAAAAGAGGAAAAGTTTCAAATCAATGATCTAAGCTCCTACCTCAAGAACCCAGAAAAAGATCAAAAATAAACTCAGAACAAGGAAAAGGAAGGAAATAAAGAGCAGAAATCAATGAAATTGAAAACAGAAATGCAACAGAGAAAATCACTGAAACAAAAGCTAGTTCTTCAACAACAGATCAATAGGGACTTCCCTGGTGGCACAGTGGTTAAGAATCTGCCTGCCAATGCAGGGGACATGAGTTCGATCCCTGGTCCGGGAAGATCCCACATGCCACAGAGCAACTAAGCCTGTGTGCCACGACTACTGAGCCTGCACTCTATAGTCCATGAGCCACAACTACTGAGCCTGTGCACCTAGAGCCCATGCTCCACAACAAGAGAAGCCACCACAATGAGAAGCCCGTGCACCACAATGAAGAGTAGCCCCTGCTCGCCGCAACTAGAGAAAGCCTGCACACAGCAACGAAGACCTGACGCAGCCAAAAATAAAATAAAATTAATTAATTTTAAAAAAAAAGATCAGCAAAATTGACAAGTGCCTAACAGACTGAAGAGAGAGAGAGAGAGAGAGAAGACACAAATTACTGATATCATGAATAAAATAAGGGACCCTGCAGATATCAAAAGGATAATAAGTGAATACTATGAAAAATTCTACATATATAAATTTGACAACCTAAATGAAATGTACCAATTCCCCAAAAAGTACAACCTAACACCCAACATGAAATAGATAGAGCAGTGTTATAACTATTAAGGAGATTGAATTTGCAATTTAAAAACTCCCAAAAGAGAACTCCCCAGGTCCAGATGGATTAACTACAGAATTCTACCACAATTAACACAAGTCTACACAATCTCTTCCAGAATGAGGGAAAGCTTCCCAATTCATTTTATGAGGCAAGTATTATCCTGATACAAAAACCAGACAAAGACAATATGAAGAAAGAACTATGAACCAATACCCCTCATGAATATAGATGCAAAATTCCCTAGCAAAATATTAGTAAATAAAATTCAACAGTCTATGCAAAGAATTATACACATGACTGTACTAGTAAGAGTTCTCCAGAGTAAAAGAACCAATAAGATATATATATGGAGATGTTTTATAGGAATTGGCTCACGTGGTTATGGTGGTTGAAATGTCCCACAATCTACTATCTGTAAGCTGGAGAAACAGGAAAGCTGTAATTCAGTCTGAATTCAAAGGCCTGAGAATTACAATGGGGAGACTGATGGTGTAAGTCCCAATATGAGCGTGAAAGCCCAAGAACCAGGAGCACCAACGTCTGAAAGCAGGAGAAGATGGATATCTCAGCTCAAACACAGAGAGACAGCACATTTGCTATTCCTCTGCTTTTTTGTTCTATATGGGCCCTCAGTGGATTGGATGATACCTACTGACATTGGGGAGAACTATCTACTTTATTCAGTTCATCAATTCAAATGCTAATATCTTCCAGAAACACTCTTACAGACACACCCAGAAATAGTGTTTTATCAGCTGTCTGGACATCCCTTAGCCCAGTCAAGTTGACACATACAACTAATCACCACAATGACTAAATGATGTTTATTCCAGGGACTCACAGTAAGTCCAGTATTAGAAAATCAATCAATATAACCCACCACATTAAAAAGAGAAGAAAAATTATATGATCATATATATCAATCAAAGCATAGAAATTATTTGACAAAATTCAATACCCATTCATGATAAAACTCATAAAATTAGGAAGATAGGAAACTTCCTCAACTTTATAAAGAGCATCTATGACTAACATTATACTAAATGGTGAAAGACTGAATGTGTCCCCCATTAAGGTCAGGAACAAGGCAAGGATATCTACTCTCACCACTCTTATTCAACACAGTACTAGAAGTTTTCTAGGCAGTGCCATAAGGCAAGAAGAGAAATAAAATTTATACAGATAATAAAGGAAGACATAAAACTGTTCCTATTTGCAGATGACAATGAATGTCTACATAGAAGAATCCCAAGAACCTCACCAAAAAAAAAAAAAAACTAATAAGTGAGTTCAGCAAGGTTGCAAGTGGCAAGATAAACATAAAAATTAACTGTATTTCTATATATAGCAATGAACACATGGATACCAATATTTTTAATAAAATATCATTTAAAGTCAAAATGAAACTCTTAGGGAAAGCATAACAAAATGTGTATAGGATTTGTATGCTGAAAACTACACATCAGGATAAAATAAATGAAAGAAGACATAAATGAATTGAGTGACATACCATGTTCATGGACTAGAAGACACAACATAGTAAAGATGTCAATTATTCCCAAATGTATATTCAAGTTTAACACAATTCTTATCAAAATCCAATCAAGATTTTTTGTAGATATAGATAAAATTATCCTAAAATGTATAAAGAACTAAAATATCTAAAATATTGTTTAAAAGAAAAACAAAGGAGAAGGAATGAGTCTGATTTCCAGACTTATTATATAGTTACAGTAACCAAGACTATATGATATTAGTGGAAAGACAGACACACAACTCAATGGAATAGAATAGAGAACTCAGAAGTAGACCCACATGTTTATGCCCAACTGATTTTTGACAAAGGTACAAACATAATTCAATGGAGGAAAAATAGCATTTTCAATGAATGAAGCTGAAGTGACTGGATATACACAGGCAAATAAATAAATAAATAACTTTGTTCTAAACCTCACCCTTTTACAAAAATTAACACAAAATGGATCTTGGATTTAAATGTTAAATGTAAAACTATAAAACTTTAGAAAAAATAAGTATGTGAGACAATAGATCTAGGGCTAGGCAAAGCATTCTTAGCCTTGAAATCAAAAGCATGGTCCACAAAAAGAAAAATTTACAAATTGGACTTCACCAAAATTAATATTTGCTCTGTGAAAGGTCCTACTTAAGAGAGGGAAAAGGCAAGGTCCAGACTGGGAGAAACTATCTGCAAACTACCTATCTGACAAAGGACTACTATCTAGAATATAAAAAGAACTCTCAAAACTCAACAGTAAAAGACAAACAATCCAATTTAAAAATGGGCAAAACATATGAACAGACATTTCATTGAAGTGTATATACAGATGGCAAATGAGCACATGAAAAGATCTTCTACATCACTAGCCACTAAGGAAACACAAACTAAAACTGTAATGAAACATTACTACACAAATATTGACAATACTTAACCTGGTGAAGATGTAAAGAAATTCAATCACTCACGCATTGCTAGTGCAAAAGCAAAATGGTACAGACACTATGGGAAAAAGTTTGCAGTTTCTTAAAAAAAAAAAAAAAGGAAACATGCAACTACCAGACAACCCAGCAACTTCACTGTTGGACATCTATTCCAGAAAAATGAAGACATATGTTCACACAAAACCTGTGCGTTAATGTTCATGACAGTTTTATTCATAAAATAACCAAAAACTGGAAAAAAAATCCTTCAACAGCTGCATAGTTAAATAAACTGTTGTACAACCATACCATGGAATACTATTCAGCAATAAAAAGGAGTAAATTATTAATATACACAACAACCTAGATGGATCTCCAGAGAATTAAGCTGAGTGAACAGCCAATTCTCAAAAGGTTGCGTACCATATGATTCCACTTACATAACATTCTTGAGATGACAAAATTAGAGAAATAGAGACTAGATTAGTGGTTTCCAGGGGTTAAGAAGGTGACTAGGACTTTTTTAAAATGGAGGGCAGCAAGATGGCAGAATAGGACACCTCCAGCCCTCATTCTCCTACAGAAACACATTGTCCAGAACAGATCACATGCTAGGTCACAAAACAAACCTTAACAAATTTAAGAATACTGAGATAATTCTATGTATCTTTTCCAATCACAATGGAATGAAACTAGATATCAATAATTTAAAAATGGAAAAATTAACAAATACATGGAAATTAAACAACACACTCTAAAAAAAACTATTGGGTCTAAGAAGAAATCAAAAGAAAATTAGAAAATATCTCAAAGCAAATGAAAATAAAAATACAACAATACAATATAACAAAATTAATAAGATGCCAAAGAAAACAGTACAGAAAGGGAATTTTATAGCAATGAATACCTACCTTGAAAAAAAAGAAAGATCTCAAATAAACCACCTAAATTTATACCCCAAGGAACTAGAAAAAGAGAAGAAACTAAGCCCAAAATTAGCAGAAAGAGGGAACTAATAAATATTAGAGCATAAATAAATGAAATGGAGAATAGAAAAACATTTTTTAAATTGATGAAACTAGAAGCTGGTTTTTGAAAAGTGAAACAAAACCAACAAACCCTTAGCTAGACAAGGGTAAAAAAGAGAGAAGACGCAATAAAAATCAGAAATGAAAGAGGAGACATTACAACTAATCTCACAGAAATAAAGAGGATCATAAGAGACTATTATAAACAATCATATGTCAACAAATTGGACAAGGTAGAGGAATTTTTTAGACACACACAACCTACCAAGACTGAATCAAGAAGAAACAGAAACTCTGCACATACCAAATAAAAAGACTGAAGGGGTAATTTTAAAACTTCCAACATATAAAAGCCCAGGACCAGATGGCTTCATGTGTGGAGTTTACCAAACATTTAAAAAGAATACCAATCCTTAAACTCTTCTAAAAATTAGAAGAAGAAACACTTTCAAACTAATTCTATGAGGTCAGTCTGAAACCAAAGCAGACAAAGACACCACAAGAAAAAAACTACAGGTCAATATCCTGCTGAACATAGATGCAAAAATCCTAAAAAAAAATACCAGCAAACCAAATACAACAGCATATTTTAAAAATCATACACCATGACTAAGTAGAATTTATCCCTGTGATACAAGGATGGTTCAACACATATAAATCAATTAACATGATACACCACATTAACAGGATGAAGGATTAAAATCACATGATCATCACAATGGATGCATAAAAAGCATTTCACAATATTCATATCTTTTCATGATTAAAAACTCTCAACAAATTAGGTATAGAAGGAATTTACTTCAATACAATAAAAGCCATTTATGAAAAGCCCACAGCAAACATTATGCTCAACAATGAAAAGCCAAAAGCTTTCCTTCTAAGATCCAGAACAAGGCAAGGATGCCCACCCTTACCTCTCCTGTTCAACATAGCACTGGAAGTCCTAGCCAGAAAAATTAGGCAAGAAAAAGAAGTAAAAGCCATTCAAATCAGAAAGGAAGAAGTAGAATTACCTCTGTTTGAAGATGACATGATCTTCATATGTAGAAAACTCTAAAGGCTCTACAAAAACTGTGGAACTAACCAAATTCAGTAAAGCCACAAGATGCAAAATCAACATACAAAAGTCAATTGTGTTTCTAAACACTAACAACAACCTACCTGAAAAGCAAATTAAAATAATTCCACTTACAATAGCATCAAAAATAAGAAGAAACTTAGGAATAAGCTTAACAAAAGAAGTGAAAGACTTGTAGGCTGAAACCTACAAAACAATGACAAAAGAAAATTTAAAGGACACAAACAAATGGAAGGACATCTCAGGTTCATGCACTGGAAGAATTAACATTGTCAAAATGTCCACATTTTCCAAAGTGATCTGAGGATTCAGCACAGTTTCTATCAAAATCTCAATGGCATTTTTTACCAAAATAGAAAAAACAATCCTAAAGTTTATTTAGAACCACAAAAGACCCCAAATGTCCAAAGCAATTTTGAGCAAGAATGACAAAGCTGGAGGTATCACACTCCCTGACTTCAAAACATATTATAAGGCTACATCTCTAGCTGATCTATCTCAACCAGTCCCATGGCTTTACACACCAGGTACACACATACAACGCTTAAATTTATATCTTTAGGGACTTCCCTGGCGGTCCAGTGGTTAAAACTCCATGCTTCCACTGCAGAAGGCATAGGTTCGATCCCTGGTCAGGGAACTAAGATCCCACATGCCACACGGTATGTCCAATAAAATAAATAAACAAAACTATAGAAAAAAATGCAAGAATATTTTTTTAAATTTATATCTTTAGCCTCAACTTCTCACCTGAACACCTGACTCATAACCCAATTGCCTACCCACTATCTCTTCTTGATTGCCTAAGAGACATCTACACTTAACAAGTCCAAACACATGATATCCCCCCTCAACTTTTTCTTCTCCCAGTCTTCCCCACCTTTCTTAGAGTTCCCTAATAAATGTTTCAAAACATGGGTCCACATTCTTTGTTGTTCCAGAGTCCCCTCATCTTTGAATCTGGATGAGCCTGTGAATAATTCTAGCCATAGAATACGGGGGGAAGTGACACAATGTGAGTTCTGAGACTAGGTCTCTTGGAATGTCCAGGTTCTCTTGGAATGTCCATCCTCAGGGACTGCTCCCTCTCAAAACTCAGCCATTATGCTGTGAGAGGCCCAAGTCAACGGAGAGATAATAAAAATGGTTGCTGTTTTAGTCCACTATTTGGAGGGCGATTTGCGGTAACAGAGAACTGGAACTGATGGTAGCTTTATTCTTTCATTATTCAGAACAAAAATTTTGAAGGCATCCTTGACTTCTTCCTCTCACATTCCATATCCAATGCCTCAACACATGCTGTCAGGTATCTCTTCAAAATATGTCCACAATCTGACCAATTCTCACTACCTAGTCTATAAAATGGTTCTCTAAAGTTCCTGCTTGAAAACAACAGAAACTGACTCAGGCTGACTTTTGCAACAAATTTAGTGAAAGGAAATCAGATGGCTCACAGAATAGCCCAAAAGGGATGAGAACCAAGTCCAGCAAATGGTCTGAAATCAATGAAGTTTAGGCATAAGGAATCACAGCCAAAGAACCAGCTGACATTGCTGGACGCAGAGTACACCAGCTTCACCAGCATGAATTCTAGGCTGTTCCCACTCCTTTGTTCTTTGCTGTTCGACCTTGAGGGAGGCATATCTTATTGACTGAGATTGGTTGATGTTCCTGAGTCCCAACTGCCAGGGGATGGAAAAGAGAGAGTTTGGGCATTTGAGCTTTCATAGTAAGAAGCTGGAAGCCAATCTCCCATAAAAACTCATTTCACAATGCCTTCTCCAAACATAAAAAGTGGCTACAAATTCTGAGCAGCCAAGTAAAAGTAAAGTTGATGATAAATTTTGGGTGAGGAGAAGATACAATTTGTATCGTGAACAACAGGTCCTTAATATATGTTAATACGATGGAAAAATAAGTAGATTCTGAACTAAAGCCTTGGATTCAAGTCCTGTTCTACCACTTACTGGATGTGTGACCCTAAGAAAGTCACTTAATTTCCCTGAGACTCCATTTTTTCATCTTTAATGGGAACAATAATGTCTGCCTTGCTTACCTTACAGGTTGTTTTGAGGATCAAATTAGTATGTGGGCATATTAAGGATACTATTTTCATCTCATTCATCTTGTCTGTTGCCTAGTTGAGGGCCAGCCTGGAGTAGGTGCTCCATAAATGTCTACAGAATGAGTAATAGTTACAGAAATGATTGGTAAAATAAAAGGCATTAATTAAGTGATCCTACTAAATCCTCCACCTAGGCCAGAAAAGTGTGATATTGTCACCCAGAGCCAGCCTTAAGGAATGTCAGATATGCTTGGGAGAAGACCTTTGACATTGATCATTTTTGCCACTAACCTCTTCATAAAATAAATATGGAAACAGCAGAGCAACTTATCGTTTCATTATCTAGTATAAATTTGGCTTATAAAGCAAATTCCTTCTGTGACAAGGTTTAGGGACTCAGTTATAGTTCTTGAGAATCATTCTAGCACAGGTTCGTAATGTAGCTTATCGTCTAGATTTCTGGCCAATGGATTCAAGTTACTCTGAAAAAACAAGAACTATCTAATTATAAGGTAAGTATGGATAATAATAACAATCCTTTAACCAAATCCTTTGGAGATAGATGGTTTAGAATTGAGAATTTTTCAGATATTTGAAACGTGTTAGCAGCAAAAAATCACATACTACATACCCCCAACAGGGTCTGGGAAAGCACCTTGTAATTAAACACAATAATATTTCTGCAGAGGTATGTACAAATGTTCATTCTAAGTGGGATAAAGACTGAAATAGTCTCTCATCAGTTCAGTTAAGGCTATTTCAACATGAGATTAGAAAAACTTTTGATTTTCGGAGCTTTTTTTGGACTTTAAAAATGCAGACAAGAAATAATGAAGTTGTGTTTTTCATAAATAAGGGATTGGTTTTACAGCACTTTGAGACAGAAAATGCTCTACCATGTACATTTAAAGTTCCTACAAGCGTATTAACATTAATCTATCTCTTAAAATCATCTATATAAAATCACTTGCACAATATTTTTAAATAATTAATTCAGAAAATTCTGGAATTCAACCAGAAAGATCACTTATTTCAACCTGCTGCCTAATTCAGCTGTTCCCTATTAATAGCATCCTGCCAGATGTTCACTCAGCCTGTGCAGAATACTCCTGTGGATGAAGAACGCACTTTTCATGTGGTAACTTGCTGTACTCTTGGACAACCTTAATTATTAGAATCAAAGTCAACTCCCCTGTCACTTTTACCCTTTGGTCCTAACTCTGCCCTGAGGATCAGGAAAAAATACTCTACCCCCTCTGCCACATGACAGCTAGGCAAATATTTGAAGTGGCAATCATGTACCACACCATTTGCCTCTTCCCCAGCTTAAACATGTGCTCTAACTCTTCCACATAAAGCATGGTTTCCTCTTCCCTCACACCCTGAGAGCCCACGGTAATCTTTAGCTTATCAATAGCTATATTAAAATGAGGTAGCTAGAGCTAGATAAGCCTCCAGCCCAGAATACAGGGAACCTGTTACCTTCTTTGTAAGCTATATGCCACATTTCTAGTAGTTTAGCCTAAAATTACATTAGCTTTTTATGCAACATAATACTTTTGTATCATTTTGCATTTAGAGTACACTAATACCTCCATTTTTGCACATGCATTGTTGTGACAATCCAGGAACCTCCTTTGATTTATATTTTCAGCCTCAATAAAGGGCTTTCATACTGGTCTTTGTTCGATTAAATCATGTTGGTTTTCTTTCCAACATTCATGTTTCATTTTGAATCTTGATTTTCTCTTTCAATATATTAGCTATGACTGCTAGCTCTGTGTCACCTAAAAATTTGATGAGTAGACCTTCTAACCTTCAGTAAAGACTTCAAAAAAAATATTGAACAAGATAGGGTCAAGGGCCCTGTAGCATACCACTAGAGACTCACCTCCAGGAAGGCATCCTCAAGTGCTCACTATCTAAAACAGCCAATGAACTTCATACACAAGTAACAATACCAAGCTTTAGATGATATGTACTGAATGAGCAGCAAGAAAAACACATGGTATACAGAGAAGAAAATGACACCTCTCAGAACAATCAGACAAGGTTCTAAAATTTAGTAATTAATTTCAAATACAAGTTTGGCTACAAAAGGGCACTTTAAAAGATGTCTCTGCTTCCTGAAATGTGCATATATATGTACTAGGGTTGCAATGTAAAATCCATTTCCTACTGTGGATATCACCCAGAAAGTTTACAAACACAGTATTAAAGGTTGGTAGGATTTGAAGTGTCATAAAGGGGAGAATAAACCATGGGGATAAATTTTACCCCGTTATGGATAAACTCCTATAGATGTAACTTCTTCCACTGCCTGCTTCACCCCACCCACCCCACCCTAACTACTCACTACTGTAAGCAACCCCAACTTACAGAAATCTATATTTTAAGCATATATATGTATATATAATTATAAATAATTGGTTTCCAAGGGATTATTCACTTTTAAAATGGGTACATCCAGAAGGTTCATTTACAAGGTAAGTGACCTTATATGTTCATTTGATTGACACCCAATTTTTTTTCAGAATATCAAGAATACAAAATATCCAGGGTTGCTACTGTTTGCTTATATTGTGTAACAAACCTGATGTTAAACATGACCCTTGAAACTTCCCACATCTCTCCAGCCAGGACACTTTGATGATATAGTAAATATTGCTATGGTTCCCCTTTGAAAAAACAGGACTTAAACAAGAAATTTTTCCACATAAAACTTAAAATTCCCTTCAGAAGAAATCCCTTAATCAAAAATTTGTAACACTTTCCAAAAATGACATAACTCTGAAGCAATTCTGGTCTCATGAATCACTTTAAATCATGACAGTTTCTGTTCTCTCATTCTGTTTTCCGTTCCTTCTGTCTTTCTTGGTCTGTAAATTAGTTACAGATAGGAACCAAAAAACCCAGAACCCACTCACTGAATTACGTCACTTGGAATTAGAACTAAAAGAAAATTCATTTTTGAAAAGGAGAAGCCTTAAAGCTTTTGGAATATGAAGCTAATCATTACAAAGTTATCCCCATTTATGTCCCAATATCTAAATTACAATATTTGACAAAGGCAAGTTCTTCTTGATGAAAGAGTCAAGTAAAAAAAAAAAATTTAACTAAACTAGGGTTAGTCATCATTCCCCCAAGTATCTCATAGCGTTAGTTACCACTATGAGTGGTATCACTTAAGTAATGAGTAATTTAATTAAGTAATAACTCTAAAAAGAGAAGTTTAGAATAACAGGGAGAAAAACTAAAGTATGAGAAAAAAAGAAAGTAAAAAAAATTCCAAAGAAAATCAGATATGCAAATAGCTTCAAAAAAGAAGTATAAAAATGGCAACTGAAGCTTCAGATATGAGCTGATATTAGCCAAGTTCACTGGGGATGAACATAGTTCGTCACTGGGAACAGCAAAGGCAAAAACTGCAGAGGCAAAAGGCAAAAACTCTGTCCTCCCAAAAGACAAAATCCTTGCCTTAATCATATGAATCTAGGTAACCTTAGTTGGTTTGTGAATTCCTAAAAATATTTCCACTCACCCCACCTCTATTTTACTGGAGGTTGAAATTCACCCTAATTCACTCCCTCCCCGACAAAGTCTCCTACTTAAAAAAAAAAAAAGTGGGAAGGGAGAGACCTACTAAAAACTGCAACCAGATCAAACATCATAGTTTTGTAGCAGATATATATAGAATATTATTGAAAGGATTTCCAGAACTTTCACCAAGCCCAGGATCAACTTAATGGAAAATTTTAAGGATTTTCCACATTTAAAATTACCAAGCATGTTTGAAACCTGGTGTTTCAAAACATGATATTTCAAAATTATCCCAGAAAATTCCATTATCTTGTCACCGATTTATATTGATAAGGTAAAGAATTTGACAAATGCACTGCATTTGGTTGATGTGAAAACAATGCCCACAAACCAGGTTTCCCCAGTCTGATAGTTGGAAAACCATTACAAAATCCATTAAACCATCTCAGTAAGCAAGAGAGGAAAGATCATTTTGTGTTCAGTGACCTATACTCAGCCCATGGATTATGAAGCAGGCAATGCAGTGAGAGGGCCCTTTTTGACTCTATATCTGATCTCCAGGGAGCCAGTGCTCAACTATATCCAGGAGAAAGTCTGAAGCACACATTCCTCCAACAAAGGAAGACAGTAAAATATTTAAGGGCCGTTTTAGAAGGAAATAGAAAAGTGAGACATCGGGAATGAGGAGTTTTACACCTGTAATACTTTTGCTCTACATAGCCTACATATTTCTTGTATAATTTGATTCTTATAAAATGTCGTATAAGAAAATAATTTCAAATTGTAATGGAAAACCACATGGTTTTAAGACGCCCAACGAAGCGGACATAAAATGTATACGTCAAAGGACTACTCTCTGGCTGCCAGTGCTTTTCTGATATAGACACAAGGGCGAGGCGGGGAGAGGGGGTGATTCTCATACGCTATGTATATACACCAAATCTTTCTACCTTTTTGAGTCAGTTAGAACCAGAACGGCTTCTTTAGCATGTATTCTCCACACAGTTGTGTCAACTCCTGGTTCTGAGGACACACAGACACTCCTCCTCAGGACACACATCTCTCACCAGTTTGGTACAAAGGAGAGGGAAATGGCATCCACTGCCTGCCCTCGGGGTGCCGCCGCCTCGAGCCCGCCTGGACTTGTTGCTCTGGCGGCGGCGGCGCGAAGTCTCCACTATCCGCCGAACGTGGCCCGCCCTGCCCACGAGGAGGGCGGCCTCTGCGGGGAGCCGGTGTTCCGGGGCATCCTGGAGCCGGGCGGCGGCGGCTGCCGCACGAGGCCCCCCAGCCGGGCGTGCGGGGACCGGAAGCGCCGCCGGTGCGCCCTTCCGCCTGCGAGACGCGGGGCCGGCCCGGGAGCCGCGCCGATCCTGAGACCCGCGCCGAGTCTGAGACCCGCGCCGAGCCTGAGGCGCCCGCCGCCCCCAAGGCCGTCCCCCGCGAGCCCTGAGGGAGCGTCCCTCCCCTGGTCCTGCCCTTTGTCTTCAGTTCTCCTCCTTCTCCTCCGCAGGAGGCCAGCGCAGGCCTGAGGGGGGTGGACCAGGCCTGTCGGCCCCGCGCACACACAGGCGGGCCCCGGCGGGCTTCGCGCGAGGAGAGGAGCCCGAGGCTTGGAGGCCCTACGAAGCCGCGTGCTCGGCGGGGGGCCGGGGGGCCCGGCGAGGACCCCGGTCGAGGGCACCCGAGGGCCGGAGCCGACTCCCCGCCCTCGCTCTGCGCCCCGCGGCCTCCCCACCCCCTACTCGTTCCGGGAATCAATAGTGGCCGCTGATTTTTCACAATTGCAGCTGTCTAATTCACCAGTGAATAATTAAATCGGAAGTAGCCAGGCCGGCCTGAGCAGGGCCGGGTTTGGCGTCGGAGACTAGGGGTCTTCCCTTCCGGATCCCGTCAAATTGGGGGTCCAGTTGGGATATAGAAGGGCGGTCGGGGGCAGGCCTCGCCACGTGCCACCGCTGGGAGAGCGGCCCGAGCCGGGGCGCCATTCAGGATGGGCGAAGGAAGCAGGAGCTCAGGTGTAGGAATCAATGCGGGAGGGGGGAGCAGCCTGAGGAAAAAAGGAGGATGAGGAGGGACGAGCGGCTCCCAGGCCCGCAGTTTCCCTCCATGTGGGTGCTTATTGCTAGATCCCCCCCACCTCTCAGGGACCTCGCGTGGCGCTGAGGTTTCAGTTAAGTGCGGACGCTCTCCTCTCCCCGACTTCGCGAGGGGAGAAGAAATCCACCCTCGGGAGGCGATCTGCCTTTGAGAAAGACGAAGAGAAGTAGAGAGAAGCGCCTAGAAACGGCATTGATTTAGACATCAATCCTGGCCGGCTCCCTCCGCCTCCTGAGCCGCGGGGCCGCGCAGCCCCTCCCGGAGAAGCGGCTCGGCGCGGGCCCCGGGGCCTCCGAGCTCCGCGGGGCCGGGAGGGCAGGACCCGGGCAGCTGGAGGGCACGGTGCGACAGGGGAGCCGCTCGCAGCCTCCCGCGCCCGCGGCCTCGACGCCGGTCTCCGCGCCGAGCCGGCCGGTCGGTGCAAACACCGCTTCCTCGAGGCCAACAGTCTCCCCGGAGTCAGGAGCGCCGCGGGCATCGCTCTCCCAACCCCGGCGGCAGGACGCCCTCGGAGCCCGGCATCTTTAGAAGCAGCCAAACCACCTGTGCCCGGCCAGGCCCGGCGCGGCGCTGGATGAAGTGGCCCGCGGGGACCGTGGCCCGCTCCTCGAACGACCACGGCCGCCCCTGAACCCTACGGTTGGCCAGAGTTGCCTTTTCTTTACACATTTGGAAGCGAAACAATTCAGAATTTCTCAAAAGTGGCATCGAAGCGATTTTCCAAAGATTAAATGCTCCTAAAATAATCCGAGTGTGTTTTCTGTTATACTTTTGATTGTATCACCTTGAAAAATCAGCTCGGACTCCTTGGTTATTTAATATCCTTGGAAGCTGATATCCCAGGAATCTAAAATATATATATATCATGCGATTTTTTTAAAAAAAGAAATGGTCTGATTCGCATAAATATTTTATACCCCTGGGTTGGGTTTTAGTTTTCCAACAGAAATATTATCTTTGAAATCGGAAATAATATTTTCAAGTTTAAAATCTGATCAACTCTTTTTTTTTAATACTCTGTACTTTAAAGAAAAAAATCAACTGTAGCTAGACGATTGAAATTACACGAAAAAAATTTTAAACCCCCCATTTTCATAGAGAGGGGAAGTGCTAGGTATCTGTATTAATGTCTAAACAATATTGAATCCTCAATCAAAAATTGTTATGTCCAGAGCAAATAAATGATCGTTTTAAGAAGGTAATAAATAAAAGCGACGCCCGTGCTTAGCGTCTCAGAGCAACTTGAAAACAGCTCCACTTTCAGAGAGTTAAATTCGTCCTTTTTAAAATCAACTGCAACTTTTGCCTTCCTTTGAAAGGACAACAAAAAGATTTCACGCACAAGTTGATCTGAACAAAAGGACCTCAAGCCAGTTATTCTTTTGTGGGGTGACAACTGGAGGAGAGGAAAACTTTAAGTATACTTGGATGGTACTTTTGGAAACCCACTGTAAAAAGAAAATGCGACCGCAGCTCCACACGGTTTAAAACCAAGACTTCGGGGCTGTGGGGGGAGAGAAATCATGGGACAGGAACTGAAGGCCTGTGAGGAGAAAATTCGTCGTGGTTTTCAGATTAACAAGTTGCTTTCTTAAAGCTCAACGTTCTTTCAGGGGGAAAAAAAAGCCTACGTAGTTGTGAGAGTCAGGCTTCCGGCTCCCCGCGCCCACCCTCCTCCCACTAAATAAATAAATAAATCAGCCTTCTGATCTTCGGAGCTTTGAATCCTCAAATTCCCCTTCACTTTTTAAATTTCCTCCAAGAGTCAAATTATTTCTCCCACCAGCTTCCCGAGTGGTAGCAGCCTCTAAAGCAGAACCGGAAGGGGGGCCCCCAGAGGAGAGTCTGTCGTGAGCACCGAATTCGAAGGAAATCCCCTGGCAGGGACTGCAGTCCCGCCACCCAGCCCTGGCGACAGTCATCTCGGGTCCAGTTCAGAGGCCCGGGCACACAGCCCGGGCAAACTCCTCCTGAGAGGGGGCCGGGGAACCCAGAGAGGGCAGGGAGGAAGGAGGACAGAAACGTGTGTGTGTGTGTGTGTGTGTGTGTGTGTGTGTGTGTGTGTGTGTGGACACAAAACTCCAGCAGTCCCCTCTCTGAGGGAGTGGAGGGAGGCGATCAAGGTCGGCCGACCTAGTCCCAAGCCTTCTTTAAAACTAGCCAGGCGGACGCGCTAGAAGCTTTGCTCTGCGGAGGTCTGGATTCGGGCTGCCGCTGCCTGTCCAGACCCGCTGCCCCAGAGCAGGTGCCAAAGCTTCTTGGGGTGGGGTCTCCTCCGCCCCTCCCCTCCCCCAAGCTCGCCCACTCCCCGCGCCTGGACTACTGAGGCTAGGTGGGTTAAGCCCAGGCTCCGACACCCCGCTGGGTTCGCCCCGCGACCCTACTCCCCACCTTCGAATCCAGGCACCAGGGCTTAGGGCTCCGAGAGAACGCTCCCCCGGCAGGGAGGGCTCCGGGAGCTTCGTTTTTCTTTTCCTAAGAGGCTAGCTGAGGGTGGGAAGAACACTAACAAACGCCAACTCTCCCCCGACCCTGGCGCAAAATGTCTGTCTGTCCATCCAAAAGTTCAGGGCAGTCCCCCGCCAGCTCTTCTAACTTGGCCTTTTCGATATTAACAACATCCACGCAGAGCCAGAAGCAGACGAAAAAGGACCGGTTCGGCCTCAACACCTAGAAAACTTTGTTTCAGACTTTCCTAGATTCACCTGGAAACTCAGAAGTATCAGTGAATTTCTGAGCTCAGAGGCCAAAGGGAGTTAGTGGGGCTAGGCATCGGTTTTGGTTTTCTCCTCCCTATGCTCAACCAGCCCGAGCTTTCAGGCAGAAGAAAACTGCAGCTAATGGAGATATCAAACAGAGCCACAATTCCGAAGACGCCTTTTCCGCCACTAGCACCCACCGTCCATCTGCAAGTGTAATCACAGACTTGCAGCATCTTCATCACCAGGGGCTGCGAGAAAAGGGGAGAAAATCCTCTGTCATTAAAAGGAACCCTCTATTATCACTATTATTGTTTGTGTATAGCAACATAAGAATGTCCCCCTCCTCTTAAAATTCCCCCACAATATTAAAACAGTATTTGTCGTCAGATTCCTACAAACGCTTGAGGCCTTTCTGGAAAACCATTACCATTCAATGGCTAGAAAATTGCTCTCCTTCCTTTAAAAAAAAAAAAAAAAAAGGCACAGCAGCAGATACAACAGACAACAAAAACTTTCTCCTGCATAATCCCTGCTCATGGAATGACAAAGAAATGACATTGACTTACCCCTGAACGGATGATGTGTTTGATAAGTGGGGGACTTTTTCGAAGATTTCTGTTCAGGAGCTGCACAGACAGCTGCAATTCATGGGCGACGCTGATTGCCAGAAACGCTATGGATTGGCATGGGGTCTGCAGCTCACAGATCCTGATCAATACCCCTACACTCACACGCCAGATGGTTTGGGGAAGGACAAAAATAAAATAGTCCAAGTCAGCCCACCATTATGTTTCTTTGTATTGCTCTGATAAACCTAGTTGTAGCGCAAATCCGTTCTGCCCAACACAAAACCTTCTTCAGGATTTTGAACATTTGGGTGGAAATAAGCAGCCCCCGTTCTACCCAGGGTTTGGGCTGTGGTTACAGTTGTTTAGTAAAAACAGAGCTGTTGGACCCCTTATCCAGATTGGGTTTACTTGTGGTGTGTTTATTTTTTTCGTGAATAATTTATAGGGTCTCTGTTTTAATTGAATGTTCATGTCTCTCTCCCTCTCAGACCCTTAAAATTTTTTTAATGTGAAAAAACATATGAAAAGTCCAGTAAAATTTTCCAGTCTTTTTCTGCACTTGCTCAACTTCAATTTTTTTTTCTTTTACAGTACAATAGCTTATATTTGTTGTCAAAGCTGCATTTTATTTACAGGCTTCTTTTGAATCATTTAAGTGTTTGGTCTTGAAGAAAATCGGCCCTGCAAATGGGGTATTCTAAGTAATGGATATCCTGCTCCTGATATAATGGCTGGTGCAACTGTTTGTCCAGATTCTAACAGTCGTGAAGTAGCACTTCTGCTGCCACATTTCTATATGGTCAGGGGGAACAGGAGTGTAACTTCAAATTAAAAGAAAAAAATTTGAGTCGTAGAACTTCCGAAGGTTAGAGCATGTGTGCTTAACAAGGGGTGGTTAGAAAGCAACTCTTCCTTTTTATTTTCTCGAAGAACTATAGAGAAAAAAATCAAAGATATTTCAAAACATATTTGAAAATTGTATTAGTACTGATATTCTTAAAATTATCTTCAAGTAGATACTATTTTTCCGGTTTAAAAAGAAAGGGAGAAAACATGCAAACTTAATTCAGTAAAAATTAGGATGCTGAGTAAACAAGCACATTAATTTTTCTTTTCAATGGGTTTTGGGTTGAAATATAAAACCTCAAACCGCTATCAGAAAAACAACGTGAAAAGTCTGCTTTAATCTAGCCCAATGAAATTATACACAAAGAAGCCAATGCGATTTCATGATTTCCCTGAGATCGCCAATATTGATCGAGGGAAGGGGAGGGGAGGAGGGAGGGAGGAAGGAGCGAGGCAGCGAGAATATGCAACTCACCTTTCAACTCCCCAGCACGTGACTGCTCCCAGGCACACCGAGGTGGAATACCCAGGAGCAGATTTATCCTGGTAGCCTGGGAAATGAGTTTATAATTTTGAAATTTTATTTAAATGGCAATTTATATGCCTAGGTTTCTGAACGGAGGCAGTGCCTACCAGATGTCCCAGCCTGGGGTCACTGGCCACTGCTTGAGCCTGAAGCCAGGGCAGAGGAGGCTGCCTTCGGCACTGGGGCACATCAAACAGATTTTTCCCCTGTCTTGCTCCTCTCCTGCCTTATTTCAGTGTCTGAGCACTCCTGGACCAACGGGATTGCACTCTTGTGAACTTTTGTTCAACTCGGTGTGTATTTCAAACATTAACTTTCAAATTATCCCAAATGTCCAGCTGCCGTATACAAGGTGGGGAGGGTGAAGAGAGATGGTAGGAGAGGTGAGGAAGAGAGGAAAGTCAGAGAAACAGAAAACTGAGTGATTTTACCTGTCTAGTACTGTGACATTAAAAGATGTGAGCATCTAGAAAAGTATGTCTAGCAAAGCAGGGGATCATCCACTTTCTTACTCAGGCTTTGATATCACAAGAAGAGGCTATTTGAAAGAATAATTGTCAAGGTATTGGCCAGAATTCAATAAAGTTGATCTAGAAATAGTGTCACTGTACGTTCACGTGACAGCATGATGTGGGAGGGGGTGGATTTTTTTGCTCTGTAGCTAGAAGAGAGAGGAGGGCAGCCGTAAAAGGTCACCAAGACTAAGAACTGTTTTCCAAATGAATAAAACCTTTCTCTAGCGCCAGGGAGGCACATACAGTATTCCAGACTGTGTCCTTGTTTTCTTATCAAGTTTTCTCTAACAGCTGGAAGTTGTTGGAGGGGGCTGTCTTAAGGAGACCCCCTGCTCTTCTTTTGACAGCTGATCAAAAGAAAATAGGTCACGCTTCTCCAACTTACGTCCACCCTGTCCTTAATTACTGTCTCTTTAAACAAAGGCAACATCTGCGCAACCTCAGCTAGCTTGAATCTTCGCAGGCAAACAGAACGCAACCTGCTTCGGAAGAATCTGTTTCTTGTAAGGTTTTCAATGCCGAGTGGCTCTCTGCCTTCAACTACCCCCTCCACCCCAACCCGGGCCGCAGAAATCTCCACCTTCTCTCTACAACCCCGCTCCACTCCCAGTCGCCGACCAGGGGTTACTAAACAACGGCAATCCTGGGTAGATGAAGGTACACTTTTCAAAGCTGCGGCTTGCGAGCGTTCTAGAACTCACCAGGGCTCTGGTCTTTTCAGAAACAAGGTTTGAATATACAGATATGGGCTCCATGTCATCTATCCACAGCCGTAACCCAGGGCGTTCCTCTCCCGGGATTCGAAAGACGTGTGTGTGCGTGTGTGTGCGTGTGTGTGTGTGTGTGTGTGTGTGTGTGTGTGTGTGTGTTAGGGGGAAGATCCGCGAGTAACGTCCCGGACGTTTACATACTCCCTACCCCCAGGAGAAGTTTGCTAACTAAGGCATCGGCAACAACCCTGCTGTACACTACCCCCCTCCAGCCCCCGCCCCCTCCCACCACTCCTTTCCAACTCGCTCGCGCAGCAAGCATTTGGTCACCTTGAAACCGTAGCTCCTGGTGTTCTAGTTTTGTTTTGCAATCTAGCAGGGGCCCTTCTGAAGGCTCATAACTGAGAGATTTATGGGCTCGCCGGGTAATTAAATGATGTTATTGTGTTAACTTTGCAGGCATTACGGCGGCCCGCGCCGCGGGTGGGCTTGCGTCCGCCGGCCGCAGCTAGCAGGCAGCGAGGGCGCTTGAGTTCCTTCGCCCCGTAGATTCCGCACTCCCCAGTCTCGGGAATTTACCCTATATTAGAATACATTAGCGCCCGCATTTTTAAAGGCTAAACTACTGGCTCCCAGCTAGGGACGCTTGGGAAGTAGCTTGTTAGGAGACGTGGGATTGTTTTTACATCAGCACGTAGCAGGAGTTTTCCCTCCTGGCTTGCCTCGATAAAAGCTTTGGGGTGAAGCAACGGGAACTGAAGCAAAGCCCTTTAGCCCAGGTCGCAGCAGCTCCGGAGAGACACAGAGCGGCATCTTTAACGTAATTTCTCTCCCTCACTCGCTCTCTCGCCTCTCTCCCCACTACCCTCTCTTCCCCTCCCTCTCTTCCTCTCCTTGACGTTTGATTCCAGTGGCAAAGGAGGAAAAAAAAAAAAAAAAAAGCACAGAGCCGTCAGCCAAACGTGAAACGCGCGGCCCCGCCCGCTCCTCAGCCATTGGCAGCTGTGCGCAGGAGGCCCGCCTCCCGGGGCAGTCGCGGCCACGCAGTGGCTGCTCGCGGCGCCCATCGGGCACTGCCCCGCCCCGGGTCCGGGAAGGTAGGTTGGCTGCCCCGGCGAGCGGCAGAGCCCTTCTGGACAGCTCCCGCTCACCCAAACAGAAGACGTCGGCACCGGAGCGGGCTCGGACATGGCTAGGCAGCGCGCCGCCCCGAGCGGCGGGACTCGGTGATCCCTCCCTCCTTCCCCGCCCCCTCCCGTCTCCCGCACACACGCCCCGTCCGCCCCCACCCCACCCCACCCCCACCCCGGGCGCGCCCGCCCGCCCGCAGCCCGGGGCGCACACCCGCACGCACGCTCTCCTCCACACGCTCACGCACTCCCGCGCCCTCCCTTGCTCCCGCGGCAGAGCTCCGCCACGCGCGCCTTGCCAGCCCGCCGGCCACCCCCGCCACCCCCGCCGCCCCCGGGCCCCGATGGACTGAATGAAGGCTGCCTACACCGCCTATCGATGCCTCACCAAAGACCTAGAAGGCTGCGCCATGAACCCGGAGCTGACAATGGAAAGTCTGGGCACTTTGCACGGGCCGGCCGGCGGCGGCAGCGGTGGGGGCGGCGGCGGGGGCGGCGGGGGCGGCGGCGGGGGCCCGGGCCATGAGCAGGAGCTGCTGGCCAGCACCAGCCCTCACCACGCGGGCCGCGGCGCCGCTGGCTCGCTGCGGGGCCCGCCGCCGCCGCCGCTGCCGCCGCCAACGGCGCACCAGGAGCTGGGCACGGCGGCAGCGGCGGCAGCAGCGGCGTCGCGCTCGGCCATGGTCACTAGCATGGCCTCGATCCTGGACGGCGGCGACTACCGGCCCGAGCTCTCCATCCCGCTCCATCATGCCATGAGCATGTCCTGCGACTCGTCCCCGCCCGGCATGGGCATGAGCAACACCTACACCACGCTGACGCCTCTCCAGCCGCTGCCGCCCATCTCCACCGTGTCGGACAAGTTCCACCACCCGCACCCGCACCCTCACCACCACCACCACCACCACCACCACCACCACCAGCGCCTGTCGGGCAACGTCAGCGGCAGCTTCACCCTCATGCGCGACGAGCGAGGGCTCCCGACCATGAACAACCTCTACAGCCCCTACAAGGAGATGCCCGGCATGAGCCAGAGCCTGTCCCCGCTGGCCGCCACGCCGCTGGGCAACGGGCTGGGCGGCCTCCACAACGCGCAGCAGAGCCTGCCCAGCTACGGGCCCCCGGGCCACGACAAAATGCTCAGCCCCAACTTCGACGCGCACCACACTGCCATGCTGACCCGCGGTGAGCAACACCTGTCCCGCGGTCTGGGCACCCCGCCCGCGGCCATGATGTCTCACCTCAACGGCCTACACCACCCGGGCCACGCTCAGTCCCATGGGCCGGTGCTGGCGCCTAGCCGTGAGAGGCCACCCTCGTCCTCTTCGGGATCGCAGGTGGCCACATCAGGCCAGCTGGAGGAGATCAACACCAAAGAGGTGGCCCAGCGCATCACCGCCGAACTGAAGCGCTACAGCATCCCACAGGCGATCTTCGCGCAGAGGGTGTTGTGCCGGTCTCAGGGGACTCTCTCCGACCTGCTCCGGAACCCCAAACCGTGGAGTAAACTCAAATCTGGCAGGGAGACCTTCCGCAGGATGTGGAAGTGGCTGCAGGAGCCCGAGTTCCAGCGCATGTCTGCCTTACGCCTGGCAGGTAAGCCCAGAGGGTCTCCTGGAGCCAGGGTGCTGGGAGAGGGCTCCGGGGTGCCTGTGGCCCCGGGTGAGGGCGCTTAGCCACATCTCTGGTTCTCGCCTCCTCTCCACACTTCCTATTTCTTCTCTACTTTATTTCTTCTTCTGTTTCCTCTTTCTCCTCTCTTCTTTCTGTTCTCCCTTTCTCTTCTTTTCCTTCCTCCCTCCTTGTCTCCTGGGCTTCCTGACCGACCCCCACCCGCATTTTATTCGCGCTTTGGTCAACGTGCCAACTCTGCCCTCTCCTTCCGACCTTACCCAGTTGTGGGAGTCGCGATGGGGGTGCACCGTGTCCGCTAGGAGCCCTCTCTTTCCAGGACTCACAGGAAAGGGGGATTGCCTTTATTGGAAACCCTGTGCACTTGAACTCTTGCTTAGACAATACATTTCCAAGCTTGCTTAGGCAATACGTTTCAGTTTTCCAAGCTGCCTGGTCTCCCTGTATGGAGGCAGTTGGTGGGCTGGGGTGGGGGAGCGGGAGGCAAACTTGTTTGGTCACTGACAAGAGTCACAGCCTTGCCCACGCGGAGAACGGGTGACCAGGGTACAACAGCGCTTCCCGAGCCCGTTTCCAGCCTTGACATTGGCACGGGGACTTTATGATCGAAAGAGCAGGCTGGGGCCAGGTCCCTTGTCACTGCCCACAGTGAGGGGAGGGTACAAGGACGAAGGTTGGGACTGCCACATCCACCTCTCTGGGAGGACGGAAGATGAGCAACTAAGAGTAGAGAGCGTCCTGCCTCACTCGCCGGCCGCCCTTGCCCGGCTCCCAGCGTCTGCCAGGATTTGCCGAGGTTTGGGGCCTCCGGGAGAGACTGGGAGCTCGCGGGAAGAGGTGCAGAAAAAATTAAGATGCAGGTTAGTTAACGCATCTTGGCCGCGGGCTACAGGCTCCGCCTTTGCATTAAGCGGACGCTGATTGTGCGCGTAGCTCGGCGACGGGGAGGGCTTGCGGCCGGCGGGAGAGGACGGGTCGACGCATTGGTTACATTGTTCTGTAGCCGGCTTGGCTCTTTGTGCCTCCTCTAGCGGCAGAGCCGCGAGGTACAGCCCTCTATTGTTCTAGGAGCGCAGAAACCTCCTGCGTGGGCGGCGGGAACCAGAGAGAAAGGCGCAGCCGTGGCTGCGACTGGCACACAGTTGCGCGCTTTAGTGCGCACAGACCCAGCGCGGTGCGCGTGGCAATTGCGCTGCCCCCAGGACCCTGCCACGGGCCAAGAGGGGCAAAGTGTCCAGGCGCCCCACTGGGGAGGGCGCACGGTACCCGGACGCAGGCCGAGATGGGCAGCGTCTTTTGGATTGAGGCTGTCTCTCCCGATCGTCGGATTATCTGGCGGACAATTCGTGGTGGCAGTGATTTACATAGGTACGGGTAGTGGGTAGCGCGCGGTTCCGAGCCGCACACAACGCGCTTCCGGAGCTGTGAGCTCAGGCTTCCTCTCCGGCTCCCCGGGGCTATCCTCGCACCGCTGAGTCTGGTTTGTACGGTGCACTCTACTTACGCCGGACAGGGCTGGGGGGTGTGACAGGCAACGTGTTCGCCCAGGCTTGGGGAGGGGGCGTTTCCACTCTGACAGCCTCCGCCTTTGCCCGCTGTTGGAGGATTCGGATCTCCAGTCAGTAATCTCCCAGCAGTGTTGATCTGAAAAGGTAAAGAAACTAGACCCGCCGCCAAGGGCTTCCCCACATCGGTGGACTCCAAATAGTTCTGCATGGATTTAGAAACCTACTTTATCTTTCTCCTCATTTAGCTTTTTACTCTTCATCCTCTCCTACAATTTTCTCTGATTGCTCTTGGTTCCTCTCAAAGATTAAGCAGTGAATAGAGATTATCCGTGAAAAACTGGAAGCTTACTGACAATTCCAAACAGTGTGGTACCCCTTTATCTTAGGCCCCTGAAAAGGCCTCTAGTCCCTCACGGGTGAGCTTCAGCAAGGGCTGGCTTCTTGGGCACAGGCAGCTGGAAGAAACTTGGCAGCCGGTCTTGGGGAGGGGGGACCAGGGTAAGGTAAAGGCAGGATGACAGCTATTCTAGTCAGGCTGATCTCAGAGCGCTGCCGCCCCCTCACGCCTGTCCCGAAAAAGACAGAGATTTTTAAAACACGTGCCCTCTGCCAATGTATGTCTGAAAGTGATTTGGAAAGTAATGCTTTCCTGGCTAGCCGGTCTCAAGCATTTTTGCAACAGCATTGCTGGGATGGGGGAGAGTGTGGCATCCCTGGGGGACCCCAGTCCCACCACCCACCACGGGAGAGTCCCGGGGCCACTCCTCAGGGGCTGGCCTCAGGCAGCATCGGGGATTTTCAGAGCAGGAGCAAGAAAGCCCCCTCAGTGGGAGTCTGAAAGCCTCCTTCAGCGACTGGGAATTTCCTGCGAGGGACCCCGCTTTGCTCAGGCATTCAAATGTGTGTCTGTTTTATTACCCAGAGTTGAAAAGGGACAAAAGCTTTAGTCTTTTTATCTGGCCATTCGATCAGCAACTACAAGTGTGTTGAGTGGTTATTATTACATAGGAAGCTTTTCAGTTTGGGGTCAGTAGATCAGTCTCTTCAGACACTGATGCAGAAGCTGGGACTGGTATTATGTACTTGGAGCGCTAGGGGACAGGAGCAAATGGAGAAGAAAAGCTGAGCCCTTCTCCTCCAGGAGTATGGATCGGAATCTCGCCAGGACGCTGCCGAGGGCCCACACCGTTGAGCTCTGGGGGTTAAACAATCCCAGTGATTGTACAGGGCGGCTCTGCCTGACTCCCAGGCCCGAACCTCGCCGAGACCGACCAGCCCCCCATCTCATCGAGACCAGCTCTTTCTCTCTCTCTCTCTCTCTTTTAATTTCGCTTTCTCTTTCTCATTTTGGGTCTTGCCAGAGGTAAGCAGATAGGGGTTTGAGGAACCGCAGAGTTAAGATGCCTGATTTGGGCCAGTGTCGGCAACCGCACCCTTAGGTGAAGTACACCCCCATCACAACAGAAGCGCCGACCGCCTCGGTGTATCCACAGCCCGGGATAGCATTGCAAAAGGGAAGGGAGAAGATGGGGGAGCTCAGATTGCCTCAACAGTAGATTTCAGAGAAATGGGCTCCAAGTGCACGACTTCGTTCATAAAAGGTGGCGAGGGCCGAAACTGTTTGCAACCATGCGGGCTTCGGTCTCTTCCGTGGTCCCCGGATATGGCTCCGGCAGAGCAGTTTTTATTAACCCGGCAAGAGGCGGCGAGGACAAACTCCAGCGTGTTCAAGCACAAATCCTCAAGAGGCCTCTGAACTAAGCACACACGAACCTGGAGGGACCGAGAGAACCCAGGCAAGAAAGTGGATGGGCGCCTCGCGGAGGACGACCGAGGCCCCAGTGGCGGGAGTGGTTTCCTCCAACAACTGGAAGACAGAGCAGAGACCCTCCGACGACACACCCTGCCCAGGTTTCCGCCTTCTGTGAGCCGGGCTCCCGGGGCGGCCCGCCCCGAGCCTGCCTCGCGTCCCCGCGGCGAACAGACGCCCGGCCCTCCCCAGGCAGCAGCTCCCAGCGACCAGTCCGGAGCCACCTCTTGTTGAGGCAGCGGAGGGCCCTTAACCAACCCAACGGGATGTCGCCTGGGCCACCTGACGCCCGCGGCAGCGGAGCGTGGCCAGGGCACAACGCTGCGGCGCCTGCCAGGGGCACCACGTGCGTGCGCGGCTCCTTTTGGCGCCAGGGGACGTCCTCAGGCCACCCTAAGCCTAGGGACGGGGGCGGGGACCTCATCCGCAGAGACCCGCACCCCGACTCCCACCCCTCCCTCTGGTCAGCCTCTCGGCCGGGCTCAGCCGGTCTCTCCCGAAGGTTTAGTTCGGGATCCGAGCCGGAGAGGACGGATGTACCACGTCGGTACGGAACACAAGATGTTTTCTCCTGCTGGCTGGTCGGATTAATAATTGAAAAGCTCACTACCATCCTTGCTTGGTCAAGTCCCCGGTGCCTCGAGAACACCTTCCCAACTCACATTAGGGTGGGCGGGAGCTGGGCCGAGCCGGCGGGACGCGAGGGAGGTTAGTGAACGCGCGGGCGAGAAGTAGCCTGAGTCCACGGGCGCCCTCGATGCGAGAGGCTGCGCATTTATTTTTATTCCAGGCTTTCCACCATGTGGTTATGTCACTTTCTCAAACAAATGTGTATATGGAGGGAGATCGATGCTGATAATGTTTAGAAGATTAAAAGAGCATTAATGCTGGCAACAATAATGTTAACGTGTAGACCCAGATTTCATTGATCTGGAACTTGATCCGGCGCGTTTCCAGTAAGCCCGACGGCGCCCTCTTCCCAGCAGAGCGCTCGCCAGCGGCCTGGCTCCCCGGCGCTCCCGCCGCGCTGCTTCTGCAGCTGCAGGCGGGTTCTCAGGTCTGGCCGCTGCTTCACCCCGCGCGGCTCCAGCCTGCCGCTTCCTACTCGAGGTTTCCTGCTGTCGCCAGGCTGCCTGCCCTCTCCCCCGGTCCCCGCGCGCGCAACGCCGCTTTCTGCGCTCGCTGCCGCGGGCTCTGCGGGTGGTTCGGCGCCCGAGTCCTCTCGTGCTTAGCGTGCCTTCGCCTCTGCCCCGCGCGGCCCGCATCTGGTCCAGCAGGGCCGGGAGCAACTTCTTTCCTCCACGGAAACCATCCGGGAAATTTGGTCTCCTCTCCATATGCGGGAACGTCCAAGCCGAACTTTAGAAACGACGTCTCTAAAGAGAAAAACAAATATCAAATATTAACGCATATATGTGGGAACCTAGAAAAAATGGTACAGATGAACTTCCTTGCAAAGCAGAGCTAGAGACACAGACGTATAGAAACGACGTCTTTAACGCTGCCTGCTAACCTCGCAGCTTCCTGTTCCGCGAATCGCTCCATCCTTGTTTTCATTAAGAAAGAACATTCTCATTAAATGTTCCCATTCGCAGACTTTCTACGCTGGTGCATTAGTTGGACAGTTAAACGAGGCCCCAGTGACAATGGCCTGGGCTTCACCCCTCAGAATGGTCTGCTCTGGGCTAATTGGGTCACAACCAGAGAAGAATCTTGTTTCTTGCCCCGGCTGGTAAGAAACACCAGCCTGGGGAACTGCCCCACCCCAGCTCCCCTTCCCAGCAGCTGGAGAGATCTTCCCCTCTGAGACGCGGGACTCAGACCTGGCCCTAGTAGAGAGGTTTTCTCTGAGACACCTGCCTTGACGGGAAAAGAAAGAACTTCAGAGCTGTCCCTTCCCTCTGGCAGGAAGACCTCCACATCCTGCCAATGGCTCCTTTCGCCAAATGGCTTATTCTTCCAGAAGGAACACTAAGGTGGATGAAGGAAAGAAAGAGCTGGGACGGTAGTGGGGGTGAGATAAGAACTAAATTGTTCGGGTTTTTTGAAATTATAAATTCTCCAGTTTTAGAAATACTAAGCTTTTCCTTCAAGAGAAGGTTTCAACCTGGACGAAAAGGAGTGTTTTCCTTCCTTCTCCAACAACGAAATGAGAAAAAGGAGGAAGGAAAGGAGAGAGAAAACCCCCCAAATCTTGCGTTATTCTGCTTTGCCATGTGGCAAAGGGGAAGCAGTCATTTCTTTCTGTCCTCCCCAGAGATAGGGGTCATCTTCTTCCAGTGGGTTTCCTTAGAGAAGAGAGCTCTGATACAGCTCCTTGATTCCTAGTCCGAATGAGCCCTACCCCTCTTCTGAAAACCTACATTGAACTAGGTCCGGTGATCAGATACAGAAACCAAAAAGGGTGGCGAGGTTTCCTTTTGGTGAGGCAGACAGCGGGCCCCTCCCCTCCAGCTCCCGGTGAAGGGCTCTTAGGTTCTGGGAGGGGCAGGTGGGGTTTTGGAGGGTGGAATCTTAGAGTCTCCTCCAACCCCATCTTAGAATCCTAAAACAGGGCTGGATTCCTGGTGAATGGTGGGGGTGGGGCAGAGGGGAAACTGAGCCGCCCAGATTCTCTGTGTCTCTGAGAGCGGCCCCACTTCTCTCCAGAGACACGTGTCTGCCCAGAGGTAACAGGGGACCCTGGGCAGGGTTTACCTTCTAGAGCTCCAGGCCTGAACCCTGAGGGGGAAAGAGGCTGCCTCTCCAGCTTTCTTCAATCCAGAATTTCACTTCAGGGTCACCTCTTGGTTTTCTGGGCTCTAGAACCTGTTTCTAAAGGAAGATCAGACGAAGGGGGTTGAAGAGTTCTCAGGAAGAAGGTACTGGACGCCACCACACTATTGCTGGTGGCTGGTGTGGGTAGAAACTGTCTTGAGGGAAAGTGGTATCCTGTCGGGGGTATCCCTGGAGGAATGAAAACCTCAGAGGAGAAGCAGAGGGATTTAGTTTCTGGGCTCTTGCCAAAGGAAGGAAAATGAGGAGGGAATAAATAGAAATAATTGTCTGGATAAAGGGCCCTGGGGAAAAGGGTGAATATTGAGGAACCCTGGGCCTTAAACTTCATCTACCGATTCTGGATTATCCTTGTCCCCAACCCTCTCAGAGATCCTTGTTTTTCCTGACCTGGGGACAATTGCTTCCTCTGAGGGGATACTTTTCTTAGTGGGGAGAGACCACTATGAGGGAACCCAACAGGGACATTTATACTGTCAGGTACAGAGCCTGCTCAAGGTGGGCTGGGGGCCCATCAGCACCCCCTTTCATCACCCAGTCTGTCCCCCTAATGCACTTCAGTGCCTTTGGGAAAAGCTTGACTTTTGATTTCCAAGTTTCACTCCAGGTGAAGACCCTGAGAAGTGTACACAGGTTTTTGCAGGGGCAGGGCGGTAGCCTGGGTAGCTCAGCGCATCTGAGGCATGGCAAGGCATGGAAGCAGGCTGCGGGCTGTGCACACAGAGCTAGTCTCACTGGGGGAGAAGTGGACATTGTGGACATTGTTGTGAAAAACTGTCCAACGCAAATTGTCCCAGAGGGAAGGGAGGCTCTGCGTTCCACCTTGGCGCCTCTCTCGCCATTTGAAGATCCATTACTCTTCTGTAGAAAGCAGACTTTGTTTGGGTTGGAAGCACACCTCCAATGTAATTTAATCAGCATTGGACTTTGGCTCATGTAATCAAATATACATATACTTTCTCCTGCAGGAAGAAAAATAATTTCTCTGTAACTGGTATTGACTTGAAGTCATGTAATCTCTGGAAAGCATCACGTTTTTAAAGGGAAAGGTAAAATTAAGGGGGAAAGAACCCACGGTTTCAGTGGTTTGCCTTGTAATAGCTAAGAGAGCCAGTTACCACCTAAGAAAGGACAGAAGGAGAATTCTAGAGCTGAAATGCATGGGCCGCTCCAATTGTAGGTATCCCACTCCAGCTTCCTCTGTGTAGTCAACCTCCCAGATCTATACTGGTAGGAAACAAGGTTGACTGGCTCACCAGATCCTAGGAATTTGGGCTTTATGTTTATGATGGGTTGAGGCATCTTTGGAAGAGTCTGGAGCTCCATTGCTCCATTTTTTTCTGTCCTCTTTGGAGAGGCCACAGGCGGCAGCAGCAGGATCCCAGTGGGCAGCAAGCCCACTCCACCCCCAGGGCCTTGAGCCTTAAGCTCTGCCCTAGAGCATCCCCCTAGAGCAAGCTTGGACTCCCCACCCCCAGGGCGAGGCTCTGGGCTTTACCCAGGTTGGGTCTGTTAGGGAATCTGTTGTAAACACAGATCCATTGATTTGCATTTGTCAGAGAGTAAAGTTAAACCAGTGAAAAGAGAAGCCCTTACCCTTTTATGCAGGGCCAGGGAAACCTTTCCTATTGATCCTATTGATCCAACCTTTCCCTTTAAGGAAACCACATAGTTAAAGACCCTCATTCAATAGATTTACCCTTTGCGCTTGCGATATTCCTTTAAGTGTTCTCATCTAGGATAGCTGGGCATTAAGCCCACACTCCAAACCAAACAAAAATGAAAAGGGGGAAGGAGGGGAGGAGTCAAGAGGCAGAATTGTGGGAAGTGAAACTGAATCAGACTGAAATGTGTAATGACTTGGTTGGGGAATGTTTTTCTCATTCTTCTAAGATGACATGCAGGGATAAGGACAAAATAGATGCATTTAGCGATCTCTTCTTTTCTCTCCTCTTCTCTCTCTTTCCCTCCCCCCAAAACAAAATCTGTTTAGATGCTAGAGTAACAACATCACAGGAACATCAGCTACTGTAAAATTATTTCAATCAAGCCACTAGCTTGGTTCATTTACAGTGGTTCACTTAAAGGCAGTGATACTTCCACAAAAATTATTTTGGTTCATTTGTAGCAAATTGGGAATAAAATTGTCCCCAGAAATGCAATATTTTGGACTCTGTATATGAGCATGAACACTGAAGTCACTTTCAAAGAGAAGGGCTTGGAGTTGTGTGTCCTGATGGAAGTAGGTAGAAACCAGACCAGGAGTAGGGTACAACCTTTTCTTATTGAGCAGTGTAGATGGAACAGGAATTGCTAAATATTGCTCAGTACCCTTTGTGTTTGCAGAAATGAAAATGAAAGTCGCCTTTGTTTCCAGAACTGTTGGCATGATCCGTTTTATTTCTTCCTTGACCCTTTTTGTTCTGTAAATAACATCCATTTGTGATTTTTTTTTCCAACATGTTCCATGTGCTATTCCTAATTGGCTATCTCTTGGGTTGTGTTCAGACATTCATGTTTGTTTTATGTGATTGAAAAATATTAATGATTCCTTAGGTGAGCTAATGTATTTATCTGCAGAGTGAGTTCAAAGGGCAGAGTTCAGCTATGGTTCAGGTTAATTGAACAGGAAGCAGTGAGCTTTCCAGTCTGTGTTGAACAAGGGACCAGTTCCTTAAAATATCACACTCAGCAAACACACAATTTCAGTGTCTTCATCCTGGAGTCTGATGTAAGAGGCTCAGATCAACCTGGATTGCTTGTTTAAAAACCCAAAGCAAAGCACAGCAACTGCAACAAAGCCTCGAGTCCCCCTCAGGGAAGAAGAGTTTTCTCATTGGCTAATTGCTTTATTGGTAGCACTGACCTGCAGAGCAGCTGCAGGGGCCTGGATGAAGGCTTAGGCCTCAGAATAATGTGCTCCATTAGAACAGGGCAAGGCATTTTTTGTTTACTCAATTGGAGCTCCCTGCAAAGTGCCATTAACGCCGGCCCAACCGCATGCGTGTTGCAAAAGGCAAAGGTCACGCCAGTCAGGCTGTAGGCACAGCCAGCTCTGCCCTGGTGGGAGGGAGGGCATCCTGTTGGCACTGCCCTCTTCAAGCTTGGCCCAGCCCCATGGGCCCCTCCAGGGCTTTGACCAAAGCAAGCCCTTGCACAACTTGTTTGCATTTCCCAGTTGCTGAATCATGTTATTGATGATTACACAGTTTTGATCTGAGCACCGTCAATCACACATGAGAAAAAAATCCTCCCACTGACCCTCTCTTTCTTATTTATGTTCCCTTCATCATTGTGTATTATAGTAAATAGAATTGTGCGAACGGTGCTTTTTAGCAGAGTGCTTGGATCAAGAGGAAGACAGACCTCCAAACCTGGCTAGGGGGTTGTTTAGCAGAAAGGAAGTTTGAGGTGGAACCAGGAGCACAGTCAAGGCTTCTACCCAAAGCACCTTGAGCTAGAGTGCCACCTGCCAGGAGTCTTCTAACTGCAACAAGCCTTGCACCTCGAAGGCCCAGGCTCTTTTCTTCACTTTGTTCCTAGTGTCTCCATTCCCCACCCTACTGACCACTACCCGTATTTTCCTAGAAATTTCTTAGGGGACTTTCTTCTGGTCCTTTGGAACTCTAACCTCTGCCTCTCCGAATTCGTTGCCAAGGAGAAATCAGCGGTTTTGCTGTGGAGGGTAAAGGTGTTTCGCCCACCCTGCACAGAGGTAATAGTCTCCTGCTTGAGAGATGAGGGGCAGAGAAGGCAAAAAATATCTGTGGGAGAGAAGAGGAGTGGTTATGTATGTAAGAGAAACGGCTCAGTTGATGGTGCCAGTGAGGGTGGTACCAACTGTAAGGTGCTCTGCAAAGGCAAAGTATTGTACGAAGGAGAGGGGGTGAGAGAATTACTATGGGCAGGGAGGACATCAGGAAAGGGATATGCCAGATCGGTGAGCCAGAGGTGGGCTCTGTGAAACCCCCTGGGAAGAGAAAAAGTGAACCAGCCATTTTGTAGTTCCAAAGAAGTAAACCAGTGAGCTACACTTGGAGCCAAACTGTGGCGCTGGCTGTAGCTCTGTGGGCGGCAGCTGTTTCCAGACTTGCCTCACGTGGATCTGGGTCCGGAGCCCCTGACAGCTGGTCGCCTGTGCGTGGGTTGCTGCCTCCACGCCTCGATGCAGGCTTCAGCACCACGAACAGCGCCACGGAGGGCCCTGGCAGCCAGCGCGCCCAGTCCGGGTTCTGAGCAAGTTGGCATCTCACCCCAGAGAAGGGAGGTGGGTCCTCTACCGGGTTAAATCCGGGCAGGACCCCGATCAGTAGCTCCAGCTCTCTAGATCTCGGAGCCCCAGACAGAACAGGACCTCAGATTTTCCTCCCTCGGCCCGTGGCTTCGTTTCTCTGTGGGAGGTCAGCGATAATAAAGGGAGAGGAGGCGATGGCGGTGAGAGGACAAAAGATGCTAAAGGACCCTTTCCTTTCCAAGAGGAAGAACATTACCTCTGTCGGGGGCGGAGGGATTGAAATGTTTTTCTCCATGTTCCTGGCTTCTGCAGGCGCTGACTGCTACTCTCAGCACGGTATTTCAGATTGAGTGTTTCCTTTCAAGGTTTATGGTCTGGCTGCCCTTCACACAAATATACAAAAACGGATTTCCCCTCCCCCCCCACCCTTGCCTCCACGTGAGTTTTGCAAACATGGTTTTCATTAGATGAAGCAAGATTCTCACATTATATCAGCAGTAGTGTTGCCAGGCTACCTCCAATAAATCTAGAAAGTGGGTTTGATTTCTTTAGAGTTTTCCTTGATGGGGCTGTCTTTAAGAGGAACCTCTCCACCGCTTCTGTGGGCCAAGGGTTGTGTCACTTCCACGAGGCCACACAACGGAGTCACATGGCCCTGGCCACGGTGAGAGCTGACATTAGGCACTGACCCCTGACTCTGGCTGTTTTCATTCAGTAGCTCTGCTTTATTTGTGTTTTTATTACAGAGAAAGGAGGCAGGTGGGTCCTTTTGGTCTGTGATTAAGCACAACTCGCATCTCTTTAGGTTTCTAGTAAAATGGCCCTTGACTTCCCAAAGCTAATTAAAATGTAAACCTTTTGCTTTATATCAAGAAACTTTCGTTCAAGCCTAATTTATTGTTAAAGTGGTTCTCAGGGAGGTGGAGCATAGGAACAGACAAGTGTATCCCTTTTAAACAGAAAGTCAAGGGCATGATAGATGAGATTTTCTTCCCTGTGACAATTCATCTTTAAATTCCAAGTGGCTCTTGGATGAAAGGAAGAAAATTCAGCCCCAAACAAAACAAATCTGGTAGAGCATTCACTCTCAATGTTGAAAAAAATCATCTTCTGTGTCTAAATACCTAGACTCTTGCTCTATAAATGAGCAGGAACATATTTGAATTAGATCTAAGAACTGGTTTTAAATCTATTTGATAAACTCTGATTAAAGCAGTCTCTTCAAGTCCTATGATCTTTGAATTTGCAGGCGTGCATTTCCTAGTAGTTGTTGGGTTACACTATCAAAACCTTTTCCGGTAAAACATGGATTTGACAGTAAGCAAAGCCTTTTTTTTCAAGTCTATTTTATATGCATCACTGCATCTTATTAAAATAAGGCCATGTACTCTGCAAGGCCTTATACTAAATGCATTTCCTTTCTAGTGAACTCAATGTGGTTTTTAAAAGATATTTTGAGAAGACTGCAGTGTAAACAGTACCTCCCCAATAGTCTTCTTTGACTCCAAATACTAAAAAAAAAAAAAAAAAGGTGTGGATTCAAATAACTTTTTGTGTTTCTGAAACAGAGTGACAGATTTCCAAATCTAAAGGTTTTTTTTGTTTTTAAGTCTTGGATTCAGATGCCTCCTAACGTATACCAGAGTTTGTATCAGTTCATGTTCAAGGCATGAGGGTGAATTCCTTAGTCACTCTTGATGGTTAACCCCTCTCATCCTTTTTTTTTATTATTGTTCTGAAAAGGAAGAGACACTCTTCCTGTTGAAAACCAATTCTTTGACCTCATTGTGGGCCCCTGCCTCTTCTACCTTCTCAGAACCCAATCCCTTCCTGTGTTTATAACCTCTTCTTAGCATTTTCCCATCTGAATTTTTGTGCTCCAGACTCTCCTATATTTTTTTAATGCTCCCCCAACACCTGTTCCAACTTTAGCTCTTCCCTCCCTTCACTTCTAGAAAGAGTTGCTATAACTCAGTCTCCGTTTTTCACCTCCCCTTTCAGTCCCAGGCCTTTGCTGTCTCATTCTGGCCACTCCTGTTTGCTAAATCTGCTCTTACCAATGTCACTGTTGAGGTCTTTGTAGCTAAATCCAATGGATGCTTCTCAGTTCTCATCTTAACTTGGCCCCTCCGTGGCATGTGACACACTCCTGAGCATGCTTTCTGAAATACCGTACTCTCTAATTTTCGTTTTTGGAATCCTGGCTATTGCCTCTCGGTCTCCTTTCTGGACTCCCTCCATTTAGCTCAGCGTTCAGGCCTAGGCTATTCTATTTATTCATTCATCATACTCACCCTGGAAGATTGCATCTGTTTGCTTGTCATCCTGCTACGCTGAGGACTTCCAGGTCTCTCTCCAGCTCTGATATCTCTCCCGAGTTCCAGGACCCTGTTTCCTTCTGCATCTGGACATCTTTGCCTGGGTGTCCTCAAACTCAGTCCATCTCAAAGTGAACTCATTCTTCTTAACCCCCAGCCCCCATCACCACCACCACCAAATATGAGTCTCTTCTTTTATTCTCTCTCTCTCTCCGTAATAGCATCTTGTACACAGAATCTCAAGCCAAAAACCAGGAAGTCAACTCAAACGCTTTCCTTTTCCCCCAGGTCAGCCATACTAGCCATGTGGACTATACCTCCTAAACATCTGTCTCTATCCCCTCCACTGCTGCCCTTGTTGGAGGCATCGCCAATTTCAACAGCCTCCTGACTGGTCTCCCTATCTCCAGTCTTGCCTTGTCCCATCCATTTTCCAGCCTTAAGCCACAGTGATTTTTCTGGAACCCAAATCTGACCACAGTACACTGTTGTTTAAAACTCTTTGTTAGCTCCCTTTGACCATTGGTGAAGGTACAGATCCCTGAGCAGGATAGACTAACCCCTGCTCACCTCCAGCCTCATCTCCCGTCACTCCACCCATTTACTCTGCGCGCAAGACATGCTAGCTCCTAGCTCCATGCCTACTCCTAGCTCCTCAAACACACCAGGCCATTCCTTTAGCCTAGAACACTTTTCCCCTCACTCAGCTAACCTCACCTCAAAATCGTGGCTTAAAGTTACTTGTCTTTAAGAGAAATCGTGGCTTAAAGGTCTAGGAAGTTTTCTCTGGTCTCCTAAATTGGGGTCTCCCTGGACTACCTCTCCCATTTCACATAGAACACAGATAGGTATCACCTGCTTACTTGTCAGTGTCCTTCCCCCGCCCCAGATTGTAGGTTCTGTGAGACCAAAGATTGGATAGAGCATGTGATAGGCAGCCAGTAAATATCCATGAATAAATTAATGAATACCTTTACATGACATTGTTTCTGCCCATTTTACTCCCCCAAGTTAGTGGATGGCATTCGAAAAAGAATCATCAGTGTTGGCGCATCATTTGGAGATAGTATTTCATATTTCATGATATCGGGTTCTCACTGATGTCATTTGCCTCCTAAGCTAAGATACTACATGTATGTATGAGTTTTAAAGGGAATCTTGAAGTGGGGTTAAATCTCCCATCCGAAGTTTCAGACTAGTATCTCCAGTGAGGTGTGGGATGTGAAACGATCACTAAACACTAGACTAGGGTGTTACCAGTTGACTCTAGTCTGCCAAGGTAACCTGCTCGAACAGGTAGTTCTTGCTGTCCTGCTCATACATTGCCCTCTTCGCCACATCGATGTCCCTGCACGCTCTCTTCCTGCTGCCCGAAATGCCTTATCTCATCTGTCCCTCTCCAGATCGTCCCCGGCCACCACCTTAGGTCCTCCATCTCTGAACATTCCCAGCAAACTCTAGCCCATTCTTTTTTCTCCCTTTGCTCAACTCTGGTTGCAGTCATCTGTTCCAAACTGCATAGCAGCTTCTTAGCTGGGGTCTTACACCCCTCTCTAGATCTCTCCTGTATCCCTTCCCTGTGGCTCTGGAGGGGAGATGCCATATCCTTGTGCCTCCCACAGCTGCTGGTCCATGGCTGAGCACAGAATAGGCATTTTTTTTCAACTGAGTCATTTAATGCATTCCTGCCATTTTTATGGACTCCCCTAATTTCAGTCACTGGGTTGGGGAGGTGTGGGTGTTAGGGTTTTTTTGTTTTGTTTTGTTTTGCGGTACACGGGCCCCTCACTGCTGTGGCCTCTCCCGCCGCGGAGCACAGGCTCTGGACGCGCAGGCCCAGCGGCCATGGCTCACAGGCACAGCCGCTCCGCGGCATGCAGGATCCTCCCGGACCGGGGCACGAACCCGCGTCCCCTGCATCGGCAGGCAGACCCTCAACCACTGTGCCACCAGGGAAGCCCGGGAGTTAGGTTTTGTATGTCTACTTATAGCTGGCATTCTTTTCTAGACTCTACTCTTTTTCTTTTGTTTTGTTTTGGTTTTTTTTTTACATTTTTAGCCTCTACTCTTCAAATGGGAGTGTTCTTTTTTGTAAATATTTTGATCGTTGACAGAAATACTTGCTTACACAGTCAAAAATAGATTCCTGAGTTAACCTGAAATGACACCTAAGCTTAATATGGGGAAAACAGTGCTCATGATGGCTTGGTAAATAACAAAGGTGGTTCTGCTTCCACACACAGCTGAAAATGTTACCATTTTAGAATATTTGAGGCTGCAAACACATCAGCAAATCAGAGGGACTATTTTCCTCTTTTAAGTCATTTTAATTATCAGTAAACCAAATTTGTATTTAAATGGCAGTAACTTGATACGGTACAAATTCCTAGATTTTTATTGACTTAAATTTACCTGTAAAGAAAAAAGCCAGAGGTCAACATTTTTTAAGTTTACCCTTTTTCTTTCTCATTTCCTTTTATTTTGGCAAATGAGTACGTAAAGTTATTTGAGGTCTTTGAAACCCAGTAGTTCAAAGGTTTTCAGGGATATACACAGTTCTGCCTACATAGTACTGATCTAAGTAATTACACATGGACAAAAATTAACTAGCGTTTTTCACCTTTGATTTTATTGGAATTTTAAGATTTGAGTGAATAAATCTCACTTATCTTCATAATATCCATACACGATTGAGTGAAAAGAGGTTTTACCATTATCTCAACTTTAGTGAGAAACTGAAACTAAGATAATTTGCTGTACCTCTTAGGTGGAAATTATACGTTGCCTGGAGATTTTTTTTTTACAGTTACATTTTGACATTCATATTACATGAGTAACAAACTATGAAGACCAAGCATATATGAACAGAATGTTTAAATTAAGACATTCCAGACCTTTTTTTAAAAATGCCTTTAACTGAGTGCTTTGCTGTGCTGCATGATAATTAGGTATGCTTGGTAAGCAGTTGGCTTCAGTGACTGTCATCTGTGCGCCTTGTGTAGCCAAAACAAGTTTCCACTGACACAGAGGCAGAGACAGGCAGGGGTGGGCAGAGCAAGAGGCAGCTCTGAGGCCTCTCTGAAGAGCCTTGAGCCCTTATTCAGAGGCCGCCCTCTTCTCTGGCTCGGGTACCATGGCCTGGACATGCCATGTCCAGAAAGACCACACACTCCTGTTTTCCCTTCTTCCTGGTGCCTCATCTTCCATCCTCTGCCATCGTCCAAAGGAGTTAGGTGGGACCTGGAGGAGAACTGCTGAGGTCACCCTCCCTGACCAGTTCTCCACTTAGAGCCTCGGACTTGGGCTTCCCTAGACAGATTCTGGAAAGTCAGTTAAAAGGGCAGAGTTGGGGGTAGGTAGGGATTGGATTGGAGGGGAGAGGGAGGAAAATCTACAGTAGAGATAGGTGGGCTTTTCTACTGGAAGCCACACCAACTCAGGAGCCCAAGTATTCTGCCTCCTTAGAGCTCCAGAAGTCCCTAGGGTATGAGCATCCCTATCTGAGATGGGGAAGGAGCCCCAAGCTAAGAAGAGAGGGAGTGTGTGACAGGTCCTGGGAATAGTGTCTGTAGGACCCAGATCCTTCTATCCTAGGCTGTTGGGAAGGGATTGGAGGCACCAAGCATTCCTTTCTCCCTGCCTCTTTCAGAGCTGATCTTATAGAAGTAGCAGCAGAGTAGCACAGCAGAACAAACGATCTTTGGCTTTGGAGTCAGACAGGCTTGGATATTAATTATAACTCTTCCATTTACTAGCTCTGATTTAACCTCTCGGGGTCTCAGTTTCCTCCTTTATAAAATGGGAATAGTATGTCCATCTCGGAGAACGATGTAAGTATGAGAGATGATCTGTATAAGATCATTGTTAGGTAACGGGCTGATCAGCTGTCGTCAGGACTTTTCCACAGAATTCCTTGCCTAGAGTGATGATCTGAGGGATAAGACGGCCTTGGATGTTGGGGAGGAGGAGAGAAAGGATATAAGATACAGATTTTATTGAACATCTATTATGTGCTATGTATCAGTTACCTATTGCCATAATAATACTAAGTAGCAAACCACCCCAAAACTCATGGTGTTTAACAATAAGCATTTTCCCTACCCGCCTTCCCCCTTGGTAACCATAAGTTTGTTTTCTACATCTGTGACTCTGTTTTGTAAATAAGTTCATTGTACCATTTTTTAAGATTCCTTATATAAGCGATATCATGTGATATTTGGGGAGGAAGAATAAATTGGGACATTGGGATTGACATATACACACCACTATATATAAAATAGATAACTAACAAGAACCTACTGTATAGCACAGGGAACTCTACTCAATATTGTATAATGACCTGTATGGGAAAAGAATCTAAAAAAGAGTGGCTATTTGTATATGTATAACTGATTCACTTTGCTATACAGCAGAAACTACCACAACATTGTAAATCAACTGTACTCCAATAAAAATTAATTTACAAAAACAATAAACATTTTTTTCTCAGATATCTGCAGGATTCAGCTGATCTAGGCTGATCCCAGCTGGGTTTCCCTTTGTGGTTTGGCTGGCTTGATCATGCATCTGTGGGTGGCTTTGTTCCATGTTTCCTATCCTGGGACCACTGGAGTAGCCTGGGTATGTCCTCACGACAATGACAAAGGGCAAAGCACAAGCAATAACATTCCATTGGTGAAAGCAAGTCACATGGCTGAGCCTAGAGACAGAGTAGGGGGGCACTACCAGATTCCATGGCAAGGAGCCTCGTACAGGAAAGGGGGAATTGGAGTTTGAGGGGTTTGGTATTTTTTGCCATCTACCTCTTACCACATATTTTAGCTCACTTCCATTCTTGCAGGAAGTCATTCCTATGGTTGGGATAGGATAAGGACAGCAGATTTGGCAACGAATAGGAAATAAGTGTGGAAGTATGTCAAAACCCTTTATTACTTTATACTTTATACAAGTAACAAACTATGCCCAGCTTGTTAGAAGCCATGTTTCTTCGTACTAGGCTGATCTGTGGCCATGCCTGACCTTCCCCCTAGATGGTAGCAGGCAGGGAGCCCGGCTTTGCTCTCCTTCATCTTCCCTCTAGTACTGGCCATAGTTGGCACTCAGTAAGTGCAGGTGATCCCCAGGGTCACACAGCTCTGGTGTCCTAACAGGAGGTCCCTTCTAGCCCCACCAGATGACCACATGTACCTCTACATGTATTTTAAAATAAAACTTCATTTTAAACCTTTTTGTTTTTTTTTTCCACTGAAATAACCACCAACCATCTGAGGCACAAAAGTCTAAATCTGGGCTTCCCTGGTGGCGCAGTGGTTGAGAGTCCGCCTGCCGACGCAGGGGACGCGGGTTCGTGCCCTGGTCCGGGAAGATGCCACATGTCGCGGAGCGGCCGGGCCCGTGAGCCATGGCCGCTGAGCCTGCGCGTCCGGAGCCTGTGCTCCGCAACGCGAGAGGCCACAACAGTGAGAGGCCCGCGTACCGAAAGAAAAAAAAGTCCAAATCTGTTGCCTATAGAAGTTAAGCCATCCAATCCAGATCTCCATTATTCTGTGCAGACAACATCCAAACGATGCCAGCACTTTATTCATTTTACCAATGAATACAGAAGCAATTTGGAAGTGATATCAAAAAGATCAAGCGATTTACTCATTTGTGACTCTAACAATGTCTAAGGTTTGTTGAGGGTTGTTTTGGGTTTTTTGTTTTTTTAACCTTAGGTTCTATTTCTGGCATGCTTTTATTTTTTTAAATCATAAACAGTGTTAAAAATACTGGACGGGTTTTGTCTTGATTCTTAATGTGGGTGTTAAGAGATGCCTTCCATTAGTGAGTATGCCTCAGATAATGTGTTTATTTGCATCTTCCTTCCTCTCTGCCTGTCCCCTAATGGTCTGGTACACAGAGGGCTACTTGAGCTGATTTACGTGGACCTCGGTTGCTCTCATTTGCGCATACTTAATTCAGAGAGGTGATCATATTGATTTCCCAAGCCCACTTTTCAAGACACTGTACTAACATAGATATCTTAGCAGCTCTAACTACATTGTCTGAAAAGGAAAACATTTTAAACCTTTGGAAGCAATTTTGATGGACATTTCATTGTGTTCTCTATTACTTACCTAATTAAATTTCCTTCACATCGAGGTCTGTTTAAAATTCAATTGAGAAATATTTTCGAGTTCCATTGGGCAGATAACTTTGTTTAGCTGGATTTGTTCTGCATGCATATGAAATGGCACCCTACGAATCAATGCCCAGTGCTTATACTTCCCATGGTTGTGAAGAAATGACACCCTTGTAGGCAAGTGTAGTCTCCTGTTATTCATAACAAGCTGTCCCTGGTTACTGAACTTGTTCACCCTGTAATTCCAAAACGTCCTTGTGTTTTTGTGCCTGTGGTTTGGCAGGCTGATTTATTCGAATTCTGAGCATTGTGAACGAAACCTGTAACTTCTTTCATGGATTAGCTGGAGTACCGGAATTCCTGTTTGCAAGTTCAGAGTCCAGCTCAAGGCCACTTGCCCCCTTTAGGGCATACAAAAGTCTTATTTGCATAGCGGAGGTGGGTAGAATTCCAGATTGAGTTTGAAAGCAAATAAGGTTATCGGTCTGAGGAGTCATCCCCAGTGGAAGAGGTGTGATTCCTGATGTTTTGTATCTTTGGAAGCAAAACCCAGGAGAAAGGCCTTATCTCTCAGTTCCACCCACCTACCACCGAAGACAAGAAAAACAGACCCTGCTCATCTTTTATCCTGACTAGCCATCCCATTCAGTTCTGTGGCAAAGGACCCTGCGGTAACAGAGCTGTAATTGGAGAGTTGGCATTCCATAAGCACTGCTTTAATACTAAAAAAAAAAAAAAAAAAAAAAAGTTCCAAAGATGTACTTTTTGTTGCATTGTTAATTAGCCTTTAAACATTTCAGAATTGAGTAGAATCTTCAAAGTCTTCAAGGTTTATCTTGTTTATCTCTGTCTTAGTCTACTGTACCAAAATACCACAGACAACTTATTAACAACAGAAATTTATTGCTCATGGTCTGGAGGCTGGAAGAGCTAGATCAGGGTGCCAGCCTGGTTGGGTGAAGGCCCTCTTCAAGGCTGCAGACTTCTCATTGTATCTTCACATGGTGGAAGGGGTTAGGGAGCTCTTTGGAACCTCTTTTATAAGGGCACTAATCATATTCAGAAGGGTTTTCTACCCTCATGACTTAAGCACCTCCCAAAGGCCCCACCTACTACTGTCATCATCTCTGGAAGTTAGAATTTCAACATATGAATTTGGGCGTGACAAATATTCAGTCTATAGCAATCTCTGTGCCTCAGATAATAGTGGGTATATCATAAGGTTATTGTGAGCCTTAAATAAACTAATGCATATAGATGCTCAGAACAACTGGTCAATTGTGAATACTTGCTAATTTAGTTGAATCATTATTACTATTAATTGATTAATATTACCTTTGTAATTTCTCTGTACATAAGCAGGAGACTTGGCCTGAGTCACCAACTCTTCCATATTTTTTATATATCAAGAGTATTGCTTGGGACTTCCCTGGTGGTGCAGTGGTTAAGACCCCAAGCTCCCAATGCAGGGGGCCCGGGTTCAATCCCTGGTCGGGGAACTAGATCCCACATGCATGCCACAACTAAATTAACATGCTGCAACTAAGGAGCCCGCCTGCTGCAACTAAGACCCGGCACAACCAAATAAATAAAATACTTTTTTTAAAGAAAAGAGTATTGCTTGGCATTGTCATCAAGAGCATGAGCTTCGGGGTTAGACAGATCCAGTTTAGGTCCCAGCTACACCACGTACTAGCTATGTGACCTCATGCAAGTCATTAACCTCAGAGAGCCTCAGTTGCTTCCTCTGTAGAATGGGGATAATGTTGGTGCTGACTAGATGGTTGGTGTGCGGGTTAAATGAGATACCATAGTGTTTAGCGCTGCACCTGGCACTTTTACATCTTATTTCCTTCATACCCAGGATAATCCCCTATTTCACATGGACAGGTCTATCCTTCAGCATAATTTTTGTCACTTTCACCAGTGGCATTTGTGACGAGAGAGATTGCCAGACACAACATTGGTCTTTGGATGCCCTCCTTGCAAACTGGTCAAACATGCAGCAGTGTTATTCACTCCTGGCCACCACTCCCTCTCCTCCCCCACCCCCATGTCCTTTTAAGACTCTTAACAATTACAGGCATTTCGCTAAGCTTGTGCTTAGAGCACGGAAGTCTGCTGTGCTCACAGTAGGTTCTGACTGCATGCTTACTGACTTATGCTGGGGTAAGGTCCATTTGGAGAGTGTGGTATGTGTTGAGCACAAACTCTACATTTGCTAGAATTGTACAGTTGTACATAGAAAAATTACAGCTCCGCCAGCAAGGCTCAGCTTATCTTATATCTGCATCATGATCGCAGGTTTGGGAGTCATTTCAGAAAGCTGTTTTCTCCCGCGTCCAGGTAGCGATGAGGCAAAAAGTGCTGAGTACTGTTCCCTCTTTTCTGGTTTCAGTATGACTGGACCCTGCCTCTTTCTCCTGTTCCCCAGATCCACCATTCATTTGGTTCTCATCTCACTCCCTGAAGGTTCCTGTTTTGGTTCATGCTATCATCTTTATTCCCAAAACCAGGAGGCTTAATATGCAAAGGAAGGAAGGAAAGAAGGGAGGAAGGAAAGAAGGGAGGGAGGAAAGAAAACCCACAGACACCTCGCTGTTGCTTTTCATGAAGTATCAACTTACCTGCTAATAGAAGATTTTGAAGCCGTGGGCTTCCTCTGAATTCTCAACACACGATTGTTGAGACTATTTAAACAGTCTCTAGAATCCTTTTCTGACCCCAGATTACTTCGAAGCATTAATTGTCTTAGTGGTTTCATGGCCACATTATTTCATATTCATTAGTGTTTTCATGAAAAATGATAAAACTAATTAGAGCGGCTAGCGGTTAATTCACTTGGTGATTCGTTACTCTTTCCCCTCTTGGTGTTCTGCATGTGGTCATCTTGGAGAAGGCGTCCAAGGAGTAATTGCAGCTCTATTCCCTGAGTGATCGCCTAATGCCATTAGTTCTGATCCACAGGCACATCTTCAGCGGCTCTGATGGGGTCTGGTTACAGCTGCACCCTCGCCCCTGCCCTTTGGATGAAGGGAGAGGGGAGCCTGCACTCAGGACTGGTCCTCTGGAGGGGGTCCAGGGCAGCAGAGGGGGCCGAGTTCCCGGTGGGAGGTGAGCATCGCTTTAGCCTCTTCTGGACCGTGAGGTAAGGACAGGACAGTGCTCAGAGAAATCTGCCCTGAGAACTTGTACTCGGGAAGGAATAGGGAAAACAAATTTTCTTCGGTTTTAGCAGACGTGTGGCTAGGCACGGGCTAGACTCTGGAAGTCTGGTTCTCTCTCAGACCTCTGCCGGCCAGTTCTCTTCTTAAAATGTTTATTTGTCCTCACATCCATTGGGATGGCAGCTATCAAAAGGCCCAGGGAGTGTGCCAGCCTATGATAACATCTGCAGCGAGGCAGTCTATCTAGGAGCAGAATTTCTGGGTCATAGCGCATGCATATATTCAACTATATCAGATACTGCCAAACCGTCTTCTAACCTGTTAGGCGAATTTACACTCCCACTGGCAGCCTGGGAGAGTTCCCATATCTTTGCCAGCAGTTGGTATTGAGAGATTTTTACATTTAAGCCATTTAGGTGGATGTATAATGTTGTTGTTTTAAGTTTATAATTCCTGGATTACTAGTAACTTTGAGGGTCTTTTTATATAATTGTTGGAAATTTGGATTTCTTCTCCTGTAAAGTGCCTGTTCAAGTCTTTGCCTGTTTTCCTATTGGGATGTCTTGACTTCTTGTTGATTTCCAAAAGATTTTATATATTCTGAGTTCAGGCCCTTTATCAAACATGTGCTGCAGATATCCATGGCTGTCCTCTCTCTCTCTCTCTCTCTCTCTCTCTCCACTCTCTTATTTGTGTCCTTTGATATACAGAAATTCTTAATTGTAATGTGCTCTAATATTTCAGTCTTTTTCCTTTGAGTTAGTTTTTTTCTTTTTTTTCTTTTTTTTTTTTTGTGGTATGCGGGCCTGTCACTGCTGTGGCCTCTCACGCTGCGGAGCACAGGCTCCGGACGCGCAGGCTCAGCGGTCATGGCTCACGGACCCAGCCGCTCCGCGGCACGTGGGATCCTCCCGGACCGGGACACGAACCCGCGTCCCCTGCATCGGCAGGCAGACTCTCAACCACTGCGCCACCAGGGAAGCCCCTGAGTTAGTACTTTTTTTAGTCTTGTTTAAAAAACCTTTCTTGAGATTATGAAGATATTACTGTATATTATTTTCTAAAAGCTTTTGTTTTGCCATTTACACTAAGGTCTGTTATCCATACACAACTTATTTTTTATGTATGACATGAAGTAGGGGGCCAAGAGTTAAGCCCTGCCCCAATGCCTATCTAATTCCCCTAGCTCCGTTATTAGAAAGAATACCTTTCCTCGTGTTCTGACGTGCGACTCTTCTCATTAAATCCCATATCCATAGGTGTGTGGATCTGTTTGTAGGCTTTCTCTTCTGTTACACTGGTCTAGTTGTATGTATATCCTTGTCCCAATACTACACAATTAGAGTCAGATTAGAGGTCTTGATAGTTAAGACAGCAAGTCCTTCCATCTGCTCTTCTTCATCAAGAATAGCTTGACTAGGGCTTCCCTGGTGGCGCAGTGGTTGAGAGTCTGCCTGCCGATGCAGGGGACGCGGGTTTGTGCCCCGATCCGGGAAGTTCCCACATGCCGCGGAGCGGCTGGGCCCGTGAGCCATGGCCGCTGAGCCTGTGCGTCCGGAGCCTGTGCTCCGCGACGGGAGAGGCCACAGCAGTGAGAGGCCCACGTACCGCAAAAAAAAAAAAAAAAAAGCTTGACTAGGGAATTCCCTGGCGGTCCAGGGGTCAGGACTCTGCACTTCCACTGCAGGAAACCCAGGTTCCATCCCTGGTTGGGGAACTAGGATCCCACAAGCCATGCGGTGTGGCCAAAACAAACAAAACCCCAAAAAGAATAGCTTGAACGTTCTTTGATTTTTCGCATCCTCACGTTGATTGTATTTTTTTTTTTTTAATTTACTTTTGGCTGCTTTGGGTCTCTGTTGCTGTGCGAGGGCTTTCTCTAGTTGTGGCGAGCGGGGGCTACTCTTCATTGCGGTGCATGGGCTTCTCACTGCGGTGGCTTCTCTTGTTGTGGAGCACGGGCTCTTAACCCACAGGCTTCAGTAGTTGTGGCACATGGGCTCAGTAGTTGTGGCTTGCAGGCTCTAGAGCACAGGCTCAGTAGTTATGGCTCACGGGCTTAGTTGCTCTGTGGCATGTGGAGTCTTCCCGGACCAGGGCTCGAACCTGTGTCCTCTGCATTGGCAGGCAGTTTATTAACCACTATGCCACCAGGGAAGTCCTCACATAGATTTTAGAATCAGCTTGTCAAATCCCAAAAACTGAAAGGAAAGAAAGAAGAAAGAAAGGGAAGGAGAGAAATCTGCTGAGATCTTTATTAAAGATTTGGTTGGATCTATAGATCAACATGGAGAGAATTAAACTTTTTACAATATTGAGTCTTCCAATCCATTTATTTAGTACTTTTTAATTTCTCTAACAAAGTTTATAGTTCTCTTTGTCAAAGTTTTACATACCTATTGTTAGATTTATTTCTATGTACTTGATATTTTAATCCTATTATAAATGGTATCGTCTTCGTTTTCTGTTTGTTGTGTTATATAGAAATACAGTTGATTTTTATCTATGGATAAAAATCTAGGAACCTTGCTAAATTCTCATATTCATTCTAATAGTTTATCTGTGTATAATCTTGGATTTTCTATGGATGTTAATCAATATTGATGTTTGTATGTTCATCTTAAAACTGACCACCTTATTGAGCTTTCTTATTAGTTCTAATAATTTGAGTATTGAAGCTTTTGGGTTTTCTAGGTTAAAAAATCATATTAATTTATTTTTATGAGGGTTCTGTTTCTGCCTAGAGAAGCAAGATAGGGTAGCTGTTGGTACAAGGAGTTTAGAATCTGACTACCTGAGTTTGAAACCCAACTCTATTACTTTCTATGTAATCTTAAGTAATTTGCTTAATCCTCTGTGACTCAGGATAATTAATTGTAAACCACCTCATAGGTTGATTTTAAAAATTGAATGAGTTAGTACAACTTCAAAAATGCCCATCAAATCATGACCACTCAGTTTATGTCAAATTTTGTCATTTTATCAATTAGTTTCATTCCTTTTAAAATTCCCACTTCTTATTGTTTTTTCTTATTTTATTGCATTGGCTACTTTTACAGCATAATACTGAATGATACTGGTGCTTTCAGGCCTCACCTGAAACTTAACACATTGAAATGTTCCTTCTAGGTTTTTTTTTTTTAGTTGTTTTGTTTTTCATAATTTGACATATATTTAATCATCTTTAAATGCACTTATGAATCCGGTATTAGATTCTGCAAGGGGGAGATAATTTTCCAGTAGAATTTCCTTTTTTCAAACTATGCTGTTTACATAATGATGAAAATCATTAATAATGGAATTATTTCTTTTTAAATACCATTGAAATCCTGTTGCAAAAGGAGGCACCAAACCTTCTACCTTCCTGAAGATTCATTGGTGTAGCCTTTCCAAAAACGTGCTGATTGTTAATGTAATGATACCCCTTTGGATGTTTGGGATATGTTCAGGAGTACTCATAGCCACACAGAGCTGTTGGCCAGTCCTTTTTTAGGACAGTATCACATTCTTGAGCTTTTAATTTTGCTATGTTCCAAGGAAGCTGGAGTATGTCTTCAGTTTTCTTTTCATAAAGAGTACACAGATATACTTTTTGAGTCATTATATAACTAAGAGTGCTTCCCTGCAGGAAAGACCACCTGAACTGCATAAATTCTAACATTACAACTATGGTATCAGTTTTGCTCTTAATTTCCTCCAATGCTATGTATTTCTCATTTTCCTGCAAGAATTTTTTTTGTCTTTCCCATCTCTTATCTTGTGTTTTCTTTATTACCTACTATTATTTATAGAGTTCTCTCTTGTTTTCTTCTTAATCATTTTCTGTTCCTGTTTCATGGAAGCCATCTCTTTTTGCATTATCTTGAGATACCAAATGACTCTCTAAAATGTTCTTTAAGTGTCTATAAGATATTTTCAGGTGAATTTTCTCTGATTTCAGATGGTGGTCTGTTTTTCTGTTTTCCAGTGTTTTCCATCTCTTTCCTTTTGTCCTATGTATTCATACTCAAATGAGAAAAACCCAGTCAGGCCTGATATAATTAATAGGAAGGGTGTGTGTTGTCCTCACAGCCTCCTTTCTGGATGTTGGTGCACTCACCCTTGTAGACCTACACTAAATTGTCAATTGATACACCTAACCCAGCTCCTACAGTCTAACCAGTTTTCTTGTAATTTGGCCCTGCTGGACTGACATGGATCTCCTGCGTCCATTCCTCAGCTGCTGACAAGCTGGTCAAATGGTGTATGTGCATGAGTCCCCAAGATACCAAGTGCCAAACCTTCCTCTTGTCCTTACGCTCACCTGGAGCACTCTGTGGAAACTATACCTCCCAGGGTTCGATCTACCACTGGAGTCCCTCTTCTACCCACCCCACTGTCAATTTTTTTGCCCAATTGTTTATTGAGAGTTGCAGTTCTCAATTAGTAGGTAGAAGGGAGTGGACAGCACTCTGGCTATTTCAAAAGGCATCACCTGTCAAGTTGAGTGATGGCTGCTTAATTTGAATTTCTGAACAGCTGGAGGACTCAGGTGTTATTTTTTCAATTCAATTCCATTGGCCTTGTGTTTAGGTGAGAATTCCTCAGAAATGCCGCCGTGCAGGTTGACGGCAGTCCTAGTGTTCAGTTTGGTGAGTTTTACCTTTTATTCCAGGTCTTCGAGATCATTTTAGTGGGAAGTTAGGAGAGGCTGTACTGGGTTCTCCTAACCGCTTTTAGTGAGATGTTCTATCCAGAATTAAATATTTGTTTTAGCAACTCACAACCTCCTGGATAGCTTGCCGAGTAGAGATATGCAGCAAATCTAAAGGTCTGTCTTTGCCAGGCTTCTTTGTAGGCAGAATAGATGACCAGGAATCGTGATTTCAAAGGCTGAGTGCTCCCTAAAGATTAATTCTAATAGCCAAGGGGGAAATAAAAACACCACTGAACTAGTAATAAGGGAATCTGGGTTCTCAGGGCTCAGTCACTGACTCCCTGTGGTCAGCGTTGGGCAAATCATGACGCCCCTAAGAGCCCCAGACTCCTTATATCTAAAATAAAGGATAGGACCAAATGGTCTCTAACGTCCTGCCCTTCTAGGACTCGGTGGTTTTACCAGCTGTCCTGGAACATCTGCTGTTAGAAACCTGTTCCTTGGGGCTCCCCTTTTACTCCCAGAGTTTCTGCTGAAAGGGAAGCCGAGGAGGAGAATGCACATCCACGCTGGGTGAGCGAGCCCCAGCTACAGGCAGAACCTGCTGGGAGGGACAGTAGGAGGAGTGGGCAAGTCGGGTGCAGAGGACTGGCGACCCTCTTCTGGAGATCCGCCCTCTGGGGCCACACTGGGCCTCTATATAAGCAAGTTTCAGGCATCAAAGGACCCCATTTGCTGAGTCCCCTTCAGTGACTTTGTATTGAAGGGAAAATAGGGATAGGAAATTAAACTCGTTTTCTTCAGAGGATGTCTTTGAGGCAAGGGAACTGCGAATGATGACCGGATGGCTGCCTCTCATGCGACAATAAATAGACCTGGGAGGTGCTGGTTTGTCACAACCAACGTGTTTATAACCCAACCCAAGTGAAGTCATGGGCGGCAGGGTTTTGAGGGAGCGCAGAGAGTTAGCACTTATCACCCGTGATTTCCAAATGGGAGGAAGAGGGCACCACAGGGATACCCAGATGGGCAGAGACGTGCCCCAGGTCAGAAGTGAAGCTTAAGGTGGGGCTCAAGCGTTCCGGGCAATGCCAGGCTTCCTGGGGTTCCTGACTTTTCTGCACTTTGGATGCGACCCCTTCCAGAGCCTCCAGAATGAGGGGTGTGTGCTCACGCATGCATGGTCCCCTGCTCTCTTGTTTTTTCTCCCTCCTCTCTCCTCTTTCCCTCCTGCTCTGGCATCTCCCGCCCGTGATATTTGCTCTAATAGGCCGGGCAGCAGCTACCTCACTGGCACATGGGTTGTTCAGCCCGGATCCTGTTGCCTTGTCTGTCCAGGATAATTTGCTAAATGGTTTAGAGGTTTTTCTCGCCACGGAAGGCCAGTTAGAAGGGAGTGAAAGGAGGGCTAAAACCCCAGGGACCGGGAATGACTCCAAATCCATTTGCACAGGCAACTTCCCTGTCTCTGCTCTTGGCCACCCAAATGGACGCTGGTCTGGATGTCACTGGCTCTGCTGCCTGAGCGGATGGGCATCTGGTCTGTGAGAAAAGCCAGCTCCAACCTGGAGACAAAGCCATTAAGTTTCCCGTTTGACTCAGGCCAGGGATGTTTGGAGAAACAAGAGGGAAGTTGGAGTTTAGCTCTCAGGGGCCAAGTTCACCCTACCGGCTCTGTGACCATCTGGACCAAGGTGGCGTTCAGTAATAAGGTCAGGAATCAAAGAGAAGCAGGGAAAACTGTAAAGCATCTAACTGCAAACTACTTATAGTTTCCAAGTTTTAAAGAGCACAAGATAATCAAATGATGATGAAAAGATCTTGTCCTTTGCAGCCCCTCCCCCTTCATCAAGCCCTCCCGCCTCCCCGGTGAGTGATTGGTGCGCCACCTAATGGCCTTAGTGGCCAGTGCTCAGAGCCTGAGCCCCAAGTCCTGTGTGTCACACCCCTCCTCTCCAGGTCCCTGTAGCAGTGTGCCAGCACCTCTCCCTTTGCTGGCCCAAGGAGCCTGCATTGATGGCATTGTTCAGCACTGATGGCTTCCTGAACATTAAATATGTACTATCAGAGTAGGTAACTCTTCTATTCTTGCTTCCCTATTTGAATGCAAGGGATGCTGTTATTATTTTAAAAGCTCTTGAATATGCAAATTAGTTCCAGAGGAAGGGAGCCTTCCTGGACGCCATCACTCCTTCCCATCCTGACAGTAACAAAGGGAAGTAAAAGGAGTTGATTTCCCTCTTCTGACCTCAAAACCCCACAGAATTCTCCGAACAAGGCTGGAGGTACAAATACGACCTTACTTTTGTAACTGATTTTTCCAGCATAACCCAGTTGGTTGCCTCAGTTGATCTTTCCAACCCGACTCCAGCCCCTGTGGGTGTGCCCTTGTTGCTGGAGAAGGTCACTCTCCCGCTCTGCACAGCCCTTGGAAGACGGCAGCTTCAGGCTTTCCAGCTGAAAGCTGGAAACGATTCTCCTTCGGCATCGTTTTCAAACCCATATACTCGGAGGTTAAGTGACCACGCTGAAAAATGCACACCCCGATGGCTTCCTTCCCCACCCCACCCGGTGCCCTGGCAGGATCACATTGAACAATTCAGGGAAAGTATTCACTGAATGCAAGGAGAGTAGAGCACGTCTGCATTATTTATTAGGGGCTAACAATACCCATCATATGTAGAATGTATTTGGACATAAATTAGTGATGTTAGGAAACACCAGGGGTCCAAAACCTATTAGGATCTCTGACACGTATGTAAAAACACATCACAGTCTTACCTTTTCTACGAGGCTGGGAATTGGCTCTGAGACTGCTTCACAAAGAAAACAAAAATCTTTAACCTTTTGTTTGCTATAAGCCCTCTGGACACTTCATCTACCGTTGAGTAAGTCTTGGCAAATCATTTCAGACTATGAATTCTTAACCTCACTTTCTCACCCCCCTTCCTCTTTCTTCTTTCTCTATGATGGAAGGAAGGATATTTACATTTACTGAGCACCTACTGTGCACACCAACATTACAGCTAGCCCCTTGATGTCCAGAGGGGTTTGCAATTAGTATCCCCACTTTACAGATGAGGAAACTGAGGCTCAAGGTCATGCAGCTGATAAGTGGCCAACGTGGAATTTGAAACCAGGTCATGACTTCAAGCTGAGACTTCTTACCCTACATGTGACTCCCTGCCTGGACAGGAAGGCAACAGCTGTTCTTTGCTTCTTTGTCAGCTGTATATCACCACAGGAATGCCACGTAACACAGAACCACAAAACCGGTGGCATAAAGCCATGAACGTTTATTTTTGCCCAGGAGTCTACGGGTCAGCTGGGCAGTTCTGCTGGTCCAGGCCACGCTTGAGGGGTCTCAGCTGGGCTCACTGCAGTCAGCTGCTGGGGCAGCTGGGGTGGGCTGACCCAGGCTGGCCTGGGCTTGTCATGTGGCGGCCAGAGCTCCAAGAGCGTGAACAAAGCACTCGGCTTCTCGAGGCCTGGGCTGTTCCTTCTGCCACATTCAGTTGGCCAAAGCAAATCACCAGACCAGCCCAGATCCGGGAAAGACAGACGAACTCCATCCCATGCTGGAGGGGAGCTGCAGAGTGACATTGCAGGAGATGGGGATGGTGGGACGAGAAGGATTGGGGCCAGTTTTGCAATTAGTCAGCCTCCCTTCCCACTGTGGGGCTGCCTTGCTTCCTTGGGGGCACCTGCTTCTTGGAAGCCTCAGCTCCCCCATCTCCAAGCCTGTGCTCAGAGCTGTGTCTCATTTGTACTGAGGATGTTGCACAGAATGACTGCGGAGGGGATTTAAACGGCCCTCTTCCAAAGGGGAAGGGGTGCAGTCAGTCTGGCAGGGGCTAAGCCTTCCACTGACTGGATTAAGCTGAAGCAGGAGGCTTTCAGCATCAGCCAGCACAGGAGGGGAGCCTGGGGGCGGGGCAGCCAGCCTGGGGGCGGGGCAGCCAGCCTGGGGACAGAAACCACACTGAGAAAGATTCTTCTAGGCCTACACCTGAGACTTTGGCGCTTCCTCCAGGTACCTCTTGGAGGGTGGCTTTCCGTTGCCCATCCTCAAGCATCTCTGGACATGGTATCGTGTTCGTGGAGCCAGAGTTCCCCTCCTCTGCGGGGGCTCGGCCCCTCACCTCCCCAGGGCCTCTGCAAGGACCTCTCTTCGGCCTGTGTGTTTGTGGTTTACAGGGAGGAGGGTTGGAAGGAAAGGTCCATTTCCACAGGACACCAGGGCTAACCAGTCAACACGGGAGGTGATGCTGGGCTGTGAGGGAGGAGAAGCATGGAGCTGGGGGGCAGGAGGGGGCAGGAAGGGGAGCACGGGGGCAGAAGAGGGAAGGGCTGCTGGATTCCTGGAGGACTGGGACAGGCCAGAAAGCTCATGAGAAGGAGACAACCAGTGGAGAGCAAAGAAATCGGCAAGATCAGAGATGAGAGGACAAGCCAAAGGGGGCCGACGATTCCAGACCTCGACACCACATTGTACCACGACTGCCCCGCTGCTAACTCACGCTCGGCACCTACTCAGACCACCTTCACCAGCAGGTCATTCATGACCCCTGCGAGGCGGTCCTGGAGGTTAAAGACACAGAAGCTTCAAGTCCAGAAGGAAAGAAAAGCCCCGATTCCATTTCTCACTAAGGCAGGTGGGGCAAGTATCCCCCAAAGAGGCACCTGCCCAGCATGGGACTTGAGAGGCAGAGTGGATTGTGTCTAACAGCTCGCAGATTAACAGCCAACGATGTCCATTCTTCTGACCCCTCCAGGAGATGTCACTGAGGAAGACAGCATTTGTGCGGTACCAGGCAGAGGGAGAGGACCGTGGAGGGCAAATCCATCCGAAGGATGGAATGGACCCGTCAATCATTTCTGGCCCAGTCACCCCAAGGGAGAGGGAGGCCCGGTGATCATACCCAGGTCACACGGCTAGTGAATGGCCGAGCTGAATTTGAACTTAGGTTGGATGGAAACTGCCCTGCCCTCGTCCATTTTAGTCTTCTCCCCACTTCAGTTGCCTCAAGAAAAATAAAACTACAAAGGCTTTTGTTTCAAGTCTGTAATTCATTTCCATGAGACATTTTCCTTACCTGTCAGCTTGTTGAAAGAGCCCGAGGGGCCCTTCCGGTACTCGTAACTCTGTAGCAAATCATGAGATGGGGCCGGATTCTCCAAAAACAAATGGGAGCGTTTCAGCCCAATACAGCAGAAGTTGTTCAACAGGGACCTGAATTCTTGGGGCACAATCCCAGTAGCGTGGGTAGTTTCAGCTCCAGAGCAGGGAGGACCGAGGATTCGGGCCGGTGTTGGGTGCCTCTTACTTCCCCGGCCCCTCAGGACCGAGGGGGGGCTGGGAAGGGGTTTCCAGGCCAACGTCTCAGCCCTGACGCTAGTTGTGTCACCCTAAACAAGTCACTGAACCTTCACCACGTGCAGAATGGGAATCCACACCTCTGCCCTACGTTCCCGTCAAAGAGCCTGTGGAAAGTGCTGGGACTTCCCCGGCGGTCCAGTGGTTAAGACGCGCCAATGCAGGGGGCATGGGTTCGATCCCTGGTCAGGGCACTAAGATCCCGCATGCCACGGGGTACGGCCAAAAATTTAAAAATAAAATAAAAATAGAGAAAGTGCTCATCGGGGTCCAGACCTTGCCTGCCTCTCAGGCTCACCTCGCTGACCTCTAGCTCCCCACGTGAAACCGACAGCCCCAGACCCAACAGGAGCGCCGACGGTCTGTGACTCAGGCGTGAGAATGGAGTTATGGGCGGAGGGAGACGCGCAGGGCCCTTGAAGAGCTGAAGCCCCTGCGGCTGTGGGACCAGGCGTTAAAGCGAAGCGCGGTTCCGATGACCTGGATCTGCCTCGTAGATCCTGGATCTGCCTCGTAGAACTAGCCCCATACCACCCCCACTTACCCTGCAGACACTTACAGCCGAGGTCGCTCCGCCCGCCCGCGTCTAGGCACGGGCCCTCCCAGAGGAGACCACGGCGAAAACCAGGCGGGCGGCGCAGAGGTGGCGGCCCTCCCCAGCTTTGCTTCTCCCTATCAGCCTGCCTCCCTTCCGTCCCCGAGGCTCGGGCCCTAGCTTCCCACAGCTCTCCACCCCTAGCAGGCAAATACCAAAGACCTTTGTCCCAAGAAGGAAAATTAGGGGTGGGTGAAAATGAGGCTTTTCCATCAGAGAAACGACACAGTCACTGCCCTCTGGGGTCGGCGCCAGGGCCCTCGCCGGGGTGACGCACTGCTTTCCGTGGCCTCCTTAATATTATTTCTTGAGTCTCTGGTACCGCCCCTCACCCTGCCTCACCTGCCTGTGAGCCGCCTCCTGATGGGAATGACTTCTGGCTTTACAGCCTTGCCACGTGCCTGATGGGGCGTGCCTTCGTGCTGCCCCTGTGCGGGCACTGGACAGCGCTGTGGCCAGTTCCCCTGGGCTCCTGAGAATGCCCAGGAGCGGCCTGACCGTGTGCGGAGCAGAGAGAAAGGGCCAGTGGGAGAGAGAAGTTCTTCTTTCTCTCCTGGTTTAGGAAGATGAGCTCCAGGGAAGTGGCGCATGCTTGGACATGCACTTTCGTCTCTGACCCTCTGAGGGTGGCCACCTGGGAAAAGGTGAATTGGCATCTCACGGTCTCGGGGAGGGCTTGTGCCTTGAACCAGGGCTTCCCTTCTTATTATTTCACCCTGGGAACCCAGTGGTTTGAAAAATTTGTCTACCCAGGACCCTACTTAGGCAGTAGCTGTCACCTCTGTTACTAATCACAGATACCTCTGTCTGTATATATCTGCGAGTCCCAGGTCCTGGTCCACGGGGGACAGGCAGCCTTCTCCATCTGAGCTGATATCGTTCCTGCCCCCAAAAGGAGGGAAAAGGCACTGTAGCCCCAGTAGGTAGCCTCATTGTGGGCAAAAACAAATAATTTCTCCCTGTCTTTGATAGAAATAGAAATGAGCCCTCAAACCTCCATGACCCACACAGGGACCACTTCCCCAGAAGAGGAAGGAAGATGGAGAATGAGGGATTTCTCTCTCTTCCCGTCAGGTAACATACACATCACCCCATGGTGCGCCCTCCCTGCTTCCTTCCTAGAAGAGGGAGGAGAAGCAGATCCCAGTGCCTGCGGGAGTCTGGGCTAACCTCTCACCCTCCTGGAGCAGAGTTTATCGTGAGTGGCAGGAACTCACTCCATCCACACCACTGATGAACACCGTCTGTTGGGTTTCTAACACACATTCCTGGGCCGTAGGGAGCTACTTGACATTTCCCTAGCTGTTTTGAAATGGGCATTTGTAGTGTGTAATGTTCTAACCAAAACCATTTACACTCTGACTGTGCCTCTGGGCAAAGCTAGCTCCACACCTTGTCTGAGAAATTCTGAGGTTCCCACCTTCCTGCCAGCTTCCAGACATCATTCAATCTGTCTACTTTTTCTTAGACTTTCAAAGCAGGCGTTTGCCCTCTTGTTTGTATTTTCCTTCAGCTCCTGACCAACTGCTTTTGTAAGAATCGTGAGGGGGCAACTGTCAGCTGTGAGGACTTGGGGCAGGTTATGTACCTGCAGCCTCATTATTTTGGGCTTTTGGACTTGCCGTACGTTGGCAGACCACAGGCTGCAGCTTTGCGTTTGTTGGTGTAGAGTCTGTTGTCTTTGGAGAGCTGTTGGGAAGGCACACACAGGATCTGATGATCTGTTCTCTCTCTGCAGGTTGCTGAACGTTAAACTTCTAACATTTGTTTCTTAAATCATATGTAGATATATCTTCAAATATAACCTGACAGGCCAACATGGACCTGAATCAATCTAAACTCCCTATTAAAAGTGCAAATACACCACCACACCAGTCAGAAGGACCATCATTAAAAAGTCTACAAATAATAAATGCTGGAGAGGGTGTGGAGAAAAGGGAACCCTCCTACACTGTTGCCAGGAATGTAAATTGGTACAGCCACTATGGAGAACAGTATGGAGGTTCCTGAGAAAACTAAAAATAGGACTTCCTGGCAGTCCAGTGGTTAAGACTCCACACTTCCAATGCAGGGGGTATGGGTTTGATCCCTGGTCGGGGACCTAGGATCCCCCGTGCCAAAAACTTAAAAAAAAAAACTAAACTAAAAATAGAGCTACCATATGACCCTGAAACCCCACTCCTGGGCATATATCCAGAGAAAACTCTTAATTTGAAAAGATATATGCACCCCAATGTTCATAGCAGCACTATTTACCATAGCCAAGACGTGGAAGCAACATAAATATCCATTGACAGATTAATGGATAAAGAAGATGTGGTACACACACACACACACACACAATGGAATACTACTCAGCCATAAAAAGAATGAAATAATGCCATCTGCAGCAACATGGATGGACCTAGAGATTATTATATTAAGTGAAGTAAGTCAGACAGAGAAAGACAAATATATGATATCACTTGTATGTGGAATCTAAAAAGTGATACAGATGAACTTATTTACAAACAAAAAATGGACTCACAGACGTAGAAAACAAACTTATGGTTACCAAAGGGGATAGCAGGGGATGGGGAGGGAGAAAGAAATTAGGAGTTTGGGATTAACATATGCACACTACTGTATATAAAATAAAGAACAAGGACCTACTGTACAGCACAGGGAACTATATTCAATATCTCCCCAGATTCCAGAACACTGCCCCTCCAGGTAAAATTCAGAATCTCGGGGGGGTAGAACCTCCGAGGCTGCCGTGCAGATAGAGTCCCTCTAAGGTGCCAATGGCGTGGGATGCCATTTCTATAGGAGAGAAAGATGGACAGACCCAAGGGCTGGATTCTTGCCCTGGGTCTGCAGCCAACTTGGAATGTGACCTCAGGTCAATCGCTTACACCCTCAGGTCTCCATTTATTTCATTTTAAAATGAGAATAATTCTGCTGTTTATCTTCCTCAGGATTGCTGGGGTTATGCAGCCAGAGGGGAGGTGGGGAGGGAGCATTCACACACTTTGCCTCACGTAAGCCTCTACAGAGGTGAGCACCTTATTTCCATTATGCAGGTAAGGAAGACGGACATTGAAAGTTTAAGTCATTTACCGAGGTCCCAAGTCTTGTAGGTGAAGGAGCGCAGGTGAGAGAATCCAGGCATCTGGTTCCAGAACATTCCATTCCATCAGGGTGCTCCTCCGAGATTTTAGAAATCAGGTAAATGCTCGCTAGTCAAACCGAGGCATAGGGGCTAGCAGCAGCAGCATGACCTGGGAGCTCGTTAGAAATGCAGGTTCTCAGGCCCCACCTGGGTTGACTGCCTCAGAATCTGCATTTGAGCAAGCTTCCCAATGATCCCTGTGCACCTTGAACTTTAGAAGCACTGTTGTAGAGGATTGCACTAGAGAGAGGAAGTCTACAGATGAGGTTATGGTAACTATCCAAACATCCAACAGAAGTGTAAGATCCTCCCAGGGATAATCAAAGAAGAAATCATTACCGGGAAATTCCTGTGGGAGAAGGGTGACTGTAAGCCGTTTCAGCCCTTTCTCTCTGAGTTCCCATTTCCGGGGAAATGCCCCTTATCTGAAAACGTCCAAACCTCCCAAGAGAATGGGGTTTGGGATGGAAACATACTGTTTTTATAGGTGTCTATGTGTGTGTTGTGTTTAATTTACAAAGGTAATATGTTTACTTTTAGAAACGAGAGAAGGAAAAGTCAGGAAGAGAGGGTTCCGCAAAGCTGACGTAGCCCAGCAGTGTTCCTTTTTGAGGGTTCTCCTGTTCCTGCCCTTTTTATCATGGCTCTTCACTTATTTCAGGAGTGATCCTTCATGGCGGATAGCATCCACCAGGGAGGATGGCCAGTTGGGTAGGGGGAAGTTCAGCTTCCAGAATATCTTTGCTATGAGTGTTGGTCCTTAGGTTAAATCCGAAGACCCATCCGTTTGAAGGATGTTCCCCTGATACTCAAACTGCAGCCAGCGGCCCCACTATACCAAATGCTCCCAGCAGAATGCAAAGAGTAGAAAATGGCCTGACCCAAAGCTCAGAAGCGAAACTCACAAATCAGGGCTTTGAGAAGTATGAAAAGGCTTCCAGACCGCACTCCAGACGACTGCTAGCCTTAGGGGAATGTCAGTTGAGTACAAAGAAATTCTCAACCTGGAGCCAGAATGTCCAGTAGGATTTGATCCAGGGAAGGATGCTCAAAGCCGGCCCTCTGCTCCCTCCTCGCCTTTCCTGGATTAGCTCTGTTGAGGCGGCACAAAACACCTGGATGAGCTGTGGTTTCTGTCCAGTGATTTTAACACATGTTCCCATGTTTAAATTTGTGATTTGTATGCACAATATTATTTAGCCCTTAAAAGTTACTTTTCTGGGCTTCCCTGGTGGCGCAGTGTTTGAGAGTCCGCCTGCCGATACAAGAGACGTGGGGTCGTGCCCTGGCCCGGGAGGATCCCACATGCCGCAGAGCAGCTGGGCCCGTGAGCCATGGCCGCTGAGCCTGCGCGTCCGGAGCCTGTGCTCCGCAATGGGAGAGGCCACAACAGTGAGAGGCCCGCGTACCGCAAAAAAAAAAAAAAAAAAAAAAGTTACTTTTCTGAGACCCAATCTGTCTGTGAAGTGTGCAAATTCCTGAAAGAGTCAAGACACCGCTTGTCATCAGCATCCCAAGCATTCATTTATGTCCGTGGCTCCAGAAAGAGCCAGTCGGAAATATCACACAGACCTGATCCCTGCCTTCTAGAAACTTGTAGGGTGAGGCAGAGGTAGTGACACATAAATTAATGTCCTGGCTGCACGTGGCACCCCATATGTGGATACCCATCTACTGAATCAGAGACTCTGCATCTACTAATTGACACATCTCGGGCCCTAAAATAATCCACTGTAAATTTGGGTTCTTTTGCCAACCTCAGCCCTGGTCTTCTTGTACTGGCTTTACTTCCAACCAGCCAGATTAAAACTGGTTAAACCAATTTTTTCACAGTCTTTCCCTCCCTGTTTGATTTTATTTTTTTTATTTTTCAAAAGTCTAGAAGAAGGGGATTTGGGGTCGGGATGATACCATCACTCTGTCACTTCTAATTTCATTCTGTTAACAATTCTTTGAGTCACGAGGGTGGAAGCTTTGATTCTGAGAAATTACGCACTTTTAAGTTTTGACTCCGGAAAGTCACTGTGGCTCATCTGTAAACAATTCCAGAGGGTGACCGTGAAAGAGGAACGTAGTAACCAGGCTTCCCCCTGGGGAAGTCACTGATCCCTTCAGAGCACCTGATTGCACAGGTAAAGAGTTTTAAGGGGGTGGCAGTGGTGGGTAGGGAGTGAAAGAGAAAGCATTTGGTTCAAAACCAGACTGTGTAAACAGCCCTGCTCTTTTCTCCTTTCTCCCTTCCCCCACTAACCGATGCTTTCCATCACCCATAGATGAACTGGGAAGGCTGGTTATTGACAGCTGGGCAATTTGCACAATAAAGTTTAACGGTTTACATCCCCTTTGACTTTCCATCCCCATTGACTTTGTCAATGTTCTCAATGGATCACGTTCTCACACTCGCACTGACTCTCTCCTTCTTCTCTTCCCCTTCAAGCGTGCAAACGCAAAGAGCAAGAACCAAACAAAGACAGGAACAATTCCCAGAAGAAATCCCGCCTGGTGTTCACCGACCTCCAACGCCGAACACTCTTCGCCATCTTCAAGGAGAACAAACGCCCATCCAAGGAGATGCAGATCACCATTTCCCAGCAGCTGGGCCTGGAGCTTACGACCGTCAGCAACTTCTTCATGAATGCCCGGCGCCGCAGCCTGGAGAAGTGGCAGGACGATCTGAGCACAGGGGGCCCCTCGTCCGCCTCCGGCACCTGTACCAAAGCGTGATGGAAGGACTCTCAGTTGGGCACAAGTCACCTCCAAATGAGGACAAAAGATACCAGAAGAAAATGCAAAGGAGAAAGACGCTGGATTCTTAGCTGGGGCCCTTCACTGGTGATTTGAAAGCACAATTCTCTTGAAAAGAAAATTCTATTCTAGCTGTAATCATAGGCCAGGTGTTCTTTTTGTTCATTGGTTTTTAGTGGCTATGGAGTCCAAGTGCAAGCTGAAAACTAATCTCTTTGAACCGGACATTGTCCTCTGAGCGAGTGTGCTGAGCACCTCGGAAACCCAAATGGGGCCTTTCTGCAGCAAGTCAGTTTCAGTGTGGTGTCAGTCAAGCTCAGGATTGCTTAGAATGTCAACGGTCCCACTCTGAGTCCTGTCAACCTCTTGCAGTCGAAGTTCCCATGAGTAATAGTGGGACTTTGGCCTGTGTAAGGACTCTGAGTTTGGGTTCCCAAGATGCTACAATAAGAGAAGAATCTAGCAACAAGAATGACCTCATTTGCTTTCCAAGTGCTTAGCCTCATCATACCATAGTTCACCAACGTTCACAGCCATAACATAAAAAAAAACATCAGAATGACAATTACTGAGCACAAGTTTTAAATATGGAAGTTAAAAAAAAGAATCCGAGGACCTGTTTTTCCAACTCAGGCATCTTTTTCATTGAATGGTTTAGAAAGCTTTAAGTTGATCCAGTTTACAATTTTCTTTTCCTTACCTCCTGGAAATCTCACGTGGTCTTGGATCCATCAAAAAAAAAACCAGATCAGTTCACTTGAGCTCAAAGTATCAAGCACAACGAAGATAAACAGAGAAGTCAGGAAGGTTCTGGATTCACTGCATCTCGATTTTCAAGACACCAGTTAGGAAGTCATGAGGGAATCATTGGGAATATGGCTTCAAGCACATTTTGCAGTTTGCTACAAATTCTGTTTGTACATAATGCAGACGCACACTCAGGAGGCCAATTTAACTGTTACAGTACACGGAGCAAATGCAGCATTTTAAAAGATCTAGATTTTTTTAGATCATAAATGTATCCTTCTTGGTTATCTGTCACCTGGTTCCTCCTATTGTGCATTATGACCACATGATACATTCTCGCTCCTTCAGATTTGGGTTGTTCCCTTGTCCATCCCATCGGTAGGGACATTTTCAGTGTTTCATAGCAAGGAAAAAATAAATAATTCAAACCACCGTACGTGTTACTCATAACCGTCATCTAGTCCTGAATCTCTTCCATTGTTGAATCATCTAGCAAAACAGCTGAATAAATCTGGAGAAAACACAGCACACCAAAGAAGCAGAATACTGCAAACCAAAGACATTTATTACTTGCCATTTTCTAGCCTGAAAAATACTGTGATTACTTCTTAGAAGTCAGAAAACCTCTGCAACTCCGAATGGCATTCAGCTCTTGCATTTGGTTCATCGTCGGGCTGAGTGGACCGGCTACACCAAGGATGTTAGCCAAGCCACCCAGCGAGTGGCTTTCTGGTTCCTGGCTGTCACCTTCCCACGGCAAATGGAAGAGTGCCCACAGAACCCTGGGAGATTGCAAAGGTCACCATGTGCATATTTACCAGTGAATGGCCCCAGGTGGGCACCACGGGGGGTGTTCAAAGCAAGCCAAACACTGCAATGATTCTTTACAGACACTTGAGACTGACTTTTTTTATGAATTACTTAATCGAAACCAAAGAAACTTTTTCTGCACCTACTTCTGCAACAAACAAAACTGTCCCATTAAAATGAATAAATAAATAAAAACGTAAATCACCGAACATCACCACCAACGAGAAGGAAGCTCGCCAGAAAAGAAAAAAAAAAAACAAAAACCAGAAACAGAAAAACAGCGAGACACACTGTGTTCAAACAGACCTCTTGGGACATTTTTTGGAAGCAGATTTTAAAGAAAGGGTTGAGACAGGAAGAGAAAGAAGGAAAAGCCTCCGTGGCTGCTGCTTCATTTGACAACTCATGCGGTAATCTAAAAGTTGAAGATTGTCTTTAATTTGTGCCTATGCAGTTTTTCAAAAGAACACGGAACAGAGCAACAGAAACCTCAACAGCTACAATACCAAAGATGAGGATTTCTCACACCTTTGTTTCAGTTCATTATCTCCTCTTGCCTGGCTTAAATACTAATAGCGCCATTGATCTGTGTAAAGGTAATCAATTTTGTTTCTGAGCCACGAAAGGAAAGGGTCATTTGTTTGATTTTATTGTTTCCCTATCATTTTGTTTTATGGCTTTTTCTACCCGACATGGAATCTCTCAAAGGGTTCCATGGAGTCCAAGTTTAAGATGTTGGGATACTGAACAGTTCTCCTCTCTGCTCGGTGGAGCGTGGGGAATAATATTGTCACTTGAATGTTACGCTTAATCCTTAGTCTTGGTTCCTTCTATGTTCAGAGTCTCATCATCAGGGGAGGGAAGGGGAGTGAGGGTCAAGGGTAGGGGTCTCGGTGACACATCCTCTCCCAAGCCACAGAACCAAAGAATTTATAGAGGAATTGACAAGCCTCGTCTTCACGTGATTGCTACATCCTAACAGGGCTTCATTGGGGGTGGGGGAAAGTGTGTAAAAATAATTGTCAGTTTCTACTTTTCTATTAGCTTTTTAAAAATCAGCTGTAAAGGTTGCATTTCTAAAGAAAGAGATATATATAATATATGAATACATATATAGATTCAACTTGACACTGGTGATAACCCAAAGTTATTGCTGTTCAAATTCACATCTTGTTTTTGTCAAGTGCTTCATTTCTTAAGTATTCAGTTCAGAACTTTGCTCATTTCTCCTGCCATCCCAGAGTATATTTGCTGCTGTGGATGATTTAGAGTATTCAGATTTCTGTGAAAATTCCTGGGAAAGGTTGAAAGTCAAGTGTAAGCATTTCAACAGTTAACCTGTTGCTAAGTGGATCATGGGACGAATGAGTTTTGTTTGTATTTTTAGTCTTCTCTATTCTATGTCTCAACCATGATCAGGGTGGCGAGTGAGGTCCATCCACCAGTTCTGGGCCGTGGCCAGGGAGTGTTCATCTTCTCTAACTGCTGGGAAAGATCAGTGGTCCATTCCCACCAGTTACAGAGATGAGGCCAGCCCAGAGGTCTGTTCTCCAGGAACTGCCCTGTCCCATCAGGGTGTTCCAGATGCCCCTCAGTAAGTAAATCCACCAAAGGGACTTCTCACAGGGGAAGTCCAACTCCTGCTGCAATGGGTTGATCAGGTTTCCTCAGGGTGGTAATGACCAATTAGTTTAGACAAGCCTGTGTGCAGCCACGGCCGGCACTGGGGTGAGGCAGCGGTGTTGGGGGGTGCAGGTGTCTCAGTCCTAGAGAGAAAACACGAGGCAGGGTTTGGGGAGAAACCCAGAGTCCTGCCCTTGGGAACCCCATTGTCTATTATGCCACCTCCTTCCTCCCACTGTGTGGGTCTCCCTTTGCAGGGGCAGCAGCCATGTAGCCACTAAAGAAGGCGACTTTCCATGGCTTCTGTAATTCATCCTACCTGGGGATGTTCCTTGACTTTGCCCTGTGTCACTTTGTCTCTTGCCCATTCTCCATGTCTCCTTTGTCAAATGACCAAGAAAAGAGCATATTTCAGCAGGGGAACTCTCCTATGGGTGGATCAAAATGAATTTCACCTTGGGTATCTCTAAATGCATCCTTGTGACTCATGGCCAATGGAAATGCTTGTTCTTCTGGAGATTGGACTGAGGAACCGAGCCTGCTTGCTTTGGTTAGTGATCCTTCGGCATGCTCATGTCAGCATTTGGGTCTCTGGCATCCTATGAAGATGTCTAAACTGAAAAAGTCTGCCTTTGTGGCCTGAGATTTCAACCCTGGTCAAACCAGGTGTAGTCACATACACCCTCAGCGCTCCTGGTGACCAGAGGAAGATGTCATAATGTAAAAAAAGGCAAGAACTTCCCGCTAGGGACTTTTGATAAATGTCTCGTACCAGATAATGCCATACCAGAGAGAAGTGCTTGCTTCTAAAAAATGATTTACGTACATATATAAATACATGTGTGTATCTATATATCTGTGTATTGAAAAATTAAGCCCTACAGAATTTCAATTTGTTAAAAAGCTGAAAGAAAAAAAAAAAACCCTGCAAACTGGAAGGTAATGGAATTTGACCCAGTAAGTTTCCTCAAACATTTTTAAACCTTATTTTAAGTCAATAATTTCAGAAAAAAATAACTCTTTGGACTTCAACGTTTAACCTGTTGGATTGAGGATCCATTTCCTCAATCCAAGAAAAATTCCAGGCATGCCTCAGCCACCAGCAATGAAAGGGGCAGTGTGAAGGGACAGCTCTGAACCAAAATTCACATTCTCGAAGCAACAGAAATCCAAAGGCTATTGAGTGGAAAATTCTTTATTTCTTTAGGGAAATAGGCTTGCTTACTTTTGTTTTCAATGTGATTTTGGTCCTGGGGATACAATTCTTTCATTCCAAGAAATTTTTATTAAAAAAAAGAGCCAATATATTTCTTTTTAAAAAGAAAACAGCAACAACAATAAAAACTCGTCCACAATATTTAAAGGCTTTTCTAAAATGTAAAGTAGTGTGTAGGTTGTACCACTTAACAGTACAGGCGGGAATGAGGCATGAAGGTACCAACGTGACACTTTGAAGAAATCAAGGCATCACCTCTGCAGTGTCTCTTTTCCTGCAGGCTCTTGGCAATTATGGGCTTTGGAAATTCAAGCTAATTTTTATTACTAGCTAAAATTAAATCAAAATTAGGAATAAATCTGATACACATACATACATTTTTGTAAATCAAACAATGTATTTCAAAGCCAAATATAAGTACCTTTTATTTTTTATTTATTTATTTTTTTACATCTTTATTGGAGTATAACTGCTTCACAGTGTTGTCATAAATACCTTTTAGATGATCACCCATTTTACTTTATCTGTGCTGGGTGCCCACCTAGTCATGCCAATAAATTAAAGTTGAACATATTTTTTTTAAATATCATTACTGGGTGCAGGGGGAACACTTTCCCACTTCTAAAAATGCTGGTAGAATTATAGAAGCGTCTTTTTGATTACCGTTACTGAAATGTCATGACAGTATACCTTTGTGGTGAACTCTGTTTTTCAGGAGGTTGTATAGTAGGAATTTTTAAACATAGAAGAAGAACAGGCTGGGTTCCAGTGTTGTTGAAGAATAATGGAGTATATGAAAAGTAGAGAAAAAGAGGTGATACGTGTGGTCAAGGTTGACCCCAAAGCCCAGACACAGGTACTGTGATGATAACCGTCCCGAATCCTAACAGATCAGAGCTGATTTTTTGTTGCTGTTGCTGCTGATGCCTTGTGATTCAGACTTGTTAGCCTAACCAGGAAGAGAGAGTGAAAGACGGTAGACAGAAAAGGGATAGAGCTGTTATGTCTGTAACGTTCGGATGTTTACCTGTAAGACTGGAGAACTTAATACTTTTGTACGTTTAGTTAAGACCAAGTCACCTCTAAAACAACAGGAGATTCTAGTTTTCAGATAAGGCCACAAAATCCTTGCTAAAGGCAGAAGGTGCACCCAAGTTTGCTGTATAAATCTCCTAAGTTAATGACATTGGCTTTTAATATGGATGTCCCAGTGCCTATTTTCTACCTTTGATTTGTTTCTTTCCAAGGGTAGGGGGAAGGGAGGGTTTGTTTGTTTTAGAAAGTCTCAGAATGGGTTATAAAATTATATATATATGTGTGTGTGTGTGTGTGTGTGTGTGTGTGTGTATATACATATACATATATATATTAAAATAACATAGGGCTTCACATAGGTAGACACAGAACTTACAGTTGAAGCTGATGGGGTATTCCATGAATCCCATGGGGACCGGAAGTATTCATTGTTCTCAGATACCAAAAAGGTTCTGACAGTCTGAGGCAAGTTGAAGCTTGAGCCTAAGCTTTCCTTACCAGTTTTGCGTTTGGTTGCCTGGGATTAACCAGCTAATTCCCTTTTAGTGGAGAAAATGTGTATAGGAAAAAAAAAGACACATTGCTACAGGTCTGTTCATTCCATGGAAGTCTCCCACTCTCTTCCGTCTTTAGCAGAGGCATTTCTCACAGCGTAGACCTTGGTAGATAAGTTTGCCTAAACCTTACACAGTCGGTCAGCTTGGGTGTATACAGATTTAGATGCACGTGTTCTCATAGACATCCTCACAGCGACACTCATTGCCTCTGAGTGTTCAGACTGCACAGACATGTGTGCACAGACACCTTCATATGTACATAGTCATCTGTTACAATAAATACATTTTAAATGATCATTTGACATGTATGTGGTACTTCTACAATGTACATTGTTTTTTATTATTTATTGTAACATTGAAAACTAAAGTGCAGGAAAAAAAAAAAAGTATCCCAGCATCTTCATTCTGTACACTTGGAATTACCTTCATTTGGGCACGTCCAAGATAAACTCAACTTTCAAGAAAACTTGGATATTATTTAATCATCTGTGTAAGAATGACACATGTGCTTGATAACTTCGGTTGAATAGCTTTATTCTGGATCTCTCATAACTAAAGCTAAATCCAAAGACCTGAAAAAGGACACACACCAAAAAAAAAGAGAAAAAAAAAAAGAAAAAGAAGGAAAAAATAGCAAAGTAAAGCATGAACTAATAAGGAGAAAGTGAGTTCTGGTTTCCAGGGTGGAGAAAATGGTGACATGGTCTTGGGGGTGCTGCACTAGCTAGAGCAGGGAACGTGGTGATTTTTTTTTTCATGCTTGTCACACTTAAATGGTCTTTTTGAAAGTGAGAAAGTCTAGACGTTAGAATTTCCTGCTTTATTTTCATTTAGACTATGGAAAGAAGCTATACATTTTGTCCATCGAAAAATGAAGACAGTCAAAAGAAACCTTTTTTTTTTTCCCTTCATCTCTTTGGGTTATGACCAACCAGCTAAGTACCATTAATGTAATTAATTTATTTAAATTAGTTTTTAGCACACAAGTGTATAGGATTTTCGTAATTATTTAATCATCTTTCTTTACTTTGGTTTTACTCTTTGTGCTTATTTATGAAAACCTAGACCAATTGTGCGTCAGAGATGCACAATCCCTTTTAGAATTCCCTTGAAGTTTTGCTTTATAAAGCAGAGAAGTTCTGTTACAGACAGGGAAGAAATACAGGTTACAAAAAAAATATCGAGGTATTTTTCCTTCTTGAATTAACTTTGAAAATAGTTTAAGTAACAGTGATTAAATTATTTAATTTAAGTTCACAGCCCTACCTGGTACCAGGCGAACTTCACCTTTTAATTATTGGGGCCCTCAGAGCCTTCATATTGTAACTTATTTATTTAACTTATTCAGCATCTGCAAAAGGTGCACGATATAGTTTATATTTTTTATTTAAAACAATAGAGAGCACTGCAGTTTGTTTGCTGTCAGAACAACAGAGCAAAGTTTGTGGACAAGCAATGACTATTCAACCCGAACCTGTGCATTCAGAAAACGTAAGCCGAGACCCTGCTTCACCAGCCTGGATTTTGGGGCTTCTGTACAGAAACTGGAAAAAATAAATTAAAAAAAAAATCAGAACAGCAAAAAGAGGGAAACCCTTAAACTAGCTGCTTCCAAGAATGAACTCTGTGTGCGTGTAGAACAACAAAACAAAAAAGGAAAAAAAAAAAAAGCAGAAAAAAGAAAAAAAAAAAGGAAAAACTTTCTATTTCTAGTGAGAACCAAAGAAGGCTACCTCACTGACTTTTTCCATTTGTAATTTTAATCGTGTTGATGACACCAAAGATACCAAAGATTTCTTTCTCTGTGCGGTCTGCATTTTGCTTGTGCTCTTTTATAATTTTAACTATTCTCTCTGACATATGGTATGTACAGCCACAGCTCAGATACCCCAAAGAAATAGTTATGTATGCGACAGTGGCTGCTAATTTGGAAAGGGATATTTTCTGTGTTTCTCTCATTTGTTCGCTGTCCCCTCCACATGTTCAGGATGCAAGTTCAGATGCTGCTGTAATTGGATTCCTGAAATTCAAACTCCAAATTGGTGAAGAAGACTGGTTGGAAGTGGCCTTCAGTCCCAGCTCTGTTCCCTGCTTTGGAGCTATCGCAGTTGAGATTTCCAATGATTGGACCATAGAAATTCTAATCACTGAATAGTAGAGCTGGAAGGGACCTTAGGAATCTTTCAGTCCAGCCCCTGGAGGCCCGGGGGAGTGAAATAGTTATCCAACACAAGTATCTATCTAGAGGCAAAGCCCAGACAAGCCTCCCGCCTTCTCCTCCAGTCTGTGCCCATTGCTCAGTGCTGCCTCTGCCTGAGATGGGCCACACGTTGGCAAAGAGGAAGGGGGCCTGGGGCTTGTCACTGAACATTTTTACTCTGTAAAACTAGTCACAGGCATTTCAGTATCTGTCTAGTTAGAATCTCAACGTAAAGTCACATATGATCAATTGCTTGTAAAGATGGCCAGCCTTAATTTATTAGAGCTCATAGAGGGGTTTACAGCCTGGAAGGACACACTGATCCAGTGAGATCACTAAAACCTCCCCATTCCAGAGTGTTGTATATATAAACTTCTAATTAAGGGAGAAGAGAAAGTGCATTCTTGGTCTGTTGAGTTGAATTATTACGCATATTTTTAGGTCAGTATTTATCAGAGAAAGGGAATTTGATCACTGTTTGCACACGTGACATTTAAGCTGTTCAGCTTTTTCCCTTTCCCCTTGACTTGATACATCATTTCTAGGGCAACTTTTTGTATTTGTGAGAGAACTTCTTTAAGCCTTATCTCATTGGATGCTGAAAAATTACTCATTGGAAACAAAAGATGACCTCAAAATTTCAGAGAAATCAATATGCCAGTTTAAGACATGATTACTTAAAATTGATTCTCTTTTCCCTTCTTACTCATGAAATGAATTGGTCTTGTTTAAGTTTCTTCCAATTAAATGATTAAGTTACTACTAAGATTCAGTCATCACTGTGATTTGTATGTTAGCCAATGAATCATTCTCAGCTTTTGACCAAATGGGTTTCAGACATGTGCAAAGACCGGCCTCTAGCCTGTATGGTTCCTTATTGAGTACTAGTATTTTGCATTTCACCTAACGTAGTTCTCTTTTAGCTTTTTACGAGACAATTTAGACAAAGAAGCTAAGAAGGGAAAAGACCAGTCAACTCATCCGATCCCTGCATCCAGAGTGCAGCCCGTGGAAGAAATCAGAGGTTAGGTTGACAGATGTTAAGAAACCCTCACTTACCCGCTTCCTGTAGTTTGCAAGCACCGTACTGACACATGTGAGAGTTCTCTCCTGTCCAAACAGGCTCAAAGCTCCATCTCCCCTCCACACCAGGCAGAGATGTAAGGCCTGCCTTCCAAACAGCAAATTGCTTTGGTTTTCTTCCCAAATTCCTATTGGAAGTAGAATTCTCCAAATACCTGGGAGACACAACAAAGATCTTTTCATTGAGCAGCGAAGTGCTCCTCTATAAGCCAACACCGCCCTCCCCAGCCTTCCGACCACCGAGCCCCTAGAAGAGGGAACCTAGGCAGACCGGTGGCAGCCTGAACACAGAAAACATCCCCGATTGGCAGACCTCTCCTCAGCAATCCCCCCTCAGCCTCATGCTTCACTTGCAAAGTGTGACGTAACCACGGGACGAGTGCCTTGCTTGAACCAAAGCAACGATTTAGCCAGTCTGGACTTCTCTGTGCTTTTTTTAATCCTTCCTGTGAATACCTCAGCTTCCACTGGGCCTCCATACAGTACATTGGTGGGCTTATTGTACTGTGGTGCTTTGCAATGCAACCCTGCAAAGAACGAGATTTGTACTAATACCAAAGGTTTTTTCTCTATCTCTCCTCCTCTGCCTTCCCTGTCCTTCTCCCTTTTCTAGTTCTTCACGGTTCCAAAGCTTTAATATGAACCTGGGCATGTTGGCAATGCAGACCGCGCAATTCCTTACCGAATTTTCTCAGATATACCTCATAGATAATAGTGTTTAGAGTAATGTTATTATAGCGTATGTAATAAATTATTCACTGTTTCTTTTCGTAACTGTGATTTAAAAAAAAAAAAGAAAAAAAGCTTTATACGTTTTAGGTTGTGCTTTTGTAATAGACGAAAAGGTGCGCTTAAAAAAAAATGTATGTTCTTTTTTTTCCCCTTTGGATTTTATTTATTCTGGATTGGGGAAAGTTGCAGAATGAGCCCAAAGTTTACAGTTTCATATTTTGCTGAAGAAACAATCTGTGTTCATTTGCTCTGTTGAAAAAGAAAATTATTATTTTCTACATTTGTGCTACTTGGTCTGAACAATTAATTGTCCTGTGTTAACAGTGTAGTATTATAATTAGCAACTGCCAATCAGTGCTATAATTTTATGCATGAGGCTAAAAATTTAGCAGTGTGATGCATTGTGGTCTTAATAGCAACATTTTTCATTTTGAACTAGATCTTCCCCTTTGGTTCAATGGACTTTATTTATGCATGGGCGCCAGTTGTTCGTTAGCGGTTGTGGAACAGTTGTGTATACATTAAACTGTGAAAATGTACACAGTTCAGCCTCAGACAGTGGTAATATTGGTTTTATTGGGAGATGTCTCACCTCGAAAATACCTTGACCTCTGTTGGGATTTCAAAATGAGTCAGATTAAATCGAGTTCAAACGTTATAAGAAGGGTCATTCCAAGTTTGAGTTCGCCGACTCACATTCTGCGGTTAGATCCTCAGAACCCAGCTGTCTCACTTCCATGCGAGAGGGGTTTGGAAACAAGCATTGAAAAACAACTCTGCATCTTAAGTTTCCGTGAAAAGGAGTCATTTTGGCTTTATGTTCATGACCTCAGACGTAACTGGCCACGTGTATGGAGATGCGAATTCATCCAGCTCTAGCCTCTCCTGGATCTTTGTGCTTGGTTTCTTGGAAGAATACTAGAGTATTTTGCTGTCAGTTCAATTCAAATGGCATCAATATCAATAATTATTCTCTGGCTTTTTGTCCATTCTCCTGGACAGCTCCACGAGCTGTTTCAGTCTTTGGGGCAAAGATAGATGGCCATTCCCCAAAACATAACCTGTGCAGCCGTATCATGATATTTCCTCCCTAGAGTGAGAGATGATTCTAATTTACTCTTTTCTGCCCAACAATGTTACATCTGTCCTAAACGGGGTATAAGAAGGTTTGAAATCTCGTTTAGGAAAACCGTCTTTGTTAAAACTACCTAATTATCTGACCCCCCTATATCTCAAAAAGTATCTTTCATTTGCAGTGGATTGGGCAGACTCATTCTTTCTTATATTTGGGTTCTGAGACCCATTCTTAAGTTTCATACCTATTCCCCAAATCAGTATGCTTGACGTAAAGCCAAATCAATTGCCAAGCACACTTTATTTTCCATAGAAGTGCAGCTTAGGAAAGTGGTGGGAAAGCAGCAGCCTGCTCTGCAAAATATTGGAAATCATCAACGGTAGAGCGTTCACACGACCTGTCAATGGGAATATATTGAGAATGCGCTTTCTTTAATAATACAAAGAAACGTATTTTATTTGGCCTTATAAAGTAGATTGTGATAATGAAAGCTTTGTAAGATACAGTCTTTTTTATTTCTCCCCTTATTAATCTGCCAAAGATGGGAATGGATACAAGAATTTTAAGTTGGCTTTTGTAAGACAGTTAATGATTGTAGTAGTGCTTAATCTTCCAGAAAGCTTTACGTGTTCTTCTGCAATAAACCAAATCGATGTTTGTTTCAGTCAAGTTCTGTCCACACTCACAAACCTACACACGATGCAGATGTTGTAGAATCTATGAAGTTCAAATGTATTTTCGATCCAAAGTAAACAGAGGCGTGTCTGAGACGTGAGTGTGCCCAACAATTTTTATTACGAGAGATGCATGGGTCTGGCTCACTAGGTTTGCCAAGAAGACTTGTCTTATGAAACTCGAGGTATATTTTGTTATGCCATTTTATGTCCTTTTTTTTTTCACACTTTGTGGAAAGTGATGTGTTGAATCAAGTGTAAGCTGAGTTTTCCAGACAACTGAAGTAGCTACGTCGTGAATGTTATTTTGTTATTAAAGGGTTTTTACTCAATGCTTTGTGCCGGTGGATGTCCTTTTCCTTGGAGACACAGAACTATGGAATTACCTCAGCTTGGCCTGGATTTCACTCCTGCTCTCATGGGGACACATGGGCCTGGCCTGGGAAATGAAAGGTCATGGGCTAGAAGGTAGAGTCTGGCTCTAGGAGGAGATCTCCGTAACTATCAGCTTTGAAGAGAGCTGGGTCCAAACTTTCTAACCTCACTTTCTTGACCCCAGCACTTCTCTGAGATACCTTGGCCTTAAGCACATGCCAGCATGAAGGCAGACCCCAATTCCTACAGGAAAGACAAGGAAGAGAACATAGCCATCCTGAATCTTCTGTCGCCCACCAGGCACTCACCTATCCTCAAGCTGGGCTCCACCAGTCAAAGTTGTGGGCGGTCCATCTGGTTGGCTTGACCTGCGCCATCACTTTACTGCAAAGGCTGCAGGTGCCCACAATGCAGTGGGGCTCTTCTAAGTCAGAATCTCCCTCATCACTCTTCCTCTGCATCCTGGTTTAGTGAGTCCATCTATAGCTTTGGCAAATAAGTATTTGGAAAACCAAGAAAGGTGTGAATGGGTTTTTCTGTCATTTTGTTTCTAGTTTATATTTTGGCTCTTCCTAGTTCTTTGATCTGGAAAATAGACAAGAGAAAAGGAGACCCCAGTGCCTCTCTGTGCCTGGCTCCTCTCTCAGGGGGCCGTGCACACTGCCCACGTTACTGGTCTTTCTTAGAGGACAGGCTGAACCATAGCTATTGAGCCAATCAAGAACATGGCCCACCAATGCCTCCTTTATCTCTGCTTGAAAAGCCTAGTCTAAAAGCTATACAGCTTGGGGGTTTCCCGTCTCCCTTACTTTGACCCAATTTGGCATTTAGCTTCAGAGTCTGGTTACTGTCTAGGAAAGTTATTTTCAAATTATGACAGGAAACCTGCTACCTGGGAAGCAGGGTTAACTCTTCAATGACTACCTAGTCATACCATTAACAGATACTTCCTTGAAGCTAGAATATTACTTCCTTTCTTTACTATGCCGTTTTGTGTTACACAAGTCTAAACGGGGCCAGCAAACTTCTTACCATGAAAGGTTATAAGACACCTGGCAAGTTGGAATTCCGGAAGCAAGAAGACGACCTTCACGCTGACAAAATGATAAAGAACGTCTGAGTTTGGCAGGCAAGGGCTGAGGTGATACGGACATAATCTTGGTGCTGGTGTCTCTTTTAATCCATATTTCCAATCACCAACTCTTATTTTTTCCCCCTCAATCCTAGAACCATTCAGTCTCTCCTCTCCTGGTCTCAGATGCCAAAGAATTTTATGGGCAAAGATGATTCGGGATTGACCAGCATTCCCATTAGTTCTCTTCTTCATCCTTTGCTTTTCTCCGAGAAGGTGTTTTCCTGGACTGCAGGGAAAGAGCCTGGCCAATTTTTGCATCCTTCCTATTCTAATACTTCTACCCAAATTAATATTTTATTGATACAGGTGCTGTAGATTCTCTCTTGGTCAATGAATTCTTACTAGAGAAACTATCTTCCCACCAAAAGTGAGTGAGAACAAGTTCCAATATCTTTTCTTTCATTGGTTTTTGTTCTCAGGATTGAGTCCGTTTGGGCTATTTTCTCACTTTAGACCCTGATGACCTCAGATGTATTAATTTGGGGTATTAAAAACACCTTTTAATTTCACATGCTGGCCTATGGGGCTTGAATCCTTTCCAACCTGTTGGTTGCTTTATGGTTTTGAAAGTGACTAAAATGAGGGAAGGAAGATGGAAAGTGAGAAGAATTTGCCCCAGCTCTATTTAAAGTTTTAAAAGGGAAAGAAAAGACTCAATAAGCCATGGGAAAATGGCTATACCATGGTTAACCATCCCTGTCGGAGCCCGTGCTCAACCATGGGGCTTCTCAGTAAGCTTTTCCAGAAACCCAGCCCTTTAGTAGAAGTCCAGGCACCTTTCATAGGTCTCTATCCAGATTCCAAGATAAGAGACCAAAGAGTCACATGCATACCTCTTGTTCTATTTCCTTGCTTTTGCAGATATTATCTCCAAGAAAATCATAGGGGAAAACTTCAAACTTTTATTTTTAGTCAATTCCTTTGACATCACCTCTCCTACTTAAAATCAGGAAAACACACCCCTAAAATTTGTACTCCCGTCTGTTTTGAAAAAGAAAAACCCACACACTAGTTAATTCACATTCTTCTTTTCTTTTTACCCTAAGCTATATTTCCAAACATATAACCCAGATTTTGCCCCACCTCAGACATGTTAAGTCAGACTGTGCTGAAAGATTTTCCAGGGATGGTCAACAGGGTAAATGTTCAGTGGCTGCCCTGAAATCCTGGCGAGGAAGAGGATCACACACCATTCTCGGGGGGCTGCTCACCCCTTGCTAAGCTCCCAGTCCTTTGGAAGATTTCTTTGAATGTTAATTGCATTTTCAATTTCGCTCATTTCCCACCCTGATGTTTTGTCTGCAACATTGCTCACACTGGATTCTTTCTGTTTTTATTCCTCTCATTAAATGGTAGTGCTGTAAATTCTGCAATTAATGTCAAATAAACTGCTTTCATTCATTGACCATGTCTCAGCTGGCTTCTTTCTCTTTCCATGGAAAGGATTAAGCATCCTTCTCCCTACTGCATCCCACTGTGGTTTCATAAAGAACAGCAGTAAAGTTGCTCTGCTTAGCAAGACTGCAATTGCTTACCTCTGACAGGATGCAAGGCACATTTTATCATCACCAGATCTGTCATCCATGCCATCGGTTACAAAAGCTTAGGGATGCCCCTGTAAAGAAAGATTACCTTATTCTTAACCCATTAAAACTTTAGAGATAACCCATCCTGACCTTATCCTTATACAGATTCCATATGAGCATCAGACAACAGGCAACCTCCTAAACCAAAGGTGGAACACAGGGTCCTTTAGGGATCAGACCTCCCTTGCATTCCCCAAGGGTTCTGGCCAAAGGTTTCAGAGATTCTTACATTCTGCACAGACAAGGGAGTGCAGGAGGTATTCTCTCTCCAACCCACCTATCTTAACACCTTTAATCTTACCGTCACCGAAGTCCACTGGTCATATTTCTCATGGTAATTGATAGGCTACTATTTTCATCATTAAGATGCCACTTCTGGTATTCAGTGTGCTAATTAGCAGAGCCTGGCATTGACTGAGACGTAGATGGCTGAAGCACTAGTGTGAGCGGTGGCTGCCCCGGAGTGAGACCCTTCAGAAACGATGTTCCCTGACCACCCAGGGCTGCACACCCTTGATGAGGACAACTTACTTCCCCCAGATCGAAGCTTGAACAGACCAGCACACACATTCCACCACACTCTGTGCTCTGGCCTGTTACAGCAAGTCACGGTCATCACAACAGCAGTTCAGGCTTTATCCACATCCTATGTTAGAAATGATGGGAGAGCATGTGTTAATTTCAATATAAATAATGACACTTTACACTGGGATTTAAAAACTACTTTCCTATTCCTTTATTTATTCATCTCACTTTTCCTGCAACCAGTAGTGCAGGTATTATTATTCCCATGGAATAATTAAGTGCGAAGGGTTTCATAGTCACCTAATAATAACAGCTCACGTGGATGGATATTTACCATGTGTGCGGTTTAGCTCATCTTGTTCTACCAACTACTGTATGAGGCAGGTACTATAATTATCTCCATATTACAGATGAAAACACGTGTTGAGAGATTGGGTAACTTGCTGCAGGTCACGCAGGAGGCAGCCTGACTCCAGGGCTAAGCTCTTACTTGTGTAGCGTTTCCTTGGGTTAATGGCAGAGCTTAGACTATCGTGCTCACAGCTGGGACTCCTACTCCTGGGTTCTTCCAACAGGAGGTCCTGATCACTAAGCAGTAGAGGTGGGTGGAAGCGAAGACAAACAGTTCAAATGTCCCTCCAACATCTCCACCAGATGTGTTCGCAGCTGGGATGCTGTAGGTTATGGCTCAGAATTTGCTCACAGCTCCAAGTCTTCATTTCACCCTTGGGGAACTCCATCCAGGACATGTGCATGGAACTCCACGGAGCTGACAAGCAATGATTTGGGACTTCCCAGACCACAGAGAAGTACATAGAAGTGCAGGTAAGATCTCACTGTTGGCTGTGGGTACTCAAAGTGCCCACAAAAATGAATTTTTAAAGGACACTAAGAGCTGCAAAATTGAAACCACAAAGAAAGTAGCTGGTGTTGGTATGAACCAGTGGCTACAAATACCTCTCCTAACAGGATTATTTTTGAGTAACCTCATTTGAGCTTTACGTGGTCCTCAATATCATCATTATCATGTTATTGTCATTATTACCTTCACCTTCAGCACTCTGGCTGGATTTTAAGGAGACCAATAAATAACTCTCCTGTCTTCCCCTTCGAGTGCAGAACTAATTAAGAAACAAGACAATAATTAAACATTAAAATTTTTTAATCTGTTTTATTGGTAGAGCTGAATTGGAGACGTTGGATTGGATTTGTGACCAAAGGCACTTCCTAATATAATCCTTCTGAGTTGAACTTACCCCCGAGACTGCAGGCCAGCATTTCCCTCTGTTCCATCCTGCTCTCCTGCCCCCTCACAGGGGTTGCTCCCAAGAGCACTTCCCAATACCTCCTGGGTGTGGATCTTGGGGTCTGCCTCCCAGGGAACCTAACCTACGACACCCACTTATAGGCCTTCTTCCCCTTCACTCTCCCCTCCCATGAAAATGCCAGACACTCACTTGGAGGAGGAGGAAGGAAAGGGGAGGAAATCTATAAGATTCAGCTCTTTCCTAAAACGGATTGTTTCAACAGCAAGAGACTGAGATATTGTGATGTAGTAACACTCGGTTTCTACCCTCTTCCCCCAAACAGCTAGATAGGACTCTCGAAGATCAGAAATAGAAAATTAAGAGGCTCGGGCTTCCCTGGTGGCGCAGTGGTTGAGAGTCCACCTGCCAATGCAGGTGGACTCTCAATGCAGGTTCGTGCCCCGGTCCGGGAAGATCCCACACGCCGCAGAGCGGCTGAGCCCGTGAGACATGGCCACTGAGCCTGCGCGTCCGGAGCCTGTGCTCCGCAACGGGAGAGGCCACAACAGTGAGAGGCCCGCGTACCGCAAAAAAAAAAAAAAAAAAAAAAAAAAAAAGTTGTACCTGGGTTTCCCTGGTGGCGCAGTGGTTGAGAGTCCGCCTGCCGATGCAGGGGACACGGATTCGTGCCCCGGTCCGGGACGATCCCACATGCCGCAGAGCGGCTGGGCCTGTGAGCCATGGCCGCTGAGCCTGTGCGTCCGGAGCCTGTGCTCAGCAACAGGAGAGGCCACAACAATGAGAGGCCTGCGTACAGCAAAAAAAAAAAAAAAAAAAAAAAGCCCCTAGTGTTCTATCTTCTCTAAAGAGTCTTCCTGACTGATCTCACCCATATGCTATTTGAGGACTCTCAAAACTCTCAAAACTTTATTTATAGCCCAAATCTTTCCCCTGGGCTTCTTATAAATATATCTAATTGCATATTATATAGATATTCCATAGCTATCTGAAACTCAGAAAACCAACTTAAAACTCAACTCCTCATTTTCCTCCAAATTCATCCCTGTGTTCTCCATCATAGTGAATGGCCACTCCATCGCCCAATCCAGAAACTGGGAGTCATCCTTGGATCCTTTTTCTCCCTTACCTAATTGGTGACAATTCCACTTGCTCATTATCTCTCAGATCTGCCCCTTTCCCTGTCTCGCTGCCCTGGTTCAAGGCCTCACACCCATCATTTCATTGTTGGATCGTTACAAAGTGTCTTGACTAATCTTCTTGCCTCCAGGACTGTCTCCCTCAAATTCATTGTCTACACTGCAGCCAGATCTTTTTCTAAATCATAAATCTGATTTTGTCCCTTCCTTACTTAAATAATTTCCGTGGTTCTCCAATGTTCTAGGATAAAGTCCCAAGTCTTTAGCATGTCTTTCAAGGCTTTTCTCGATCTGAAATCTGCCCACATCTCCAGCCTCGCCTGTTACTGAAAACGTGGGTAATTAGTCAAATCTATTTCACCTGCCTTCACTAATCAAGGTCATTTTAAGACTGGCATATCCTCCAAGCAGTATGTAGCCTAAACAATAAGAGTTGTTTTCCAGGAACTTGAAATCAGCTGTGTCTAGTTGAAGCTGAGCTGGTGGAGATTGGATAGGACCACCGTCGCTTCAACCGGGCATGCGCGAGTGTCCGCTCAGTGACCTTTTGACGTCAGAGGCCTGTAACTTCGTTACACCTGCGCAGAACGATGACTATCACACCTTTTTCCAATCGCCTTTCCCCACGTTCCCCATACTTCCCACGCTCCCCACGCCTCAGACAGCCCTGCCTCTTTGTTCGTTTTCCTATAAATACCCCCGGCCGGTTGCCCTGGGGAGGTGGATTTGAGGTTTGTTCTTCTGTTTCTTTGTTCAGCTACCTTTGCTCAGAAAGGCCCCTCTGCAGCAGACCTCTGTGTCTCAGCATTTGGGCTTGCTGTGCGTCAGGAAAAATGAACTTGGTTCGGCAGCGTTGCCATCCAGCCTCCCACCTTAGATCCTAATTTTAGAGTGCCAGTCATAGGTACCTAAAAGGCTCCGTCTACTTCTTGCCCCTTGCCCTCTCTTTCCTCTTTCTAGAACACCTTTTTTGGGGCTGATGAACTCCTATTTAGCTTTTAAGGCACATATCTGGATTAGTGGTCTCTGCCGTGCACGTCCCTGCAGCCCTGTGTTTCTACCAGCCTGAGACTCGCCACTCATGACTCGCCATCACGCTCCACCTTCCTTACCGCCCTGTGAGCTGCTTGGAAGCAGGGCTGAACTTTACTCATTTCTGCGTCACCGGTCTCTTATCTTCACAAAGGGGGATGGGAGATTTAGAGGCAAGTGGGCAACAATGAAAACGGGAAGGGTCAGTCCCGGGGGAGAGGAGCCAGGAGCCCCCCAACAAAGCAAGAGAAGTGCAGTCAGGAACCGGCCAAGTGTTAGCAGCCCTTTCCTCGGCAGAGAACTGACGAAAGCAGAGAGCAGGGGTCAGCAGAGCTCTGTTGGGAAGAGGGGTCCTGAGCCCCAGGTTGGAGCCGGGGAGAGATGGCTTCCGGTGGAGGCTACCATTCCCTGGCTGGGGCAAGTCCTGGTGTCAGCTGGAGTAGAATGGCGGGGGCTTTACTTTCCGTGGGAAGGCTCTGAAAAGCGCCCAGACACTGTGTTCTCTGGGTGACCGTGCAGCTGACAACACGCAGGGGCTGCAAACCAAATGGAAGAAACAGATTAACGTACTTGGGGCCAGGAGATGAGCCCTGAGCAGTCTAGAAAGCGCTTGGCTTTTCTCCCGTTCCTGAGGAAATGTATAAAGACACTAAGTTTCTCCATCCAGTTTTCCAAAACCTCAGTGAAAATGTTTCCTTTTTGTGTGCATCTCTTTGACAAATATATACACGATGGCCCTGATAAGAAAAGTCCGTGTCTCATGAGCTCCCACCTCTTTTCATACCATCTCCTGCGAATGTTGATACAATATTTATTAAGGCTGAAATAGCACTGTTAAGTGCACGTTGATTTAGAATGATGGAGTGTGTCAACACAAAGAACAAGAACTTAGCCGCAGAGCAGCGACCCCCCAAAGGACAAGTAGATGCATCATTAGCTGAAGACCGAAGCTAGCAAATGTCACCAGCAGGGAAGAATTACTCTTTAATTAGGGCTTTCTTTACACCTATTAACACCAATTTTTTATAAATGTATTCTCAAAAACATTTTAAAACGTGTGCACAGTTTCAGAATTCAAACAGCATGTACTGTACTGTTATTAAATAAAAACTCCGTATCACCTCGCCTACCGAAGTCCCACACTTCATTGGCAGCCCCTTCAAACATTTTGTTTTTAATTCTTCTGATAAGTTACCACCATAATTCTAAATGATATGCTAAGATCTCAGTTTCTTAATTTACCAGCAGTAGAAATCAAGTCATTTCCATCCTCTTTGATAGACAAGAAATTCAGCTCACATCTCCACTTGTCCCTCTCTCTCCCCTGAGTTTTGCTAGTTATATTAGTGTGTGTGGTTTTTCTATCAGTTGTCTTTATACTTCTAAGTGATGTATACATAATCCTGTATTTTCATTCCGTCTTCTTTACACAGTATCTCTTGTATCATCCCAAAGTAAAATGAGGAAAGTTGCGCCCCTACACTCGCCCTTCCTTCTCCCTGCTCTCAACTTGACTTCTACCAGCTGGAGCGTTACCTTAACAATGTCTTTTATGACATGCACATTCTATTCTATAACTAAAATTAGGTCTTATGTTTTGATTATAAAAATTGAAACTAGTAACCATCTAATTATAATCATGTAAATGTGATCATTCAAATATTGGTCACTGCAGAAGTAGTGTAGTCCACTGAAAATGAAATATGATTTGTCACCAATTCTGTCAAAGGAGAAAGTCCCAAGGGTTAAAGTCAAATGACCTCTCTTATATTCCATCAGTGATCAGGCCACAGTTTTGCTCGTCTTGTATTTGAATCAACACTTTCTTCTCTAATTTTTCAATTGTTTTCTTGGCATTTCTGATTTCTTGGGCTTCTTTTTTCTTGTTGAGAGGAAAATAAACCTGTCTTCTTCCACACTGGGCTAAGAGCTCCCAGCTTCTTAATTGTCCTGCCTGTTAAATCTTCCTCTTTCTATTCTTGAAGGAATTCCTTTTAGGGTCTTTTGATCTGGTGTTTTAATCTGAGCTGTGTTTTTCGGGCTGCTGCAGAGGTGTCACCCTTTCCATTTCACACCTAGAATTCCACCACTGTTTCCTGGGCCATAAGCTGCTTCTCTCTCTCCTGTACTCTCGATAGAGTACATCCTCAAATATTGTAAATTTTTTAAAAAGAAAGGTTGTTTGGTAGATAAGGATTCTGAAATCATTCTGAATCCAACATGGCTGGAAAAGTGTTTATTTTACCTTCATATTTATTTTTTTTAGTATTTATTTATTTGGCTGCCCCGGGTCTTAATTGTGCCATACAGGCTCTTAGTTGCAGAATGCAGGATCTAGTTCCCTGACTAGGGATCGAACCTGGGCTCCCTGCATTGGGAGCCCAGAGTCTTAACCACTGGACCACGAGGGAAGTCCCTTTCCCTTCATATTTAATTGATAAGTTTGGCTGGATATTAAATTCTAGATTTAAGATCTTTTTTTCCCCTCAGAAATTTAAAGACCATTATTTCTGTCCTCCAGTGTTTTGCTAAGAAGTCTTATGCCTGTAATACTCATTCTTTTATTAGTAACCCCTCCCTCTCTCTCTCTTTCTCTAGATGCTTCTAGAACAGCAATGTACAATAGAAATATAATGTGAGCCATACATGTAATTTAACATTTTTCTAGCAGCCACTTAAAAGTAAAAAGAAACAGGTGAAATTAATTTTATAGCATATTTTCACTTAATCCAATATATCCAAAGTAGAATCTCAACATGTAGTGAATAATTTACATGTTATTATTTAGATACTTCACATTATTTTTCTCACACTAAACCTTTGAAATCCAGTGTATATTTTACACTGGTAGCACATCTCGGTCTGGACTAGCTACATGTCACAGGCTTAACAGCCACATGTGACAGCTGGCTCTGTTGGACAGTGCAAGTCTAAAATCTTCTTATTTTTGTGGTGTATCGCTTCACCTAAAAATATGGGTCATTTTTCATTTTCCTGCTCAGAAATCGGTGTGCCTGTTGACTTTTAAAATGTGTGTTTTTCTTTTCTTGTTAGACAAATGCTACTACAATTTGTGTCATCATTTTCTCTCCCTTACATCCATTCTTTCCAGACCTCTCATTACTTGAACGCTGGATCTTCTGGACTAAAGATTTATGTCTCTTAATTCTCCTCTCATATTTTTCATCTTTTCTTTATTTTGCTCTGTGCTCTGAGAGATTTCATCAAATGCATCTTCAGCCATTTTATTACTTTTATGTTAGCAGTCATTTTTTAATTTCCAGTGATTCTTTTGGTTTTCCTGGAGATTTTTTTCATAGCCGCCTGTTCCCGCTTTATGGGTATAAGATCTTGGATCTCTCTGAGGATTCTAATCAGATGTATTAAAATTCTCTCCATTCCTGAGGTACCTTTTTCCTTTGGGTTTTGTTTATGTTAGTCTTCTCCTGTGTTGTTGTTTTCTTTATTGTCTGCTGATCTCGGACTACCCATTCATAGTTACGAATGAAAAGCTCAGGTGACTGGTATAGGAAGCCACGATGGGTTTCCTCTAAGAAGATGTGCATTTCCACACATCACCTGGCTCTTACCTGAATCAGGGCAGTAGTGGTGGCTGATGGGGAACTCAGTTCTTGAGAGCTGGCGCCTCCTTGTACCCCCTCCCTAACTCATTGCCAAAAATTTAAAAGAGTTTTACTGTACGGCACCAGCACACACAGGAGAAGCCCTAGCCTTCTCCGGACAGTGTGCTTCCTTCCTGTAGATAACTCTGTTTGGGTTTATTAACTGAATCTCTTACAGAAATCAGAATCTCTGGGCTTCAGAGGGCCTCCCCGGTTCCATGCTTGCTCTGTGATAGATTTATTCTTCACTGTCATTTCACTGGGATTTTGTGTTCATCTGCCATCTTGAACCAAAAGACCACTTGTCTTTAAGGGAAGTATTCCTCCTCTCCTAAAGCCATTGTTTCCCATAAAAAAATGAACAAGGCTATGACTTTTGAATTTGACTTTCATGGCAGAACTTCTATTGGCCATAGTTTTCTTTCACTGTTAAATAATGATCTGTCTCAATGGAAGTTTAAACAGAGCCCAATTTTCATCTCCAACGATTTAAGTTGAAACATTTTTAAGGGGTGTATAGGCCTCTGCCAATCATTTCCCCTCTCCTTCTCCCCTAACAATGAGTGCTTTGGTAGAGGGATAAGGGTTTGTCTGTGCTTTGTCATCTGCGATATAGGGGAAAGCACTGACCTAATGGTGAGGGGACATGGATTCTAGTCTCTGTGTACTTGCTCTCGGTTCTGGCGATGGTTCCCTAACACTTCTGAGCCTCAGCTGTCTCAGCCGTAAAGAGGACATAAATACTCTCCCTGCATTTCTCACGGGGCCACATAGGAGGAGAAGAGCTAATGCACTGACACATATTCACTCAAATTTTTTGGTTGATCCAAGGAAGAGTTTAAGGCACGTGTCTCGTTTTAAGAGCCTGCCTGCTCTGTGGCTAAAGGCCAACAGGGCCCATCAGCCTCCCTGCCAGCATCCAGCTGGGCGTGCAGAGTGGCCCAGGCTCTGCCATCTCTCCCAGAGGACTTTCCAGAACGACTTTGGGGATCACCACAAAAGCAGAGGAAGCACAGATGGCTCTGCTCGTGGCCTTCCCTGGTTCACTGACCGCTGGCCTTCCCAAGCCAACAGTTTCTCGTGAGCCGGAAGAGGAATCAGAGCCTGTGTCTAAGATACTCATTCACCCCCAGGAAGGCTGGGGAAATGACGGGGGGTCCACAGGAAAGGGTTGTGAACTATGAAAGGGCCTGTGGTCATTTAGTCTCACACTCTCCTTTTAGAAATGAGGGCCCAAGTGGCCCTGGGAGGGAAAGAGACTTGCCCAGTTAGCGACAGAGCCAAGACTAGAGTTTCTCAGGCTTGCGTGTGATTGTCACATACGACATCCCCCAACAATGAAAGTCTCACTGCGAAGCATTTCCCAGAGATGAGCGTCTTCTTTAATATTGCCAAGATGGGTTTGCGGACAGTGACCTTAACTTCAAGCCCAGGAAGGCTTTGGACCCCAAATCTGTGCAAAAACACCTGCTGGAACTCACAGCTTGTAAGAGACCTCTTGGGGGGACATTTCCACTTGTCCCGTCCCCAGGCCACCTCCCTTCCCGGTGACCTCTGAGTCCCCACCTGGCAGCAGCACGCGTGCCCGCACTTTGCACCAAAGTGCCTGGCACATTGCAGGACCCCACTGTCTCCAAGGGGCCCGAGGGCCCTGCCAGAGAAGGGTAATGGCAGGAAGCCATAATATATTAAAAGGGTAGATTAAAACAAACAACAACATTTTGGATCACATTACACATCACTTTCCTCACGTCTGACAACAGAAAAAAAATCAAAGGCAGTAAAAGACAATCGTAGACCATAATGGTCTAATAACTTGGTGATAAAAGTGCTCGTGGGAGCAGCGTGGGAGCCGTCAGCTCCGGGTACAGGGATCAGAGCTCTGCTCCAGACCCCCAGCGGTATACTCAGAGGCATTACTGCTTAAGGGCTCATTTAAGGCTTTCTCCAAAATGCAGCACACTTGCTGGAAAATCGTAATTAGGCCTCAGCTGTGGGCCATCTTCACACATTGTGCATCATCCTTAAAGATGACAGAAAAGGGCTTCCCTGGTGGCACAGTGGTTGAGCGTCCGCCTGCTGAGGCAGGGGACAGGGGTTCGTGCCCCGGTCCGGGAGGATCCCACATGCCGCGGAGCGGCTGGACCCGTGAGCCATGGCCGCTGAGCCTGCGCGTCGGGAGCCTGTGCTCCGCAACGGGAGGGGCTGCAGCGGTGAGGGGCCTGCGTGCCGCAAGAAAAAAAAAAAAAAAGGATGACAGAAAAAATTACCAAAGGCCATGTGGAGTGGATAATAGATCTTTCACCATTGTCCTCCATAAAAAAAAAAAAAAAAAAAAAAAACCCTGTCCAGACTCTCAGCTTTCTGAATATGGAACAATATGACTTCGTCTGGCTTTGAAATAGAAGAAGCAAAGTCGGCAATGCAGGAAGGCTGTGAGTACTAGAACGCTGGGATCTGCGTGACTGGGATGGGCCTGGTCAGATCCATAGGAAAGCACGAGTGAGGGTTTTCTATTCGTGGCACGCTGTCAAATCCCGATGAGACAAACGTTCCAGCAAAGTCACAGATCAAGTCTACCAGGAGTATACCAGCCCAGAGCTGATTAAACACGTGGAGTATGTAATCTTTTGAAAACCACTGTCGTCTAATAGTTTGTATGGTGAAATAAAACGCCACAAAAATGTTCAGCTGTTTCTCTATTACTCCTTTTTCCCCCAGACGTCTCCTCTTAAACCCATTCCCACCCCTAAGTTTCTGCTATGGGAAATAGCTTTCTAGCAGCGGACAAACAAATCTGACCATCTCTCACACTCTTCACACTGACATCATTCTCCCCTTTGGTGCCTATTCTCCATCAGAAGAAGAGCTCCTTTCAGGTCGGCTCCCCAACGGAGCAGACCTAAACTCGATTTCAGGTCATCTTTGTTTGTATAGTACTCTGAACTTACCCACTGCTGTCATTTCTTCGTCTTCTTTTCTAAACTGGTCAGACACACAAAATGGCATCGATTTATTGGTGGTTGTTTGTTTGTTTGTTTTTTCTATTTCCCATCACCAGGAGCATTTATGAGTCACTGGCTCTTCTGTGATCGCATTTGGCCCTTGCCTATATAGGGCCTTAGTTCGGTTGGCTTTTTCATGGGTGACAGTCTTCTCTCCTTGAGCACAAAATAGTCCATTACATTTCAGTGTATTTCTCACCAAGACCCAGTGCAGTGCTCATGGCAGAGCCTCAATAAATCCTTGTTTGGTTGACTGAGCTGTTGAATCCAGCCAGCTCTCATCTGGAGACCTGGGGAATAAGGATAGCAAGAGAGAATGGAAACCTCTAAACAGTGCCCAAATGTCATTTCTGTTGTTAATTTCTCTTGTCCTGTAACCTCCCACTCCCCCCCGCCCCCAAATAATTTCCTTCCCATCTTCATAAGACTTGGCTGGAAAACAGTCTATCTTTTCTTCTCTCCTGGCTTTGCAAAATGTGATTACAAGCAAAGAGAGACATAATTACGAAAGAGAAAGATTGAAAAGTCCAATAACCCTCATGGTGGTTCAAACCCAAGGTAATCAACAGTGACTGGATGTTATCACATACGTTTGCTTTAGGAAAATGGTAAACACTTTGGCATCGATGTTCTCTTTCCTTTCTCTTTCTTAAGTTTCATTAGCCACCAAAGCATTTGTAGAATGTTTCAGGATTTGAGAAACCATGTCACATAGATTTATCTCATTCTATTTTCATGACAGCTCTGGGTGCTGAATAACAGATGATTATTTCCACCTTACAGATTTTAAAATCTGCACTTTGATAAAAGCCTCATAGCTAATAAAGGAGGTATTACAAGTCAGGGAAAAAGGAATTAATTATTCAAACGTGATTTTAGAAAAATTGGCTGTCTTGGTGGTGGGAAATATCTAAATCCTCATTTCACATCATAAAATAAAATAAATTGCAGACGTGTTGAAATTATATTACCCTCCCATTATAAAAAAGCTATAAGAAAATGTAGGTAAATATTTATTTCTGATCCCCAAATTGGAAGAATTCTTCAAACATCAAACAATGTGGAAAATCACAAAGGAGAATACTAACAGAGTATACCACACAAAGATGTTGATGTCTAGTTTTAAAAAATTAAAAGCAAAGCAAACAAACTGGAAAAATATTAGCCATATACATGACAGGCAAAAGGTTAATATTCTTACTATTTAAAAGATCTATACAAATCAATAAGGAAAAGAAATAGAAAAATGGGCAAAGGTTATGAATAGACAATTTACAAAAGAGAAAATACATATGTCTGCCTAATACACATAAGAAAAGCTATTCAGCCACAAAAAGTAATCAAAGAAATTAAATACAAAGTCACCAAATAACAGCTTCTTGCTTATCAAATTAGTAAAATATGGAAAGATTTATAGTACTAAACACTACAGAGGTGAAGTGAGAGGAATATAAATTGTATGACCTTTCTGGAAGGCAGTTTGGCAATGAGTATCAAGAACCTTGAAAATAATCATGCTCTCTGACTTGGTAATTCCTCTATAATATCCTAAAAAGTGATCAGAAATGTAGGTTGAGATGTATGTAAAAGACATTCTTTCAAGAGTAATTTATGCCAATAAAATATGGAAACAATGTCCCCCCCAACAGGAGAGTGGTTTGAATTATGGCATAGCTACAGAATGGAATGATATGAAGACATTAATCTTCTAATAATTTTAGTGGCAAGGGAAAATATTTATGAGATAGTGTTAAGTGAAAAAATGCTGGCTGCAAATGGTCTATAGTATAAGATCTTAAATATATAAACATAGGCCTAAGAAAAAACACTGGAAAGCAATGTCCACCGCGGTTACCAGTGAGTTGAAAAATGATTACACACTTTCAAAAATATATTTCTAATTTTCTACAATGAAAGGCATTTATTTTTCTAGCCAGGAAAAAAATAATTGAGAAAAGCACCCATGGTTTTCGTGAAAAACTCTTAAAAAGGTAAACAGCATAATGGAACTTAACGTCCAGTCACATGATTCTGCATCCCCTGTTCTTTCCACCTTATCACACGTTTTCATTTCACAGGAGGAAAAAAGATCCCTAAGAGCTAAAAAGCTCACAATACTCTAAAATCACTTCCCAGTTGGTGAATCTGCATAGTTGCAATTATATATTTACTAGTAATTAGTCCTAATTGGTGCTTCTGTGTTCTGCTTTTTCTGTTTAATATTATTTAATATTTAAATTTCCACGTGTCAGCATAGTCAACATGCACATCATTTTAAGATGTGGCAGTCGTTGCTGTGTTCACCCAACCCTGTCGCCCTTCCACCCTGGGCACGTAACGATGTAACTTCCTTGCAGTTAAGTGCAGCCAGATGACTGAGTTCTGGCTATGGGAAGAAGTAAGGTTGCCTCCAGACCTCCAGATCCAGTTCATGGAAGCTCCCCTTCTGTCCTCTGTTGCCCTTGTTCCCTCATCCACCTATGCTATGCAGAGAGGAAACAGTGGAGCCATTAATGGCAGGAGCGTGGGTCCCTGAGTGACTATATGGTGTAGAGAAACTCCTTCCTCCAACCAAGCCCCCCGTTGGCTTGTGCTGTGGCAAGAAATAAACTTCTACTGTGATAAGCCAGCAAGGCTTGGTACTGTTTGTTAGAGCAGTTACATCTCAACAGATCATAGTCTGCTGCCCCCTCCTGTCTCGGGTGTTTTCATTGTTGCAAAATAACGCCACGACTATCTTTGAACAAATTACACTGTTTCCTTTGTTCCTTCTGGCTTATACTCATTGAGTATATTCTCCAGATGGGATGACCAGGGGCAATACCAATGCATCACCAGGGGTTTAACTATTTCATAGCTCTTGTTTGTTATACTTTTGTCAGTCTGCTCTCTAGAAATCCTGGTGCAAACGAGTGCAGCATCAGCAATGTATTGTGTTTCCGCAGATTCCCAGCAACCCTGGGTTTTACTGTTTCTCGTTTGTTTGTTAATTCCTTAGCACCCATTAGAAAGTGCCTTTCAAGAGATTTTCCTGAGGTCATTTGCACTTGGAACGCTTAGTGGGAGTTCCTCTACTATAGAGTGCGTGGCAGATAATATTTTGCTCTACCAACCCTGCCTTATTCCTTACCCTTTGGCCTGCCCTCTGATACAGGCAGCCACAGGGACATTCACAAGACCTGCATTAGGAAAGTGATGACATTGCAAAATGCAGTAAAAGGAATCAGCTTTTGCTTCTGTGTTACAAAATAGGCTTTTGAAAACAGCAGAGACTAGAGTTTTAAGGAGGGAAGAAAGATTTCTGTGTTTCAAAGCCTGGCTTTTGAGCCTAAGAAGCCTCGGGCCTGAAGGACTCAGGGCATACGGTTGAGGCATAAATAATAGATTTGGAAGAACACTGTGATCAGTCAGAGGCAGACAGCTCTGCCCCAGGCAAGATAAAGTTTCTCTGGGCTGAGGGGGCTGAGAAGTAGAGAAGGAAGAGAGGGCTTAAATGGTGGGTCCCAAAGGCAGAGGTCTGTGAGAGAACCCCTGAGGTGCAGGTTGAAGCCCAGTCCCCTGTGCTCCTTGCACGCCGGAGCCGTAGAGGAGGGGGTTACGTGGATTCATTCGCCCATTCATCAGGGAAGGCACCGTTCTGTCCGAGCACCGTAGATACAAAGAGATGGAGTCCTTGCTGTCATGGAGCTGACATCCTAACAGCGGGAAAAAGACAATAAACAAACAAATAAATATATATACGGGGGAGGTGTATACATATAATGTCAGTGGTGATGAGGGCTCTGCAGACAAAACATAAATAAATAAAAAAAGAGGACTAAGCAGGATGGATGGTGGTATTATTTTAAATAAGGTTTCAGGGAAGGCCTATCTGAAAATGTGACATTTAAACAGTGAAGTAGGAAGGGCATCCTGAGCACATTTGGGCATAGAATGTTCTAGGAAGTGAGAACGGCAAGTGCAAAGGCCCTGAGACAGAAGTGTGTCTTGGCATAGACAGATCTGCAAGGAGTCCCGTGTGGCTAGAGTGGAGAGAGAGAGGGAGATGGTGGGAGAGACGAAGTCAGAGAGGTTGCGAGGAGGACGGGCACAATCAGGCTATCTGGGCAGGCAGGACGGAAGCAGCCGTACTTAATACAAGGCCTCTCTCCTCCTTTCCCGGGATAGTGTCTAAGTACCAGACTATGAAGGGCCAAGGCAATGAAGGTGGGTGTCACAGGGAGAATGTCTGGGCTGCAGTCACATCAGACGTGACCGATGGGCCCCAAGGTCTCCACGGCATCTTCCTGGCTCCCCACTGCCGGGCCTCTGAGCCCACTGTCCTCTCCCCACCCCTGGGCCTCTCCTAAGCACACAGAAGACAGTGGGCCTCCCCATACCTTGTGGAGGGGTGCCTGAAGGTTGCTAAGCAAAGTCCAGAGGAGAAGCTGCTCTTTGGGCCCTGGTGCCCCCTTGTCCCCTGCTGTTCATGCTGCCGCGGGCCTGGCCTGTCGTGTATACACCCTGGTTTTGAAATCCCCACCCCTTCCTTGAGCTCAGGAATCTAGACTAAAGCAATCAGATTATGTGGAGAAATACCATGAACGTCAAAATATGGATTAACCTTCCGTGGAAAGTAGTTGCTAAATAACATAAATAAGTCTCTAATTAGGTGAACGTGGTGGAAGAGGAGTTTTGGTTTGGTTTTTTTTAGCAGTTTCTTCCCTATTTTTCCACTTGGGCCGGTGAACACACACACACACATCTGCATGCTCTAGGAAAACAGGGATCAGGAATCTGGCACCAGCTATCAACAGATTGCCACTCCTGTCCTAAATGAACTGCCCGCCTGGGCCTCCTTTTCATCTCAAAGGCCACTTGGCATCCCCCCATTCATCTGCACAGACTGTCAAATCCTCTCCCGCAGACTTCTCCTGTGACCTTCAGTTTATTCTCCGCTCTTGCCTGAGTGTGGCGGCTGAGCTGGATTGATTAAAGTTTTAGCCCTGTCTTGTTTTAATTCAAGAGCTAAACGGAGCATTTAAATGAACTCGTGGCAGGACCAACTGTCAGAATCCTGAAATCCGGTTCACGTTTCTCCTCAGCAACGCCACCCCCCATTATCACTGCTCTGGCTCCAGGTTGGTTTCTGGGTGATGTTCACAGCTGATCCAAAATGACATCATAGGAGCAAGTGAGAGTAGATTAATGTTCATTTCCATCCATCCATCCATCACTGGAGGTCCTGGGTTCATTAACTGTGCTCCAGTCACGATTGCCCTCCACTTCCCATAATTCACCCAGGGCTCTAATGAGGCAGAATTGAGTTTGTCAGTTTCCCCAGTTTTGACCGGAAGGGAAAACAGTCCTCTGGTGCCAAGCACCTTTTATCCTGGAGAGAGAATGTGAGGAGAAGGGGACAGAAAGCCCGGCACAGTGACATAAATGTCAGAACCTGCTCATTCATCATTTCTATTTACAAACACCGAGAAGGGCTCCCACAAGATCACGGCCACTGAACTCACGTCTTTTCTTCTGCCCTGGGTCTTCAGTCTGATTGCTGTTTTCCAGGGAGTCACGTGGTCCCTCCATTCTGTTTTTCCACTGTAATTACCTATGGCTCCTCTTATGACAGAGGAAGGGAGCTTGCGGGCATCCATCCCGCGGGCTGGATCAAGCACATCACGTCACAGCCATGCCCCCGCTAGATTCTCAAGGGTCTGCTCATCCATCCATGCATTCATCCAAGTCAACCCATTCAATTCAACAAATATTTATCACTCACCTTCTCTGTGACAGGCACAGTGCCAGGTGCTGGGGTGTTTTAAAATGTACCAAGGATTTTGGTTTTAATTCGGGTTCAGTGAGGCTAACAGATCAGGAGATAACTGCTCCTAAAAGACAGTTTCTGACACCCATCAGCAAGTCCTATAGATTCCATTCTTGATGCAGTGGGATACTACACAGCAATAAAAAGAGAACAAGCTACAAATACATGCAATGACGTGAATGAATCTTGGAGATAATGGTGAGTGTCAGAAGACAGATGCAAAAGAGTTCCATTGACATGAGGTTCAAGAACATCTAAAACTTACAGAAGTCAGAATAGGGGTTACCTCCGGGTGGGTGGGTGTTGACTTGCAAGGGGTACGAAGGAAATTTCTGGGATGCTAAAAGTGTTACATAAGATGCTCTGCGTGGTTGTTATGTGGATGAATACAAACATGAAAAAGAAAAGATAGTTTGATCCTTATAATTCCCAAGAGGAGGGTGTGCACCATGCCACACCGCACCATGCCATAGCAGGGCCACACAGGGAAACGCCAGGGTCAGTCAGGAGGCAGAAGAAGCAAGGAGAAAGCAAGGGCAAGTGTCTTTATGGTGGTTTTCTTTTTTCCTTTTTTTTAATAAACTTATTTATTTTATTTATTTATTTTTGGCTGCGTTGGGTCTTCGTTGCTGTGTGCAGGCTTTCTCTAGTTGCGGCGAGCAGGGGCTACTCTTTATTGCAGAGCACAGGCTCTAGGCGCGTGCAGGCTTCAGTAGTTGTGGCACGCGGTCTCAGTAGTTGTGGTGCACGGGCTTAGTTGTTCCGTGGCATGTGGGATCTTCCCGACCAGGGCTCGAACCCGTGTCCCCTGCATTGACAGGTGGATTCTTCATCGCCGCGCCACCAGGGAAGTCCTTTATGGTGGTTTTCATGGGGAGGAATGGGTGAGGCAGGGTGAGCAGCGGAGCAAGCTTGGCATTGGATAGTTTGAAGAACTTCCACAGGCTCTGAGCTATAGAGAGGTGGTCCCCACTTCTCTGGTACCCAGCCCTGGGGTGATTTAGGACCAGAGGATAATGTCCTAGACTGTGGAGCCTGATGAAAGGAGGTGAGTGTGGTGTATGGACTTGGGGATTGGCTGGTTTGCATATCAAAGGCATGCTTGCAGACAGTTGTTTGCTAGCTCTAGGAATTAGCTAACACTGGGAGGGCCAATTTCTTCCTGGTCTTCAAGGCCCCAAGATGTCAAAGCATCACACCATGTAGAAAATAAAAACGATGATGAATACATGGGGTTTCCCCAAATGACAGGCTCTGTCTTTGAAGAGCTCACAGACCTCAAAACAATTTGATACCGTAATGGCACAGGGAGTACCGGTCATCTCTGGGGATGCCTTCCCAGCTCACAACCTCCCACTCTTGGGAAACGACTCCAAATTTAAAGTAGTAGCAATTGCCTGGTTGGTAATTCATGACTTTACCGCTACCACTGCCACCCCAGCCATGGCTAATTGGACCAAAGTGGACCCCTGACCCCAAGCTCAGCCAATCAAATGTCCTCTCCCACTGATTTGGAATTGAGAGAGACTGCAGACCTGTGTGGGTGCAAACTGTAACAGGTAAACACAGGAGCCTCCAGTCTTACTTCACCATATGGACCAGTGATCCCCAACCCTGATTACACATTAGAACTATCTGGGGAGCTTGCCAGAAATACTTACACCAAGGTCGCAACTCAGACCACTTACATCAGAATCTCTGAGGGTGGGGTCCAGGTGTCAGAGCCCCGGTTTCTGGCCTGATTCACCCTGTACAGCCACCAAAACTGAATTCTCTTATGCCCTGGACCTTCCAAGGGCACCACTGTGTGGAAGTGACGTGGGACGGTGCTGTCATTTGAGTGGATATTCTACACATCCATTGACTCACGGAGCGTTGAAGCAGGGAAGCTGGGGAGGATTTGCACTCATTGTTCTGCTAAGCTTCTAATAAAATCAATGTCCACCCAAGGAAGATGTGTGGTGCACGTGATGTCAATATATCAATTAACCAATAAATATTTTTAGAGAGGGGGATGAATGAGAGGAAAGACACATGTCCTGCTCTGGAGGAACCTTTAATTAAGCTGCAGAAGGATTTAGTTGTTGATGTAGGTAAATACACATAAAAATGCATATGTCCCTGTGCCGTCTATTTAATTGTCCCTGTGCCGTCTATTTAATTGACAGCAGGAAACCAAGCATAACACACGCTGAATGAATGGTACTCCACGTGATCAGAAATGAAAGCTCACTCTGGTCTGACTGGCCCAGGAGGACTTCCTGGAGGTGGTGGTGGGGGGTATTTAACCAGGTCTTTTGAGGAAAGGTGGGCTTCAAACAGTGGTATGCAGGCAGCACACCGCAGGCCCACAGACCAAGGTAACCAGCTGTGTGGGCGCTTGAAGGAGCATCTTCCCCACCCCACTGTGGAAGAGAAGCTGTTCTCTGCCCTCTCTCCAACCTGCTCCAGCAGCCAGTCTAAATCATCCTCCATTCATTACTCTCCTACAGCCTTGGGGTTTACCCCCTTCCCCGACAGGGTGACTTCTCTCTCTAGCAGGCCAACCAGGGAAACTCGGGGTCTTTAAACCGCCACCGGTCTAAATCCAACAAAGCACAAGGACCCAGATGGGGCCCTCTGACCTCCGGTGGAGCAGATGCCAAGAGACGACGCAGGTGACCAGAGACGGCAGGAGACCCGGTCTCATCCCTGGGCGGACACCACCTTTCAAAGACATTGGTGCATCCAATCTCAGTCAATTCTCAGTGGAACCAGGCCCCACCTTCAAAAAAGCTGCTCTAAGAGGTAGAGACAGGTAAGAGTTTTGCTGCAGCAGCTCGGCTCTTCCTGGGAGCTAATCCCTAAATGCCCAGGGCCTGCAGCAAGCATAAAACCTAGCCGTTCCAGAGAAAATGCCCTTCCTGCATTCTGTCTCACATTTGCAAATCCCTCCCCAGCTTGAGAAGAACCCACCATCCTAGTGAGCGCCCTCTTCCTTCTGAGGCTCTTCTCGTGCCTACTGGCCGCCCCCAGGCCCCCCATTCTCCCTCTAGCATCCCTTCGTGGACCCTCATTCCTTAGCTTCAGCTGACTCTTCAAGTATTTAGCATAAAATTCTCAAATATCTGCCTGGCCCTCTAAGGTCCTCAAACCCACAGCCCCCTGGTCAGAACTTCAGGCCAGGAGCGTCCCTTTCTATGCCCCTGAGGCGGGACCTCAGATTTCCACACATCTCTGCTCCTTTGAAAACGTCCCAGGGCTTCCCTGGTGGCGCAGTGGTTGAGAGTCCGCCTGCCCATGCAGGGGACGTGGGTTCGTGCCCCGGTTCGGGAGGATCCCACATGCCGCGGAGCGGCTGGGCCCGTGAGCCATGGCCGCTGAGCCTGCGCGTCCGGAGCCTGTGCTCCGCAACGGGAGAGGCCGCAACAGTGAGAGGCCCGCGTACCGCAAAAAAAAACGGCCCTTCCCTCCACTCCGTTTGGGCGTGAGAACAACATCTGGGGACAGATATTTCGGGGTCACCTTCGTCATGGGGCTCAGTGTCCCGCTCTGTGCAATCCAGAGTGGACCCTGACCTCTCTCCAAGGACACCCCTCACCCACTTCTGATCCCGTTTACAGGCTTTTTCCCACCTCGGCATCTTATTTGCAGCTGCAGGTCTTGAGCCGGGCTGGGCTCTGGTCCTTCTTGCTGCCGTGGAGCATTTCCCAGGCCGCTGCGGAGTGGAAACGCTCCTCACGTGCATTTTTGAAAGATCTTGGAAAACTCAGCATAAATGAGTAGCAGCCCATTTATGATTTTAGAATATTCTGGATAATTTATTTGGTGTCAAGGAGCCTGAACCCTCACTTTCCACCTGGGCCCCGCAGGGCTCCACTGCGTTTCCCTTGCATGTTTGTTTTGGTTTGCCCTGAAATGCTAGCCAGCCACAAGGAGACCTTTATCATTATTCCAAATAGATTTCTCCCCTTTGTAATGACAGACTCTGGGGAGGTTGGACACTGAGCCCGTGCTTCTTCCCCTTTTAAAAAAAACAGCAGCTAATATAGAAGTCTTCTTTCCATGCCGGGCAGGCAGCAGCTCTCAGATTTCAGCCTTGGTTTGCTGTCCTTCCTGAGAGCTTGAACACTGAATGTCAGCACAGAGACCCTCTCCTGATAACTTCCTGCCGCCTTCCTGCTGGCCAAGGCAGGCAGCACACAGAAAAGTGAGCCTGGCTAAGATGAATTAAAAAATAACATCTTCCACCCAGCAGGCTCAGATTGGGGACGCTGCATACTCTTGGGACTGTCCTTCCAGAAATGGCTGAGAAAGATGCAGCTGACATTTTTAGCAATTGGTGTAATGTCCCTCCCCCGAGGCTCTCTCACATCCTTCCTGGCCATGGATTGAGATTCAGATGTGCAGTGCTCCCTGCTTTTTTGCTCTCTCAGTATTTCCTCCACCCGGAATCATGTGATCCAGCCCTAAACTCCTGTCCTCGGAGGTCAATCAGAATGACACCTTTAGTGTTTGTGCCTGATTTTATGGCCTCATGATCTTGTGCCCTTTGGAGTTCAAAGGTCACATCAGGCAGCAGGCAGGGAGGTTTTTGATGTCACCTCTGAACCCCAGAAAACAAAATGACAGAGGCCCACAGCGACAATCCATCTAAAAATGGTCACATGAAGGATGCAACTCAATCAGCCCAGAGCATGCAAGTTACTTATGGAGTATCTTGCTAAACCCAAACTTAGACCAGAAGAAGGGATACAAATCCCATGATCCCAGCACATAAACCAAAGCTTGAGAAGAGCAAAGAAATGAGTTTACAACCTGCTCAAAATGGAAGGATTTGTAAGATGTGATTTATAAATTGGTTTCCTCCCCTTCTCCCCCCATCCACGTGTGTGTGCGCGTGCGCGCGCGCGCGCACACACACACACACACACACACACACACACACACACCGGTCAATACGCCACCACCATTCGAAAATCAAGCATTTTCCTTTCCGAAGTTTTGCCCAGTGGCGAAGCCTGCCGTGGACAGATGTGTGAGGCCCATCAAAGGCCAAGGGCTTTCTCCTTGGCCACCAGAACCGTCCTCAGAAACAGGCTGAGAGGCAGTGGATCAAACAGCCAATAAGAAAGACAAGGATGTGTCAGATAGGTGAAAGGTTAGCCCCACAAAGCAGGTCATGTTCTGCAGAACAGATGTCACCTCCCATACCACACAGATTGTCCCTCATCAGCCCTTAATACCTGGCACACATGCCCCTGGGCAAAGGTCAGACTGATTTCTGAATTGATGAGAAATACAATTCAAATAGTTCGGGAGCTGAACAGGCGGTGCTCTCATTGTTTATTACTATAGCAGTTTCATTTCTTTAAAAAATATACATCAAAGTATATCTAGCTTAGCCAGAGAAGATGCTGGTGCTGAGAAACTGATGAATAGATCTTGAGAACATTGCCCAATAACCTTGTATGAGCAGAAGTTCTGTTCAGAGACTAGACCACGGGGAGAAAAACATAGATGTGCCTTATCATTTTAAATAAAGATTTGGTTTGCAAATAAAATGTGTCTTCTATTGTGAAATGGAAACATTATATAGGATCATCCAGGCCCTCATCGCAGACCCTCCATTTGGAAGAATTTTCTCTCTGCTCTATCTCATACAGCCTCCTCCTTTCCTTTTAACTTCACATCAGATGGTCATTTCCCTGGGAGGGGTGACTAAATTTTTAATGATATCTGAACAGGAGCACAACTGCGTTGAATAACATTGTGTCCTGAACAGTGGGACCTAAAATCATTGTGGATGAAATAAGAACCCTAGAAAGAAAGAATGCTGGTCTGAGAGTTGGAAGACCAGCTCTGTGTGACCTTAGCCAGGTCACCTCACCTCTCTGAGCTTCGATTTCTTCATCTAAATTCAAATCGCACTTGTGCCTTCCTAGGGCCTGCTCAGCACAGGCTCTGCTCAGGTGCCAGGACAACCTCTAATCTGTCACGATTCCTCTGTTTCTGGACAATCGTACCTCGACATGGGAGAATGGACTGAGGAGCTGGCTCTCTAACACTGTTCTTTAACTCAGGAATCCCATAACCTGCTTCCTTCTCAGGAAGTGAAGTACAACCCACCAAAACCATTTTCCGAAGGATAACTGAGCAGCAAACATTAGTTTTAAATGGGCTGCAAAATTCCCCACACCATTTTGGAAGCCCAGTCCAAGAGTATATAGGAACTCTACTAAAGCTGGTCAAAACTGAGAGCTGCCAGAGCCTCGGAGCACTCCTGGGTAGTTTCTGCCTGGTTGAGGGTTCAAGGCCACTGTGGCTGGAAAAGGCCGGGCATCACTTTGTCGGAGCACTGCCTCTTTATCTGTTTCATTGATACTCAGAGAGGGCAGGACCCACCAGAGGTCTCGTGGCTAACTGGGACCAGGCAAGATGGAAGCACCCAGGTTCCTCCATTCCCAGCCCATAATAATGGCTACCAGAGTGAGCAATCACTCTGGTCCACAGCATTTGCTTTTTACCTGTCATCTCGGTTTTTCTTTACAACAAGCTGCTAGTAGATATTACTCTTATCCTAGAGATGAGGAACCAGCATCCTGAGAGGTTTGGTTACTCAGGTCTCATGTCTGGTACATGGGGAGCCAGGGCTGGGTTCCAGGTCCTGTTGGAATCCAGGCTTGTGCTTGTAACCACCCACCTCAGCCCTGGGACCCCATTTCTATGCTCTGACCATAAAGCAGGAGATGGGAGCATCCCAGATCCTGAGGCATGTGTGGGAGTGGCTTCTGGGAAAGGCAAGACGGGGGCTCCAGGGGGTTGAAAGGGATCTCCCTAAAACACATGTCTGTGGCTTAACCCACAGGACCTAGGATGTGACCCGTTTTGGAAAAAGAGTCCCTGCAGATGTAATGAAGGATCTTAAGGTGAGATCACCCTGGACTGTCTTGGTGGGCTCTAAATCCAACGACACATCTCCTTGTCCGAGATGACAGCGAAGATGCAGACACTGAGGAGAAGCCATGGGAAGATGGAGGCAGAGATTGAAGTGATGCAGCCACAAGCCAGGGAACACCTGGCGCCACCAGAAGCTGGAAAAGCCAAGGAAAGGTCCTCCCTAGAGCCTCTGTGGGGAGCACAGCCATGCCAGCACCTTGGACTTGCTTTCCAAACAGAGACAGAATAAATTTCTGGGATTTTTAAGCCACTGAGTTTGAGGTACATTGTTACAGCAGCCCTCGCGAACTGAGATGAGATGGAATAAGGATTTCCTCTCGGAAGAGTTGTGTGCATTTTTAGGACTTGTGGATCCAGAGGGGGCCGACCCTATCTGTGTGCTGCAGCAGCAGGTCCTGTCAAACTGAAATTTCTATTCTTGCAGGAGGGATGAGAACGAAAAGGCCACCTGGAAAATTAACACCACCCCCCAGCCCAGACACCAACGTGCCGTCCTCATGCCCTTTACCATTATACAGCTTCTAATAATAGTTTTTTGGACTATTATTCCATCTACTTTTTGCCTAATGGAGCCCAGTTTCTTTCTCAGGAAGACTTGGCAACTGACCCCAGACATGTTCTAGCCTGAGTCCAAAACCTAGATTTACAAATTAGCCGAGGTGAGAGTATGTTAGAGAAACATTCTTTACTTTGTTGATGCTTCCCTTTAGATTCCTTTGCCTCCCAAAATACATGTTAAATGTAATTAGATTTAGGAAATTCCCTGGCGGTCCAGTGGTCAGGACTCCACGATTCTATGGCAGGGGGCACAGATTCCATCCCTGGTCGGGGAACTAAGATCCCACAAGCCGCACAGCATGGCCACAAAAAAAAAAAAGGAAAGAAAAGAAAAATGTAATTAGATTTACAAAACCTGCTTCCATAGAAATCTTAGGGACACGCTTCTTACTTAAAGTATGGTCCACGGTACAGATTGCTTGTTTATTCACGATGAACCCTCGGGTTGTGAGATGAAGGGAGCTGGACTTCCTTCTAAGATGGATCTTCTAAGATGACAGGCAAAGCAGCAGGGAGGGCTGACGGACTGGATCATCTGTCCCTGTACCTATTCTTCTCATCTACAGATCAGAAGGACCATCTACCCCAAATGAGGGCAGCTTAGAAAAAGCACAACACAGTTTACTTCTTACACGGTACTGTGGACACAGAGGTGCATTTGATTGTTATCCTTGACACTTCTTTCCAGCGTTTCCCAACCTTTTTCAGGTAGAACACAGGTCAGATCCTGCTTTGTATGTGCTGCTCTGAGGAGCCTGGAACAATACTGTTCTGATGGCCAGAGATGAACATCCTGGGAAGTCAGGCCAATGTAGGCCACCCCTGTCCACCACAAGGGCCGAGAGACCAGCAAGCAGCCAGACCACGAGAAACCTTCCCGAGCACAGGAGTCAGCAGGTTCTCCCTTACAGATATCTCTGAGTACCTATTTAATACTTAATAAACCCAACTTAAAATAATAGAGTCCCAGTCATCAGACGCAAATCTTAGAAAGACAGAAAGATTTGAAGATGCCTCCAAAAGCAGATAAAAGGAGGTTTTTAAAAATGAGAGCTTATGCTAAGATTGTTTGATAAAATGAAATCAGCATAATAACAGATTCTCTGGGACTCTGCCTGTACCTGTGAATCATGCTGAGAATTAATCCTTGGATGCTGGAAAATCCTTGTGGATGTGTTGTTTGGGGAATGTATACAAGCCCAGAACAAAGAGTCCTTTCCTCCAGCTCTCCCAACCTTCAGGTGCACGCACGCGCGCACACACACACACACACACAAAATGAACCAAGAAAGAAGGAAAGAGACCAGTAATGAGAGAGCCCACTAATGGGTTGGTTTATGTATAGAACAACAGCCCATCGCTGTTACATAAAATAATCAATCAAGCACTTAATTTTAAACATAAAAGTAAGCTGTCAGGAGACTGCTAATAGATAACCAAATAAATTAACAGTTGTAGGTGGGATTTGAAACCAGGTCAGATTTCCTTCTTCCCCAAGCTCTGAGCCCACGAGCATAAAGGGTCTCCCCAGCTGGGCACTTGATGTCACACTGTTTCCAAGTGGGAAATCCCCCTTTATCCAACATCCCCTCTCAGCAGGCTGGTCACTTCAGGGAATTGCCCTTTGTGCGTCTTCCATAAATTTTATAACGCTGCTACTTTACAATATTGATGGGCAACTTGGCCTTGGCCCAGACCCGCGGTGGGTTAGCATGGACGTGAAAACCTTCAGAAGCGCAGAAACAGGAAGGAACACATTCCCCGCGGACGTTTCTTAAAGGGAGAATTGTGTAAGTGCAGTGGTTACCTGAGTTGGAGGCCGGCCCGGCTTTGATGGACGGCTCTGCCCCCTGAGAGCCACACGGCGACAGGCTGGCAGGCAGGACACACATAGGCAACTCTCAGGTACCTGCAGACCCGTAAAGGGTAAGTGAAATCCACACATCATCCCCCAAGTGGTTTAAACCTGAAACTCAACTTTCTCCCGACATTCAAACTCTTTGCAAAGTTACTGATGAAGAAGGATCGACAGCTTTAGGGTCTGTCTCTTCTCTCTCTGCCTGTGACCTTCTCAGGGCAAGTGACCCAAAGTAAATGCAACAAGGAACATAAAAGGCAGGACTAGAGAATTGATCCCTGATTCCTAGAGGCTCTGTGAGTGCTCTGAACTTTGAGGATAACATTCGTTCTGCCATCACATCTTCATGAAAAAACAACACAGTAAAATTCCACCTCCTAGAATAAAGTCACACTGAGAACAAGACAGCCATCGTTTGCTAACCGAGTGAGTAACACAAGTCAATAATAGCTACCATTTATTGGGCCTTTAACACACACACACACACACACACACACACACACACACACACACACACACACACACACACACACACACACACACACACACACACACACACACACACACACACCACCCAAACACTGCACCTTACTAAATACATTAGGCATGTGATCTCATTTAATCCTCTTTTTAAAATCTGCATAAATATCCTTTGATCCAGAAAACCCACTTCTAAGGGATATTTCCTGTGGAACTGACTGAGAATATGTCCAAAGATTCTGTCTATAAGGATGTTTATCAGATATAAGCAAACCTTCGCCTCTCAGGGCCCCTGTTAGTACAACAGGCCCGTGGGATTTTGTTGGACACAACTGGCATCTTACTAAAAAGATTAAAATGTCTAGTAACCATGGGGTAGCTTCCACTATAAAGAGACAGCGATCTACAGAGCGAGCTACCTCTCTATATATAATGAATCTGGGAACAACGCAAGCATGTGATCCACATAGACCACGTCCATCATCCCAGAAAAGTTCCGTTTGAGGCAGTAGTGTTTTGGTAAATGGTCACCAACCAGCTCTCTGAAAAAACAATCTATACATACATGTGTGTATGTTTATTATAACTTTCACCAGTATAAAAGATATAGGATGCACAATTTACAAGTAATAATAAAATACATAATTCTCTTTACTGTAAATTCCATATAATCAATTAATTCTCAAAGAATGCTTGTGTTGACTTTTATCAAGCTCTCGCATCTGTAGCCGCCCTATATAGTTCTGACATGAATGCTGGTGTTTTCATTTACATTAATGAGTAATGCAAATGTAAAACAACTTTGTATATCAAAACTTCACTTGGATAAATCGGCTATTAGTTTTCACATAATGGGAGGATATTTCCTCAAATTTTTGTGCTATTCACGATGTAATGGCTAGAGACATGACAACTTTTAATACATATGAACATTTTTTCCACCACTTTAAGTCTAGGTAATCAACAAAACAATCGAGGAAGCCCTAAGTTGTAGTATTTGCTGATTTCCAAACGTAAATAGCCCTACTGTAGCCAATTTCAAGCTGCCAACACGGTCACTGAACACAGCTGGAGACGTACAGTAGCTCACCATCATTATATAGTATTTTCATCATATAGGTATCATAAACATAAATAACCTCTAGAATAAAGATGATAAAATATAGTAAAATAATAGGGAAATGATTTTTGAGTATTTGTTACTTTTTAAAATATAATTAAACTGTAAGATATAACACTTTTAATAATTGTTATGTGTAACAACCTGAAATTTTAACAATTGGCCAGCAAGCCCCTGCTTGTATGCCTGTGCAGTTAATCCCATCTCATGTATATAATTTTTTTTTAAATAAGGAAAAGGTAAAAATACCTCATGAATTCTCAGGGTAAAATCTATTACTTCTTAATATGTCAGGAAAGTAAAGCTTCAACCCCTTGGGGAGAGTGGAAGGAAAAAAGCCGGCCTGCGCGATTTCATTTCAGGAGCAGGCTGCTGAGAGAGCACCTGGAACATCAGAGTGACAGCTGTCAAACAACCAGAAACAGGACCCGGCGACTCCTGCCCAAGGGCTTATAACACAGGTTCAAACCAGGCTTTTTTCCAAAGATGTTTTTAATTCCAACATCCCTCCTAATGGCTTACCGTAGACTAATTTAGCCAGGAGCTGTTAATGCTAAAAATGGAAGCTAATGATTTCTGCTAAAAACGATTAAGCGGACACTATCAGAGTGTATTGTAAGAAACTGATTATCACGGGTGCATTTGTTTTCCACTTCCTCTTCCCTGTTGAAAGGCTTAATAAGATTCCCACAGCAAAAGCAGAAGCACTTCTTCCTATCCTGGGAGCCTAGATTGTGAATGTGTTCTCTGGACGTCACCCACTCCCCAGAGCCCTCCTAAGACTCATCTCACGCTGGGAGCCGTGGTTCCACTAAAGGGCGCCCACTGCTGTTGCTTGTCATGTTGGTGCTATTCAGCGAATACTGGCAGCATCAGCTTCTTTCTCTGGACTGCCCACCGGTACCCACCACTCACCTCGGTGCCTTATGGCTTGGCACACTTTATACTTTCCAAAATAAGTGTATTAAGAAAAGAAGCATGCCTTTTAAGGCAAAGGTTAGATAATAGTCATACCACACAACTGTCCAGCTGGAAGAAATCTAGCAAAAAAAAAAAAAGATCAAGTTTTCAGGTGCCACTGTTTGAATTAACCAGGAATGTTAGAAAGCAAGCACATAAAACTTCAATATAATTATGACATGATTAGATAGTTCAACTGGCAATGATTTAAGCAGAATTCAGGTTTCCTGAGCCATCCGATATTCAGGCTTAATTCATTTGATGTACATTCCCTGAAACCTTATGATGCTAGCTTCTATAAAAAGAAAGCTGAATGTCACAGAAGGCCATCTGGACTGGGAGAAGTTACTGAAGGGGGTTTTTTTACAATGGAATCTCAATTATTAGGCAATTAGAACAACACTCCTAGGAATGATATTTACAAAGTCTGGGGTACAACCTTGATGAAATGTTTTTAATTTTATAATTTTTAGAAATAAGGAAAGAAAAGATTAGCTTTTGTCTTTCTCTGAGGATTTCCATATTAAAACGGAGAAACTGAACGACCTTAATTCAGGACACTAGTTTTGGGGTCAACTCAGAATTTTCTTTTTCCAGCTTGCAACATCTCAATGAATTTCCCATTTCCACCCAATGTTGGGAAGCACGTTCCTGGGCCATCTTCAGGATCCGACAGAAGGGGTTTTATAGGCTGGGTTGAGAGCTTAGAGATGCAGTACCAAGGGTGCAGTCAAGGGCTCTAGGCTTACACACCAGCGCACGTGTACACACACAAATGTTAGTTCTTTCTTATGGCCGCCAGCTTTAAACTCTGCCCTCTGGCTAACACACGAGTTGCTCCTTACGCCATCCCGCCAAGGTCACTCAAAGCCTACCTTGAACCTAGTCCCCCCAAAGTACGTGGAAACAGAAGAGGAAAATTCTAAACAACTGTCTATGCCTTGTACCCTCTTCTGGAAACACAATCTGCTAAAAGGGAAGCCAATTTGGAAAAAAAAAAGTGTAGATGCTACTCAAATTTCAGAGCGGTTATCAGTGTGGGAAAACTGTTAACTAACGTGGATGGCATGTTACTTTTCTTGTACCACAAAGTAAATTCCTCTTATTTAATAATTTTGATTAGTAATGAATTTGGATTACTTTTGATTTAACAGAGAGAATGAATCAGACTGGTTAAAACCTTAATGATGTCATATTTATTAATATAGTAAATACTGAATATAGAAGGTCTATGACTCCACTAATACTTTCACTGGCTTAAATAGAAAAAAAAGAAAGGCACTTTCAAAGAACAAAGTTGTAAGGCTTAAAGGAAAGAGAAAGTAATTCTTACAAATTCACTATGGATCCATCAGAGATTTTTAAAATCCATATAAATCCAGGTATAGAAGATCTGACTCTGATCCTACATTATTTCTACATTTTAGGACAACTTTTCACTCACAAATTCAAGATTACAATGGCATCTAAGATATCCACAGGAAAAGACTAACATGAACTACAACAATATGAATCATATTTGTTGCATTAGAGTGGTTATTTTCCTTTTCTCTATTTTTTAAATTTCCTATAGCACGGTTACATAATTTTTATAATAAAAATTGTAAATTAAGAATTTGAGGTTACCAAACGTCCTTGACTTTATAAAATAAATCTTCAAACAAATATGCGGAAACGGGACATTCCACCAAGATGAAGAAGATGCTCAATGGAAATGTCCACGAGGTCCTGAGAGGAGCTCTGGACATGAAGCCCTTCATTAGCATTTCCAGCCCCCCTCTCCTGTGGCACCAACGATTCCCACCAAGGTGGGGATGACAAATGTGGGATTGCTACATGTTTATCAGCCCTGTGTGCCTGGGGAATCTCAAAGCACTTTTGGAACCTACACTTGATTCAGTTTCATGGTGAGGAAAGTGAGGTTCACATACAAGGACCAAAATGACCGATTACTAGTGACGTCACTGGCAAGAGCAGCCCCTGTAGGAACCACATCACCGGCCCAGCATCCTGTAACCCAGGGGCTGACGGAAAGATCAGGTACCCTTTCTTTTTTCAAATTATATTTCATTTACTCAACTATGTTCACTTTAAAACACAAGTATGAGATTGTAAACAGACCTCACTCACTCTGACAGCCCCACAGAGGGCGCTCTCCGTACCCCTGCAGGGGTTTTGGGGCGCAATAAAACCAAAATCAGTATTGAAAATACGTGTGCATCTCATAAGATAAATTTTTAAAACTCATTTTTAAAATAGCCTAGTGGACATTCCAAACTAGTAACTTAACCCAGAGAGGGGAACTATAAATGCTTACTGTATTGGTCTATAAAAATACCCCTCAATAAGGATTTCAGAGTCCATTCCTCAAGAAGGTACACAATTTGTGGCCAAAGGCTACGCCCACATCAATGTGACTCCCTCCCTAATGCTAAATACATCCTCCTCCACCTCGGAGGTGTCTGGAGGCTGGGCACCGGCCAAATCCCCGCGGCGCTCTGGCGGGGTCACAGCTGCTGGCTGCTGAAGAAGGACTTGGTCTCCCTGCAGACGGGATTCACGCAGAGCGGGCAGCTCAGGGTCAGCTGCGTGGAGCAGCGCTCGTTGGACTGGATGTGTGAGTGCACCAAGTCGGCCAGGGCCTGGAGACAGACAACAAGCAGGAGAGACCCATCAGCAGCAGAGCGGACGCAGCTTCCCACACCTCCCCTCGCCCATCTCCCCATTCAAAACCTATGAACCCTTTTAACCCAATTCTATGATGTCTTCCTTTCTTAAGAATTCTCAGCTTAGAGAAAAGTTTCAAATACAGGTTTTAGAGAAGGAAATCCTCTCACCCCACCTGCTGAACCTTGTCTCTGAAAGGCAGATTTTTAATTAGACATAGTGATAGGTGGGTAGAAATAAGAAAACGGGGGCTCTCTAAAGGAGAAAAGAGCGAGAGCATAAGGGATTCGATTTTATTTTTGTAATTAATTGGAACTCAAAATGTTCTAATATGTGAGAAAACCAATATTCTGTAAGAGTTTCTCAGAGGACTGCTCTCCGACATGTTCTACTAAAATGGTTGTAACACTAGAGATACCTTCGAGAACAGTGGATTTCCATTAAGAGACTCTGCTCTTCTGATGTTTTCAACCCCACACTGAAATCAAATGAGAAAAGGGAGGAAAAACACATACACGTTTTATTTTCCCTTTATTTTTTTTTAAAGAAACTGCTACAAAAAAATAAAATAAATAAATAAACACACATACACAAACACAACTCGAAGTCTTAGTACCAAAGTGTTCCCAGACTACCCAGAAATGAAAAACAGTCCCGGGACCAGACATAGATGCTGATTTTCACCCCTTTATCATAAAATTGCTCTTCAATTTCTATTCCTTCCCTCATCCCATTACCTTCCCATGGGTGCTTTGTTTCCAAACCATTTTTGAGGTTTGTATCTGATAGAATACTCAAGTAATTTAAATCTGCTTACCATTCTTTTTTTTTTTAGTCTACCTTTCTAACGCATACTTTTACAGACTCTACCTAAGCAGAATGTTGCTTTAATGACTTAAATTTTTACACGTTTTGATTCCAAGTGCCAAAAGAGGTAAATTAGTTTAATGTATATTGAAACTAGATTGGATCCAATACGCAGAGTTGGGTTTTTAAATATATTCTTACATAGAAAAATATAAATTAAAAACCTAAGGATTGTTTACAACCATCCCTGCTCCCCTCTCCAAAAATATCCCGTTGATTCCAGCTAATTATCCCCCAAATAACTGAGAAGTATCTAATTCTTATTTACTCAGGTAGCTAGGATCTTCTCTTTCCCTTTCTGAAATGCTGATGGCCTTTTTGTTGCTTTATCTTTTAAGTTAGAAGACTGGGAAGGGGAAAATGGTAAGATTCAGCAAACACATAGTTCTCAATTTAAAAAGACATTGATCATATTCCAAAACTTCATGTAGAAGTAACAGCAGGATAGCCAGTTGGTCAGTGTTCTCAAACACTGTTTTTCTCTTTCTGGCCACACTGCACGGCATGCAAGATCTTAGTTCCCCGAGCAGGGATCGAACCCGCGCCCCCTGCAGTGGAAGTGAGGAGTCTTAACCACTAGACCACCAGGGGAGTCCCAAGTGTTCTCAAACACTGTTCATGGGAGACTTAAAGGATGTATTTCTGTAGGACAATCCAATGAAATATGTATCAACATTTACATTCCATTGCTAGGAATCATTTCTAAGCAAATAATTGGAAAAATTATGTTTATTACAGAGCAGTTTATGAAAGCAAAAAATTAGAAACATCTTAAATGTATACCTCCTAGAGAAATGGAAATAAAAACAAAAATAAACAAATGGGACCTAATGAAACTTCAAAGCTTTTGCATAGCAAAGGAAACCATAAACAAGACCAAAAGACAACCCTCAGAATGGGAGAAAATATTTGCAAATGAAGCAACTGACAAAGGATTAATCTCCAAAATTTACAAGCAGCTCATGCAGCTCAATAACAAAAAAACAAACAACCCAATCCAAAAATGGGCAGAAGACCTAAATAGACATTTCTCCAAAGAAGATATACAGACTGCCAACAAATACATGAAAGAATGCTCAACATCATTAATCATTAGAGAAATGCAAATCAAAACTACAATGAGATATCATCTCACACCGGTCAGAATGGCCATCATCAAAAAATCTAGAAACAATAAACGCTGGAGAGGGTGTGGAGAAAAGGGAACACTCTTGCACTGCTGGTGGGAATGTGAATTGGTACAGCCACTATGGAGAACAGTATGGAGGTTCCTTAAAAAGCTACAAATAGAACTACCATATGACCCAGCAATCCCACTACTGGGCATATACCCTGAGAAAACTGAAATTCAAAAAGAGTCATGTACCAAAATGTTCATTGCAGCTCTGTTTACAATAGCCAGGAGATGGAAACAACCTAAGTGTCCATCATCGGATGAATGGATAAAGAAGATGTGGCACATATATACAATGGAATATTACTCAGCCATAAAAAGAAACGAAATTGAGCTATTTGTAATGAGGTGGATGGACCTAGAGTCTGTCATACAGAGTGAAGTCAGTCAGAAAGAGAAAGACAAATACCGTATGCTAACATACATATATGGAATTTAAGAAAAAAAAAATGTCATGAAGAACCTAGGGGTAAGACAGGAATAAAGACACAGACCTACTAGAGAACGGACTTGAGGATATGGGGAGGGGGAAGGGTAAGCTGTGACAAAGCGAGAGAGAGGCATGGACATATATACACTACCAAACGTAAGGTAGATAGCTAGTGGGAAGCAGCCGCATAGCGCAGGGAGATCAGCTCGGTGCTTTGTGACCACCTAGAGGGGTGGGATAGGGAGGGTGGGAGGGAGGGAGATGCAAGAGGGAAGAGATATGGGAACATATGTATATGTATAACTGATTCACTTTGTTACAAAGCAGAAACTAACACACCATTGTAAAGCGATTATACTCCAATAAAGATGGAAAAAAAAAAAAAAAAGAAAAAGTATACTAATACATTTTTAATGTATACATAATACATTTTTAAGAGGAAAAAAAAGTTACAAAAACAGTGTGAATAAAATACCCTTTTTACTAAATGTGTAGAAGGATACCGCTTCCATTAGACACACGCACATTAGAGGGAAAGGGGCTTATTTTTAACAAAATATTAACATATCTCTCAGGGGTAAGCGTCTGAGTGAGTTCTACTCTCTATGTCACACTTCTCTGAAATGAGTTCTTTATTATTTTTATTATCAAAAAGCAATAATTTCTATTTTGGGCAAAAATTTCAAACTACTTTTTAGAGAAAGTTAACAGTTTTAAATGTAGTGTATTCTCCCTGCAAAATAAGGCAATTAGCTGTAGTAGATGGTTTTCTTTATTCTCTGTATAGGCTAATATGTTAGTCACTAATAATCCATTTGATTACGAAGGGATGACCTCAGTTTGGTTATATGAATGAGTGAATTCTCATGCAATACAAACAAAAATTTGTTTTCCAAATACACTGGTATGAACTACCATCGCACTTCAGTTTTCTAGCAAGGTCACCATTAGCCAAGGTCATTGCTGGGATATAGAAGGCATCATTTTTTTGTTTTGTTTTGGCTGTGCCACATGGCATGTGGGATCTTAGTTCCCCAACCAGAGATCGCCTGTATCTGTAGTGGAAGTGCAGGGTCTTAACCACTGGACTGCTGGGGAAGTCCCTAGAAGGCATCGGCAAATGAAGTCCATAGACAACCCTACAACCTCATGTTAGCCAACTACAACTTCCCCATAAATTCCTTATCAGAACTACTGACAAGTAACTTAGGCACCCTCTACCTTCATCAATGTGTGATTGATGACCAGTACATCCGTACAAAGACCTGTGGGGTCGGGTGCTGCTGAAGCTCTCCCCCAGTCCACTCTCCACCCTTCCTTGCACCTGCCCCCTGGTCCCAGAGAGGGTGAAGTATCCTTCGAGGCCGGGGCCCCAGCCATCACACGTGGGGTGACCAGGGCCAAGAGGTCTGGTGGAAGATGAGAGGGAAGGGCTCCTTGGGTCCCAAGGGTTCCACGATTCCCATAGAAACGATGCTAAGAAGTGGACTCGGGTTTCTGGCCGGCCCTCAGAAGCCCCGAGATGGGTCAACAATAGCTTTTCTCCATGTGAATGACAATCACATCCATCTTACATTACAAGACAACTCAGAATGGTATTTGTTATTTCAATAATCAGACTGATCACAACATAGTAGCAAAGAGCTAATTAAGTGAGTGCATACAGAGGTCAAGGAAGTTACACACACTGTGCCAGTGTTCATTCCACGCCCTTCTCTTAAATGGCGATGACTCCTATGTGCCTCGAAACCCAACCAGAAGCAGTGTAACAGCCCAAGTAAAGGGCACTTTTAGGTGAAGAAGAGGAATTATAGAACAAGAAAGTTCTTTTCCTCCAAACTGGTGAGAAGTACAATTATTTTTTTCTTAAGGAAATGTAGTTTTTATTACTTTCAAGGGGTATAGTAACTCAAACTAAACAAAATGATATCGCCTGCAGTGATCCCTGGGCTGCCTAGTTTTACAAAGGCACAAGAGTGCTTTCCCGCTGCAAACATGCAATTAAGTTGATGTGTTCGGATCAGTACTCAGATGAAGTATTATTCAGAACAATGAGGCCACAGTACCTGCAAACATATATACTGAACGATAGTTTTGAATGACACAGTTAGATCACTGCAGAGAGTTTCCTTTTAAAACAAATCACAACGGGATTGATAACCACACTTACCTCACTGGCTAGAACTTGAGAGTATTCGATGTCCAGTTCATACAGCGTTTCAATGTGATCGCTGGTAAAAGCTATCGGAACCAAAAGGATGTTCTTCCTCCCCCTCTCACAAAGCCCTCTAATGGCCTCGTTTGTCAGAGGACCCAGCCAGGGCATCGGGCCAACCTGTGAGAAAGGAGGATGAATGCACACCGGGACCCACGTCTCACCACAGCCCACTGCCCTGGACATACACACACCTCCCTGTAAGAGTGAGGGCCACGTTTTACACCTTCTCTAATGGGTTCTGGTATTTCTATATTAAGCTTGAATCCTTCTCGAAACTGGCAAAATATAACAATTCCTATGATTACAATTAAAAATAATCTATTGTTTCAATGGAATCGAGGAATTCCAGTGGTCACTTGATTTTCCCTCCTTATTTGCTTGCAGAGTTCTTTCTGCTCATGGGAGCAGTCAGGTTACAGAACATTCTGCCTACGTGAAAGGGCCAAATCTAATCATTTTATAACTATGTCCTAAAATACACATCCTCAAGAGAGCTGACTGCCTGCCGATGTGTGGAAGCCACCTACCTTGGACTGCCAAACCAGTCTGTAGGGATTGGAGTAACCCAGCTTATCCATGACTCTCTGGACAGTGGCGCCCACCTCCTGAGGATAGGGGTCCCCTCTGTTGACCACCTGCAACAGAGACACGGGTGTTCAGTCACCAACACCGAGAAGGGTTCTGAGAGCCCTGGACTATGTGGTGAGTTGGCGTGAGCCCTGGACCTGAGGCCGCCCCTTGTCTTCTGCGCTAAAGACCATGCCATCTGAGCTCAACGCCCAACTTCCTCGGATCGATTTCATCAGCCAAAGGAGAACACTGTACTCAATCATCTCTAAGGTCCTTAGGAACATGTCAAATTCTGTGTCCATGTTATTCGTGGGAGACTGACAACGTATGACGATGGAGGATGGGTTTCTTCAATCCCCCATCTGAAATAGGGAAAATGAGACAGAAAAGCTGGGAAGGAAGAGGCAACAAGGGATGGGCCTTCACTCTTGATAGTCACCTGAGGGGCTGATTTTATTTCATTTTATTTTATTTTTATTTTTGGCTGCGCTGCACACCTTGTGGGATCTCAGTTCCGCAACCAGGGATTGAACCTGGGCCACGACAGTGAAAGCCTGGAATCCTAACCACTAGGCCACCAGGGAACTCCCTGATTTTAGAAATGAAATTGAAAGAGTGCTGTACGGGGATTCCCTGGTGGCGCAGTGGTTGAGAGTCCGCCTGCCGATGCAGGGGATGCTGGTTCGTGCCCCGGTCCGGGAGGATCCCACATGCCGCGGAGCGGCTGGGCCCGTGAGCCATGGCCGCTGGGCCTGCGCGTCCGGAGCCTGTGCTCTGCAGCAGGAGAGGCCACAACAGTGAGAGGCCCGCGTACTGCAAAAAAGAAAAACAAAAAAGAAAAGAAAGAGTGCTGTACGGACAGTGTACGGAACTACTGAGTCTATGGGGACCAGGTAGACACAGAGTAAACACTAGTGGAATAAGAGAAAGAAGCAGCACGCGGGCTCAGACTCCAGGCTCCTCAAGAGCATGGCCTGTGTCTTCTAATCCCTCTTCCCCACTCTTCCCACAACAGCGGACCGTGGCAATGCTTTGTGCACAGCGTCTGTAAATGCTACTCACAGCCAGAACAGCTTGCTAATACCTCTGAAAATGTTCAGTAGAAGTGTTACTTTTACTTCTTTAATATTTAGTTGTGTACTAACTCCCTAACCCCCTTACCCTGCTTTATTTCTTCCCATAGCCCTTATGACCTCCTAATGTTCCAGATTATTTTCTTATGTATTATGTTTATCATCCATCCCCCTTCCCCCATTCTCTGGAGGCAAAGATTATTGTCTATTTTGTTCATTCCCATATCTTACGATAGAGGATAGATGACTGCCTGGAATATAGTAGGTGTTCAACAAACACTGTCGAAATAAAATGATGAACCTTTTCATGATATTACTAAAAGTTAGTTTGCCATTAGAAACATAAATGTAGAAGGAATGAGGGAACTATAAAGTCACCATTAGAACAGCACAGAAATATCCACTGATGGAGGCTAAAATTAGTGGGCAAAAGTCTGAGGAACAACAAGATATTTGCACCGTCTCAAAGTAGCTTGCCTAAGATATTTGTAATTACAGAGAGAAAGATAGTGACTTTATAATGGACAAATCCAGAAGATACCACCTTAGACAAATGACCAGGGATCACGTCACGAGTAGTAAAACATACTGCCAGCATGTTCCCCTGATATGCTACACTGAGGACAGACCACCCCAGGGGTTTTTTTTCCTGATAATACATGACCTCAGTCTAATCATGAGAAAATACCAGACAAATCCAAATGGAGGAGCATGCTACAAAATAACTAACATTCTACTAAAATCACTCTTCAAAAATATCAAGGTCATGAAAGACAAGGAAAGTATGAGGAACTGTCACAGACTGGAGGATCCTGAGGAGACGTGACAAGTAAATGCCATGTAAGATCCTGGATTGGATCCTGGAACAGAAAAGAGACAACTGAGGAAGAAGTGGAGACATCTGAGTAAGGCCTTCAGGTAACAGCACTGTATCGCCGTTCGGTCCTTAGTTTTGATCACCAGACTCTGGTTATGTGAGATGTCAACATTAGGAGAAGCTAAGGGAACACTGTATTATTTTTGCAACTTTTCTGTAAGTCTAAAATGACTTCAACATAATACGTTTTTAAAAAGTCATTACGGGGAAAAAGTCATTAGAAGCGAATGCAGGGGAAAAAGAAGAGATTGTGAGAACAGTTTTCTTGCTCGACAATCCCTCTGCCTTCCCTACCCCATCCTTATCCTCCTGACTTCATGGTATTTCTCACCCAAGACCCTGGGCAGCAAAAAAAACCCCAAATAAGCAAACCTGGAAGCAGCATCTTCAGTCCTTGAGGGGAAGAACGGGAAGTGAAGTGAGAGACGAGAGGAGAGAAGGCAGCACCAGGAATCGTGCACGTATAAAAACGTGCTTCCTCCTTTCCTGGCTAGAGAGCTTCCCTTCCGGCACTTCAGACACGGCCTCATCACACACAGGACGGTTATAAAAAGGAGAAGGACAGAGCAAGAGGATGGACATGTGAAGAGAATTTGCATGGGACCAGAAAAGAGAACAGGCAGGCTTCCAGAAGAGAGAAATTTCTCTCCAGAGCTGCCTACTGCTGAACCTGGCACCGCTTAGGTGACATGCAGGACAGAGAAGCTGCAACGGGCTTGCCCCTGGTGACCACCAGGTGGCAGCACAGACCAATTAGAATAGTGGCCCCAGACACGACACTTGTATTAACTCCATTACCCCTGGAGTTAAAACCTTAATAACACCTGAGAAAATGTAATTCTCTACCTCTCCAGCTTTGCAAGCAATGTTTTTAGGGTACAATGCTGGTTCTAAGCTGATGAAACTGGCTGCTTATCCCAAGCACTTCTGTATATCATACATACACCAGCTCCATCAATTCTTGTCTCCACAAATGCAACAGTGATGGCACAGATGCGGTATCTTAATGAACACCCAGTGTAATATGAGAAACTCAGGAGCAACCAGATCATAACTTGACACACTCTATATTCACTGGCCAAAATGTGCTCTCTAGCCTTGGCAAATTAAAAACTAATCACTTCCGGGAATTCAAACAGCCCAAGTCTCGAGGACAAAAGAATGGGGTTGAGGGCTTCCCTGGTGGCGCAGTCTACAATCCAACACCCTGAAACGTCAGGCTGAGTTCCTTCAACAGGGCAGGCAAAAAGCAGTCTCCTTTTAACTGTCCCACTTATTAAAAATTCTTAGGTAGGAATATATCTTCAAGTTACCATTTTAAAGGGACTTATTAAGACAATGTCTATTCACAATAGTATAGTCTGAATGAATTGTTATTAGGCTTCAAGAAACGAGTCTAAAATTAGCACCAAGTTCAGTTTGAGATTTTAGAGTTCCTCCTTGCACTGGGCTTAGGCCAAACGGAAGCTGAGTCCATGTCACACATTTCGAAATCCTCTACCACTGGGTCATCCAACAGAATGTTCTTACTTACAGACATCGGCAGCGAGTGAGCAGAAAAAAGAATGACCACCTCGCGTCTCTTCTCAAGTGGAAAATGGTCCAGTTCTTTCAGAATGTGGTCGGCAAAGCACTGTGGGAACACCAAGAAAGGGGGATAAGGAGGGAGTGGGAAGAAAGACATGGAAGGAAAAGAAAATATTTTTTAAATGAGAGCGACACCAAAACTCTCAGAGAAGCCCTCAAACATCAGAACTGTCTTTGTAAAAAAAACTGCAAACTGTACAGTCTCTCTTGCTTTGGTTCATCATCAAAATGGCTCATAACGGTTTCAGGGGCCTGGGGAATTTGATGGGAAACTTCTAAAGCTCGCTAATGGCTCACTGAAAACGAACGCTCTGGACGCTTCCCCTTGGGAGGCACAGGGCACACTTCCAGATGGAAAGGAAACACAGATGGGAAGGAGAAGTTGTTTTAAGACCTCTCATTTGCTCGGCTAGCAGGAAAACAGCTTACAGGGTCTTACTAAATCTCCCTTAGCTTGGCTTTCAGGCCTATCACATTAAAATACATTAGACAGAAATAACAGAGGAATAAGAAAATGATTCTATTTTTACGACCTTTTCCTCACTGAGTCAATCTTCATGACAGCCTTCATAACAACAGATGAGAGGTTGTACAACTCTCGTTAAATCCACAGAGTGGGGAGCTGAGGCTGAATGGGGGGCCCGTTCAGCCCGCTCAGCCCCATGGCATCTGCGGAAGCTGGGCTAGAACGCAGCCCCCCTTCCTCGTCACATCTCTCTCCACCAGACCAGTTAATTCCCTTCCTTAGTTGGCACGTCCCCCAGTCACAACAATAGGTGCTGAAATACCAGATCTGAAGAGGCTTTCTTTGATCTCACTCTTTAATCACTCTGTCATTTAACTTATAAAGCAAATGCTACAAAGGACATTAATGAGTCAACGGACAAAATTGGAATATGAATGTAGATTAGATAGATTTAAGTATCAGTGTTAAATTTGCTGAAGTTGATTATTGTATCATTGTTATGGAAAAGAATATGCCTGCTGTTTAGGTGTAAAGGGTGGTTTTATAAGTCTGTGTGTGTGTGTGTGTATAAAAAACTTATTCTCAAAAGGTTCAGGAAAAAAATTATGTATACATAGACACACATACGTATGCATACACACACAGAGCATGCAACTGATAAAGCAAGTGGGATAAATGTTATTAATATGTGAATCTAAACAAAGAGATGAGAGTTCCTTATATACTATTCTTAGTCTTGTAACTTTTCCAATGCTTGAAATTATTTCCAAATAAAAATGTTTTTAAAGCATTATGAAAAAAAATTATAAAGGACAATTTACCAGAACCATGTAAATTTGTACTTGTTGGCATTTTGATATATCAGTGGTTAATACCATAGGATGAGCAAATTATTACCTAATAAATATTGGGATATTATTAATCTTTCCAGAACCCACAAAATTTGACAAATTAATGCTCTAAGGCACAAAGCGGTACCTAGAGAGTTAGTTCCCTTTTCAAAATTTATAATTTACCTATAGAGTCAATGTGATAGGATTAGATACAGATAAAAGCAATATTTTCTGGTGGTCTCTGCAGTGTTTGGAGACTAAGGATGCTCAGAAAAGACTGTACAAAAGCCTAGATAAGGAGGCCCAATGCAAAGTTTAAGTAGGAGCCTGGAACCTACATTTACACCAAATATCCCAACAGCTAGATACAGTAGTAAAATGACTATTTTGAGTAATTACTACCTATAATACGTATTGATAGAAATGTAGACTAAACACACAATTTTTAGTTTCAGTTTTTACTTTTAGTTTTTGTTTAGTTGGGGTTTTTTTCTATTTCCACTAGATATCAGATCTCCTCACGTAATCGTCATGATACTAATAAAATCGAACCATAAATTTTTGTTTCCTCAAAGTTTTAGTAGCATTTTTTCCTTTTATCATCTTGCATAACTGCAAGTAGAAACACAATTTGTTACAGCTTACAACAGACTCAGCCTTTATCTAAATAGAGGAGCTGTGGGCGAGCAGAAGTGTTCCTGAAATCATCTAAAATCCATCTGCGGTATTTTCTATGCGCAATCCCTCTGCAGAATGAAAGAAGCAGGCGGCTCTCAGAGCCTTCAATCACACCATATAGGATGGCAGATAAATGCCTCTAAAATTCCCTTTCATTTTATGAAGGGAGACTTCCTCAGTGAAGAGACCTTTCCATCTTTCTGCTTCCCCCCTTTTCAAAGGACTGAATATTAATGCAAATCTAATTACTCCCTCAATTAGGGCAGGCAGATGCTGTGCAGATCCCTCGGTTCTCTGCGACCACATGTCAGTGCTAACCTGAAACCCCCCTTGTTTCCAGTCACAGGCCTCCAAGAGCAGAACAGGCAGGCCAGGCTGGGGCTCAGGCGGTCCGGACTGGACCCAGCAAAGAGCAAACTGGGAGGGAGGTTGTGGGGGAGGACACCACACTGAGACCAAAACTACACCCATCCCTGAGGGAAGGTGCCTCCTTTTCACTTCGCACTTTTTACTTAAAACTGGATTTCAACCTAAGCGTTAACCCTTGACAGCACCTACGGGCCTAAGGAAAACACCGTCTGCTCAGGGGCGAGCCGGCCTGCTTTCAACGATGTCTACCACCATCTAGTGGTTATCGATTTTAAGTTACTCCAGGCTTCAAAAAAGTGTTAAGCTGGTATTTTGCCAGAGACGGTCCGAGGAATGAAAAATAAACGGATGAAATCCACATCACTTAGTATTTCTTCTACCTAAACTAACTCGAAGGTAGAAACTTCCACCAACAGAACAAAATAATATTTGTTTGATCAAGGACAATAGCCAGTAGTACTCCCGTATTCAAAGGGCGAAAAGGTACATAATAACACCAATTCAAAGCTTTAGAATTGTAGCTTTAACCGATTCTCCTAAAATCAAACATCTATTACTATAAATATTACAAATATAAACTATGTAGGAGAAATTTGAAATTTCTTTTAATATATGAAACTTTCTCAATTGAAATGTTAAATTTATTCTGTCTCAGAACATGTAGATATATTACCTTTAAAATTTTTTAATCTTTTGATATTTTAAAGGATTTAGAAAATAGAGGATCTGTTTGTCAGCCGTTCAGTCTATGAATGGAGATTAAATGAAACAACTTGCATAATCTTTTTTTTTTTCCTCGCATAATCTTTAACGTTCTTTTGGTCACTGTGAAACACAAAACTCAAAACATAATTCTGCCATGGTCTGTAACTAATACTATTAATCTGAAGAAAGAAAAGAGTTTACCCTTTAATCTTTAAATTTATTTCCTCCTGTCATAATAAATCAAGACTCTAATACCTTCTGTTAATCCCCAGCACACAATTTAAGTAAGAGAACAGTAAGACTCGGGACACCCACAGACCAGGCAGGGACAAGAACCTGACTCACACCAGAAGCTGGGGTGACAGACGCAGCTGGCAGTGGCTGGCTTACCTGAATGAGGAGGGGGTGTGTGGGCCACCTGTCAATCGTGCTCCACTTCATCGTGGGCTTCTTGCCCACTTCGTTATAGTATCTGTAAATGGCATTTAAGCTGCTGCCTGAAATATACAGGGGCCACTTAGTACACGCATGTGGGCTATGGTGAAAATAAAAAACAGACTAGTAAAGGCAGTAATAAGTTCAAAGCAGGTAAGTCTTCCGCACTGAATCAGTCTAATTACAATCACTTCAATGCTCTAAAATGCATATAGATTTAACTACCCTGCAAATGAAGATCACTAAAAAGCAATCAATTTCAATGGCCTTTCAAAGAGCATTGAGACCACTTCTCTAGAGAAGCACAATGGCAGCGGATTTATGAAATACAAGCAGTCATTATCTGCAAGGACCAAGTCTTACAATTGAAAGCATGTTAAATTTTTTTCCCATTGTGAAGGTAATCAACCCCATTTACAGAAAATGTAGGGGTGGGAAAGAAAGCAAAAAAGAAGCTGGCCATGACCCCAGAATGCTAATACAGTCATTGTTTTCTTCTAAGGTAGTTCTTTCCAATTATTTTTCTTTACAGCTGTTTTGTTTTACAAAGTTATACTTTTTAGGACATGTGCAGTTTTGTATCCTGAGTATTTAGGGCATTTTTACTTAGTATTATGAGATGAATATTTTCCACATTACAATAAAAGCTTTATAACCATCCTTTTTAATGGCTTGTTTGATAAGAAGAGCAGCTTATTAAGGTTTCTAAGCGCATTCTCTGTTTTTATCTGCTTTATAAAATTATCATCACTCCCTAGAATAAGTTAAATGAATACCAAATCCTTACAGGTAATCTAACAAAACTTGTATTTCTAAACAAGAGAAGGAAACCATGAAAGTTCGAAGACTAAGGGAAAGCAGATGGTGACAACCCAGTGCGATTTTTTTCCTGGCCTAGAGGAGCTGGCACTGGAGCCAAGCCTTAATCCTAGGAAACTAACCCTAACATGGGGCCTCCTCTTCAATCTTCACATGGGGCAAATGCTCCAAAACATTGCCACACTTCCCAACACAACCGGTCTCTCCATGAGAACTATTAATCAGTTAGGTCTCCAAATTAAAATGCTAGCCAGGACAAAGCCATATTTAAATCACATGTATCCTCAGGCTAAGACTCAATTTTCAAAAAAATAAATGGAGTTCCATTTTTCTGAGAATACAATGGGTCAGATAAATCCAAATTGAGTCCATTCCAGGCTCAAAAACCATCCCTCCAGAAATCACAACGTAGTCACCACCATCTTCACATTGCAAACCACATTTCACAGGTGAACAGCATCTTCAGATGTACAGAAGGACTTCGAGAAGCCACAGCAGGTCTTCTGAATCACTCAGAAACATGCAATGAACTATCAAAGGTAGTAATTAAGGGAAAAGCGTAACTAAAAAAATTGCATGATTAAAAAAAGTGATTGATACATAGAATATACTGGTGCTGCCACAATATGTGTCTCAATAAAACAACAGATAAATGACACTCTAGTGGCCTCAAAGAATGAACATGCTTCCCAAAGGCTTTCACATCTCTGAAGTAGGGATGTACCTGCCCTTACACCAGAGGTAGTAGGGAAAAGCTACAGACACTACTGTTTTAAACACACTGCTAGAGCCAGCTGTGAAATGAAACCCTAGTCAATCCTTTGTCATATAAATAACCGTCTTCTGAACTTGTTTAATTTTGAGAGCGGACATTTACATGTTGAGTTATATTTTTGAAAGCCTGGCCAAAGTAGAGTTTAGAAATTTATAAAATCTGATTTATTCTCCAATAACGTTACCAGACATTTTAAAGTTATTGAGGTACATGTCCAAAAGAAATCACAATTCAAACTCTTGAGGGTGTCTGAGGACTCAGACGTTTTCACAGGTGCTCTGAATAAATATTTAAGGAACACACCAGGCTTCCAAGATTTCTTCCAGTAGCCTTTTGTTTTCTCCTTATAGTTATAGAAATCATATGCACTAATGTCCAAAAGCAATTTGGGAGTAAAAATGTGCTGACCGCAAGCCTTGAGAAAGGATGTAAACAAATGTATTTGTGGGTGACAGCAGAAGATTTACCTATACCTCATGATACAGAGATTGGCAAAACAGATTATTCTCCAGCTCCAATTAAATATATAGGAAACAACACCTAGTAACATTTCCCAAAATCTAGAACACTGAGAGAAGTTTGCAAAGGAAACCCTAAACTGGGTTTTGGTTTAACCAGGAACCAACCCATAACCAAAGCATAACCAAAATAAACACCTATATTTCCAATGTTATATGGACATCTCTGCTGGCAAAATGGAAACAGCTATCAACTTTGCTACATTAATAAGAATATTAGGGTAGCCATAAAAATAAGGGTTATTACACAAACATAGAAAGTGGCTTAAGGTTCATTACTGATCCATTATACAGTTGCATTTGAGCACTGGAAGCCACTGCCTTTCACCCACCATTTGTAATTCTCAGTCAACTGGCTAATAACTCAAGGGGCAGATGAACCATGAGATTTCCAACGGACTGACCTGAACTCTCATGTTTAAAGCAGACAGACTGGATTTGCCATTCAAATCGAAAATGATTTATCGTTTCCTTCCGCGCTCAGCTTCCCTGGTTACTTTTGCCAGGGCCAGATCTACCCTCCCACTGTCAGAGAGAAGCCTTACCTGTGGTAGAGCAGCTGTACTGTGGATACTGTGTGAAAGCAATCGCCCTTTCCAGCCCATCTCTCTCCATCTCCTCAACTGCTTCTTCTGTTAACGGGTGGACGTACCGGAATCCAATATAGTATTTGTGAGGGGCTATTAGGAAGCATGTGTGGAAAGGAGAAAGCATTCATCTTGATATAGATTCCAAACAGAATGCAGTGTCCAGAACAAAGACAGTTACCCTAATTTCCTATGGTGCTGATAAAGTGAGCAGGTTTAGAATAGTCCTTGGATTGTAGCCAGTCTTCTGCTGGTATATGGATTTTTAACCACTGTTTTCTGTGTTCAACCATTTAGCATATGGTTTTTAAAACTCAAGCTTCTGGGCCTTATTCTCTGCTCTTGGCTGAGATAAGAGAGACTCAAGAGCAGAGAGCATTTATCCTTAAAGTATAACCTCCTCTCATGTACCAGATACCATGGGAGACAATGTGCTTTTTTTTTTTTTTCTCATCTAAACCCCATTTTTCAGATAAGGAAACAGACTCTCAAAGGTTAATGAACCTGCCCAAAGTCACAACTAGCCGATGGTTGAGATGAGATTGCAACGTGGGTCTCCCCACCCCAAAGCCTGTGCTCCTTCCATGGCTCACCCCCAGCCTCTTCCAACACCCGGGTCCCCTCCTTCTGTTCCCTCAGACCCCAGGCCACCTAGTTTATATAAAAGCTCTGGGATGCTCGATAAAAGTGCACTAATAACAAATGATTCAAATGATTCTCCTCACTTATATGAAAAACAAATCAACGAACAAACCAACAACAATGCTTAAGTTGGAGGCGCTAAGTGGGATTTAAAAATCATCATTCTGGCACCTAAACGGCCCAAGTCAGGGCACATCTTTGCGGTCCTTCTCCTATCACTTTACCAATTCCCTCTCCTATCTCCTCCTGTATTTTTAAAGCATCTTCAACCAATTTCTTAGGCATTTATAAAATCATAAAACTGAAAGTTTCCTAAAGTTACCCAGTTTTATTTCCTTGTCTTTTCATAGGATTACACTCAACTTATACTCAGGGATGGAGTTGAAAATACACTACATAAACATTAAGTAATAGTAAACCTGAGATGACGTTACTGTCCAGGCATAAGCCAGGGCTTCAACTAAGAACATGACACTAAATTGCCACAAGAAACATTTAGGTTGAAGTGAAGAAAAAGATGATACATTGATTGCGTGTGTGTGTGTGTGTCTCTCTCTCTATGAGTGTGTATATACATATGTGTGTATATTTTATACATATGTATATATGTGTGTGCTACATATAGATATAGAAAACATTCCTCAGAAACTTGACCCAGGGGACTGAATCAATGGAGCATGTTGCCAAGAACAGAAGCAGAATATCGATAGGGGAACAGAAGCATGTCTGTGCAGGGGAAGGACAGTCTGATTCAATATTCTCCGGTTGGGAACTACAAAAAGAGGAAGGAAGGGATACAAATGAAATCATTCTCAGCTGCCTGTCCCTTCTAGGCTACCAATTTTTTGGTCTCTTGCATAAAATATGGTGACCTGCAGTTAAAACACCCCAGAGGGCATGGCCCTGTAAGCAAACTCCAAATGACAGATTGTTCAAAGATTACGTGGTTCGTGCTAAAACTGCCAACTATCACAGCATCATCAAGTCCACTTTTCAGGAGCTCTTGGTGCTCTGAGCTGAGGCTGAAGTGGAATTTGCTTTCTAATCTATCTTGAGACAATCCAATGATCAGATTGACACAGTAAGATCCCCTGAATGCCGGGGGTCAACCAGCTTCTCCTGTTTTCTTTCCAGCTGCCCGGTAGTTGAAAGTTGTAGCCTAAATGCCTGGGGTCTGGGAGTTCCTCAAATGTTACAGATTAAGAGAGGTGGAGAGGCCTCCCTCACAGATAAAAGCAGGGCGGTGACCATATCTGGAAGTGAGACAGAGTAAAATACTCTGGAAAGAACAGATAATGCTTTCTAAACGGTCCAATTCAAGACGGCCTGCAAAGACATATTTTAGAAAAAGTGACAACGCACTGTCTCCGACTGGGTCTATCCTGAGGAGCTAACAAGCACGCACGGAGGCTCCTGGCTGCCCCCGCAGGAGCGCGGGGAGAGGAAGGAGTCTCCTGGATGTCATCTAGCACCACATCTGGTGGGCAGCACATCTGGCCAGAGTGAGCGCCAGACACAGGACTCGCTGGCCCAGCCTCGTCCACCCTCAGAGCAGCTGCTCAGTGAACACGCCTGGGTGAGAACTACAAAGAAGTCAAACAAGGAACAAATAGAAAAGCCATTTTTTAAACAGTAAAACTTCATTAATCTCCAGTCCATTCATTTAGCACGTGCAATAGTTCAAATGTCTGATTTGTACATGATTCTTTGAGAGAATGGTGTGAAGTTATTATAATGCTTTGTTACCTGTATCAGATCATGAACCCTGTGCCAATGGTGAATAATAAAAGCTCACATTTCCTGAATTTTTATCATGTACGCTGCACCATGCTAATGCCTTTCAGGATTATCTTATTTCATTTTCACAGTGGTCCTACGAGTTGGGTTCTGTTATCATCCCCATTTTCAAGATGAGGTTTAGTCGGGTAAGTTATCTGCCTGACGTCATACAACCAGGGATGGGGAAGCCAGCTCCATCTGAAATGAACCCATTGTGCATCCAATAAAGAACGAAATTATTTTACTGAGTAGCACTTACTTAGAGCTTCATTAAAAGCAGCCATGTATAACTAAACTATAATTTTTAAAATGTATTTTAGATTTAGACTTTTCATGAAGTGAAATGATTGCACTTCTCATCTATTTCCTTCTGTGTCCACTAAATGACTGCAATGCAGTATTACTACACGAAACCAATTCCAAGTCACATTCCCTCATGTAACGCACTGTAATTAGTCAATAGTAATTCTATGCAGAGCCTGTGCAAGTCTCAAACTATCTATACCGGCTACCAAGCAACAACTACTTGCCCCAAAAATGAGAGTCTGAAACATTTTTATCTGGTTGTAATCATCACTTTTTTTTTTTTTTTTGACTAAAGAGAACTTTTCCAAATACATGTAAACAAATAGACACAGTTCAAAAGTAAATTTTATAATTTTGTAGGAAAAAAAGTATAAGAATGGAGGAGGAATGAGAAAGAGATGAATAGAAAGGAAACCCGATGATGGCCATTCTGACTGGTGTGAGGGGATACCTCGGTGTAGTTTTTTTTTTTTTTTTTTAAATGGAGAAGGTGACATGTCCTTCACCTCCTTTTTTTTTTTTAAATTAATTAATTAATTTATTTTTGCTGTGTTGGGCCTTTGTTTCTGTGCGAGGGCTTTTTCTAGTTGTGGCAAGCGGGGGCCACTCTTCATCACAGTGCACGGGTCTCTCGCTATCGCGGCCTCTCTTGTTGCGGAGCACAGGCTCCAGACGCGCAGGCTCAGTAGTTGTGGCTCACGGGCCTAGTTGCTCCGTGGCATGTGGGATTCTCCCAGACCAGGGCTCGAACCCGTGTCCCCTGCATTACCAGGCAGATTCTCAACCACTGCGCCACCAGGGAAGCCCCCTCGGTGTAGTTTTGATTTGCATTTCTCTAATGATTAGTGATGTTGAGCATCCTTTCATGTGTTTGTTGGCAATCTGTATATCTTCTTTGGAGAAATGTCTATTTAGGTCTTCTGTCGATTTTTGGATTGGGTTGTTTGCTTTTTCATATTGAGCTGTTTGTAAATTTTGGAGATTAATTCTTCATCAGTTTCTTCATTTGCAAATATTTGCTCCCATTCTGAGGGTTGTCTTTTCGTCTTGTTTATGTTTTCCTTTGCTGTGCAAAAGCTTTTAAGTTTCATTAGGTCCCATTTGTTTATCTTTGCTTTTATTTCTCTAGGAGGTGGGTCAGAAAGGATCTTGCTGTGATTTATGTCATAGAGTGTTCTGTATAGCTGATTCACTTTTTTATACAGTAGAAACTAACACACAATTGTAAAGCAATTATACTCCAATAAAGATGTTAAAAAAAAGAAAGAAAGAAAGAAAGAAAGGAAACCTGAAAGCAGGAAGGAGAAGCAGCAGGAAGGGGTAAGGGAGGGAGGGAACCCAGTGCTAGCCCCACCCAGTGGCAGCTGGGGCTTCACTGCGAAGCTTCAGGTCCACTCAGCAAAGCATGAACAGCAGGACAAGAAGCTTCTTTCTGGGTAACCTGGGCGAGCCCCGAGGGGGCCACAGGGCCACATCTGGTAATCTTCTTGCTCTTCAATGCAAAGTTCCCCCAAAGAACCTGCTAAACTCTGAGACTGTTTCCTGTTTCCTATATCCACACTCTGTGTGATCATCAGCTGCTATACTCGTTTTGTAGGGTATCCCTCCAGCAAGTCTTCAAAGGATTTTTCTCTCTGCCCCTGGAGCAGCCTGGCCTGCAGCAGCAAGGCCCCACTAGACTAGAAGCTTCTTGTAAGTAGAAACCATGTTTTTCAACCGTGAGTAGCAGTCCTGACCAGCGCAGGGCACTCAGTAGGCCACTGATGAATGAACGCGTGGGTGGTCTTGGGCTGCATTAAACACCCCCAAAGCAGGCTTGCTTAAATGATGAGGTGGTCATCTACCACGCAGCAGAAAGGCAGAATTGAACTTGCCTGCCTCGGGGGTCCCAGCGTGGGCCACAGAGGCTGGTGATATGCCCTAGGGTCATCAACACCAGGTATCTGATAGCGAGTGGGACACTGCTATACATCCAGGTCATTCCATGGGACTCTTTCCAGACCAACCAGGGAGGCAGAGGCCACTGCTGGCCTGTCTGGTCTGGACAAGCCAGCAGTCTCACCACAGAGAAAGAAGGAAGTGGGAAGGACGCATGTATACTCCTTTTTCAAGGCTGACAGCTCTACTAGGGTTGTTATGGTGATGGGTGCTAGACTAAGACGTCACCAGGAAAAATGGCATCTTTCCGCTGCCTTCGTCCACCGAAGACAGCATAGCAATTGCAGATCTGGTTCACGCTAAACATTTTATCGTGATACGCAGTTCATGACTAGAGAGTTTGTTCTCCATCGGGTAGGTGTGAGGTGAGGTCAGCCAAGTTTCCCTCACCCCACATTTTAAAAGATACACTGTGTCACAGGTGGCTGAGCTGTATAAGAAACGCCCTGAAGCCACAAGTGAAGGCAGGGAGAAAACCTAATATTCAAAAGCACAAGTGAACAATTTTCCAAGTGAGATGCTCTGCTGAGGGCTGGAGCCCTTTGTCCCATGTGTGACACAAACAGTGGATTCTGAGAGCAACTCGAGCTGCTGCTCAATGAAACGCTTTCGGTCCTGCCTAGCGGGGCTGCTCTCCGTGAGGGTCCACACTGTGTCACACTGTCCTGATCCCGAGCCCTAAACTGTCTGCAATGAACACATTTCATGTGTCCTAAGATGCACAGTATTTGTTTTAACACCTTATATTGGTCTACAACAGACACCATCTTAAAATTAACTGACAGAGGTCTTGTGTCTTCATATTATATAAAAACAATGGTGTGTCCAGCAATCGATGGTGTCTTGAATGCAATTAAATACGGCACTTAGAGTTCCTTCGTGTAGTTAATGTTTCATTCTGCACATTATAATTTGCGTTAGAGGCTCTCAGAGAACAGTCACCAGATGTGTGCAATCCTCTTTTCAGTGCCATGCCCAACGAGGCACTTAAATGACTCATGATCATGGTATTGCCAAGAGCTGAAAGCGGTTGCTGAAAGTTGCTTAGAGCCTCATGGCTGCAGTAGCAGCTAGCTAATTCTGCTCTAGATACTGATCTAATTAGTCATCCACACAGAAAGAAACAACAATAGCAGCAGCCTCAACCTATTTCCCAAAGATTTCTTTCCAGGACGATGATGTATGCATCTGTTTTTTCATGGTAGGTAGCCTCTTCCTTATAATCCAGCTCAACTTAACACACACCTCCAACTTCCTTTTGAGACTAATGTTCTGAAACTTTAGCTTTTTTATTTGTAACATAAGGAAGTAATAGAAAAGGCATACATCTGGGAACAAAGGAAAATGCCACAAGAACTGAGTTCAGTGGCCGGGCATCATGTAGGACCCCCTGCAAATTGAGAGCTGCTGGTACCCAGAATTGCATTTGGCTTCCAACAGTGTTGTGAGTTTCATAACTATACTTTGAAAGAACAAACCTAGTGAGATGTGAGTTGAGAAACACCATACCTGTGTGCGGGGACAACTCATCCAGCAGCTTCACCATGCCTTCCCCTTGTTTAGTAGTCCACATCTTGATGGGGGATCCGCCTCCAATCCTGCGGTACTGCTCCTGAATTTTGGGGGTTCGGCGTTTGGCAATGAATGGTCCCAGCTTACTAAATCATTGAACATTGAAATCATTTTATTCCAGCTAAGTAACCTCAGAAACATTTTCTACTCAATTAAAAAAAAAAAAAGATAAGCAAAATTTTAAGAAGAGCCTATTAAGATCACGCCTTTAAAAACAGAAGCTCGAGATCACTGACAACAGCCTGCTCTTTCGGCCCAGATCAGAGAGAGAGAACCAGACAGTCTCTGAGGAGTAGCCACCCTGCCCTACAAGCTGTTCTAGCAGCAGGCCCTGAAGATTCAGGAGCTCAGACACCTGTGCAGAGCACCTGGCTGTGTGCTAGCTACTAACTTACCACCTCTGGATCCTGTACATAATAGGAACTAGGACGTACAAGACATTAGGCAGCGTGCAGCCCTCTTATTTAAGAAAATGCATGTTAATCCTATGATATACTTGCCCACGTGAGCAAAGACGTATGCACACAAATGTTCATTGTAACACTGAAAACAATCTAAGTGTCCGTCAGTGAGGCACTGGTTAGATAAATTAAGGTATGACCATACAGTGCAATTCCATACAGTCATGAAAACAGAATGAGCCAGATCTATATAATCTGTTATGGAATAATCTCCAAGAAAAATTAAGTTTCAAAAACAAAAAATAGCAAAGTGCCAAATGATGTACATAAGTACATTCACGTTTGTGTAAAAAAGGTGTGTGTGTGTGTGTGTGTGTGTGTGTGCGCATGTATATATACACCTGGATGTGCCTGGACTATTTCTGGACCTAACAGTGCTTACCTCCGGGGTGGGTAGGTGGGAGGCTGGAGTCCAAGGGGAAAGAAACACCTGCTTTTTACTATAAACACTTATTAACTATTTGCAATTTTTTATCGTATGCATATATAAATTTTTTTATTAAAAAACCCTATGCTTGGGCTTCCCTGGTGGCGCAGTGGTTGAGAGTCCGCCTGCCGATGCAGGGGACGCGGATTCGTGCCCCGGTCCGGGAAGATCCCACATGCGCGGAGCGGCTAGGCCCGTGAGCCATGGCCGCTGAGCCTGCGCGTCCGGAGCCTGTGCTCCGCAACGGGAGAGGCCACAGCAGTGAGAGGCCCGCGGACAGCAAAAAAAAAAAAAACAAAACCCTATGCTGGGTGCTCTGTGATGACCTAGATGGGTGGGATAGGGGAGAGGGGTGGGATAGGGGAGAGGGGTGGGAGGGAGGGAGGTCCAAGAGGGAGGGGATATGTGTATGCATATAGCTGACTCACTTCACTGTGCACCAGAAACTAACACAACATTGTAAAGCAATTATACTCCAATTTTTAAAAAAAGATATTGTGAAACTCAATCATACACATCAAAATATACAGCAAATATCAATCATACCTCAAAAAAAAAATAAAGAAAGAAAAGAGGGAGGAAAGAATGAAAGGAAGGGAAGAAGGATGGCAAGAACTCAATTCCACAGCACCAATGAATAATACTCATTGATTCCCTGAGTGTTAGTTAAGTACAAAGTACAAATACATCTTTATAGCTCCTTCAGCTGTGTCCAGACCGCTGCAATTTCCAGAGCTCTGGGAAGGAAACGGCCCAAGGGGAATCCTCGCTAACTTGCTTTCTCTATCCCCTACAATTCTTCTTACATCATAGCCTTCTCATAACTAATAGAAAATAAGAATGCTGCTCTAGCACTACCAGATGTGCACTAAAACCGTTTATTTATTTATTTTTTAACTACAGAACTGAGATACGTGGAAGGCAAAATGCACTGCACAGGTTATGGATAAGTATAGGCATTTACATGTATCTTACTTTTGAACAGGAAGTGTCATGAGGTCTCGATCCGAGAAGAGCCTCAGAAGGAAGTCGTGAACTTCTCCGACGGTTTCAGGGCCCCCCATGTTCAGCATTAATATTCCAGTTTTCGGCTTCCTACATAAATCAAAAGGCAACAATTGATTTGTAACACTTCTAGGGTAGAATTTTGTTTCTGCTAGCAAACTCTCATCTAATCTGTTCAATGCAAAGGTGAAAAGCTACAGATCTCTTCACTGCCATCACAGTGAACACATGAGGCCTCCAGCTCTGCACAGTCCAAGGTCCCAGCTCAGACTCTGACCTTCACCGTCTAGCTCCATCCCTGTCCCTGGACTTGCCCTGGGCTCCAAATATTCCTCTATTAAACTGTCAGCCCTGAACAAAGACCCCATTCTTTGGGGGCTGAGGGTCTAGGTGTAAACCTAAAATTGTCCTGAGGCTGAAACACTTGTTCATATGACTGCCTTGTGCCTACACAGGTTACCTGATCTCTCCAAGCTTAAGTTTCCTCATCTGTAAAATAGAGAGTCCACCAATTACCTCAAAAAGTTATTTTGAGAATTAAGTGCATAATGTACTTATTCAGCATAAGCTGGCACAAACGGTAGGTTCTATTCTACACAGAGGGGCCGTGGGTTTCCCTACAATTTTAAACCTCCCCAGTAAACTATCAGCCCTTATTTACTCCCTTCTCGTTAGTTAATTATTAAATTATTAATGGCTTAAATTATTTCTTGCTACTCTGCTTCCTTCTCCAGAGCCTGCCTTTACTCCTGCTCAGTGTCCCCTGCTGTGATAAACTACGTTTCTCACTTTACACTCACCTCGCCATCCCTCATCTAAAACCCACTACTTAGGTAATTCCTGTAAAACACTGTTCTGAATTGTTCAAATTAGTCCCAGGCTAAAGAATCAACCACTGGATGAGCAAAAGGAAACAAAAAGAAAGTCATGCAGCTTCTGGGAAATTTTTTGTAAAAAGGACTATGCAAAAATGTAAACTTATAAAATCCACAGCTGCTCTGAGGCCTGCACCGCCGAAGTGAGCCAGGCCAGGATGAGTTCTCTCTTCCTAAACCAGCCAGGGGGCAAGATGGAGCCAGAGCAGGACCCAGAAGCCACCAGAAGACCATGACTCTGGTCGGAGCCACAAGGTCAAAGCCTGAGATGGGAGCGTGGAGAACTGCGGGCCTGTCTTTCCTCCTGTGACAGGAGTGAAAGAGGCTGCCGGTGGGGAAAAGAAAGGACGAGGAGTGTTTCTTCCACTCATCCTTTTTTTTCTTTTTGTGCACTGTAAACATTTAGATACAATTCACATACCATAACACCTGCCATTTTAAACTGTACAATTTGGTGTTTTTTAATATATGCTCAAGGTTAGGCAACCATTACAGCTATCTAATTCCTAAACATTTTCCTCAGCCCCCAAAACCCCACTTATCCGTTACAGCCATTCCCCATTCTCCCTCTCCCTCACCCCTGGCAACCACTAATCTACTTTCTGGGCCTATGGATTTGCCTATTAACAGAAATAGAGTCATAATATGTGGCCTTCTGTGTCTGGTTTCTTTCACTTAGCATAAAATTTGCAAGGTTCATCCGTATTGTAGCATGAATCAGTACTTCCTTCCCTTTCGTGGCTGAATGATATTCCAACGTATGGGTATCCTCTCCATTCACTCTTGATAAAGCAGCCGAGGAACAAGCAGCCTGATGTCGATTTAAAACACCATTGTTACAAATGCCGAGGGGGCTACTTTCCGAATCTCCTACGCCAAGACCACCTCTAGCTAATGCAGTGACCACAGCAATCCTGCTGAGATGGGTCTCGTTTGGAAAATTGCTCTTTAAGTGTTCTAGAGCTAATGACATCATGATGACATTTTAATTGTAATTTTTAAAAAAATGTTAATAATGTTTGGCAATAATTTTAGGCAACAGAGTGTGTCAAATTTATACCAGTAGAAACCATTTTCTTGATCAAACATAGTATAGGTGGATGAAGTAGAAATCTGAATTCTCAGCCTAAGTTTTCAAAATAAGAACCAATTTCTGGGGAAAGGGAAGTGCTGCATTACAATGAACTCAGGGACTTTCTGATTTAGACCCCATTATATAGATTAAGCAAATTCACTTTTTTCGCATCATTGTCTTAGGCCAGGGTTTCTTGACCTCAGCACTGCTGACATTGGGGGCTGGACAATCCTTTGTTGTGGGACTGTCTTGTGCTTTGTAGGAGGTTTAGTGGCAACCTTGCCTCTACTTACTAGATGGCAATAGCACACACCCTACCCCAGCTGTGACAACCAAAAATGTCTCCAGACATTGCCAAATATGTCCCAGGGACAAAAATGATCCCCCATCCCACCCTCTGCTCAGAACCACTGTGTTAGAGGAAAGGGGTTTAATCTCTTTTTACTAAACCAAGCAACCACATTGAAGTTGTTGTTCCATAACTTTTCTACCCCCTCGGGCCAGAAGTCCTATCAATGAATTAACAAACTGGTGTTTTGTTTTCTTGATACCTGAAAATTCCAGATTCATTATATTGTGAAATTGTAGTATTCCCTTAATCTTTCTACTTAGGCCACTGGTGTTCTGGGATTCTGTCTCTCACCCTCAAAAGCTGTGACTCACAATAAATTAAGTGCATTTTTCCATGGATTGCTGCCAGTTAACAGATTACTGGTTAAGAAACCCCACGCTAAGAGACTTACCTAAGCCACAGAGGGCATCAATGTGCAAACAGGATTTAGAACAGTTTTTCATCTATAACACCTGAGCTCAGAACAAGAGTGGCTTTAAATGGGATGTTACTCTACCCTGCAAACCCATGTTTTGCAAACCATGTTGATCTTATACATGAAAATACCTAAATACGCTTGCCCTTAATTCAAAACTGCGTTGTGCATGACGAATGGCGCATTAGGAAGCCCTAGTCCTAGTCTATTCCCGAATGTGAACTGCAAAGCTTTAGTCAAGGGTTGCTGTCTCTTCTCCCCTCCAGACACAGAACATCTGACACCAAAGTCTGAATGGTCAAGTTCCCCTTGTTTGAATGTAAAAGCGTGTACGGCAAACACATTGAAAGCTTCTCATTTGAAAAGGTTGCCACATTTTGCCATTTATATTCTTGCACTCTCAAAATATGAGGTTTTTCCTTTGAACTATTAACTGGACAAACCAAAACTTAAGCTCATCATTAACAAAGGAACAGATTAATTCTATTCTACTATATAAAGTCATCATCAAGATAAAAAACAAATCCCAGCTCTTCATTAAATCTCCAAGATGTAACTGGCCAGAGGATCTATGCTGCCTCTAGAACAGGGTTTGGCAAACTCCAGTCCATGGGTCACATTTGCCCACACACCCCCTGCCTACTTTTGTAAATAAAGTTTTATTGGAACAGGGCTTCCCTGGTGGCTCAGTGGTTAAGAATCTGCCTGCCAAAGCAGGGGACACGGGCTCGAGCCCTGGTCCGGGAAGATCCCACATGCCACGGGGCAACTAAGCCCGTGCTCCACAACTACTGAGCCTGCGCTCTAGAGCCCATGAGCCACAACTGCTGAAGCCCGTGCACCTAGAGCCCGTGCTCTGCAGCAAGAGGAGCCACTGCAATGAGAAGCACACACATCGCAACGAAGAGTAGCGTCCGCTCGCTGCAACGAGAGAAAGCCCACACGCAGCAACAAAAACCCAACACAAACACAGCCAAAAATAAATAAATAAAATAAATTAATTTTTTTAAAAAACGTTTTATTGGAACAGAGTTCCAGTCATTTGTTTACGTATCACCTGTGGCTGCTCTCACATTATGATGGGGGAGGTGAATAGCAGCAAACAAGACCAAATGGCCCACGAAGCCTGAAAACATGTACCACTCAGCCCTCTGAGGACAAATTTGTAGTGTAGCACTGTCTAGAGTAGTCTGAGCACTAAGCAGCACGAGGCCTTCATCATATCTGGCATCAGAATGACTCACAAAGACACTCACCACTTCAGCATCTCTAATTTTTGTTTGTTTGTTTGTTTTTGTTTTTGCGGTATGCGGGCCTCTCACTGCTGTGGCCTCTCCCGTTGCGGAGCACAGGTTCCAGACGCGCAGGCTCAGCGGCCATGGCTCACGGGCCCAGCTGCTCCGCGGCATGTGGGATCGTCCTGGACCAGGACACGAACCCGTGTCCCCTGCACCAGCAGGCAGAATCCCAACCACTGCGCCACCAGGGAAGCCCCATCATCTCTAATATTTAAAACCCAGAAATAACCTATGTGCCCTATAACATGAGATAGGATAAATAAATTAAGATTTAATAAAATACTCTCAGGCTATAAAAATTATGTAGACTTTTTACAGTTATGTGGTAGACATTAAATAAAAAGAGGAAGTTATAAAAATAATATATGTAGTATTATCACATTATGATAAATATATACTGAGTAAATATTAATAGATACAGGTATAGAGACAAAATACTGGGTGGTGAGATTATCAGTGATTTTTTTTTCCTGTCTGTATTTTCTAAAATGAACCGATTTCTTTTGTATAAATATGATATAAAGTTACTTACTAGAATTTGGGAGTCTTTTTAGATTTTTATTCAATTTTAATAATTTAATCTTAAGACGATTTATTTATTTATTTATTTATTTTTGCGGTACGCGGGCTTCTCACTGTTGTGGCCTCTCCCGTTGCGGAGCACAGGCTCCGGACGCGCAGGCTCAGCGGCCATGGCTCACGGGCCCAGCCACTCCACGGCATGTGGGATCTTCCCAGACCAGGGCATGAACCCGTGTCCCCTGCATCGGCAGGCGGACTCTCAACCACTGCACCACCAGGGAAGCCCTTAAGGCAATTTATGTTGTTGACTTTTGCCACCAGGATAACATAGTAATGAAATAATTTTTCTCCCAGGGTTCCACGTCCAATCAGTTCTTCAGTTTACACCGAATACTTACCCCAAACCCTAAATACTTAAAGCACTTTGTACTATGGCTGAGGTGAGAAAAGAGGGGCCGTGGGGGGCAAGGAGGAGTGGCGTCCTGCTGGGCATGCCCCCAGGATGGAGACAGTGTCTGTGCTTCCTGTCTCCCTTCCCACGTGTGGTTTTTCAGGAGGCCGGAGAGTCAAAAGGAGATGATTTGGGACCCCACACTACTGCCGTATCCCCAACAAACCTCAGTTCACTAAGTGCTCCATCATCATACCCAGGATCACACAATTAAAAGTAACAAACACAAAATATGACTATTTTCAAAGCTGTAAAGCTCTCGTGGAACATCTGGTCTACCAGAAAGGTCAAGGCGTTAATAGTTCACAGCTACTTTCTCTCTGCCCAGTGTTAAAGTGCATTACTCCTATCTGTGTACTCATCTAAAAAGCGACCTTTGCAGTCTTCTGTTGCCTCTGTACCAGAGGAAGACTTGAAAACAGCTGTGGCCTCTGATATTGAAGAGGACACCCAGTAGCAACGCCATGCCTGCTGACGTCCACCCGCAAACAGCAGAGGTGAGGTAGGGAACGTACTTTGTTTCTTTAATAAACTGTAAATCACATTATGGCATTTACAATAATATTCACTGCCTTAACAGTTTACTACAGAAATTCTTGGTGGATTCGTTATTCCTTTTCCTGCACAGGAGATGTATTTCATAAGTATAATCATGTTAGGTTCATAAACATATTTCCAGCATACACATAATTTCTGTTATGGGACATATTCCAAAACTAAATTCCCACACGATTTGCAGATTGTTTGTACTCAACTCTGTGTCCTTTAACAAAAGCCCTGTGGGATTTTTATTTGTCAACCAGACCTCAATAAAGCTGGGGAAAAAAATTTTAACAGAAAATGTAAAAAATCTATCAAAATTCAAAAACACTTTTAAAGCCTTAATTGGGGGTGCAATCTATAAGTTTCACAGCTATTGAAAGCAAGCCAGGAAAATAACATACCACTCCTTACATGCTGGGTTTTCCCAACACCTCTGCTCCTAGGTAGCTGGTATCCACCGGTGTTTGCGTCAAGAAAGAGAAATCCTTATTAGTACCTAAAATTAGACTCGTACCTGTTCCCCGGCTGGACTTGAGGTCTGGGGCTTCTGGCACGTTGGACTGTTTCTGTGGCAGCTGCTGCTGTGGCTGCACTCGACTGGCACCTCCGTGGCTGACAGGCCCTTGAGCCACCATATACCACTGTGACAAAAGTAAAGTGGCAGCATGAAATCTAGCTGGAAAGTAATTGCTTTTGAAGAGGTCCTCAGAGCATAATTCCTGGATCTAAAATTTAATAGAGATGCTACAGCAGAGGTGATTTCCCCAGCATTTCACTGCAGGCGGGTGAAGGCTCTTAAGACCTCTCTGAGGGGGTGGGATGGCGTCCCCTAGGATGGCTTGCAGGACTTGCATGGAGGCTTTTTAGAAGCCACACACACCTCCTCTCACTGCCTTGGCCGCCGCTTTTGACGTGATCCCTCATGAGATCATGCATGTTATGACGGCAGCATACTGCTCATATGAAAGGTGAGGAGCCTGCAGAAAAGGTTAAGAAACACTGATTTAAGGAGTGGAAACTGGGCCAGTTTTCCACCACTTGCACAGATCTCATGTCTGCCTCCTAGCCTTCTCCAATATAGTACCAGAACTAAGAACCCCAGAATTGCCCTTGGACTCTGACAAGGGCCGGGGGACGGAGGTGCTCTGCTTTCAAGGGCCGATTCTGGTCCGCCTCCTTCTGCACCCTGCCCCATGGGGTATGCCATCTGCATGGCCAAGGATTCATGGACCCCCAGAGTCCATGCCCCCCATTCCTGACCAGGCTCCCAGGACCCAGGACCTCAGAATTCCATGCCCCAAAAGCTCCACTTCCAGGGTCTGGCACAGGCCTCTTTCCTGCATCCATCCTCCTGACGGCAGATCGCACCATCAGTATAAGCAATTCTTGATCTGAAGGGTAGCCGACTGGTGGCTGTTCATAGGGTCAAGAATGGAGCTTGAACATACACACACACTGGAGTATGCACAAGACTCTTCACCATGCCGGGCAGGCCAGGAGTGGGAAGAGAAGCAGGGAAGTCTGCCCGCCCGAGGCAACTTTCTCAAGGCCGAGGCATTTCTGCAGGAACTGTGAAGAGTTCAAGAGTTCACCCTTCCAGGCCGTTAGCAAGGTCTACTTGTCAGCACAGCAGAACAGAACATAATTCACAGTCTGTTAGCTTGCTGTATACGGGTCTTGTCCTGGGCACCACAAAGTTAGTTGTGGGCCTGGAGAGCCTATCTGGATCGAGGAGTCCATGGGCCATACCCAGTTATAGCATGAAGGGTACTCATCCTTAAATAACACAGAGTGAAATTAAACTGAAACCACACAGTAGGTACTCAAGATCGCAAAATGCAGGACAGTAGTTACTACCGTGCCCCGCAGTATACACACAACCTCCCTTCCCCAGTCTCAAACCAGCGGGTCTGAAACCAGCCTGAGATCAGTCTCCTTCTACCCTCCTCCTACTTACGAGTCAAAGGTGTTCTGGTGAGGAACCCGGGCTGTGGACCAACGGACCCGACTCTGAATCCAGTTCTGCCACTTACTAGTAATGTCACTGGGGCTGGGTTATAATCTTTCTGAGCCTTAGTTTCCCCAGCTGTAAAATGGTGAAACCCTGTTATCTGCATCCGTGTAAAGATTACAGCAGATAAGGCAGTGCAGCACTCTTCACAGGGCCTGCCTCATATGTTGGTACCAGTATTCTTTTCCTTGGTAAGTGTCTAGAGCGTAGGGACTACACCTTCTCTGATTTTTTTTCTTTTTTTTTTTTTTATCACCTAGCAGGTCTATAAAATATAGGAGAATGATATTTCCAGGCCACTTAGATTTCCAACTATCCAGATTGTGCACATTCCCAACAGAGCCAATTACGTGAGCTTGAGCTGAAAAATCCTTATTAACTCAAAGCAGAAGTGCAAAGATTGACATAAAGAACTTCAATTCCGCTCACATGAAGTCTCAAACCAACTCACATCTCCTTATTTCAGACAAGTTCAATTCTGAACTGCACGATGAGATTTAACCAGGTTCTCAATCAAGCTGCGATGTCTGCAATTCCTTATATAAATGAGGTTATATCAGATTCCATGGGGTATCAGAATAGAACTTTGGCATTACATAATTTGACTGCTGGTAATATAATAAGATTTCCTCCTGCAAACTTTAAAAGGGGGTGGGGTAGGGGTGGGGAATGAGGATGAGACTAGAGTCTCCAACCAGTACATTAGCATTGCTTAGTACAGTTTGGGAGCTGGTAGGTTTTCAAGCTGCCGAAAACTATTGCCATGCCCCCTACTTACAAAATTCTCTTCTCTGAGGTTAAATAAATTCTCAAAGAAGGTGATGCTAATGATGGATCCTTTCTGCTCAGGACATAGGGTTAACACACCCACCTCTCAAGGACTTCTCTAAAACACTCCTCTCCCTTGATGATCTGAAGACTCCAGAAAAACAGAGTATCTCCTACCAAATGATTAGTGCTAATCTAGCTAAATAAGTTTAAAGTAATTATTCAAAGAACCAAATGAGACTCCTGAATGCACTCAGCTCACAGCTTAAGAGAAATTCAAAGGCACAGGCAGCATCGTGTGGTGTAGAGTGTGTGTTCTGGAGCTAGAGAGATCTGAGCAGAAATTCCAGATAGGACCAAACAAGCTGTGTGACAGTAATTGGGCAACTCACTGAGCTACTCCAAGCCTCACTTTTCTCATCTGTAAAACAGTGATAAGGCCAAACTTGCAGGGCTGTTGTAAAGATTAGGAAAATTTTTAAAAATCTATGTCCAGCCCCAAGAACAGTGTCTGGCACAATGCATGAAGTAAGAACACTCAATACTAAGGATCTGCCCACTTATGAACTAAGACCAGGTAACTCTAACCCTACTCTTGGCATGGACAACTGGTCTACCTTTGGAAGGCCTACAAACAATAAAAGCTATAAAACCAAGGGATATGCAGAAAAGATGATGTAAGAAAACAAAACTTCATTAATTCCTGGACACACCCAATAGGTGAATCATTCAAAAGTATACCTGTGACTTAAGAAGTTCATGGGTATCAAGTGATTCTCCAAAACTATTATTTAATATTTTGGATGCTTGGGGGTGGTACGTGGGAGGGTAGAAAACAAGATACACAAGTACCTAATGCAGCCCTTTTCTATCACACAGCAGATGAAGATTATTTCAAAAGGTCCTTATAAACATGAGTATCATTTTAAAAATTGACAGAAATAAGGTTCTGTATTGTAACTATTAATAAACACTTGGCGAGGGGAGGCTTTAAGAAAAAAATTGTTATTTTTCTAGTATGGAGCCAGAATGTTTTCATGTATTAATTTAAACATTGATATTCTTTTTTATTATTCTAGATTTGATTTTTCCAATTACAAAAGACATATATGCCTAACGTAAAAAATCTGGAAAGAAAACGTCACAAAGAAACAATAATTCTTTATTCTATTAACTTTCTAAAATATACGTATATACTATATACATATATACTAGGGAGTTTCTTATTAATTCTGTACTATGCTAAAAACATAGAGTGTAAAACTTTGCTTTTCTACTTTGAGAATTCATTTTGAGAAATACTACTCAATTTTTTCTAACCCAGATGTTAATCCCTTCATATAAAACAAGATAAAGTATTATAACTACATTTAAAATCAGAGTCTGTAATTCAATTGAACTTCAAATCTACTTCTGCTGTGGTTTCTGAATCCTTCCACTTGGTTACTTATAACCTGGACAACAAAGCATTTAACGTTTCTCATATTGTTCTATGACCTCAACTCTAGAGCCTGTCAGACTTTCTTTGCCACAGGAAGGGTCAGTGAAAGAAAAGACTAATTTGATACTTCTTTCAGCCCCATTACTGGCACTGTGCTTCCTTTTCTTAAAAGATAATGTCTTTCGTCTCCCACTGCCCTGATTGTCATTGGACACTGGGTCCTTATTACTTTTCCAACAAAGGCACCTGTAATAAGATATGGAGGTTCAGAGTGGACTCTCCACTCCTTTTCAGTAGGTGACAGATTGATGAATTAGGGAACTTCTTAGAAAAATAAGTCAGGTCTGTGTCCAGTCATCATTCAAATATACAAATTAAGCATCTTAGTAGGTGGCAGCCTTTTACATAATAATAACTGAACATTTTGAGGTATCTATGTATCTACTGTGTGCCAGGGACTGTGCTACAGGCTTTACCTGTATCCTGCTAATCTTCACGGCAAGCCTATGAGGTAGCCTCACTCAGGGGGGTCACAGGAATGCTGCAGAGCTAGTGACCCAGCCAGGTGTGTCTGAACCAGAGTCCCGTCCGCTCATCCTGTGGACACAACCTACATTCACGTCTGTATCAGAAAAGTGTGAGGTTGTCCATGGGTCTTATTTCTTCTCCAAATATCTCTAGAAAATACTAGCCTGAGCTGCCCCGCGGTGGGTCCTGCTGCCAAGGACAAGTGAGCACAGGGTGACGCCAGGGGCCAGGGCAGCAGTGGGCACAGTGTGACCTCCACCACCAGAGAGGGAACCCCAGGGCAGATGTCCATGGTGATAATGAGGATAATGATGCCAACGGTACTGTCTCTGTGGCAGGCCCTTAACACACTCTGCCTCCCGAAATCACAACAATCCTGCGACTATCATTATTCTTATTTTACAGATAAGAACTAAGGCTCTTAGAAATTCAGCCACTGCTCACGGCCACCCAGCTGACCGATGTGACTCCGGGACCCCTCCCCGCGGCCTCTCAGGGTCCTCGGGGGACCCACGTAACCCACTCTCGCCCCTCCCAGTGGAGCGCCCCTTTCCGGATCCTTTCTCCGCCCCTCGCCCCGCCGCGGGCAGCTTCCTGCGCAGCCCGCCGCCGCTCCTTGGAAGTTCCCAGGCCCGGGGACCCAGGCGCCAGCTGCCCGCTGTCCCCGCCTCGGCGGCGGCCGCGACAGCCCCACTTACGCCGATCGCGGAGCAGGACGCCCGCAGATCGCAGGGCCGCAGCCATGTTTGTGCTGACTAAAACCATTCCCGGGGCAGCCTCGGCCCGGGACCTGGGTTCCTCCCGCTGCAGCACACCCAGGCGCGGGCCCCACCAACGGCTAGCAGCAGACCTCAGCACCCACCACCCACGCCTCCTTATCAGGCGCGGCCACTCCCTGCGCCCACGCTGTGCGCCCGCTCATTGGTGCCGGGCAGGGGCGGGGCTTCAGGGGCGGGGCCAGGTAGAGACACGCCCCTCCCCGGGAGCCCGCCCTGCAGCAGCGAGGTCCCCAGGGTAAGAAAGGGTCCCAGGCTGTGCAATTGGCACCTTCCACCCAAACCACCAAAAATCCGTGCGGGTCGCCCTGAACGAACGCCCTGGTTGTATGCGCCCACCTGATCAAGGCAGGAACTGCAGCCATGACAACGCAAAGAACTTTCTTCACATTTCCACTACTATCACTTACATATGACAATGCTTTTGCCTCAATTCTCCAGTTTTGTGGCCTAGTTACAGCACAACTGTACCGACCCTGTTTTATTTTGCTTTGTTTTCAGAATGAGAAAAGGAATTATTTTATATCAGACACTCATGACATACTTGTTAAGTTCCTCTGTAGTATCTCTATGCAGCAGAGTTTCACAGCTGGGACCAGAAAGCAAACATTAGGCTGCTAACGTGACAGCATTAGGAAAAGTGAAGGCCAGTCCGGCAAACACATTTTTTGGTGGGCTGGTACGGTGAGGTCTGTCAGTATCATGTCTGTGCACCTTCGCAGGGTGACTGCCTGGCCCCAATCCCGCGCACAGAACAGGTGCCCCCCGCATTTCTAGCCCTTGCTACATTCCCACACCTCTGCCCGCCCATCTGGCCCTAATGCTCAGTGCATCTCGAAGTACAAGACCAACCTTTGGAATAGAAAGGTGTCAGGCACCATTCTTTCATTCACTGAACAAGTATTGAGCACCTACTGTGTGCACTGGGGAAACAGCAGTGAACAGAGCAGACAAGGGGCTTACATAGGGATTAGGGGAGAGACAGAAAATAATCACAATATGTAGTATTTAGGGTGATGATGAGCGTTAGAAAGAATGAAGCTATGTAAGGGAGATGAGGGAGGGGAGGCTAGTGCAAGTTGAAATAGATGGGTCAGAGAAGACCTCACTGACATTTGGGCAAAGACCTGAGGAAGTAAGGGGGCAAGCCACGTGGAACATTCCAGGAAAATGGAGTCTAGATTGAGTGCAAAACCAGTTTTCTGTAGCTAAAATGTATGCTCTTGATTTAATTCGTTTATTAATTATTGAAGTGGGTCCTCTTTCTGGTTTTCAGCTTGGTGTAAAATGTCAACTTAAGTGGATTGCCTTTCATATTATCTACATGATCTTCAAATCAGGCAAGAGATGTCTCCCGAGAAACAGACAGTAAAACTTGCTCCTCGTATCAACTGCTTTCCTATACATTTTGCTAGCTCTCCATTCTCAGAATGAAAATTACATTATTTGAATTTGCCCTTTGAAGAGGTGATCTTTATAGATAATATACTCCTCTACCTAAAGCCTAAACCCACTGCTTTTAAATCAACTACACAAAACGTCTTTACAATTTGAAATGCTGTGCTGGAAAAAGTGTCGACAAGGCCAGAGAAGTAGAAAAAGCCCAGGGTTTTTAATGACTGAGCTGTGTGAGCTCTTCTTGGCTCAGGAGGCTCAGGGTAAGTCACCCTTCCATCCCGGGTGCTGCACCGCTCCTGCTAAGTGGAGATAGCAGGGGTCTTCTGGTCCCTCCCAGGGAAATGCTGATGATTAGTGACAAGGCATAAAGGTGCCAAATCTCATGTAATCAACACTGGGGCAAGTTAAATTTGTATCTGGCCAGAAAAAAAAAGGAACTAACAAACCATGTTTTATTAACTATATCAACATAATAACATTTTAAAACATGAATCAGCACCATTTCATTCATTTTCCTTTTACTGACTCTTAAAAAACTCATTCAAAATTATACTCATGTATAAAACCTCCCGACACACATATTAAGACTCATAGGTTACAAATGGAAACAGAACTTCATTATTTTTCCCCAAAGAGCTCTTCAGGACATTTGTTATTTCTAATCTATGGCTTATTTCTTACAAAAAGCATCAAATACAACAGCTTTTCAGTGAGTAAATTTTTATGTTCTTTTGAAGTGAAAACAGATAAAACATGCTTTATATGGGTCCTTTTCAAAACTGATAGGAAAACACAGCCCTTAAATCAGAAGATGTGAATTCTAAATACGGGTTTTACTAAGAAATCCAGAAAGCCCTTGAAAGGCTAAAGAAATTTATAAAACTATATGAGATTTATATATATATGTACATATACACATATGTACGTGTATATAAATGCATTTTTTTCTGGCCTAAATATCTGTACCAAAATTATAACCACTTCCCTTAACAAACAGAAAGCACATTCTCTGGGCCAACTCAGATAAGCAGCACTCCCACCACGCGGGAGAGGGTTTGCCTGAGCTCTGGTGACTTAATTAGTGAAGAAAGCATTCTCTTCTCACAGACAGTACTCAGAATCCAGCCTGTGATCCTAAATAAAATGAATTTGTTGGTTTCAGCTCAATGCTTCAGGAAAGGGGTGGGGGAGATCCCCTAATTCATTATTTGCCGTGATTGGCACCTCTGAGCTACACAAACTAAATTTAGATTACTCAATTCTGTCTCCTTAATCAGAACAACAGGGCGAGGATGGGGGCTTTCAGTGCAAGAGACACAGTGGCTGGGTGAAGCAGACAAATGGTGAGCTCTGATGATTACTCAGAGAAACCTGACCGATTGTCCCCACAACTGTTTTAAGCAAAGAGCCCACCAAATGCAGGCCAATGCGATGTGTATTTTGACTGCCACTCTTAACCACGCAGAGCCTTAAGCCCACTAGTGATGATGGGTTTATCAGTTCATGTGCACATATTTTCTGAGAGTCTACTATGAGCAAAGCGTTATATCGGATACTGGGAAGGATAAAAAAATAAACTGTACTCTCAAGTAGCTCATTCATTTATGAAACAAATACGTCTGGAGGGCATGCCTAGGTCAGGCACGTGGTGGGCACTGAGCATTACACCAATGAATTGGACTATCTCTACTTTCATGCAACTTACATTCTAGAAGGCCAGGCAGACGATCAACAAAAGATCCATACCGTAAGGTTAGCTGTGACTAGGAACCATGAAGAAAAATAATAAATGAGGCAAAGCCATGGAGAGAGGCAGGAAATGTTAGTTTCGGGGGTGCAGTGGGACAGGGCCTCTCCGCAAAGGTGCCAGTTGAACGGACCTGTGGGGAGTGAGGGAGGTTCTCTGTGGAAGGGCTTTGCAAGCAGAGGGATCAGAAAGTGCTGGAACACATTTGAGGCTTGTATTAGTTCCCTGGGGCTGCTGGAACAAAATACCACAAACCAGGCTGCTTAAAACAACAGAAATGGGGGCTTTCCTGGTGGCGCAGTGGTTGAGAGTCCGCCTGCCGATGCAGGGGACACGGGTTCGTGCCCCGGTCCGGGAAGATCCCACATGCCACAGAGCGGCTGGGCCCGTGAGCCATGGCCGCTGAGTCTGTGTGTCCAGAGCCTGTGCTCTGCAATGGGAGAGGCCACAACAGTGAGAGGCCCGCGTACTGAAAAAAAAAAGAAATGTATTGTCTTCCAGTTCTGAGGCTGGAAGTCCAAGTCAGAGTCAACAGGGCCACGCTCCCTCAGCAGTCTGTCGGGGAGAATCCTTTCCTGCCTCTTCCTAGCTTCTGGCAGTGGCCAGCAGCCCTTGGCTCTCCTCGCCTTGTAGCATCTCTCTGATCTCTGCCTCTGTGGTCATGTAGCCTTCTCCCTGTGTGTCTCTTTTCCCATAACTGTCTTCCCTTCTAGAAGGACACCAGTCGTATTGGATTAAGAGCTCACCCTATTGACCTCATCAGAACTTGGTTACATCTGCAAAGACCCTACTGGTAAATAAGATAACGTTTCCAAGTACCAGAGGGGAGGATTTCAACATATCAGGGTTTTTTTTTGAGGGAGAGGGACACAGTTCACCCCATAACAAGGCCTTGAGGGACAGTAAAGAGACTGCGTGTCTTGAGCAGAGTGTGTGGGGTGGAGGGGAAGGAGTTTCGGCCTATTAGGTGATGAAAGACTTCATCTTATCAAGTGATCTCCCTCTAACAGAACGATCCATGCTTACGGTTCAAAAGGTTCACTTTGCCTGCGGTGTAGAGAGAAAACTGGAGCTCTTGCGCCAGTATTAAGACACGTACCACATGACTAAATAATTTCATTTTCTCCTAAGGGTTCTAATTCTTTTTGAGATCATATTGGGCAAGAGTGTTTTTCTCCAGCGAGGTCTCTGCCCCCGGGGTTGTGGGAGGGTCCCTCCAGAGCATTTCTGGTCTGCCTCTGCCAGGACTGCAGGGTCCCACCAGGCTTAGATGGGGTTTATGGACATTTCTTGGCTTCGTAGTGCTGCCCCTTGCAGATACATTCAAACCAGGAAAGTTGACTTTTTCCAGCAAGCTTTCATTCCCTGTCCAGAGCCCTGGGCAGGTGGCAGTCTTCCATATCCTTCTCTGGCTACAGGGCCAGTTTTCTAGATTTCACAGAAGGGCCAGCCCCCCAAGTCCCTGTTTCCTGCAGAGAGGGGTCTAGCCCTTGGTCCACTTTCCTGTCTGGGTGTAGGGTGGGCACTGTAGGAGCTGCGTACATGATGTGCTCACTCTGTGAAAATTCGTAGTGTTGCACACTTATGATGTGTGCCTTTTTGTACGAATAGTATACTTTAGTATAACTTTTTTTTTTTTTTTTTGCGGTACACGGGCCTCTCACTGCTGTGGCCTCTCCCGTTGCAGAGCACAGGCTCCGGACGCACAGGCTCAGCGGCCATGGCTCACGGGCCCAGCTGCTCCGCAGCATGTGGGATCTTCCCGGACCGGGGCACGAACCCATGTCCCCTGCATCGGCAGGTGGACTCTCAACCACTGTGCCACCAGGGAATCCCTAGTATAACTTTTAAAAATACCCCCGAGTGCCTTTATCCGGGTTCAATTCTCCCTCTAACTCCCATACCCAACCTAACAGCCCTGGTTTAGAGACCCTCTCTACTCCCTCCTCTCCAATTCTGATGCCTAGAGGTGTTCCTTTCACTCAGCTAAGAGGAGGGTCTGTGTGGAATTATTATATTTATCCGGTAGAGTCACCTGTTTATAGTGGGAGAGGAAGAGGTGAGCAGAAGTTTCCCTGATAAAAATGAGTGGTGATTTCAGGCTGAGAGGATGCAGGGATGCTTTTTCATCGGGGTGGTATAGAATTTACAAGAAAAGTAGGCTTGTTGTATACTGAATGTGAGGGGACACTCTGAAGGCAGAAGAGCACACGATTACCAAGAGCAAGACGTTCACTTGGCCACCGCACAGCATCTGGAAAGGATTCAGAGCTAAGCGTGGTGAGAGAAGGCTGAGGACCGAGCCTGAATGTGCTGAGAAATTGGACCTTTGTTGGTAGGTGAACGGGAGTCATGCATGGTCATGACAGTCATGGAGAAGAGTAGCCTGTGCTCTGAGGAAAAGGATTGAGCAAGCAGGGTCCAGGCTATAAGAGAGGAGAGACAGGGAGAACAAATAGAAGACAGTGGCCACCGTTCACAAAAGAGGTGTTGAGGGGCGTGGCCAAGGAAAGTGAAGACAGAAATAGGCAAGTAATGGCACACTGGAGATTAGAGGGAGGGCAGAATCGGGTAATTCAAGTTCTTCAGCAGTAGTGAGACCAAAAAAGAGAAATACATTAGTCAGCAGGACAGCTGGTTTGAGGCAAAGATGAATGCACTTTTTTATATTTGTTGTTTTCATATTGTCTTTGTTTTTGCCCGAGTATGTTTTACATTGCAAGAAGGACAAACAGGTACAGCCATCCAACAGAAAGTTGTAGTGGTCATCTACCTAGAAATAAGGATTGAAACCGACCATTCAACCATTCATTTTTTAAAAATAAATTTATTTATTTGTTTATTTATTTATTTATTTTTGGCTGCGTTGGGTCTTCGATGCTGCGCACAGGCTTTCTCTAGTTGCAGCGAGTGGGGGCTACACTTCGTTGTGGTATGCAGGCTTCTCATTGCGGTGGCTTCTCTTGTTGCAGAGCATGGGCTCTAGGCACATGGGCTTCAGTAGTTGTGGCTCGCGGGCTCAGTAGTTGTGGCTTGTGGGCTCTAGAGTGCAGGCTCAGTAGTTGTGGTGCACAGGCTCAGTTGCTCCACAGCATGTGGGATCTTCCAGGACCAGGGCTCAAACCCGTGTCCCCTGCATTGGCAGGCCGATTCTTAACCACTGCACCACGAGGGAAGCCCTAATCATTAATTCGTTTTACAAAACAATTTACAGAGAATTCATCACTCTCCTTGCTAATTTGTCCTTCCTAATAGCTAACAGTAATTGAATATTTATTCTCTTTCACCTATGTCCACTCCCTTTTGATTTATCTTCAAATACAGAGGGAAGATCTCTGGGTAAAAATGGGGGCTTGAACACATGGATGTAATTTCACTCCGACCCCCAAACCCCACTAAAATGTCAAGAGAGGTTTGGTTGTTGTTGACAGTGATGGTGTGTTTTGTTTGTTTTCAAGCACAAACCTAAAATGATGGGGAAAAAAGAAAAAGGAATGACAGCAACAAATTTGGGGAGCTGGAAGGCAGATGGATAAATGGTTCATGATTTAGCAAACTCAAAAAACCCTGAATCTTAAAATGGCCATCCTAAGACAAGAACCATCCGGATTTACATGGCAGAATCCCTAGGAGGTTCCAGACTGGCAGCAGCGGGTAGCCCTGGAAGTGGGGATGAAAGGGAGAGATGCTACATTGAGATAGATTTGGGGAACTAGACTTACCGAAGTTGTGGACACATAGCCCTCTTCACCCCTTTCCCCCCACAGGAGGTGGGAAGAGTCTGGAATCCAACCGGCCCAAGAGGAAAGATCTAAGGATGTTGACATCTGGAATCCAACCGGCCCAAGAGGAAAGATCTAAGGATGATGACATCAGGGACTCCCATACTCAACATACTCAACAGTTCAGGCAGCTCACCCTACAGGAGGGCTCACATCTCCTCCCACACACTTCAAAAGCATTTTATCTGCTATTTGGAATTCTCAGCAGAAAACCAAGTATCACCTCACATCTGAAAAAAGCCTCTAAGAAGAAAGACAGAGACCCAAGCAAACAGAAGAAAACGTACAGGAAGAAGAGAGCTTGAGTAAAAGACCATAAAGATGGAACTTTCTGAGGTCAGAATAAAAAATTTTTAAAATTTTACTATGCCAACAGAGATGAAAAATCCAATAGAAGGACTGGGGAAAAGTTGAGGAAAGCTCTCAGAAAATAGCAAGCAAAAAAAAAAAAAAAAGATAAAAGGAGGTCTACTATCTGAATAATAGCAGTTGTAGAAAGAAAGAAAAACAAAAGAGGGGACACACAAAAATAACAGTTTAAGAAAGTTTTCACAACTGAAGTCCCTGACTTTCTGAATTTAAAGAGCCTACCAACTGCCCAACAGAATGAACAGTCCCAAGGAATATCATATTTCAGAACATGGGGACAAGCTTCTAGAATAGACAGGTCATATGTAAAGGACCATGTATGAGAATGTTTGGGAATTCTCCAAAGCAACATTGGAAGCTAGGATGGTAACACTGGAAGCCAGGGTTTCAAAATTCTGAGGGAAAAATGCTTTTTAACCCACAATTTTATATAGAGACTATGGTTTAAATGTGAAGATAGATTAAAAACATTTTTTAGATAGGCAAGTTCTCAGTGAATTGACATTCCATGCACCCTTTCTCAGGAAATTACTGGAGGATGTGCTCCACCAAAAAGAGGAAGTAAACCAAGAAACAGGGAAACATGGGATACAGGAAACAGGCTGTCCATAGAGGAGAACGGTGAAGGGGATACCTGGAATGACAGCGAAAGAAGATCCCAGGACGACAACTATATTTCAAGATTGGAGTGTGGCTGGTTCACACTACAGCAGACAAGCTCTCAGAGAAGCTTCTATGGGAAGATATAACTGATGAGCACCTGATGTGTCTGAGCATCTTTGGAAAGTGAATTAATGATAAAGAAAAAAATAAGATGACTGTTAATTATGGGCAAAATGAAAAGTTGGCCAGAAAAGGAAAAGCAGTCATAGTATACGACATGGTCAACCAAAGTAATGATTTAACTAAGCTGGAAAGAGGGGGAGAAGAGAAGCATGCACATGAATGGTGGGACAGGGAGAGGAAGAAGCGCAATCTTCTGCAGAAGAGCAGTAGAGAGTGTCTAAAACCGAAAAATCGATAAAGTAATAGAAGCATGTTTTTCTTCATGACATGGAAGTAAATGCCTAAAGAATAAGTTAAAATTTTGAGCACCACCATTTCTGTGAGCCAGGGTGCTACACTGTATTAAATTTTGACGCCACAAACCAGCATCTTTGAACTGCAGAGTACACCAATGTTTTTTCAAAGATAATATTCTTCATCTTATCAAGTTAGTAGTAATCTATGAGGTAGAAGGAAACTTTTCAGCATAAGAAACGGAATCATTTAATTGACCAGCAATTAGCAAATACTATGAATGACAGCATTTGTACATCATAATATCTTTTTTCCTTAGAAGGACTGAATGAGATAATAGGATTCTAAGTTTAAAGGAATTCAAGCTTTGGTGTTTCAAACTTCATTCTGTCACTTTTAACAGTGCATCTTCAGGCATGTTTTTTAACTTTTTCTCAACCATTACCTCAGGGGTAATAGGGCTATTATCCATATATAGGGATTATAGGGCTATAATTATAACATATATTGTATAAATTATAATTTATATAATTATCACAAGAGGTTATTGTGGGGATTAAAGCACGTGACAGTACATGGCTGACACAAACCAGTACTCCATTATTGGCAGCTACCATCATTTTGAGAATTTCCCAGTATGACTTGAAAGCTAACGAGTGCACAGGTGTAGCGTTTTTGTGGCCACTGGCAATATTGGACAGTCTCAACCTTGCCCCAATGTTCCCATTTTAACATAGAGATTGGGAACAATTTCAAGAGATTAATGTGAGATGAATGAGGACCTACAGTCATGATGATGAGAGGCTTAAGGCTGGCTTTAGAAGAGGGAGGTAGCTACTCAGTGACAGTCACACTAAGTCTGCCACAGCCTCAGCTGGGCGGGCTTTTAAAAAGCATCCTGGGGGCTCCCCTGGTGGCGCAGTGGTTGAGAGTCCGCCTGCCGATGCAGGGGACGCGGGTTCGTGCCCCGGTCCGGGAAGATCCCACGTGCCGCGGAGCGGCTGGGCCCGTGAGCCATGGCCGCTGAGCCTGTGTGTCCGGAGCCTGTGCTCCGCAACGGGAGAGGCCACAACAGTGAGAGGGCCGTGAACCACACACACACAAAAAGGCATCCTGGGCCCAGCCCTGAAATCCTGATTCTGTTGGTCTGGGATGAGGCCCAGGTGACTCCAATGCGTAGGAAGGTTGCTTATGACAGAATCTCACTGCTCTATACACTAAACAAGAAATTTTTAGGAAATGCTAGAGGCAGCCATGTGTGGGGAGCTGGGTGGGTGGAAACGGCTGTAGGACATTGACAAAGTCAGTATTGAAGTCATTTGAATTGCTACAGTATTAGCCTCCCATCTGTCCCCAAAGCAGGTCAGCTACACAAGTACCAAAGGCGAAGGGGGCTGCTGGCGTGAGGATCACGTATTAGGAAGAAGTTTCAGGCAGAAAAGGGCTGTGAGATGAGTCCCACGAGAGCAGGAACTCAGAACCGGGTGTCTGTGAGGTGGACACTTGGCAGGGATATGGGATGGGCTTGCGACGCTTAGATTACAGGGACAACCAGAGAAAAGGGAATGTGAGTCCACGTGCGTGAGGTGCGCTGCTCGGGTTCTTGGTTTGACGTCACCACAATCTTGACTCCGTTATCCCCACCTAATCCCACAGCTCTCCCTCAGTATTTAAAACTTTTAGCCCATTTACACAATTAAAATCTAATCTAATTGAGCCTAACCTCGTCACCTAAATTCTGATCAAATGAACTGCCTAGTTGCATCCAGTTAGAGCTCATTCCCATTCTTACATGTATTTTTCATTTAAAGATAGAGGCCAAATATACTACAAATGCCCCATTTCCATCTGTCATTTTACTTAACTGCAAAATAAGATATAATCTAATGTGTCCAAAATTAATACAAAAAGGATGATAAAAATGATGTAACTAGGACCCACATCTAATTTTTAAAAACCATTCCTTTTCATTACCATGTACTTTTCCTAATACCTACCAAATTCAGGAATATCTAGTTTCACATATACAAATCATGAAAAATAAAGATTTATAAAATGCAAAAGGCATGAACTAATTAATGTGAAACAGCGACAATCAGCTTAAAAAAAATTAAGTCAGCAAAGAGTTTTTACGTGTATCCATTTATTGCTGGGAATACAGCTCATTGAGGATACATGACATGCATTTTGGGGGAAAATTAACCAAATCTGAAATGAAGCCATTCAATAAGCCTGCAAGTTAATAAGTTAGCACAGATTAGACCTAAAGACACAGTGTGGGGTGACTCCAACAGCCATGCAGGGCTGTCATGAAGATTCCAGCTGCAAATACTTTTGGAACTTATTTACTTTTAAAAAATAAATTTATTTATTTTTGACTGCGTTGGGTCTTCGTTGTTGCGCGTGGGCTTTCTCTGGTTGCGGGGCACGGGCTTCTCATTGCAGTGGCTTCTCTTGCTGCAGAGCACGGGCTCTAGGCACGAGGGCTTCAGTAGTTGTGGCTCACGGGCTCCAGAGTGCAGGCTCAGTAGTTGTGGCACATGGGCTTAGTTGCTCTACGGCACGTGGGATCTTCCTGGACCAGGGGTCGAACCCGTGTCCCCTGCATTGGCAGGCAGACACTCAACCACTGTGCCACCAGGGAAGCCCTGGAACTTATTTATTCTTAATTACTTAGGAGCTACCAGGGAAGAGTGAAGATCACCCTGCCTCTTTAGTTTGAACTAATGCTAGGAAGAATGCTGTTCACTGAGGTGCCAAAAAACAAAAACAAAAAACTTGCTCTTACTTCAAACTGTTTAAGGCCACTCCACTTTTACAAATTCTTCCAAATAAATTCGTATGCTTTAGAATTATATAAGCAGCTAGCAGATTTAGAAAAGATTAACAACTGAGGCAAAAGACTATTCATTTCATTCCTGTATCTACTGCTGATTTATACTCTGTTCTAATACTAGCAGATTTTTACAGCATATTGTCAATTTTTCCCCACGGTGTGTGTTTTCACTCACTGATACAATAAAATGATATAAATTAAAGAATTCCAGTTACAATTAAAAGGACAGAAAGATTAAGTTACTGGAATGTCTCAGACTATAAGTTAAAACTAATCATATATGTGGTATATATGACACAAAGGTTATAACCTAAAATTGGATAAAATGCTGAAATATACTCATGCCGGCGGTTACATGCCACATATTTTCCCCCAAACTTTGTAATGGGTTTTTTTCTTAAAATGACACCATCAATGTCACTTGATATTCAAATGATTTGGATTGCTTTTCACGGTAGCAGGAATAAAAAACAAAAAGAGAAAACAGAAATGGATATACCCCAGTGGAATAAAAAAGGGAAGATTTTGGCTGTTTTATTTTCTTTTAAAGAGGCAGCCTGTTCCTTCCATGAACCGTGTTCTTTGCTTAAATCTCCAGGAGGAATCGGTTATGGCTTGCAGCGCTGGACAAATCGAGGGTATAAGCATACATCTCGGATGTGGTATCTATCCAGAATCCAGGTTAAGAATCGTTCCAAGCCCAGGCCATAGCCTCCATGTGGACATGTGCCATATTTTCTCTGTTTAAAAAGGGAGAGAGAGAGAGAGGGAGAGCGATAGAGAGGAATAAATGCTCAGTTTAAAATTTTGTCCAGAGTCTCCCTGGCGGTCCAGTGGTTAGGACTCTGCGCATTCACTGCCATGGCCCCAGGTTCAGTCCCTGGTCAGGGAACTAAGATCCCGCAAGCTGCACAGCATGGCCAAAAAAGAAAATTAAAAAAATAAATTTTGTCTGAAATAGTTAAAATTTTCTACTGTAAAATGAGTCAGCTTATTGTGGTTAAGAATTCAACCCCTTACAGCTGATTCACTTTGCTGTACAGCAGAAACTAACACAACATTGTAAAGCGACTATACGCCAATAAAAATTAATTGAAAACAACAACAAACAAAACAACAAAAAGAATTCAACCCTTAATCTATACTCCTTCATGGACCACATGTGAAAAAATAATTTGGTATGAAAAACAAACCAAGGATTTGCCACCCTGGAAAGAAGATATTTCAAACTTTTAAATTAAGTTAATGTCTCTGTTTATCAGAAGAAAATGAAAGACTAGATACTGGTAGCATCTAATGACATTTTAAAAAATTCAGTAGCTACAAGCAAGGCCAGGAGTTAATAGGTTTTCAAATTAAGTTAACATATTATTGGCCAAAGACAAAACTAGCAGTATTCCCATGCCACATTATTATAACCATGAAACTGAATATAGCTCATTCAAATTTCAAAGTATCACCCTGAATACTTCCCTTTTAAAAGTTTCAATTTATACAGAACTATTACAGTGAAGAAAATTTAAAGTGATTAACAAAATTTCTTTTTACCTGATCTGTGTACCAGTAATAGGGAGTGGGGTCAATTCCTTCTCTTTTATAACCTGCCAGTATCTCTTCATTATCCCAGATACGCATCGAGCCTCCCACAATCTCACCGACATTGGGCATCAACACGTCGACCTTTCAAAAATGAGTAAATAAAATGCGGTTACTACTAGGCTCTCAGTCACGCCTTTGCTCTACAGTTTAAATGAAAATCATAATTAAGCTCCTATAACTAAAGGAGCACAATGATCACGCATAATTCAGATATTATTCAAATTCTATAATTTAACAAGATAGGTTAAACCCAATCAGAGGACAAAAAGCACTTCTTTAAGTACTGTAGATTTATAATGAAATATTTGCTGTGAGCTGTATCTTATTCCAGTGGCAGTGCCCGCCCCTTTAAAAAGCAAAATCTCTAATACTATTTGAATCCCAAACTGACAGATTCGGTAAGGCGGGAATCCTCGGGACATCGCTGCATATAGAAGGACTTGATCTCCACAGGAAATCGACACAGCAAGATGGGCTCATTAATGGTGTCTGTCATCAGTCTCTCAGGAGCTTCTGGGATATCCTGAGGTTAAACAAGACTTCATTAACATTTACAACTCGAAAGGAGACAGAAGCAGCTCTTTGACCCAGTAGCAGCCCTTCATCTTATTCATGCAACGGAGTCCAGAATACACACCCACCCATAACCCATAACCACGTGGGTGTTAGGGACAATTTCTGCAAAATGAACTGTAAATAGATCTGTCTCCTCCTGCAGTATATCTGTGCCATATTGCTTGAGGAACGAAAACACACACACAAAACAAACAACCTCCCAGATACTGCTCAGTTTTTTTTTTTTCCCAGTGGCCAGTTTTATCTAGGTCTGAAGCAAACGCAGTCCACTCAGTCCCACAAGGCATAAGATCATCAGTGAATGCTCCACAACATCAATGATCTACACAGAGTACGTTATTAATAACACCAATCTTTAAACTCTCCTGTTCTCTCTGCTTCTTTCCTGTTACAATAAATCTGCATGCCTTCAGTGGCAGTAAGGCACAGTCATAAGACAAATAACCAGTGTCAAGTTTATAAGTGTAACCACACCTGGAGCAGTTAGCCAAGACAGGTTAGATGATGATGAATCAAGTTAATCTGCTTCCCTCTCAAACATCCTTCAGTAAACCACACATAAATTCAAGTTAAAACTGAAAACTCTTGTCCCAGTAAAAACAGATTGAGAGAATTGGACAAGACTCATTGATTTGTTTAATGTAAGAAACTGAGAGGGAGCTTAGCTGTCACCTGGCACAGCTGTTTTCAAGCTCTCATCCCTGGAGCCCTGCGTCGTCTAAAGTCTAGAGAGGAAACGGGAGGTGAGTGGGAGAGCTCTGGTCTCTCCGCCTGTAACCGCTTTACATACTAGAGTCCTGCATACAATTGAACTGGGGGAAAGGGGTCGTACTGCACATTCCGAAAAGTTTGAAGACCTCTTCTCTACTCTAGCGCCCTCATGTGTATGGGATGATACTGACACAAAGAGGAAACGCTGACACACATGGAGGACTTCCTGCACCTCGGCCCTGCTAAGCATTTAGCTCATTAAGTTCTCATAACTTTGCAAGGTGGACGTTACCTCCAAGGCAGAGACAGGAAACCAGAGAGCGGGGTCGCTGGCCTTAAGTTAACCAGCAATAAGGACAGAGGTGGGAGCAAAGCCCACCTGGGGGGCTTCTTACTCCAAAGCTTGTGCTCTTTCCGCTCAATCACACTACTCTGCTGAGTGCTGGGCGATAACAGTTCTCAGGTTTTCAGCACAGAATCTGGTTATTATACATCATCAACTGAATTCATGATACAATAAAAGTAATTTACATAGACCCAGTACACTGTCTGTCCTCTGTAAATTCTTTCTAAAAACGAAAGAAAACTCTAGTTAGCAGCTATTACTCACATTTCATCTGTAAAACAGATTTGCAAATACTATGTAAAGAGTGGTTAAATGCACAGGCAAGAGGGCTTAGAATAATGTTAACAATCTATACCCCCAAAACATGCTGGGAGGTGGTCCTGGGCAAGACAGACATGCTCAGTGTATCTGGGGCACCGGGCTGCCTTCCCCAACAAAGCCTCCTCTCTTGGTTTTGCATTTTAATCAGTGGTGATTTTCTTCTTTGAATCGCCTCCAGGTGAAGGAGTTATAATTCACTGTTTTGGGGGGAGGAATCCTTTTTGAAAGAGCCAGATGGTTTCTCTAGAAAACCAAAACAAATGTATACACATACCAACACTCTGCATGTGATTTCAAAGTTTATAACTTTCTTAAGCATCCTGCCAGTCTAGAGAATTATAGCTAGAGCTGGTAAGTCAAGACCACAGAGTGATCATGGAAGAGGAAAGAGATAAAGGATGGGATGTGAAGGAAGGCTACAAACTTGCTAATATTTACTGAACACTACAGAAAAGGCACTGCTCTAAGGTCTACTCTACCTCTACTAAGCCATGGATCCTCAGACAACCCCAAGAAGGAGGGTCCGTGGTTATCATTTATTTGACGACAGCACATGCCGTCTGCATTACTCGTTAATTAACCGCAAGTAGCAATCCACTTAAGCACAAGGCTACCTTTGAAACAACGACTAGAAAGGAATACATACCTCTCCAAATTCATAGAAAGTTCCATCTTCTTTCTTTATATTGTGTTCTTTTAGCCACACAATAGCATCTGAATAGTTCATCCGTTTGAAAGGCCGTTTGGGGGGCTTGAAGTTCTACAGCAGAAAGGAGAAATACAGTGTACATAAAGAAACCATTCACACTAACGTTTCCATTTTAAGTAACACTATTTATCATTATTATAAAATGTTATTTCAGACTTAAAAACAATGTGGTGAATTCCCTGGCGGTCTAGTGGTTAAGACTCCACACTTTCACTGCTGAGGGCCTGGGTTCCATCCCTGGTTGGGGAACTAAGACACGCAAGCCACGTGGCACGGCCAAAAAAAAAAAAAAAAAATTAGTCTGGAAATGAGTGAAGGGAGTCCAAAAGTATAAACTTCCAGTTATAAAATAGGTAAGTTCCATTAACAAGATGTAATGTATAGCATGGTAACTAGAGTTAATAACTCTGTATTGTTTTAGATATATAAAATTATTATGCTGTACACCTAAAACTAATATAACGTTATATATCAATTATACCTATATATATATATTAATCATTTATTTCAAAGCTATTAAATCTATAAAAACCTAAAAAGAATCTATTGAAAAAAACCTAAAAATCTAAAAAAAAGACTTCACTGCCTTCCGAAGCAGGATCCTAATTTTGTGTTTCCACACAATGGCAGACCTACCGGGTTGAGGTCACGCACCACGCTTGCTACGGGTGATTTCAAGACTCTATCGACCACGTCACAGACCAAGTCCTCCAACCGGTTCAGGAGCTCCTCAAAGGTCAGGAAAGGGCACTCTGCTTCCACGTGAGTGTATCTGAGGAACAAGACAGTAGCTCAGAGCCTCTCTTCTTTTCACTAAGTTTCTCTTAAGCAAGGGTTTTAATGCTGGGAAACTGTCCAGAAAGGGAAAACTCCCGCCCTGCTAATCAACTCCCAACTCTCCAGAGTAGTTTTAGCCCACCTGCCTTCCTTTCCACCTTAATAGTCATTTCTTGTTTATTCCTCAACACATATAAAGGATCAAGACAAAGTGAATGAACAGACCTTAGTGAGTTATGGCCTAAGACGCAAAACTTCTTAGACAGTTTCCATGAATTTATTCAACTGCCCTTCATATAGCCTCTTAATACCGCAGAGGTTTTTACACAGACATCATTTACCTACATCAAGATTGCTTCTCTAAACATATTTTCTTAAAAAAAAAATTTTTTTTTAAATAAAAACAAAATGACAATTATGTACTCAGCCAGGTGCCTTCGTGTTCTGGATTGTTCTGCCCTGTATGACTGTGCAATACAAAAAACATCTCCCAGAGCTGGAATGCACGTCTCCAGGTACAGCTGAGAGGACTGAGTCAGATACGCCTCTTCCCCAAAATAGTCCAGCTTGAAGAGTGTGGCACCGCCTTCCACTTGTGTTTGCACTAACGTTGGAGGACTGATCTATTCAGGCGGAAAGGAGTAAATAAAGGCCTTCTGTGAGCACCACTGTTTAAGTTCAAAACTGCCAAGAGGCACTGTTTGCAAAGGATGATGAACGTGTACTTACTTCGCAGTACCCCCTGTCGAAGAAGTGATCTCTAAAGCACCTGGTGACCACAGAACGCGCTTTTAGGATTTTGGACATGTTTTCTCCCCGGATCATCATGTGTCTGTTGTTGAGCTGGACGTCAACGTCAGACTCCTCGTTGATTAAGTTATCAGCGCCTCCAGCGGGGGCCAACCCGATCAATTCCCAGAAGTCGCAATTCAGCTCGTGGCCCCCTGGAGCCTGCATTTTTTAAAGAGGGGTCGGGAGGGAGAAGGAAACAGAAAATTCACAGTAGGAAAGATTCTAATTTATATAAAAGTTTTTAGTAAGCTCATATTTCTAAGAACCTTATCATTATTAGCCTACCCTTCTAAAAACGAAGACCCGATAATTGAATTTTATATTTATTTAATATTTCTTTCAGACTAAACACACGTATACAATTTTTAAAAAATAGAAAAGCACAAACCAGAAAATAAGATAAACTATAATCCCACGACTTGGAGTAACCACTAACTATTGTCAACATTTTGGTATATCTTTCTAGCCTTTGCCCAATAATTTAAAAGTAACATAATACACACATTGAAAAACTCCTTAAATACAAAGGTTTTACTAAAAGGTGTTTCTCTTTGGAATATATATATATATAGTAAAAATTCAAATTCTCCCTAATAATTCCATTGAAAGCATTACATTTTAGAAACCACACAGTATGAAATATATAGCTATCTTGGTACCAAACACTGGACAGCAAGTAATATCACAAAAACCATTCCATTTTGCAATCACATTACTTTCAAGGAAAATTCAGTAAACTTGAACGAGATATTCACTCTTAACATAGGTTCCTCACACAGACTCTGGGAGACAGTATTTCTAGTCTATCAGGAGGACACTATGGGCTCCCTCTGGTGGTTGATATGTCACGTTTGTTTGTTTTCTTTCCCAACAAACAAATATAACCACAACTGCTACTTGGTCAATAATTACCAACAAGTAACTCTAACTGGTATAGGTTACATGCCTGTTGGCTGGGGAACAAACAACTCTCTATCAAGCCTAGCTTTAAGTTTTTTAAAAAGAGGCTTTCAAGTTCTATTTTAAAAGTTTCAGATTTATTTTATTTATTAAATATTTATTCGGCTGCGCCGGGTCTTCATTGCAGCATGCGGGATCTAGTTCCCTAACCAGGGATCGAACCTGGGCCTCCTGCATTGGGAGCGAGGAGTCCTGACCACTGGACCACCAGGGAAATCCCCAAAGTTTCAGCTTTAGATCACTGTTCTTTCCTGAAAAACTTTTGGTAGACTAAATTTTCATTTCCACTTAGCTGAAAAATTATTCACACACACACAGCAAATTGTTCTCACCCATGAAGTTTATTCAGGAATTCCTTAGGTTGAAAATCCCTGAGATCGTTACAAGAGCACACAAGCTGTACAGTATACATATCTCACCAGGAAAGGAAAAGGCATCCTAAATTTAGCAAGGGCGTCACATTTGTCTAGTTATATGCCAAATACCAAAAGTATCAATACAAATAAAGACACTGGAAAACAAACAAGTACACAACTCTTCTCTTAGTGAGGAACTCAACGCACTCACCTGCTTGCCCTTTGGGGTAAGATTTAGCATTCCATACACTGCGACACTACTCTCAGTGGACAAGACTACTCCATTGTAACACTGACACTGTAAGAAGATCAAGTTCAAATTCAGTTACTCACATTTACATTTAAAATAGTCTACAATATAGAAAGCAAAGGGAATTACTTACAAACAAGTTCTCTCGTCCAAAACTAGTAAAATAAGACAGCCATCAAACACTCATCTATATACAGATACACACATATATATGTAAATACATACATGCACATGCATAAATAACACTAGTCCATATCTCTCAAAAGTATCTGGAAAGTTTGTTTCTCTTTTTCTTTAAAATTTAGACTATTAAAATAATACAGGGAGTTCACTTAGACTATGATAATCAATACTGGCTAAAATCATTAGGAGAAAAGTGATGGAAAACTTTATAAAGGAGGGATCAGGCCATCAACATCTGAACGCACTAATCATAAAGACAATCAGAATTATGTGCTTCATGATGTGATGTCATTGGAAGAATACAGCTTTGTCCATGAAGTAGTTATATCAAGAAGCAGCAGCAGCAGAACCTGAATCTGACCAGAGCTAACCTCCAGCTTGTAAGAAATACAAAGGATAGAGGAACATGTTAAAATACACCTTATGATGCAATCAACCAAATCCAGAATGTGAGAAGTCCCACAGGACCAATGACCAGACTTTTTCCAATAAATGGCAAGGGGGAGTGGGGTGGAGAAAAGAGAATGAAAAGGGAGATCTGTTATAGATTAAGAGTGATTTCAGAGACATATCAACTAAATGCAACATGTAGATCTTGTCTGGATCCTCATTCAAACCAACCAACTGTAAAAAAGACATCATGAATCAATTGGGAGAATCTGGCTGGATATTTAGGAGTTGTGCTAATTTTGGGGGTGTGTAATAATGGTAGTGTGGTTATATTAAAAATATTTCTTCTTGGTGATGCATATGCAAGTATGTTTATATGAAATATGATGTCTGGGAGGTCAAAGGGGGGAGCAGTAAACCAGAACTGGCCAAATATTAATCATTACTCGTTACGGACTTAACGTGTATCTGCTGCAAATTCATATGTCGAAACCCTTCTCTGCTCTCTGCTACGTGAGGATGAGCACACAACGGGAAGTGGGTAGTCTGCAGCCCAGAAAAGGGCCCTCACCAGAACTTGACCATGCCGGCACCCTGATATGGACTTCCAGCCACTAGAACCATGAGGAATAAACTTCTGTTGTTCACAAGCCACCCAGTTTATGGTACTTAGTTACAGCAGCTCAACTAAGATGTTACTGAAGCTGAGTGATGAGCATGTGAGGTTTCTTCCTACTGTTCCATTTTTGAGATGTTGGAAATTTCCCACAATAACAGTTGAAATAAGTATAGACCCTAAGATTCCCAAAACTAACAATAAAGTAACCTATTGAAAAAAACTGACTTTTCATCGTAAATATGAAAATATTTACCAAATCATCTGACAAGACACACTGGAGATAACCCGTACCATCACGCAACACCAGAAACATTAAATTCTTTCCTAAAAACGGGAAAGAAAAGTTTAGCTAGATTGTTCGAGAGGCACTTGGAAGCACTTTCTCATAATTTATTCTTCTGTAAAGGAACCTCCAAGGTTAAATGTTGAAAGTTCAAACCTCCCACACGGCCCCATTCCTCTGAAGGGTTCACCAGTAATATCACTACTCAGTATCTGGAAAGTATTTTGCCTTCTTCATGTTTCAAACCCTTCATACTTTTAAACCCTATGTGAGCCTCCTGACCCACACGGTCACGGGAAAGCAAGACAGTAAGCATGTGAGTCGAGGGATTAAGTCTTATTCACCGTTGAGTCCCCTGCAATACCTAGCAAAGCGTATTCAGCGGGGGGTGATATATACTGCCGCACAGAAGCACTCTTGGTTTTTTATGCCCCCTTTCTTTTTGTGAAGGACTTGACAACCACTTACAATAAAAGACATGTAGTAAAATAATAAAAGCAGAAAGAGAAAGCAAAACATCACGACCAAGTACAAATATACTAATTATAAAAATCAACATCACTGCCATCAGTAAGTTTCAGATTTGGTTCTGCACTTCCGGTAATATACCCCCTGCTTTCCTTAAAGAATTCAATTCAATTAGACAAATATTTCCTGGATACCTCCTGATCACTGTGACTGCTTACAGTTAAGTACCATTTAAATAATTTTTAAACTTTCAATTGTCATATTAAATAAGAACCAAGTTAGGATACAAATTAGTACTTCCTTTAAAAAGCTAGCACTCTCAAACAAAAATACCCCCAAGTAAATTTTTTTTTTTAATGTTCTTCATCATCTAAGAGCAGGGATATTGAAAATTAAAGAGAGAAAAGGACAGCTATGCCAGTTACCTTGCCTACGCAGCCTGTGGACCCAGCCAAATACCTTTACTCTTTGGCCTCTATATCCTTCTAATTCACGAATCTTCACCTGTCAAGTTAAAATAAAAAACATTTGACCCAGCATGTCATTTATCACATACCGACTTTGTCAAGAATATTAGATAGATGGCAGAAAAGTGTTAAAAATTCACAAGTGGTGTAAAACTTCTGACAGTCACTCTACTACAGGTCAGAGCCAAAAAATTTCACCACACTGGAGGGGTTAAAAAAAAAAAAATCCAGGTCTTCTTTCTCTTAGTGCAAAACTGTCAGCGAAACAATCAGAACTTCAGATACTGTTATATAAAATCAATGAATTCACGATAGCAACAAGCCTAGTCCACGCAGAGCCCTCTCTCTGACCTCACCATCCCTCCCACCACCCTGGGTGGTGGAAGCTACTGAGGCTGGCTTTTCCCCTGAGGGATGGACGAGAGAGGGGAGGGGAGGAAGGGGTTGCAGGGTGTGGCCAAGAAGACAGCTTCCTCACTGAGGAAGCAAGAAAACAATGGCAATCCAGCAGCAGTAAGAACCGTTCGAATTCTAACCATGTCCATTCACAGTCCAGCATTCTGGTCTAGAAAGAATATAGACATAATCAAATTTCAAAAACTTTTTCTTTATTTAAGAAATCATGAAAATCTTGGATTTCAACCTCTTCTTTTTACTGTGAGGAAACTGACACCCAGGGGAGGGTAAAATCACTGTCTGAGCCCACACAGCCCGCCCCGCCTGGATGCCAGGGCTGCCAGCTTTTAGTCGGGACAGAATTCGTTCAACACGCAATTACTAAATTCTATCAAAAAAGGAGCCCCGCAAGGACCAGCCTCGTAACTCTCAAACATTATTGCGCTCTCTCCCTTTTGAAAGAAAAGAAGGGACAAACAGTGCAAAGGAACAAAGCACGTGGCATGCCCCTCAGACACAGAAATAATAGGTTGACCCCGTGAGTCCATGATATTTGAAACGATACACATCACACTTACGCAACTTGGCTCGGGAAGACTTGGGTCGTTTTTAATGGTAATCTTCTTTGCTTCTTCCAGGTTCTTCTCTCTTCGTAAAGTGTCTTCTGCCTAGTTTTAATAACCAGGCAATTTGTTAACATGGCTTCCGGTGTCCCAACTTGAAAAATGTTCACAGAGCAAATCTACTGCTCACCTCTTTCTTTTCCCGGGATTCACTCTTCATCTGTTCTCTGTGCCACAGTTTTCTAATGTTCTTCATCTGTGATTTAGAAATAACATCCCACCTCTGGAGGGATAAACAGATATTTAATGTTTTCAAGACACTGTATTCTAATGAAGGTTTCTTCACAAAATCTAATTCTGTAAAGCTTTGGGTTCACCCTACCTCGTTTTCTTTTTGTGAATCTACGTAGATGGTAGGAAAGGGTTCTTTTCCAACTGTCATCAAAGCCTTGGGGAGGGAGGGACAAGGAAAACGGACATTTCTTTAACATTGTACAATGTTTAAAATCAAAATAAGACCTGAATTATGAGGTAACTTTGATCACCTAGAAAATAATCGAGAGCCCAGAAGAAAGCGTAAGACCCCACCAGCCAAAGGTCAATGTCGACAGAAGGAATGGCGGAACATTCAAAGAACATTCTGCTTAAGGTAGAACGTCCTTTCCCAAACAATTCTAGCAAGTCCGGTTACATATAGTTTCCCATGTGGACTAGAAACAACAGATTTTAAGTGGCCCTGGGGACCGACAGGAGGTACGCTGACAACAACAGAAGAGACAGCTGATGGCAAAGGCCAACTGCAGGGTACATCCAGACGATTAATCCTCGCGAAGAAACCAGGGAAGTCATTTCTGAAACTCTCTCAAGAGCATAGTGGTTAGGTACACAGAAGGCTAAGTTTCATTTAATTGGAAAAATTCCTGTGTGTAGAATGTATGTACCTCTTTTCACCAATACTGGGACATATCAGACATCAATATTATCATTTAATATTTTATAGTTTGTATTCGTTTTTAAAAAGATAGTTGAAAATATGTAAAAGATAAGTGTTTTATTAACTGCTTCAAATATTCCTTCAAATTTTCTCCTAAGTTATCATCAACCAAGAAATGCAATTAATGACTGTCTCTCGTGTAAGATCTGAAGCTTATGAAAACTGACCTTTTCTTAAGATCTAGTTTCCAAACCTGAAAAATACTTTTCATCTTGATTTAACACTAGTCTCAACTCAATTATTGCTACAGAGGAGGAGGGAACCTGGATCTTTTGGAAACATCCAGGAGAGTTCAGTTCCTCCTTTTAACAATTAGACTTTGTAAGAATGTTTGTAAATCACTAAGAATTCATTTACTACCTGACAGTCTGTACTGATCCCTCCTTTGTTAATCAGTGATATTGAAAGAGTCAAACTGTGATTCTCCAAATCAGAATGGCACACTTCTGCTAACAGCGACATTTTGCAAACATTCATCTAAACACTACTGTCAGTTCTGGGCAGCCACAGGAATCACCCCAGCAATCCAAAATGAGAAAGATTTCCCTCTAAGAGTTAAAAAATTAAGACCCATGGTTGACACACCAAAACATAACCAGAGTATGAGCTAAAAGAGGAGAGAATGGTCCCAGGACAGAAACACTTGATAATAACCTAAATGAATACTGTAACAAAGCTCACAAGAACAGGGATTGGCCAGACACAGATACACAGAAAGAAGTGTCAGGGCAGTGCGCTTCCTGGTGCTGTCCTGGGAGAGGGCTTTAATCAACTTCCTTATGTAGCGGCTGTAGCCATTCCAGTCTACAGGCAAGCCCACGGCTACTTCCAGAGGGATGTCTTCTTGGCCCACACCGTAACCCAATGCCATCGGGTACCTACTCAATCCTGAGTCGAAGCTCTTGAAGAACCCATCTGAACTGTATTTGGCTTTCCATGTAAGTCTGCTTAAAGAGAATACGCTAAACTCATAGGAGGATTCTACACCCTGAGAAACAATAATATATTGTTAAATTAGTATCCTGGCTTTAGGCTCCAGACTCATGAGTTCATGAGTGTCTGCTCTGTTCTTGGTACTGATATAAATCAGGTCTTTGAGTCTCAAGGCTCAAGATCACATTTGGATTCGAGTGGTAAACTCACCGAGAGAACTCTTACGAGTCAGTTTGGAAGAAATGTGAGCATAAACTCAGATGACTAAGGGAAGATGATTTTTAGTTCTACAAGAATTAAAAAACTGGCCAACTGACTCACTGGAGAGAAAAATTCCGAGATGCGATGCCGTATGGTAAGAAAAGAAGATACCTATTAAAAATGTTCAAGGGGAGGGCTTCCCTGGTGGCACAGTGGTTGAGAGTCCGCCTGCCGATGCAGGGGACACGGGTTCGTGCCCCGGTCCAGGAGGATCCCACATGCCGCGGAGCGGCTGGGCCCGTGAGCCATGGCCACTGAGCCTGCATGTCAGGAGCCTGTGCTCCGCAACGGGAGAGGCCACAACAGAGAGAGGCCCGCGTACCGCAAAAAAAAAAAAAAAAAAAATGTTCAAGAGGAATTCCCTGATGCTCCAGTGGTTAGGACTCGGCGCTTTTGCTGACAAGGGCCCAGGTTCAATCCCTGGTCGGAGAACTAAAGATCCCACAAGGCTTGAGGCGCGGCCAAAAAAAAAAAAAAAAAAAGTTTAGACGTAGATCATCTAATACCCTTAAAGCTACATATCTGTATATACCCCTTACTTGCCCTTCTCAGAAAGTTCTCTTCAAACCTAATGCTTTAAGTAAAACTCCTGACAAGTCACAGAATAACTGACATGAGTCATTAATAAATGCAAAGTCGTTTTCCTAATGAGAAAGAGGCACTACCTTAAGGCCTGTTTTAAAAGGTTTCTCCTTGGTTCCATCACCAGTAGCATCACTTCCCTCTCGGTCTGAGACATACAGCTCTGCTGTTTCACAAAAAGAGAATAAGTTACTCACTTGGCCAATAATTATCAGTCACCTCATACTGCAGCTACTTTATCCATTCTTTATCTTTGTAAACAGAACAAGCATCTGATTGGTAAAAATTATCAAGGTCCAAAAGAAATTATATCATAATTATTTTCCCACTCCCCTATCCAAGGACATCCATCCCATAAAAAGGGATTAGTTAAATTTAGCTTTCAAAAGGAACTTTGATCATTTTCATTTGTGGTACTGCTTCTATCTACTCGAATCCCCAACAACAAAGCAATGGCTTTTCAGTTGGCCAGACCAAACTGGAAGCTTGGATGTTGTACCTTAAAAACCAGAGTGACCCTGGAGAATTCACTTAACCTTTCTGGGCTTGTTTCTGACCCTATAAAATGAGGAAAACAATACCCATCTTGAAGTACTGAGGATGAAATATATAAATCAGATATGCTGGTGCTAGAGCACAGAAATCAAATAAATACCCGTTTTCTCTGGTCTTTAAAGGAAACCAAAGCTCTGAGGTTAAACAAACTGAAGGCCTCACAAGGAGTAAGCGAGCAGAGACATCAATCCAGGTCTCCTAAATCTCTTCCTTTTCCTACTGCACCAGATGGTCTCCCAGGAAATCTCAATGTAAGTGAGGATATGTGAAAAAGAATTCGCATTCTTAAGTCCTTTCCTGCCAGTCACTTGGAAGAGTCACATATTTGGGGTCTGCCCTGAGGTCTGGCCATGCCTCGCTCTGCCTACGTCTCAGCTGAATCACGGGATTTCTCGCAGTGGGGCCGGGCCGGGAGCGGCCGCCACCCCAGCCGGGGCACCCAAGGCTCTAGGGAAGCCGGGCCTGCTCGGCGAGCGCGGACCCAGGGTGGGTCCTAGCCCCTCCTCCCTCCCACCATTCACGTAAACAGCGGCGGGGCGCCCAGTCTGCGCCAGGCACCAGGGTAAGAGCTGTATTCGGCCGGAACAAGGCTGCTGCCCCAAGCAGGAGCGCCGCGCCGCGCCACTTACACACCCCGGGGTCCCCGAGCCTCACTCACCTAGCACCATCCCCGCGGTCGCCCTGGTCACCTCCAAGGACATCACCTCCAACACGCCGCCGCCTTATCACCCGCAAAGTGCACCTGCGGCTTCCTCAACTCGGAGGTTGGTTGCATCAGATAATGTCGTGCAGAAGTCGTCGCAGTAAGTCACCCGAGCGTCGCGGCTCCATTGGTTACAGGAGGTTACGGAGCGTGGGCAAGCGGCGCCGCAGCCACCATCTTTGGTCCGGGCCTAAGCAACTTCCGGGTGTGGCTCCGCCCCGCTCCCCTCGCTCCCTCTCGGAGAGCTGGGGGCTCCCGGGGGCACCACCTGGGACTCCTTGGCTCCCTGACGTCCGGGTGGCGCTGCAGTCCCGATCCCTCCGGCCTGCGTCTCCCCAACTTTCCCGCTGAATCTTCCAGTTCCGCGCCACCCCCCCACCTCCCGTTGTGGGCACAGTAGGGCCCTTCCGGAAACCGGATCCTGGATTGCGTTCCACATCCCCAGATAGTGGAATGCTTGTGGTATTAACGTCGTCATCAAATACATTGAGCTCCAGCCACAAGCTGGGGGTGGAGGTAAGGGTCAGGGACAGAGCTAAGGGTAGTCCTGTCTCCCATTCACTAATTGCTTTGAAATATGAAGATGTTTTAACTTTCTAACTTCAATGAACGAATGAATGTATTTCTGTATTTGTCACTCGGACTATAGGGTGTGTTTTTATTTTAAGTTACAAGGGTCACTATTACGGAGGCCGTGATAACGTTGTGAAAAGAACTAGGGCTTCAAACCTGGTTGGAATTCTGGTTCTGCCTTTTGCTGTGTGCCGTGGGATAAATGAGCTAACCCGTCTGAGCTTCAATTTCCCTATTTGTGAAGGTTGATTTAGTTCACTGCCCAGCAGTCATAGGTACTAAGTAAAGGGTAGGTAACATCATCATTCTCAGCTTAGTGGAAGACCAGAGTTTGTCCCTGAATCAAAGGAAAACAAACTCTTGTTATGAAAGAAACTCTAAAAATAACTGTGCATAGGTTCCGAGTCTATCAAAAATATGAACCAGATACTTTTCTTGAAGAATATTTCCCCCAGTTTCACGGACTTTCCCCTTTTCCTCTTTGCTGAATGGTTTCTCTTTGCTCATGTGTTAGTTATCTATTGCTGCAAGGCAAATTCATTACCTCACATAGTTTCTGAGGGTCAGGCATTCGGGAGTAGCGGAGCCAGGGGTTCTGACACAGGGTCTCTCCGGAATCAAGCTGTGGGCAGGGGCTGCAGTCACCTGATGTCTTGACTAGGTGAGGATCTGCTGCCAGGCGCACACATGGCTCTTGGCAGAAGGCTGTGGTTTCACGTCAGGTGGGCTCTCCAGAGGGCTGCCAGTGAAGGGGCAGCTGAGTTCCCACAGAAGCAAGTGATGAGAGAGAGAGAGACACAGAGAGAGACACAGAGAGAGAGAGAGAGACTGTATTGGTTGCCTATGTTGTATAATAGATTACCCCCAAACTCCAAGGGACAGTCGTTTTCTCACCAGGAATCTGGGCAAGGCCTAGGTGGGACCTCAGGTTCTGCGTCTCTCAAAAATCGAGGTGTCAGCTGGGGCTAATTTAAGTTTTTTTTTTTAGCAGTTCGTTTTGAAAGTTGTATGTAAGATTACTCAAAAATACGGAATGCTTCACACATTTCTGTGCCATCTTTGCATGGGGGCCATGCTAATCTCTGTATCCTTCCACTTTTAGGATATGAGCTGCTGAAGTGAGCACAGGCTAAGATTTGTAAATCTCACCTGGGTGATGCTTTCCCACACACTCCTGTGGGTGTCGGCAGGATTCAGTTCCTCACAGGCTGTTGGACTGAGGGCCTCAGTTCTTCGCTGGCTCTTGGCCAGAGGTCTCCCTCAGCTCCTTGCCACGTGGGCCTTTCCGGTGGGCCGCTTGCTTCATCAGAGCAAGCGAGCAGGAAGGAGAGCATGCAGGCAAGATGGAAGCCACGGTCCTTTGTATCCCATCACTTTTGCCATATTCTGTTCATTAGATTCGAGTCACTTGGTCCAGCCTACACTCAAAGAAAGGGTTTTATACCAGGGCACGAATACCAGGCGGCAGGGATCATGGGGCCATCTTAGGAAGCTCTCTGCCACAACAACGAAACCCCGAGCTGCAGTGCCTTTTCATAACCTAACCAATGAATGACATTTCATCATTTCCGCTATATGTTACTGGTCACACAGACCATCCCTAGTATAATATGGGAGAAGACTACATGGGGGGTGATTTCCAGGGGGTGGAGGTCACTGGGGGCCATACTAGAGGCTGACACCACAGCCCAACCAATGAATTTCTCCCCTTCATCCTACTTTGAGCCCCCAGAGGCTGGCTTATGTGGACACATCAGTGGGCTCTCTGGCTTCTGGTCAGATGCAGCCAATGGGGAGCACCGGCAAGGATGGAGTGAAGTAGGGGTACATATTCCCCTAGCTCCCTCATTGCAGGCTGGCTGCACCTTCAACTGAAGGCCACAGGACCTGTCAGGTGGCCCTAACAGTCATCTGAACTACCCTTCATGAATTTAGTTTCACCTGATCCATCAAATTGGATGTACACAGAAACATTCCACTGTAAAGAGGAAAGTGGGTCTACAGGACTGGGCCGGAAAATGACAGATTCCTGTAACACCTGCTTCGACCACTCCTCAACCCACACGTACAGACTCAGGGGATTTCCCCGTGTCCGGTCCGTGACACCTGCATAATATGCTGGCATGAGCCAGACGTGAGCAGCTATTGTATTACAGCCTTACTTGGGTGCAGCTCTGAAAAGACAGTGGCGAAGGGAAATCATCTCAGATGCTAGAACGTTGAGTGGATGACTGGTTTTCCACTTCTTACATGAGTGGAGATGGCCTGAGGGACTGATGGACACTGGCTAAAGGGTTGACCAGTTGATCAGAGACTTGGAAAGAACAAGATTAGAGATTAGGGATGGCAGTCTGGTGGGGAAGTATGTGGATGAATTTTTCTGCATGGGCCCGGAATGTGAAGATATCTTGCCCTGTGTAAATACCCAGGAGAAGGCATTCAGTATAGAGGAGGTCTTTGTAAACTGTGGATGTTGGCCTTTCCCACTCACACCCCCACCCCCAGCCCAAGACCCCCAGTGCTTGTTCAAAGAAACCATATACAAAGTCGCCGTAGTAACAGGATGGAGGCTATGCATGGGTTCAACGGCATGGGCTGCCCTTCATCAAGGCTGATCTGGCTGCCTGACTACCACTGCGGAGGACCCAGCCTGACAACAGCAGAAGCCAGCTTTGAGGACCTGATAGGACACTAATCTTTGGGGGGACCAGGTGTGCAGCTGGTGGCTGGTGGGTTACATTCAACTCCTGGAGGAGGCAGCAAGCAATATGCCTGTCAACGGTAGAGTGGTTGTCCACACGCGGCTGTACCCTCCCTGCCTGCCGCCCTGGCATCTGCGGACTTAGAGAATGCTATGTCCATCTCCGCGGTACACAGCATCTTCTCTAACCAGGGAACACATTTTCAATGAAGGAAGTGTGACAGTGGGCGCATAACTGTGGAGTTCACTGTGTAATCATGTGCTTTGTGTCAAATTAGATTATTGCTTAAAATATTCACACATGCTTCCCTTTTCTATGTGAGAGAAATGTACTTTGCTGCTTCATTCATGTTGGGCTTGGCCATGTGGATTTTCTCTGACCATGGGAGGTGGGCAGATGTGATGCAAGCAAAGGTTTAAACTGTACTTGTACAGTTGAGTTTGTTTTCTTGCTCCTACCATCATGAGAAGAGTGAACCCCAAGTGGCCCACTGGTCCAAGGAAGGTGATAGAAATGTGACCTGGACCCAGTCTGCAGCTTGGAGCCAAGCCCATCGGAACCCAGCCCACACCAGCTTGACTCCTAGATGCATGAGTGAGAATAAATGATTGTGTTTTGCCTCTGAGTTTTGGAGCAGTTACACAGCTTTATTGTGGCAATAGTAGACTGATACATGCCCCATTACCCAGAAGCATCTGGCTTAAAAGAGAGCTGTATAGCCTACTGGGAGGCAGTTATGACACCCTGCGAGGTGTGATAGACAGTGTTGGGTGCAATCTCCCCCATAGTCGAATGCATATTATTATTTTTTTGTATGTTTGTTGGTTTCAAACAATTCTCCAGGTATTTTCGTTTCTGTGAAGGAGTTGAAATGTCTGTGACCCACACTGAGGCCAGTAGGCAGAAATCTTTACTGTTCTTTGCGCAAGGGAAGGACAACCTCTCCTAACACCAGTGAGGACCACAGGAAATGGAAGTGGGAGAAGGGAACACAGCTCCAAGGCTACTGCAGGCCAGCCCCTCTGCCCACTACCCTCAGCTTCTACCCCCAGTAATAAAAACAAAGTGGTCGGGTCGCACCTCCTCTTTCCCAGGGCGGTTCTCTCATTTACCCACAGCCGGCATTGAACTTGCCTCTGCTCTGTGCCTGGTAGGTGGCCCATACATGTCACCACCGGATTGTAGGTAAGAGGCCATCCTGGCATCCTTCCAGAGCACTTAGCACAGAGCCTTGCTCTCAGTAAATGATTGGTATCATTCTGTTGGGGGGACAATCTCATTTAGTCCAGCCTCCCTCCGGAAGCAGAACTTCCCTTACAGCATCGCGGAAGGGGTCACTTCCAAGAACAAACTGAAGTTTGACGGTGCTCATGAGTGCATGAATAAATGAATGAATTCAGTGAATGGCATTGCTCTTTTCTCCTCATCTGACTGTGGCCTGCTGGGAGCACCCTCGTCTAGCGGTCCTCGATGTTTCGGCCCCACGCCCAGTCAGGGTTGTTCTAGTCTCTCGGCGGACGTCCCCTTCGCTCAAGCGAAGTCGCGGTCCTAACACTGTAATGGCCCCCGAGGGCCACCGTAGCTGGCCGCCGACTTGCGCTTAAAGCCCGCGCTGGCGGCGGCGCCATTTTGTCTCCGGGCAGTTCCGCGTGTGCGCACCTGGTCCTGCTTTTCCGGCTGCGCGCGCATCTCTCAGTTGTGGGCAGGCCGGACCTCGAGCGATGCTTTCAGCGTTTCATCTCCGAGCAAACTCACAGGCGTCTTTAGAGCTTTCTCAGGCACTCAGTTATTTGCTCCTCAAAACAGTTTCGGAGAGAGAAGAGGCAGAAATCACTGTAAGCGCCTCTCAGGCACCTTTCCCCATCCCGGGGCCGGGAACGGGGGTGGGGGAGTGGGTGCTGGGAGGAGAGGCCTAGTGTTTGCTTCATTAGCAAATTGGTCAAGCAATCAAAAAAAGAAAATCTCAGTAATAGTTAAAACCGGTTTGAAATTGCAGACAAAAAGTGGGTTATCATTACGGTGAAACTATTAATTTACGGAACTGAAAACGTAACTTGTAGAGTGAAATGTAAACACTTAGGTTTGCTTGTTAATTTATTTCAGTGATTCTCAGGCTCCTTCACGTTCGTCAACTGCTAGCTTTATCTATAATTTCTCCCTTAAAAAGTGAGTGAAATTGTTTTAAAGTCCTGCTGTCCTTTAAGGAGGGTAAATAATGGGGCTCTGAAGCCAGATACCCTAGGACACAGGGCTCTTACGTTCTGCCTCGGCGACCCTGGTCGGGTTCCTTAACCTCTCTGAGCCACGGGATTTTCGACTGTAAAATGCTAATCATCCTCTGGAAAGGTTGCCTTTGTGAGGTTGGTATGAGGTTAAGTTATACAGAAATGCTTAGTGTGTGCTTGGTATCTAGGGAGCCTTCTGAATTAGGGCACAAATGATATCGATAGTTAATCATGGTTCTTTTGTTCCACGATCCTGCATAATCACACTTTCAAGCCTTCAAGCTGCTGAGGGCTTCTGGGCCCGCCCCATCCCCTGCCCCGCCCTCCTTCGCCCCCAGTGAATTCAAAGTATCTCAGACCCTGGAAATCCTTTCCACTGCCCCACTTCTCAGGAAATGACCCATCTCTTGCTTCAAGCCATTAAATAGGAGCCTTCTGAAGGTCTTTCCTCAAAACTCAAACTTTTCAGCCTCAGCACCCATCCTTACCTTCTAGTACCATGTAAGTACAGTTGACCCTTGAACAACACGAGTTTGAACTGATAGGTGGATTTTTTTCAATTAATAGATACTGCAGTACTACACACCTGAGATTAGTTGAATCTGCAGATGGTTGATTATAAGGTTGTATTTGGATTTTCTGCCGAGTGGGTGCTCCTGACACACCTCCCCCTCCCCAACCAATGTGTTCAGGGCTCAGCTGTGATATCATTCCTCCTGTGTTCTGGATCCTCCTTAGTTCTGCATTCTAATTTCTACACTTCAACCAGGGCCAACACTTAGAAACATAAATCCCATCATTTCATTCTCCAGCTCCCCCTGCAGGTTCACCGGGCTGCGTGTGCTCTGGCTGCTTGTTGCTTTCTGAAAGCACAATTCACAGTAGCCAGGGGTAGTTTCTTTGAATTGTCCTGGGTACAGTGTGGGATTTGGGGTAGCCTTAAAGAAAGGTGAAGGCAGAGTTAAATGAAAGGAGCTGGGGAAGCTTTCAAAGCAGAGTGAATTGTGTTCGCTGAAAGCAATGAGGGAGACCTTCTCCAGGTGATTTTGAAGAGCAATCATGGTATCAGTTTAGCAGGAGTTGAGGCTTCTAGAGGCCCAGCTAATGATATCTTGGTTTATGGGGTGTTTTGTTGTTGTTTGCTGTTGGAGCAGATCAAAGTGAAGGTATTTTCACCCAAAGCCACAAAATCCTAAGAAATATCCCAGTCTTGGATAAACCCAGTAAACTGAAAAGAGCTCTCCTGGTCCACATTTACTCAAGGTGTTTACAATGGTGAAATTCTGATGCAAATTTTCCAAAAACTTGAACCGTAACTCTACTTTTATAAATAGTCCTTAGTGTTATCTCTGTTAAACTCTTCAATAAGCATGCACTTTTATGTCAGTCACACAAAATTTAAATGAGGAAGCTGAAGGTAGGTGAGCATTCCAAAGTGACTGGTAACAGGAAGCCTCGTGTAGGATTTCCATAGACTGGCTTACTCATTATGCAGCAGGGCTCAGCATCCATTTTGTAACGAACCTGCAAGATGACTCCCATTTGGCAAATTGACCTCTAATCTAAAGGTTGATTCTTATCACTTGGGAGAATTGATTCCTGATGAGAAATGCTAGACAATGGAACCGTCCCTCGTTGGCCTCACAGTCCAGATCCAATATCTTTAATCCCTTGGTGGAAAAAAACAGAAACATTCCCTGGCTTGTGACAGCACCTCGGGAATGATTGCTGTTGTTGAACAGCATCAGGGGCCAAAGGAACATTGATCGTCTCTCCAACTGGAGATCATAGGCAGGTTATCTGGAGTGAGTAACATATCCTGAATTTGGCAGGAGCACCCTGGGTTTTTAACCACCATAGTTGGTTGGGAGGTTTGGATTTCTCTCCATGTTAGAATTTCCCTTCCTCTTATGTTTATTGTAAACAGCTGCATTATAATTTGATTCAAGTTTGTTTTTTGTTGTTGTTGTTGTTTTTGCGGTACGCGGGCCTCTCACTGTTGTGGCCTCTCCCGTTGCGGATGGAGCACAGGCTCCGGACGCGCAGGCTCAGCGGCCATGGCTCACGGGCCCAGCCGCTCCGCGGCATGTGGGATCCTCCCGGACCGGGGCACGAACCCGTGTCCCCTGCATCGGCAGGCGGACTCTCAACCCCTGGGCCACCAGGGAAGCCCGATTCAAGTTTTGAGGCCAGGGAATTCCCTGGTGGTCCAGTGGTTAGGACTTTGCGCGTCCACTGCAGGGGACACAGGTTCCATCCCAGGTCAGGGAACTAAGATCCTGCAAGCCGCGCAGCCAAAAAAAGAAAAAAAAACGGGAGTTTTGAGGCCAAATTTCCTTTCTGTTTTTTTTTTTGCCGTGCTGCTCGGCTTGTGGGATCTTAGTTCCCCAACCAGGGATTGAAACCCGGGCCCTTGGCAGTGAGAGTGTGCAGTCCTAACCACTGGACTGCCAGGGAATTCCCGAGGCCACATTTCTGATAATTTAAAAACTATGAGAGTTATTTCTTCCTATGCATCTTACTGCTGAGCTCATCTTAGCTGATACTGGGTGGCACAGAAGCAAATCTATACTGGTCTTTGAATCTGGAACATTCTCTCAGATTTTATTGGTGCTACCCCATATTTGACATGACCTTAAGATGTTAGTCAGATTCTTCTGAGGTCAAAGAAAACATATGTACATATACATGGCCTAACAGAACACTGCTCTCAGTCTATAACCATGAACAGGAAGCCACCATGTCTTTGGATTCCCAGTCACCCAAGGGAGCAGAGTAAACAGCTGAGGGTTGCTGGTCTAGTGAGGAATTTGTGGGCTAGGGAAATCCTTTGAGAGGATTTGTAACTTAAGCAGGAAAAATATCAACTCAAACTACCCTTTTTTGGCTTAAATGTCATTTCTATTGTTATTTAATTTTTGGAGTAGATAATATATATTCATATGGTTCAAAACTTTTAAAAAATGTTAAAAACATGAAAAAATAATTCACTTTTAAAAGTCTCCCCACTTTGCTTTTTTTTTCTTTCTTTAAAACAGCTTCTTTTGAGGTACACATACAGTAAGCCCCCTACATACCAACGACTTCCGTTCTGAGAGCATGTTCATAAGTCCAGTTTGTTCGTAAGTCCAACAAAGTTAGCCTAGGTACACAACACAATCGGCTATATATTAATACTAGTTTACTGTAATAGGTTTATAATACTTTTCACAGAAATAATACATAAAAAACAAACACAAAAAATAAAAACATTTTGAGTCTTACAGTACAGTACCTTGAAAAGTATAGTAGTACAGTACAACAGCTGGCATACAGGGGCTGACATCGAGTGAGCAGGCAAGAAGAGTTACTGACTGGAGGAGGGAGAGGAGGTGGGAGGTGGTAGAGCTGAAGTATCATCAGCAGTAGGAGAAAGCTGCAGTTTCACTCACGCCTGACTGATGGGCCGCACGTTCACATTTTTGAAAGGTCACAACTTGAAGGTTCGTATGTAGGGGACTTACTGTATTTAAAGTGTGCAATTTTATATTTTTTAACATGTCATATACCTATTAAACCATCACCACAATCAAGATAATAAACAGATTCGTCACCCCCAAAAGTTTTCTCGTGCCTCTTTTAATCCTTCCTCATGCATTTCCCTAAGGACTAACGATGTTGAGCATCTGTTCTTGTGCTGTTTTGCCATATGTATTATCTCCCCCCGCCCCTGGTATTATTGAGGTGTAATTGACATACAGAACTGTGTAAGTTTAAGGTGTACAGCATGATGATTTGACTTACATATATAGTGAAATGATTACCACATTAAGTTTAGTTAACATCCATCATCTCATATCAATATAAAATAAAGGAAAAATTTTTTTCCTTGTGATGAGAACCCTTAGGATTTATGCTCTTAACAACTTATGTATATATATTTATCATACAACTTACATATATATTTATCATGCATATAGTCATCATGCATCCCTAGTACTTATTTATCTTATAAGTGGAAGTTTGTGCCTTTTGACCACCTTCATCCAGTTTCTCCCACCCTTCTCCACCTCTGATAACCACAGATCTGATCACTTTTTCCATGATTTTGGCTATTTTTTTAGATTCCACGTATAAGTGAGATCATCTCATATTTGTCTTCCTCTCCCTGATTTATTTCACTTAGCATAATGCCCTCAAGGGCCATCTGTGTTGTCACAAATAGCAGGATTTCCTCGTTTCTTACACTAATATTCCATTGTGTGTATATAGCACAGCTTCTTTATCCATTCATCCATTGATGGATACTTAGGTTGTTTCCATGTCTTGGCTATTGTAAATAATGCTGTTGTGAACATGGAGATGCAGATATCACTTTCACATGTTTTTGTTTTCTTCAGGTATATTCCCAGAAGTGGGATGTCTGGATCATATGGTAGTTCTGTTTTTAATGGTTTGAGGAACTCCATATTGTTTAACATAGTGGCTGAAACAATTTATAATCCCACCAATGTGCACAAGGGTTCCCTTTTCTTTGTATCCTGGCAACATTTGTTATCTTTTGTCTTTTTTTTTTTTTTTTTTTTGTGGTACGTGGGCCTCTAACTGTTGTGGCCTCTCCTGTTGCGGAGCACAGGCTCCGGACACGCAGGCTCAGCGGCCATGGCTCACAGGCCCAGCCGCTCCGCAGCATGTGGGATCTTCCCGGACCAGGGCACGAACCCGTGTCCCCTGCATCGGCAGGCGGACTCTCAACCACTGCGCCACCAGGGAAGCCCATCTTTTGTCTTTTTGATGCTAGCCATCCTGACAGGAGTGAGGTGATATCTCATTGTGGTTTTGATTTGGATTTCTCTAGTGATTAGTGATATTGAGCGTCGTCATGTACCTGTTGGCCATTCGTGTATCTTCTTTGGACAAGTATGTATTCAAGTTCTTTGCCCATTTTTAAATTGGATTCTTATTTTTTGTGCATATGAGTTCCCTGTGTATTTTGGATATTAGCCCCTTTTCAGATAAATGGTTTGCAAATGCTTCTTCCCATTCCAAAGGTTATCTTTTAATTTTGTTGACTTTTTTCTTTTGCTATGCAGCTTTCTGATTTGATGTAGTTCCATTTGTTTATCTTTTATTTTGTTGCTTGTGCTTTAGGTGTCATATTTTAAAAAATCATTGCCAAGATCCATGTCGAGGAGCTTTTTTTCTGTGTTCTGCTAGGAGGTTTATGGTTTCAGGTCTTACATTTAGGTCTCTGATCCATTTGGAATTAATTTTTGTGAGTGGTGTAAGATAGGGTGGAATTTCATTCTTCTCCATGTGGATATCCAATTTTTACCATTTATTGCAGAGACACTATTTTCTCCATTGAGTATTATTGGCTTCCTTGTCAAATATTATCTGACCATATATACTTGGGTTTATTTCTGGGCTCTTGGTTCTGTTCCATTAGTCTATTTATCTGTTTTTATGCCAGTACCATACTGTTGATTCCTGTAGTTTTGTAAGTATAGCTTGAAATCAGGAAAGTGATACCAGCCGTTTTGTCCTTTTTTCTCAGGATTGCTTTGGCTATTCAGAGTCTTTTGTGCTTCCATATAAATTTTAGCATTGGTTTTTCTACTTCTGTAAAAAATGCCATTGGAATCTTGATAGGAATTGCATCAAATCTCTAGATGGCTTTTGGTAGTGTTGACACTGCAGCAATATTCTTCACATCCATGAACACAGGATACCTTTCCATTTATTTGTGTTGTCTTTGATTTCTTTCTTTCATCAGTGTCTTGTAGTTTTCAGAGTAGAGATCTTTCACCTCCTTGGTTAAATTCACTGCTAAATATGCTATTGTTTTTGATGCTCCTCTAAATGGAATAATTTTCTTTCTTTTTCAGATAATTTATTATAATAGAGATGCTACTGATTTTTCAATGTTAATGTTGTATTCTACAACTTTACTGGATTCATTAATTAGATTTAACAGGTTATTTTTGATAGAGTCTTTAGGATTTTCTTCTTTTTTTGAATTTCTGAATTTTATTTTATATATTTTTTTATACAACAGGTTCTTATTAGTCATCAGTTTTATACACATCAGTGTATACATGTCAATCCCAATCGCCCAATTCAGCACACCACCACCCCCACTCCACCACGGTTTTCCCCCTTTGGTGTGCATATGTTTGTTCTCTACATCTGTGGCTCAATTTCTGCCCTGCAAACCAGTTCATCTGTACCATTTTTCTAGGTTCCACATACATGCCTTAACATACGATATTTGTTTTTCTCTTTCTGACTTCACTCTGTATGGCAGTCTCTAGATCCATCCACGTCTCAACAAATGACTCAATTTTGTTCCTTTTTATGGCTGAGTAATATTCCATTCTATATATGTACCACAACTTCTTTATCCATTTGTCTGTCGATGGGCATTTAGGTTACTTCCATGACCTGGCTATTGTAAATAGTGCTGCAATGAACATTGGGGTGCATGTGTCTTTTGGAATTATGGTTTTCTCTGGGTATATGCCCAGTAGTGGGATTGCTGGATCACATGGTAATTCTATTTTTAGTTTTTTAAGGAACTTCCATACTGTTCTCCATAGTGGCTATATCAATTTACATTCCCACCAACAGTGCAAGAGGGTTCCCTTTTCTCCACACCCTCTCCAGCATTTGTTGTTTGCAGATTTTCTGATGTTGCCCGTTCTAACTGGTGTGGGGTGATACCTCATTGTAGTTTTGAGTTGCATTTCTCTAATAATTAGTGATGTTGAACAGCTTTTCATGTGCTTCTTGGCCATCTGTATGTCTTCTTTGGAGAGATAACTATTTAGGTCTTCTGCCCATTTTTGATTGGGTTGTTTGTTTCTTTAATATTGAGCTGCATGAGCTGTTTATATATTTTGGAGATTAATCTTTTGTCTGTTGATTCATTTGCAAATATTTTCTCCTATTCTGAGGGTTGTCTTTTGATCTTGTTTATGGTTTCCTTTGCTGTGCAAAAGCTTTGAAGTTTCATTAGGTCCCATTTGTTTATTTTTATTTCCATTACTCCAGGAGGTGGATCAAAAAAGATCTTGCTGTGGTTTATGTCAGAGTGTTCTTCCTGTGTTTTCCTCTAAGAGTTTTATAGTGTCCACTCTTACATTTAGGTCTCAAATCCATTTTGAATTTATTTTTGTGTATGGTGTTAGGGAGTGTTCCAATTTCATTCTTTTACATGTAGCTGTCCAGTTTTCCCAGCACCACTTATTGAAGAGGCTGTCTTTTCTCCATTGTATATCTTTGCCTCCTTTGTCATAGATTAGTTGACCATAGGTGTGTGGGTTTATCTCTGGGCTTTCTATCTTGTTCCATTGATCTTTGTTTCTGTTTTTGTGCCAGTACCGTATTGCCTCGATTACTGTAGCTTTGTAGTATAGTCTGAAGTCAGGGAGTCTGATTCCTCCAGCTCCGTTTTTTCCCTCAAGACTGCTTTGGCTGTTCGGGGTTTTTTGTGTCTCCATACAAATTTTAAGATGATTTGTTCTAGTTCTGTAAAAAATGCTATTGGTAATTTGATAGGGATTGCTTTGAATCTGTAGATTGCTTTGGGTAGTATAGTCATTTTCACAGTATTAATTCTTCCAATCCAAGAACATGGTATATCTCTCCATCTGTTGGTATCATCTTTAATTTCTTTCACCAGTGTCTTATGGTTTTCGGCATACAGGTTTTTTATCTCCCTAGGTAGGTTTATTCCTAGGTATTTTATTCTTTTTGTTGCAATGGTAAATGGGAATGTTTCCATAATTTCTGTTTCAGATTTTTCATCATTAGTGTATAGGAATGCAAGAGATTTCTGTGCATTAATTTTGTATCTTGCAACTTTACCAAATTCATTGATTAGCTCTAGTAATTTTCTGGTGGCATTTTTAGGATTCTCTCTATATAGTATCATGTCATCTGCACACAGTGACAGTTTTACTTCTTCTTTCCCAATTTGTGTTCCTTCTATTTCTTTTTCTTCTCTGATTGCTGTGGCTAGGACTTCCAAAGCTATGTTGAATAATAGCGGTGCGAGTGGACATCCTTGTCTTGTTCCTGATCTTAGAGGAAATGCTTTCAGTTTTTCTTGATTGAGAATGATGTTTGCTGTGGGTTTGTCGTGTATTGCCTTTATTATGTTGAGGTAGGTTCCCTCTGTGCCTACTTTCTGGAGAGTTTTTTTATCATAAATGGGTGTTGAATATTGTCAAAAGTTTTTCCTGCATCTATTGAGATGATCATGTGGTTTTTATTTTTCAGTTTGTTAATATGGTGTATCACATTGATTGATTTGTGTATACTGAAGAATCCTTGCATCCCTGGGATAAATCCCACTTGATCGTGGTGTATGATCCTTTTAATGTGTTGTTGGATTCTGTTTCCTAGTATTTTTTTTCGGTACACGGCCCTCTCCCGCCGCGGAGCACAGGCTCTGGACGCGCAGGCTCAGTGGCCATGGCTCACGGGCCCAGCCGCTCCGCGGCATGTGGGATCCTCCCGGACTGGGGCATGAACCCACGTCCCTTGCATCGTCAGGTGGACTCTCAACCACTGCGCCACCAGGGAAGCCCTGTTTGCTAGTATTTTGTTGAGGATTTTTGCATCTATATTCATCATTGATATTGGTCTGTAATTTTCTTTTTTTGTAGTATCTTTGTCTGGTTTTGGTATCAGGCTGATGCTGGCCTCATAGAATGAGTTTGGGAGTGTTCCTTCCTCTGCAATTTTGTGGAAGAGTTTGAGAGGGCTGGGCGTTAGCTCTTCTCTAAATGTTTGATAGAATTCACCTGTGAAGCCATCTGGTCCTGCACTTTTGTTTGTTGGGAGATTTTTAATCACAGTTTCAATTTCATTACTTGTGATTGGTCTGTTCATATTTTGTTTCTTCCTGGTTCAGTCTTGGAAGGTTATACCTTTCTAATAATTTGTCCATTTCTTCCACATTGTCCGTTTTATTGGCACAGAGTTGCTTGTAGTAGTCTCTGAGGATGCTTTGTATTTCTGCGGTGTCTGTTGTAACTTCTCCTTTTTCATGTCTAATTTTTTTTTTTTTTTGCGGTACACGGGCCTCTCACTGTTGCGGCCTCTCCCATTGCGGAGCGCAGGCTCAGCGGCCATGGCTCCCGGGCCCAGCCGCTCCGCGGCACATGGGATCCTCCCAGACTGGGGCATGAATCCATGTCCCCTGCATCGGCAGGTGGACTCTCAACCACTGCGCCACCAGGGAAGCCCTTGATGTCTAATTTTATTGAGTCCTCTTCCTCTTTTTCCTGATGAGTCTGGCTAATGGTTTATTAATTCTGTTTATCTTCTCAAAGAATCAGGTTTTAGTTTTATTGATCTTTGCTATTGTTTTCTTTGTTTCTATTTCATTTATTTCTGCTCTGATCTTTATGATTTCTTTCCTTCTGCTAACTTTGGGTTTTGTTTGTTCTTCTTTCTCTAGTTCCTTTAGGTATAAGGTTAGATTGTTTACTTGATATTTTTCTTGTTTCTTGAGGTAGGCTTGTATAGCTATAAATTTTTTTCTAGGAACTGCTTTTGCTGCATCCCATATGTTTTCGGACGTTGTGTTTTCATTGTCATTTGTGTCTAGGTATTTTTTGATTTCCTCCTTGATCTCTTTAATGATCTCTTGGTTATTTAGTAACATATTGTTTAGTTTCCATGTGTTTGTGTTTTTTACCTTTTTTTCCCTGTAATTCATTTCTAATCTCATAGCGTTGTGGTCAGAAAGGATGCTTGATATGATTTAAATTTTCTTAAATTTACTGAGGCTTGATTGTGACCCAAGATGTGATCTATCCTAGAGGATGTTCCGTGCACACTTGAGAAGAAAGTGTAATCTGCTGGTTTTGGATGGAATGTCCTATAAATATCAATTAAATATCTGGCCTATTGTGTCATGTAAAGCTTCTGTTTCCGTATTTATATTTTCATTTTGGATGATCTGTCCATTGGTGTAAGTGAGGTGTTAAAGTCCCCCACTATTATTGTGTTACTGTTGATTTCCTCTTCTATAGCTGTTAGCAGTTGCCTTATGTATTGAGGTGCTCCTGTGTTGGGTGCATATATATTTATAATTGTTATATATTCTTCTTGGATTGATCCCTTGATCATTATGTAGTGTCTTTCCTTGTTTCTTGTAACATTCTTTATTTTGAAGTCTGTTTTATCGGATGTGAGTATTGCTACTCCAGCTTTCTTTTGATTTCCATTTGCATCGAATATTTTTTTCCATCCCTTTACTTTCGGTCTGTAGGTGTCTCTAGGTCTGATGTGGGTCTCTTGTAGACAGCATATATACAGGTCTTGTTTTTGTATCCATTCAGTGAGCCTGTGTCTTTTGGTTGGAGCATTTATTCACTTTTTTTTTTGGGGGGGCTACGCAGGCCTCTCACTGTTGTGGCCTCTCCTGTTGTGGAGCACAGGCTCCGGACGCACAGGCTCAGCGGCCATGGCTCCCGGGCCCAGCCGCTCTGCGTCATGTGGGATCCTCCCAGACCGGGGCACGAACCTGAGTCCCCTGCATCGCCAGGTGGACTCTCAACCACTGCGCCACCAGGGAAGCCCAAAAGTAATTATTGATATGTATGTTCCTATGACCATTTTCTTAATTGTTTTGGGTTTGTTTTTATAGGTCCTTTTCTTCTCTTGTGTTTCCCACTTAGAGAAGTTCCTTTAGCATTTGTTGTGGAGCTGGTTGGGTGGTGCTGAATTCTCTTAGCTTTCGCTTGTCTGTAAAGGATTTGATTTCTCCATCGAATCTGAATGAGATCCTTGGCAGGTACAGTAATCTTGGTTGTAGTTTCTTCCCTTTCATCACTTTAAATATATTATGCCACTCCCTTCTGGCTTGTAGAGTTTCTGCTGAGAAATCAGCTGTTAACCTTATGGGAGTTCCTTTCTATGTTATTTGTCATTTTTCCATTGCTGCTTTCAATAAGTTTTCTTTGTTGTTAATTTTTGCCAATTTGATTACTCTGTGTCTCAGCGTGTTTCTTCTTGGGTTTATCCTGTATGGAACTCTATGTGTTTCCTGGACTTGGCTGGCTATTTCCTTTCCCATGTTAGGGAAGTTTTTGACTATAATGTCTTCAAATATTTTCTCTGGTCCTTTCTCTCTCTCTTCTCCTTCTGGAACCCCTATAATGCGAATGTTGTTGCGTTTAATGTTGTCCCAGAGGTCTCTTAGGCTGTTTTCATTTCTTTTCATTCTTTTTTCTTTATAGTCTGTTCCACAGCAATGAATTCCACCATTCTGTCTTCCAGGTCACTTATCTGTTCTTTTGCCTCAGTTATTGATTCCTTCTCGTGTAGGAAGGAATTCCTACACTATTGATTCCTTCTAGTGTAGTTTTCATTTTAGTTATTGTATTGTTCATATCTGTTTGTTGTTTAATTCTTCTCGGTCTTTGTTAAACATTTCTTCATCTTGATCTTTGCCTCCATCCTTTTTCCGAGGTCCTGGATCATCTTCACTATCATTATTCTGAATCCTTTTTCTGGAAGGTTGCCCATCTCCACTTCATTTAGTTGTTTTTCTGGGGCTTTATCTTCTTCTTTCACCTGGTACATAGTCCACTGTCTTTTCATCTTGTCTATCTTTCTGTGAATATGGTTTTTGTTCCACAGGCTGCAGGATTTTAGTTTTTATTGCTTTTGCTGTCTGTTCTCTCGTGGATGAGGCTATCTAAGAGGCTTGATGGGAGGGACTGGTGGTGGGTAGAGCTGACTGTTGCTCTGGTGGGCAGAGCTCAGTAAAACTTTAATCCACTTGACTGTTGATGGGTGGTGCTGGGTTTCCTCCCTGTTGGTTGTTTGGCCTGAGGCAACCTAACACTGGAGCTTACCTGGGCACTTTGGTGGGGTAATGAGGGACCCTGGGAGGGCTTACGCCAGGGAGTACTTCCCAGCACTTCTGCTGCCAGTGTCCTTGTCCCCATGGTGAGCCACAGCCACCCCCCCCCCCACCTCTGCAGGAGACCCTCCAACACTAGCCGGTAGGTCTGGTTCAGTCTCCTATCGGGAGACTGCTCCTTCCTCTTGGTCTCAATGTGCACACTCCTTTTGTGTGCCCTCCAAGAATGGAGTCCCTGTTTCCCGCAGTCCTGTCGAAGTCATGCAGTCAAATCCCGCTAGCCTTCAAAGTCTGGTTCTCTAGGAATTCCTCTTCCCGTTGCTGGACCCCTAGGTTGGGAAGCCTGACATGGGGCTCAGAACTTTCACTGCAGTGGGTGGACTTCTGTGGTATAAGTGTTCTCCAGTTTGTGAGTCACCCGCCCAGCAGTTATGGGGTTTGCTTTTATTGTGATTGCATTGCTCCTACCGTCTCATGTGGCTCCTCCTTTGTCTTTGGTTGTGGGGTATCTTTTTTGGTGAGTTCCAGTGTCTTCCTGTTGATGATTGTTCAGCAGTTATGATTCCGGTGCTCTAGCAAGAGGGAGTGAGCGCATGTCCTCCTACTCCGCCATCTTGAACCAGTCTCCAGGATTTTCTATATATGAAAGCATTTCATCTGCAAATAGAAAATTTTACTTCGTCATTTCCAGTTCTGATGCCTCTCATTTCTTTTTATTGCTGATTGCTCTGGCTGAAACTTCCAGTAATATGTTGAATAGGAGTGCTGAGAGGGGCATCCTTGTTCCTTATCTTAGAGGAAAATCTTTTAACCTTTCACTATTGAGTATGGTATTAAATGTGGGCCTGATATAAATGGCGTTTATTATGTGGAGGGGTGTTCCTTCTGCACCTACTTTGTCGAGTTTTTATCATGAACAGATGTTGAATTTTGTCAAGTCTTTTCTCTGCATCTATGAAGATGATCACGTGTTTTTTCTTTCATTCTATTAATGTGTTGTATGGCATTGATTGATTTGCATATGTTGAACTGTCCTTGATCACAGGGATAAATCCTCCTTGATCAGGGTGAATGATCTTTTAATGTGCGGCTGAATTTGGTTTGGTATTATTGAAAAATTTTGCATCTGTGTATGTCAGGGATATTGGCCTGTAGTTTTCTCTTCTTGTAGTCCTTTTCTGGGTTTGGTATCGGTACTGCTGCCCTCATAAAATGTGTTTGTGGTATTTCGTCCTCCTCGAGCTTTTGGAAAAGTCTGAGAAGGATTGGCATTAATTCTAATTTAAATGTTTGGTAAAATTCACCACTGAAGCCATCTGTCTGGTCTTGAGCTTTTTTCATTGGGAGATTTTTGATTACTGATTCAGTCTTCTTGCTAGTAATTGGTATGTTCAGATTTGCTATTTCTTTTTGATCCAGGCTTGGTAGGTTGTATGCATCTAAGAATTTTTCCATTTCTTTTAGGTTGCCCAGTTTTTCTACATACAGTTGTTCATAGTAGGCTCTTATGATCCTTTGTATCTCTGGGGTATCAGTTGTAATATTTCCTTTTCCTTTATAATTTTGTTTATTTGGGCCCTCTTTTTTTCATTAGAATGGCTAAAGGTTTGTCAAGTTTATTGTTTCAAAGAACCAGCTATTTGTTCTTTTAATCTTTAAACATTTTTTTCTGCTGTTTTATTTATTTCTGATCTAATCATTATTTCTTCTGCTAAGTGTGATCTCAGTTTGTTCTTTTTATAGATCCTTAAGTCATACAGTTGATTATTTAAAATCTTTATTGATGATCAATAAAGACATTTTATTACTATGAATTTTCCTCTTAGAACTGCTTATGCTGCATCCTGTGAGTTTTGGTGTGTTGTTTCCATTTTCATTTGTCTAAAGATACTTTTTAAATTTTCCCTTTAATTTCTTCTTTGATCCATTGGTTGTTGAGGAGAGTGTTGTTTAATTTCCATTGTATTTGTGAATTTTTCAGTTTTCCTCCTATTGTTAATTTCTCGTCTCATACCATTGTGGCCAGAGAAGTTGGTGCGGTTGTAACTTTTGGAATTTGCCAAGGATTGCTTTGTGACCTAACATATGGTCTATCCTAGAAAATGTTCCATATGAGTTTGAAAAGAATGTGTGTTCTTTTGTTGGATAGAATGTTTATGTCCATGGGGTTCATTTGATCGATAGTGTTGTTCAGATCTTTTTTTTTTTAACATAAATTTATTTATTTTATTTCTTTATTTTTGGCTGTGTTGGGTCTTTGTTGCTGTGCACAGGCTTTCTCTAGTTGTGGTGAGCAGGGGCTACTCTTTGTTGTGGTGTATGGGCTTCTCATTGCAGTAGCTTCTTATTGTGGAGCATGGGCTCTAGGTGCGTGGGCTTCAGTATTTGTGGTGCGGGGGCTCAACAGCGTGGTCTCACTAGTTGTGGCACACGGGCTTAGTTATTCTGTGGCTTGTCTTCTCCCAGACCAGGGCTGAAGCCCGTGTCCCCTGCAATGGCAGGCAGATTCTTAACCGCTGTACCATCAGGGAAGCCCTGGATCTGCTTTTTTAAAATTGATTCTCTGGATGATCTACCTATTGTTGAGAGTATTAAAATCTCCAACTATATTGGATTGCCGTTTATTTGTCCTTTTTCTGTTAGTTTTTGCTTTATATATTTAGGTGCCCTGATGTTGGGTTATATAAATATTTACACTTGCTATATCTTCTTGATGGAGTGACACATTTATCATTATACAATGACCTTCTTTGTTTCTTTTTACCATTTTTAGTTTAAAATTTACTTTGTCTGATATAACTATCGCTATCCCTGCTTTTTTAAAAATAAATTTTGGGGGTTTTTTTGTTTTGTTTTTGTTTGTTACCATTCTCTTGAAATACCTTTTTCTATTCCATCACACTCAGTCTATGCATGTCTCTAAGGCTAAAGTATTTGTATTGTAGGCAGCATATAACTGGGTCTTGGGTTTTTTGGTTTATTTGTTTTTAAAGCCATTCATTCATTCTGTGTCTTTGGATTGGAGAATTTAATCAATTTATATGTAAGGCAATTATTTATAGGTAAAGACTTACTATTACCATTTTGTTGATTATTTTCTGGCTGTTTTGTATATCCATCATTTCTAATTCTGCCTTTTTTGTGTGTGTTTTGGTAAGTTTTAGTATCAATATGCTTTAATTTTTTTTTTTTACATCTATATTGGAGTATGATTGCTTTACAATGGTGTGTTAGTTTCTACTTTATAACAAAGTGAGTCATTTATACATATACATATGTTCCTATATCTCTTCCCTCTTGCATCTCCCTCCCTCCCACCCTCCCTACCCCACCCCTCCAGGCGGTCACAAAGCACCGAGCTGATCTCCCTGCGCTATGCGGCTGCTTCCCACTAGCTATCTATTTTACGTTTGGTAGTGTATATATGTCCATGCCACTCTATTGCTTTGTCACAGCTTACCCTTCCCCCTCCCCATATCCTCAAGTCCATTCTCTAGTAGGTCTGTGTCTTTATTCCTGTCTTACCCCTAGGTTCTTCATGACATTTTTTTCCTTAAATTCCATATATATGTGTTATCATACGGTATTTGTCTTTCTCTTTCTGACTGACTTCACTCTGTATGACAGACTCTAGGTCCATCCACCTCATTACAAATAGCTCAATTTCGTTTCTTTTTATGGCTGAGTAAGTCCATTGTATATATGTGCCACATCTTCTTTATCCATTCATCTGATGATGGACACTTAGGTTGTTTCTATCTCCTGGATATTGTAAATAGAGCTGCAATGAACATTTTGGTACATGACTCTTTTTGAATTATGGTTTTCTCAGGATATATGCCCAGTAGTGGGATTGCTGGTCGTATGGTAGTTCTAGTTGTAGTTTTTTAAGGAACCTCTATACTGTTCTCCATAGTGGCTGTACCAATTCACATTCCCACCAGCAGTGCAAGAGTGTTCCCTTTTCTCCACACCCTCTCCAGCATTTATTGTTTCTAGATTTTTTGATGATGGCCATTCTGACTGGTGTGAGATGATATCTCATTGTAGTTTAGATTTGCATTTCTCTAATGATTAGTGATGTTGAGCATTCTTTCATGTATTTGTTGGCAGTCTGTATATCTTCTTTGGAGAAATGTCTATTTAGGTCTTCTGCCCATTTTTGGATTGGGTTGTTTGTTTTTTTGTTATTGAGCTGCATGAGCTGCTTATAAATTTTGGAAATTAATCCTTTGTCAGTTGCTTCATTTGCAAATATTTTCTCCCACTCTGAGGTTGTCTTTTTGTCTTGTTTATGGTTTCCTTTGCTGTGCAAAAGCTTTGAAGTTTCATTAGGTCCCATTTGTTTATTTTTGTTTTTATTTCCATTTCTCTAGGAGGTGGGTCAAAAAGGATCTTGCTGTGATTTATGTCACAGAGTGTTCTGCCTATGTTTTCCTCTAAGCGTTTGATAGTTTCTGGCCTTACATTTAGGTCTTTAATCCATTTTGAGCTTATTTTTGTGTATGGTGTTAGAGAGTGATCTAATCTCATACTTCTACATGTACCTGTCCAGTTTTCCCAGCACCATTTATTGAAGAGGCTGTCCTTTCTCCACTGTACTTTGCTGCCTCCTTTATCAAAGATAAGGTGACCATATGTGCGTGGGATTATCTCTGGGCTTTCTATCCTGTCCCATTGATCTATCTTTCTGTTTTTGTGCCAGTACCATACTGTCTTGATTACTGTAGCTTTGTAGTATAGTCTGAGGTCAGGGAGCCTGATTCCTCCAGCTCCATTTTTCGTTCTCAAGATTGCTTTGGCTATTCGGGGTCTTTTATGTTTCCATACAAATTGTGAAATTTTTTGTTCTAGTTCTGTGAAAAATGCCAGTGGTAGTTTGATAGGGATTGCATTGAATCTGTAGATTGCTTTGGGTAGTAGAGTCATTTCACAATATTGATTCTTTCAATCCAAGAACATGGTATATCTCTCCATCTATTTGTGTCATCTTTAATTTCTCTCATCAGTGTCTTATAATTTTCTGCATACAGGTCTTTTGTCTCATTAGGTAGGTTTATTCCTAGATATTTTAATCTTTTTGTTGAAATGGTAAATGGGAGTGTTTTCTTGATTTCACTTTCAGATTTTTCATCATTAGTGTATAGGAATGCCAGAGATTTCTGTGCATTAATTTTGTATCTTGCAGCTTTACCAGATTCATTGATTAGCTCTAGTAGTTTTCTGGTAGCATCTTTAGGATTCTCTATGTAGAGTATCATGTCATCTGCAAACAGTGACAGCTTTACTTTTTCTTTTCTGATTTGGATTCCTTTTATTTCCTTTTCTTCTCTGATTGCTGTGGCTAAAATTTCCAAAACTATGTTGAATAAGAGCGGTGAGAGTGGGCAACCTTGTCTTGTTCCTGATCTTAGTGGAAATGCTTTCAGTTTTTCACCATTGAGGATGATGTTGGCTGTGGGTTTGTCATATATGGCCTTTATTATGTTGAGGAAAGTTCCCTCTATCCCTACTTTCTGCAGGGTTTTTATCATAAATGGGTGTTGAATTTTGTCAAAAGCTTTCTCTGCATCTGTTGAGATGATCATAATGGTTTTTCTCTTTCGGTTTGTTAATATGGTTTATCACATTGATTGATTTGCGTATACTGAAGAATCCTTGCGTTCCTGGAATAAACCCCACTTGATCATGGTGTATGATCCTTTTAATGTGCTGTTGGATTCTGTTTGCTAGTATTTTGTTGAGCATTTTTGCATCTATGTTTATCAGTGATATTGGCCTGTAGTTTTCTTTCTTTGTGACATCCTTGTCTGGTTTTGGTATCAAGGTGATGGTGGCCTCGTAGAACGAATTTGGGAGTGTTCCTCCCTCTGCTATATTTTGGAAGAGTTTGAGAAGGATAGGTGTTAGCTCTTCTCTAAATGTTTGATAGAATTCACCTGTGAAGCCATCTGGTCCTGGGCTTTTGTTGGAAGATTTTTAATCACAGTTTCAATTTCAGTGCTTGTGATTGGTCTGTTCATATTTTCTATTTCTTCCTGATTCAGTCTTGGCAGGTTGTGCATTTCTAAGAATTTGTCCGTTTCTTCCAGGTTGTCCATTTTATTGGCATAGAGTTGCTTGTAGGAATCTCTCATGATCTTTTGTATTTCTGCAGTGTCAGTTGTTACTTCTCCTTTTTCATTTCTAATTCTATTGATTTGAGTCTTCTCCCTTTTTTTTTGATGAGTGTGGCTAATGGTTTATCAATTTTGTTTATCTTCTGAAAGAACCAGCTTTTAGTTTTATTCATCTATGCTATCGTTTCCTTCATTTCTTTTTCATTTATTGCTGATCTGATTTTTATGATTTCTTTCCTTCTGCTAACTTCGGGGTTTTTTTGTTCTTCTTTCTCTAATTGCTTGAGGTGCAAGGTTAGGTTGTTTATTCGAGATGTTTCCTGTTTCTTAAGGTGGGCTTGTATTGCTATAAACTTCTCTCTTAGAACTGCTTTTGCTGCATCCCATAGGTTTTGGGTTGTCGTGTCTCCATTGTCATTTGTTTCTAGGTATTTTTTGATTTCCTCTTTGATTTCTAAAGTGATCACTTCATTATTAAGTAGTGTATTGTTTAGCCTCCATGTGTTTGTATTTTTTACAGATCTGTTCCTGTAATTGATATCTAGTTTCATAGCATTGTGGTCAGAAAAGATACTTGATACAATTTCAATTTTCTTAAATTTACCAAGACTTGATATGTGACCTAAGATATGATCTATCCTGGAGAATGTTCCATGAGCACTTGGGAAGAAAGTGTATTCTGTTGTTTTTGGATGGAGTGTCCTATAAATATCAATTAAGTCCATCGTGCTTAATGTATCATTTAAAGCTTGTGTTTCCTTATTTATTTTCATTTTGGATGATCTGTCCATTGGTGAAAGTGAGGTGTTAAACTCCCCTAATATGAATGTGTTACTGTCGATTTCCCCTTTTATGGCTGTTAGTATTTGCCTTATGTATTGAGGTGCTCCTATGTTGGGTGCATAAATATTTACAATTGTTATATCTTCTTCTTGGATCGATCCCTTTATCATTATGTAGTGTCCTTCTTTTTCTCTTGTAATAGTCTTTATTTTAAAGTCTATTTTGTCTGATACGAGAATTGCTACTCCAGCTTTCTTTTGGTTTCCATTTGCATGGAATATCTTTTTCCATCCCCTTACTGTCAGTCTGTATGTGTCTATAGGTCTGAAGTGGGTCTCTTGTAGACAGCACATATATGGGTCTTGTTTTTGTATCCATTCAGCCAATCTGTGTCTTTTCGTGGGAGCATTTAGTCCATTTACATTTAAGGTAATTATCGATATGTATGTTCCTCTTCCCATTTTCTAAATTGTTTTGGGTTCGTTATTGTAGGTCTTTTCCTTCTCTTGTGTTTCTTGCCTAGAGAAGTTCCTTTAGCATTTGTTGTAAAGCTGGTTTGGTGGTGCTGAACTCTCTCAACTTTTGCTTGTCTGTAAAGGTTTTAATTTCTCCATCAAATCTGAATGAGATCCTTGCTGGGTAGAGTAATCTTGGTTGCAGGTTTTTCCCCTTCATCACTTTAAATATGTCCTGCCACTCCCTTCTGGCTTGCAGAGTTTCTGCTGAAAGATCAGCTGTTAACCTTATGGGGATTCCCTTGTATGTTATTTGTTGTTTTTCCCTTGCTGCTTTTAATATGCTTTCTTTGTATTTAATTTTTTTTTAGGGGTTTTTTTTTTGTGTGGTATGCGGGCCTCTCACTGTTGTGGCCTCTCCCATTGTGGAGCACAGGCTCCGGACGCGCAGGCTCAGCGGCCATGGCTCACGGGCCCAGCCGCTCCGCGGCATGTGGGATCTTCCCGGACCGGGGCACGAGCCCGTGTCCCGTGCATCAGCAGGTGGACTCCCAACCACTGCGCCACCAGGGAAGCCCTTGTATTTAATTTTTGACAGTTTGATTAATATGTGTCTTGCAGTATTTCTCCTTGAATTTATCCTGTATGGGACTCTCTGTGCTTCCTGGACTTGATTAACTATTTCCTTTCCCATACTAGGGAAGTTTTCAACTATAATCTCTTCAAATATTTTCTCAGTCCCTTTCTTTTTCTCTTCTTCTTCTGGAACCCCTATAATTTGAATGTTGGTGCGTTTAATGTTGTCCCAGAGGTCTCTGAGACTGTCCTCAGTTCTTTTCATTCTTCTTTCTTTATTCTGCTCTGTAGTAGTTATTTCCACTATTTTATCTTCCAGGTCACTGATGCGTTTTTCTGTCTCAGTTATTCTGCTATTGATCCCATCTAGAGTATTTTTAATTTCATTTATTGTGTTGTTCATCGTTGTTTGTTTCATCTTTAGTTCTTCTAGGTCCGTGTTAAATGTTTCTTGGATTTTGTCTATTCTATTTCCAAGATTTTGGATCATCTTTACTATCATTATTCTGAATTCTTTTTCAGGTAGACTGCCTATTTCCTCTTCGTTTGTTAGGTCTGGTGGGTTTTTATCTTGCTCCGTCATCTTTGGTGTGTATTTCTGTCTTCTCATTTTGCTTATCTTACTGTGTTTGGGGTCTCCTTTTTGCAGGCTGCAGGTTCGTAGTTCCCGTTGATTTTGGTGTCTGTCCCCAGTGGCTAAGGTTGGTTCAGTGGGTTGTGTAGGCTTCCTGGTGGAGGGGACTAGTGCTTGTGTTCTGGTGGATGAGGCTGGATCTTGTCTCTCTGGTGGGCAGGTCCACGTCTGGTTGTATGTTTTGGGGTGTCTGTAGACTTATTATGATTTTAGGCAGCCTCTCTGCTAATGGGTGGGGTTGTGTTCCTGTTTTGCTAGTTGGTTTGGCATAGGGTGTCCAGCACTGTAGCTCGCTGGTCGTTGAGTGAGGTTGGGTGCTGGCATTGAGGTGGAGATCTCTGGGAGATTTTCGCCATTTGATATTATGTGGAGCTGGGAGGTCTCTTGTGGACCAGTGTCCTGAAGTTGGCTCTCCCACCTCAGAGGCACAGCACTGACTCCTGGCTGCAGCACCAAGAGCCTTTCATCCACATGGCTCAGAATAAAAGGGAGTAGAGGGAGGGGGAGGGAGAAAGAAAGAACATAAGATAAAATAAAGTAAGATAAAATAAAGTTATTAAAATAAAAAATAATTATTAAGAAAAAAAATTTTTTTAAAGAAAAAACGGACGGATAGAACCCTAGGACAAATGGTGGAAGCAAAGCTACACAGACAAAATTTCACACAGAAGCATACACATACACACTCACAAAAAGAGGAAAAGGGGAATAAATAATAAATCTTGCTCTCAAAGTCCACGTCCTCAATTTGGGATGATTCGTTGTCTCTTCGTTCCACAGATGCAGGGTACATCAAGTTGATTGTGGAGATGTAATCCACTGCTCCTGAGGCTGCTGGGAGAGATTTCCCTTTCTCTTCTTTGTTCTCGCAGCTCCCGGGGCTCAGCTTTGGATTTGGCCCTGCCTCTGCGTGGTCGCCGGAGGGCGTCTGTTCTTCGCTCAGACAGGACGGGGTTAAATTTAGGAGCTGCTGATTCGGGGGCTCTGGCTCACTCAGGCTGCAGGGGAGGGAGGGGCACGGAGTGCGGGGCGGGCCTGCGGTGGCAGAGGCCAGAGTGACGTTGCACCAGCCTGAGGCGCGCCGTGCGTTCTTCTGGGGGAGTTGTCCCTAGATTCCGGGCACCCGGCAGTGGCGGGCTGCACAGGCTCTCTGGAAGGGGGTGTGGATAGTGACCTGTGCTCGCACACAGGCTTCTTGGTGGCAGCAGCAGCAGCCTTGGCGTGTCATGCCTGTCTCCGGGGTCCGCGCTTTTAGCCGCGGCTCGCGCCCGTCTCTGGAGCTCCTTTAAGTGGCGCTCTTAATCCCCTCTCCTCGAGCACCAGGAAACAAAGAGGGAAGAAAAAGTCTCTTGCCTCTTCGGCAGGTCCAGGCTTTTTTCCGGACTCCCTTCCGGCTAGCCGTGGTGCACTAACCCCCTGCAGGCTGTGTTCACGCCGCCAACCTCTCCCTGCGCTCCGTCCGAAGCCCGAGCCTCGGCTCCCAGCCCCGCAAGCCCTGGTGGGTGAGCCGACAAGCCTCTCGGGCTGGTGAGTGCTGGTCGGCACCGACCCTCTGTGCAGGAATCTCTCCACTTTTGCCGCTGCACCCCTGTGGCTGCGCTCTCCTCCGCAGCTCCGAGGCTTCCCCCTTCCGCCACCCGCAGTCTCTGCCCGCAAAGGGGCTTCCTAGTGTGTGGAAACCTTTCCTCCTTCACGGCTCCCTCCCACTGGTGCAGGTCCTGTCCTTATCCTGTTGTCTCTGTTTATTCATTTTTCTTTTGCCCTACCCAGGTACATGGGGACTTTCTTGCCTTTTGGGAGGTCTGAGGTCTTCTGCCAGCGTTCAGTAGGTGTTCTGTAGGAGTTGTTCCTCGTGTAGATGTATTTCTGGTGTATCTGTGGGTCGGAAGGTGACCTCCGCGTCTTACTCTTCCGCCATCTTCCGCTCATCACCTGCTTTGACTTCTTTATCATGTTCTTTTGTTTAATACTACAGGATTTTTGCTTGTGAGTACTATGAAGCTTACATAAAATATCATTTTTTTTCTTTTTTGTTGCATTGGGTCTTCATTGCTGCGCATGGGCTTTCTCTAGTTGCAGTGTGTAGGTTTATCATTGGTGACTTATCTTGTTGCGGAGCACGGGCTCTGGTCACGCAGACTTGATAGCTGTGGCTCTTGGGCTTTAGAGCGCAGGCTCAGTAGTTGTGGCGCACGGGCCTAGTTGCTCCACAGCATGTGGAATCTTCCCACACCAGGCCTCGATCCCATGTCCCCTGCATTGGTAGGCAGATTCTTAATCACTGTGCCACCAGCGAAGTCCCATAAAATATCTTAAAGTTATAACACCCATTTTAAAGTTGATAACAACTTAGCTTCAGTAGCATTCCTAAACTTTACAATTTTTACTTCTCGCCCCCTCACAATTTAGGTTATTGATGTTACATTTTACATATTTTTTATATTGTGTGACCAACAGCATGTTATTGTAGCTATGGTTATTTTTACTATTTGTTTAATGTATTTATTTATTTATGGCTGTGTTGGGTCTTCATTTCTGTGCATGGGCTTTCTCTAGGTGAGGCGAGTGGGGGCCACTCTTCATCACGGTGTGCCTATCGCGGCCTCTGTTGTTGCGGAGCACAGGCTCTAGATGCGCAGGCTCAGTAATTGTGGCTCACGGGCCCAGTTGCTCCGCAGCATGTAGGATCTTCCCAGACCAGGGCTCGAACCCATGTCCCCTGCATTGGCAGGCAGATTCTCAACCACTGCACCACCAGGGAAGCCCACTATATTTGTTTTTTAACTTTTAAACTAGAGTTGTAAGTGAATTTTGCACCACCGTTACCATATTACAGACTCTTTTTGTATGTATGTGTGTGTATAGATATATATATGTGTGTGTGTATATGTGTATATATATATATGTGTATATATATGTGTGTGTGTGTATATATATATATATATGTGTGTGTATATATATATATACACACCATTACCGGTGAGTTTTATGCTGCCTTATTATGTTTTTGTGATGTTAATTTGTGTCCTTTTACTTTAGCATTTCTTGTAAGACAGGTCTAGTGGTGAATGCCTTCACCTTTTGTTTGGAAAAGTCTTTCATCTCCTTTATTTCTTTTTTCTAAATCTTTGTTTTAAATGGAAGGATAGTTAATTTACAATGTTGTGTTAGTTTCTGGTGTACAGAAAAGTGATTCAGTTTTTTGTATATATATATGAATATATATTTTTATGTATGTAAAACTATATATATAGTCTTTTTCATGTACTTTTCCTTTATAGTCTATTCCAAGATATTGAATATAGTTCCCTGTGCTATACAGTAGGACCTTGTTTTATCTACTTTATATGTAGTATTGTGTATCTGTTAATCTCAACCTCCTAATTTATCCCTCTCCCCCCCTCCCTCCTCCCCTTTGGTAACCAAAAGTTTGTTTTCTATGTCTGTGCTTCTGTTTTGTAAATAAGTTCATTTGTATCTATTTTAGATTCCACACATAAGTCTTTCTTTGACTTACTTCACATAGTATGATAATCTCTAGGTCCATCCATGTTGCTGCAGATGGCATTATTTCATTCTTTTTTATGGCTTAGTAGTATTCCAGTGTGTGTGTGTGTATGTGTGTGTACATGTATAAATGTGCATATGTTATACACATATACACCATGTCTTCTTTATCCATTCATCTGTTGATGGATGTTTAGGTTGCTTCCATGTCTTGGTTATTGTAAATAGTGCTGCCATGAACATTGGGGTACATGTGTCTTTTCAAATTAGTGTTCTCCAGGTATAGATCCAGGAGTGGGATCGCCAAATCATATGGTAACTCAATTTTTAGTTTTTAAGGAACCTCATACAGTTTTCCATAGTGACAGCACCAATTTACATTCCCACCAACAATGTAGGAGGGTTCCCTATTTTCCACACTCTCTCCAGCATTTATTATTTGTAGACTTTTTTAAAATTTTAATTAATGAATTTATTTATTTTTGCTGTGTTGGGTCTTCGTTTCTGTGCGAGGGCTTTCTCTAGTTGCGGCAAGTGGGGGCCACACTTCATTGCGGTGCGCGGGCCTCTCACTATCGCGGCCTCTCTTGTTGCAGAGCACAAGCTCCAGACGCGCAGGCTCAGTATTTGTGGCTCACGGGCCTAGTTGCTCCACGGCACGTGGGATCCTCCCAGACCAGGGCTCGAACCTGTGTCCCCTGCATTGCCAGGCAGATTCTCAACGACTGTGCCACCAGAGAAGCCCTATTTGTAGACTTTTTAATGATGGCCATTCACTCTGGTGTGAGGTGATACCTCATTGTAGTTTTGATTTGTATTTCTCTAATAATTACCAGTGTTGAGCATCTTTTCATGTGCTTATTTGTCATCTGTAAATCTTCTTTGGAGAAATGTCTATTTAGGTCTTCTGCCTATTTTTTGATTGGGTTGTTTTTTTGTTTGTTTGTTTTGTTATTGAATTATTCTCCTTCATTTCTGAAGGACAGCTTTGCCAGGTATATAGAATTTTTGGTTAACAGGTTTTTTTCTTTCAATATTTTGAATATATCATTTCATTCTCTCCTGGCCTGAAAAATTTCTGTTGAGAGATCCACCTATAGTCTTACGGAGCTTCCCTTTTATATAACTTCTCTTTTTTCTCTTGCTGCTTTTAGAATTCTTTCTTTGTCTTTGACTTTTTTTTTTTTTCTTTCGCAATACACGGGCCTCTCACTGTTGTGGCCTCTCCCTTTGCAGAACACAGGCTCCAGATGCGCAGGCCCAGCAGCCATGGCTCACAGGCCCAGCCGCTTCGCGGCATGTGGGATCTTCCCGGACCGGGGCACAAACCCATGTCCCCTGCATCGGCAGGTGGACTCTCAACCACTGCGCCAGCAGGGAAGCCCCGTCTTTGACTTTTGATGGTTTAATTATAGTGTGCCTTGGTGTAGCCCTATTTGCGTTCAACATATTTGGTTCCTTTGGGCCTCATGGATCTGGATATCCATTTCTTTCCCCAGGTTTGGGAAGTTTTCAGCCATTATTGCGTTAAATATACTTTCTTACCCTTTCCATTTCTCTTTTCCTTCTGGAATTCCCACGATGCAGTTATTGTTTTGATTGTGTCCCTTAAGTCCCACATACCTTCTTCACTTTTTAAAATTCTTTTTTCTTTTGGTCCTGTGACGGGATTTCAAATGTCCTGTTTTCTAGAACATTGATTCTTTCTTCTGCATGGTTAAGTCTACTTTTGAAGCTCTTTATTGAATTCTTCAGTTCAGTCATTGTATTTTTCAGCTCTAGGATTTCTTGGTATCTGTTTGTTGAGGGTTTCTGTTACTTTGTTGAACTTCTTGTTTTGCTCATGCAATGTTCTCCTAATATCATTTAGTTGCCTGTGTGTTCTTGTAGTTTACTAAGCTACTTTAAGAGGACTATTCTGAATTCTTTATCTTACAGCTGGTAAATCTCCATTTCTTCAGGATCAGTTATCAGAGCTTTATTAGTTTCCTGTGGTGATGTCATGTTTACCTGATTTTTCATGGCCCATGATTCTTTATGTTGTTATCTCCTCACTTGAGTTAGCAGGTTCCTCTTCCAGACTTTATTCACTTTGGTTGAGACATTTCTTCACCAGTCCGCTCAGTTTGGGCTTCTGGATGTGTCTGCTGGTAATAAACAGGTGGGGTTTACCATCAGGGTTTATTTTTCTGTGAGGACACTGCCTGAGCTTTGGGGTTGGGACATGGGGGAACGCCCCTGGCTGAGAACAGTTAGATAGGACTGCTGGCTTGGTTCCCTGCCCAAGCAAGGCTGTGAGATGGGTACTCTGGCCAGGCTTACTAGATGGTTGGAACTAGGTACTGTACTCAGCAGTAGATGGCACTATGAAATAGCTTTCTTGCCCTGATGGGGCAGCAGGACAGGCTCCAGGGGGTGCACAGCCTTTTGTTTGGGAACCTGAATCAGGCAAGACTGTGCACTGAATTCCTGGCAAGATGGGGCTACTGCTTTTGCTCTGTAGATGGGGAAAGCCAGAGGCTGTGCTCTCTGTTCAGGTACCACTGTAAGCAGGGCTATTGGGCGGGTTACACAGGTTCCTGAGTGCTGTGGTTAGATTCCCTGGTCGAGTGGACCGAAGGCTCTATTCAGCAGTGGGTGGGGCTATAACTTAGTTCCCCTGCCCAGGCTAGTTCCAAGCAGCCTCACAGTGGAACCAGGTCAGACTTTCTGGTAGGGACTGGGAGCTACAATCAGCATGCTGGCTGTGACACAGCTCCCCTGCCCCTGTGGGGAAAGCCAGGTTGCAGGGCTGCAAAGCTCTTTGTTTGAAGACTGAAGTCAGACAGATCTGTACCCCACTGAATTCCCTGGTCAAGGTGTGCTACTTTCTTGGCTCTGCAGATGAGCACAGCCGCCGCTTGGGGCTGTCACTTGTGTGCTACAGGTAGGAACTCATTCTGCCAAGATCTGAGCACTGGCTGTTGCAAGCCCCTCTCCCCTCTCTATCACAGTCAGATTTCCAGTGGTCAAGCACTGCAGATCTATCCACAGTCCCTGTGGGGCAAGACCAGAGTGTAAGCTCCCAAGAAACAACCCAGAATGCTGGAGGAGCTGGGTGTGCACCCTGGGCTCTTTTTCCACGGCAGGAACTTTAGGCTCAGGGAGACCCCTCAGAGTGGGGCCATGCTGCCTTGGGGAGGGGCAGTGTGATCAGTGTGTAACCACTCCTCTTACCCTTCTAAGGAGGTCTGTCTTGGTCTCTGTTGCAGGGGGGTGCTTTAGCCTCTCTCCAGCCTCCTAGGATCCTCTCAGTGGAGTCTTGTCAATGAATGGTTGTTAGTTGATCTCCTTATGAGGGGGAGTGAAGTCAGGAACAACCGATGTTGCCATCTTGGTAACATCACTCCTGAATATCTTCTTTGTTGAAGCATCTATTCAAATCTTTTGCTACTCTTGAGGTATGGATCCAAGCTCATCGTTTTGGTTTTTTTACGTGTGAATATCCAAATGTTCCCGCACCATTTTTTGACAAGGTTATCCTTTCTCTATTTCATTTCCTTTGTACCTTTGTCAAAAATTGGTTGTTCATATATACGTGGATTCATTTCTGGACTTTTTACTCTGTTCACTGACCTATTTTCTGTCTTTAGGCCAATATCATGCTTTTTTTTTTTTTCGGTACGCGGTCCTCTCACCGTTGTGGCCTCTCCCGCTGCGGAGCACAGGCTCCGGACGCACAGGCTCAGCGGCCATGGCTCACGGGCCCAGCTGCTCCGCGGCATGTGGGATCTTCCCGGACCGGGGCACGAACCCGTGTCCCCTGCATCAGCAGGCGGACTCTCAACCACTGCGCCACCAGGGAAGCCCTATCATGCTGTTTTGATTACTATATAGCTGTATAATAATTCTCCAGATCAAGTAATGTTAGCTTCTCCGACTTTATTTTTCTTTCTCATTTTGGCTATTTTAGGTTCTTTGCATTTCCATTTAAATTTTAGAATCAGTTTGTCAATTTTTACCCAAAAAATCCTATGAAATTTTGATTGGGATTGTGTTGAATCTATAGATCAATTTAATCTCCTTACCCTCTTTTGTTTTATACATAAAAGGTAGCCACCACAAACACAGTTCTGTACCTGGCTTTTGTCATGTCATAATGAATCATGGAGATCTTATTCTCTGATAGTCTCCATTACAGTGTCATTGTGTTCTGTCACGGGGATGTACTTTACTTCATTTAACCAGTCCCTTGTGATGGATTTCTAGTTCATTGCCAGTGTTTTGCTATTATGAACAGTACTGCAGTACAATAGTACATGTCATTTCCCTTGTGGGCAAATATAGCTGCAGGATAAATTTGAGAAATGTGATTGCTAGGTCAAAAGATATACACATTTAAAATTTTAACAGACGTTGCTAAGTTGCTAAGAGTTTTCATCAATTTATATTCCTACCAGTAATATTATAAAATAGAGGGTTTGTTTGCCATAGTCTCAGTGTTGCATTGCCAACCTTTTTCTTTTTTGCCAAGTTGATAGGTGAACGTGGTCCACTGAATCATTTTGATTTGCCTTTATTACAGATAAGGTTAAACATCTTTGTGTGTAGGAGTCTTTTGTATTTTTTTTTCGTGATTTCTTTGTGTGCTTTGCCCATTTTTTTTCTGCTGGATTGTTGGAGTCTTTCAGATCCAAGGAAGCCTTTATTTATTAGGGAAATTAGCTCTTTGTCTCACAAGTTGCAAATGTATTTTTATCCACTTCACCATTTATTATTATTATTTTAAGTTATTTATTTATTTGTTTTTTGGCGGTGTTGGGTCTTTGTTGCTGCCTGCGGGCTTTCTCTAGTTGTGGTGAGCGAGGGCTACTCTTCATTGTGGTGTGCGGGCTTCTTGTTGCAGGGCCTGCTCTTGTTGCAGAGCACGGGCTCTAGGCATGCGGGCTCAGTAGTTGTGGCTCTCAGGCTCTAGAGCGCAGGCCCAGTAGTTGCGACATGCAGGCTTAGTTGCTCTGCGGCGTGTGAGATCTTCCTGGACCAGGGCTTGAACGCGTGTCCCCTGCATTGGCAGGTGGATTCTTAACCACTGTGCCACCAGGGAAGTCCCTACCATTTATCTTTTTTTGTTTTTTGTAATAAGGAAGGCTTTTACATTTATGTATTTGAACTTATTAGCCTTTCCTTTGAAGCTTTGTGTTTTTAGCCCCAGTGCCCTTTTTTTTCCTGGCTGTGCTGTGCGGCATGTGGGATTTTAGTTCCCTCAGCAGGGATTGAACCGGGCCCTTGGCAGTGAAAGCACTGAGTCCTAACCACTGAACCGCCAGGTAATTCCCTAGTCTTAATTAGAAATGCTTTCTTTACTCCAAGTCTGTATTTGAATTTTCTGATGTTTTTCTTCTAGTACGTTTATGAGTATTTTTACTTTCAAATCTTTTATTTATTAGCAGTTTATTCTACTACAGTGTAAGGTATTCAGTTTGTTTTCCTGTTGTTCCAACACCATTAATTAAAAAGCCTGTCTTTCCCCCACTGATTTTTTTTTTTTTCCGGCTGTATTGGGTCTGCGTAGCTGCGCACAGGCTTTCTCTAATTGTGGCGAGCAAGGGCAACTCTTCATTGCAGTGTGTGGACTTCTCATTGTGGTGGCCTCTCTTGTTGAGGAGCATGGGCTCTAGGTGCATGGGCTTCAGTAGTTGTGGCTCATGGGCTCTAGAACACAGGCTCAGTAGTTGTGGCACACGGGCTTAGTTGCTCTGCAGCATGTGGGATCTTCCCGGACCAGGGCTTGAACCCGTGTCCCCTGCATTAGCGGGCGGATTCTTAACCACTGTGCTACCAGTGAAGCACCACCCCCCACTGATCTTTGATACCACCTTTATGTGTAGTAAATCTCTACATATGTTTGGGGCTATTTCTGGATCTTCTGATCTGTTCCATGGAATGTGTAATCAAGCATCAGAATCACACTGTTTAAATCAATTTTAAAATTATATTTAATGTCTGGTAGCGGTAGTCTCCCCTCATTGCTTTCTCTGTTAGTTTTCTGGCTCTTATTAATCTTTTCATATGAACTTTAGAATCAGTCTGTGTATTAAAGAAAACTGTTGGCATTTTTATAGGGATCATATGCCATTTATATATTAGTGAGACTCAACTCTTTATGGTATTATGTCTTATCCGGGAACATGACATGCCTTTTATTTGCTTAACTATTCTTTTGAATTCACTACTGTTTTAAAGCTTTGTTCGTAGAGGTCTTAGTTGTAAAGTTTATTCCTCAGTATTTTATCATTTTTGTTGCAATTGTAAACATAGTTGACCCTTGAACAACACAGATTTGAACTACACAGGGCCACTTTATATGTGGATTTTTTTTTTCCAATAAGTACTACAGTGCTACACAATCCATGGTTAGTTGAATCCATGGATGTAGAACTGCAGATATGGATGCCCAACTGTAAAGTTATATGCAGATTTTCAACTGTGCAGGGATCAGCCCCCCTAACCCCGACCTTGTTCGAGGGTCAACTGTACCATCTTCTCCCCATTATATCTTCTGTTTGTTTTGGGTATAAATGAAAGTTTTTTAGTTGACTCTACTGTGTTTTCCAAGAATACCACCATATTACCTTCAAAAGCAATACATTTTTCCTTTCTCACAATTTTTATGTATCTAATTTATTATTATTTTTTTGTCTAGTTGTATTCAAATTATTCTCCCCCTTTAAACTTCTTCCTTTTTTGGATTTGCTGTTATTTCTTCCGTTGTATCATTTAGAATTGCTTTCAGCCATAAGTAGCAGAAAACCTAACACAGCTTAAGCAAGTAAGGATTTATTTTTCTCATATGGAAGTAGTCTGGAGGTACTAGTAGCAGTTCAACTATGTCAGTAACCTAATTTTCTCTCTGCCATCTGTCAACCCAAGTTGACACATTAAAATTAACCATCACAATGGGTATGGGCTTTTCTTTTGTGGTAATGAAAATGTTTTTGAACTTGATAGATGTGGTGGTTACACAACATTGTTTTTTATTTATTTATTTTTTGCTGTACGCGGGCCTCTCACTGTTGTGGCCTCTCCCGTTGCGGAGCACAGGCTCCGGACGCGCAGGCTCAGTGGCCATGGCTCAATGGGCCCAGCCGCTCCACGGCATGTGGGTTCTTCCCAGACCGGGGCACGAACCCGTGTCCCCTGCATCGGCAGGCGGACTCTCAACCACTGCGCCACCAGGGAAGCCCAACATTGTTTTTTAATTTAATTTTTTAAAATTTTTATTGGAGTGTAGTTGCTTTACATTGTTGTGTTAGTTTCTGCTGTACATCAAAGTGAATCAGCTATACATATACATATATCCCCTTACACAATATTATGAGTGTACACTTTAAAATGGTTACTTTTATGTACATGAATTTCACATCAACTGAAAGAATACTAGAAAAACTGATTTTCTTTTTATACAAAACAATAACAAAGCTAAAACCACCTTAGCCTTCAAGGTTGTAGTGCTTACTTAGGATCAGTTTAAAGGTCTTCTCGCCATATAAATATGAAGAAGTAATGATGCCTCTGATAGATGCTGCTGATGGGCTAATTCACTGCCCATTCCCATTGTGATGGTTAATTTTATGTGTCAACTTGGGTAGGCTGTGGTGCCCAACTGTTTGGTCACACACAAATCTAGATGTTACTATGAAGGTGTTATTAACATTTAAATCAGTAGACTGTGAATAAAGCAGAATACTCTTTGTAATGTGGGTGGGTCTCATCTAATTAGTTGAAGGCCTTAAGATAAAAGTCTGAGGTTCCCCAAGGAAGAAGGAATTTGGCCTCCAGTCTGCAGCATAAAAACTCAGCTCAGTTTCCAGCCTTTGGACTCAAAACCACAACATCAACCCTTATTGGAATTTCAGCCTGCCAGCCTCTTACTTCGCACATTTTAAACTTGCCAACCCTCACAATGGTGTCAGCCAATTCCTTAAACACCAGTTAGTACTGTTTCTCTGGAGAACGCTGACTAATACACCCATTTAGCATTTGTTCCCTATACCCTCCTGTTCCCAGCCTCTGGCAGTCACCAATCAGCTGTCTCTATGGATTTACCTATTCTGGGTATTTCACATAAAAGGAATCATAAATATGTAACCTTGTGAATCTGGCTTCTTTTACTTAGCATGTTTTCAGGGTTCACGCACTATGTAGCATGTATTATCATTTCATCCCTTTCTAAATTTTTTAAAAATTTAATTGATATAATTGACATGTAATATTCAAACATAATGAGTTGACATTTGTATATATTGTGAAATGATCACCACAGTAAGTCTAGTTAACATCCTTCAGCATACAGTTACAATTTTATTTTCTTGGGTTGAGAACTTTTAAAACTTAGTCTCAGGACTTCCTGGTGGTCCAGTGGTTAAGAGTCCATTATCCCAATGCAGGGGGCATGGGTTCGATCCCTGGTCAGGGAACTAAGATCCTGCATGCCTCACGGGCGAGATTGAGAGAGAGAGAAAAGAAAATTAAATTAAAAAAAAAAGACTCTCTTAGCAACTTTCAAATGTACAATACAGTGTTATTAGCTAGAGTCACCATGCTGTACATTACATTCTCATGACTTATTTTATAACTGGAAGTTTGTGTTTTTTTACCCCTTTGACCTATTTTTCCCACCTCCCAATCTGCCACCAGTTTTTTTGTATCCATGAGCAAAGGAGTTTTTTGTTTTTGTTTGTTTGTTTTTTATTGTTTTGTTTTTTAGATTCCACATATAAAGTGAGACCATATAGTATTTGTCTTTCTTTGGCTTATTTCACTTAGTATGCCCTCAAGGTCCATCCATGTTGTTGCAAATGATGAAATTTTATTTATTTTTTTCATGGCTGAATTAATATACAACAGTTGTATATATATTCCACATTCTCTTCATCCTTTCATCCATTGATGGATGCTTTGTTTGTTTCCATATCTTGGCTATTGTAAATAATGCTGCTGTGAACATGGGGGTGCAGATATCATTTTGACACAGTATTTTCATTTACTTTGGATGAATACACAGAAGTAGAATTGCTGGATTGTGTGGTAGTTCTATTTTTATTTTTGAGGAACCTCCATAGTTTTCCATCGTGGCTGCACCAATTTATATTCCCACCAGCAGTGCACAGGTGATCATTTTCTCTACATCCTCACCAACACTTGTTATTTGTTGTCTTTTTTGGTTTGTTTTTTTTGTTTTTGTTTTCGTTTTTGCGGTACGCAGGCCTCTCACTGCTGTGGTCTCTCCCGCTGCGGAGCACAGGCTCCGGACGCGCAGGCTTAGCGGCCGTGGCTCACGGGCCCAGCCTCTCTGCGGCATGTGGGATCTTCCCGGACCGGGGCACGAACCCGTGTCCCCTGCATCAGCAGGCGGACTCTCAACCACTGCGCCACCAGGGAAGCCCGGTTGTCTTTTTGATAATAGCCATTCTGACAGGTGTGAGGTGATATCTCATTGTGGCTTTGATTTACATTTTCCTGATAATTAGTGATGTGAGTACCTTTTCATGTGTCTGTTGGCCATCTATATGCCTTCTTTGGAAAAATGTTTATTTTTTAGTTGTACTGTTTGTTTTTTTGCTATTAAGTTGTATGCATTCTTTATATATTTTGTATATTAACCCCATATAAGAAAAATGATTTGCAAATACTTTCTCCCATTCAGTGATGTCCTTTGCTGTGCAGCTTTTTAATTTGACATAGTCCCACTTGTTTATTTCTGCTTTTATTGCCTTTGCTTTTCATGTCAAATGCAAAAAATTATCGCCAAGACTGATATCAAGGAACTTACCACTTATTTCAGGTCTTATGTTCAAACATTTGGTCCATTTTGAGTTAATTTTTGTGTATGGTGTAAGAGAATGGTCCAGTTTCATTCTTTTGCATGCAGCACCATTTATTGAAGAGACTGTCCTTTCTGCATTGTATATTCTTGGCTCATTTGTTGTAAATTAATTGACTATATATGCATGGGTTTATTTCTGGGCTCTCTATTCTGTTCCATTGATTGATGTGTCTCTTTAATGCCAATACTGTGCTGTTTTGATTACTATAACTTGTAATATTGTTTGAAATAAGGGAGTGTGATGAGTCCAGATTTGTTCTTCCTTCTCAAGATGGCTTTGGCTACTCAGAGTCTTTTGTGGGTCTTTACAAATTTTAGGATTATTTATTGTATTTCTGTGAAAAATGCTATTGGAATTTTGATAGGGATTGCATTGAATCTGTAGATTGCTTTTGGTAGTATTGACATTTTTAAAACATTAATTTTTGCAGTACATGAGCATGGAATATCTATGCATTTATTTGTGTCATCTTCAGTTTCTTTCATCAGTGTCTTACGGTTTTCATTGTACAGGCCTTTCACCTCCTTTTTTTTTTTTTGCTCTTGTGTTATTAGTGTATAGAAACCCAGTAGGTTTTTATATATAATTGACCCTTGAACATCGTGGGGTTTGGGGCACTGACTCCCCCCCCCCCCCCCACACACACACACAGTCAAAAATCTGCATATAACTTTATAGCTGGCACTCCGCATCCACAGATTCAACCACCAAGATTGTGTGGTACTGTAGTGTGTATTTATTGAGAAAAAGTAATGTGTAAGTGGATCCATGCAGTTCAAACTTCTGTTGTTCAAATGTCAACTGTATTGATATTGTATGCTGCAACTGTACTGTTTTATTAGTTTTAACAGTTTTTTGGTGGAGTCTAAAGTTTTCTATAATATCATGTCATTGGCAAATATTGAGTTTCACTTCTTTCTTTCTGATTTGGATGCCTTTTCTTTTTCTTACCTGATTACTCTGGCTAGGACTTCTAAATCCATGTTTAATAAAAGTGGTAAGAGTAGCATCCTTAGCTTGTTCCTGATACTAGAAGAAAAAAAGCTTTCAGCGTTTCACCATTGAGTATGTTAGCTGTGGGCTTATCATATAAGGCCCTTATTATGTTGAGGTATGTATACCTCAACATAATATCTCTATACCCACTATACCCAGTTTTTATCATAAATGGATGTTGAATTTTGTCAGGTGCTTTTTCTGCATCTATTGAGATGATCATGTGATTTTCATCCTTCATTTTGTTACTGTACTGTATCACAGTGATTGATTTGTGGATGTTGAACCATCCTTGCATCCCTAGAATAAATCCCACTTGATCATGGTGCATGATCCTTTTAATGTATTGTTGAATTCTGTTTGCCTATATTTTATTGAGGTTTTTTTCATATATGTTCATCAGGGATATTGGCCTGTAATTTCCTTTTCTTGTGGCATCCTTTTCTGGTTTGGTATCAGGGTAATACAGGCCTCATAAAATGAGTTTGGAAGTGTTCCTTCCTCTTCTGGTTTTTGGAAGAGTTTGAGAAGGATTGGTATTAATTCTTTTAATGTTTTGTAGAATTCACCCATGAAGCCATCTGGCCCTAGACTTTTTTTCTTGGGAGGTTTTTAATTACTAATTCAATCTCCTTACTAGTATTTGGTCTGTTCAGATTTTCTGTTTCTTCATGATTCATCCTGTTAGGTTATATGTTTCTAGGACATTTTCCATTTCTTCTGGGTTGTCCAATTTGTTGATATATAATTGTTCATAGTAACCTCTTAGGATCCTTTGTATTTCTATGGTATCAGTTGTAATTTCTCCTCTTTCATTTCAGATTTTATTTGAGCTCTCTCTCTCTGGTGAGTTTCACTAACAGTTTGTCAATTTTGTTATCTTTTTGAAAAACCAGTTTTTAGTTTCATTGATCTTTTCTAAAATCTTTTTTTTTTTTTTTTTTTTTTGGTCTTTAGAGCAGTTATTTCCATTCTGCTCATTGTTATTTTCTTCCTTCTACTGACTTTGGGCTTTATTCTTCTTTTTCTAGTTCCTTGAGGTGGTGTAAAATCCTTGGGATTTTTCTTGTTTCTTGAAGTAGGCATTTATTGCTATGAACTTCCCTCTTCAAACTGCTTTTGGCACATCTTATGGGTGTGTTGTATTCCATTTTCGTTTGTTTCAAGGTATTTTAAAATTTCTCTTTTGATTACTTCTTTGATTCATTGGTTGTTCAGTAGTATGTTATTTAATATTCATATATTTGTGATTTTTCCAGTTTTATTCTTCTGATTGATTTCTAGTTTTATACCATTGTGGTCAGAAAAGATGCTTGGTATGACTTCAGTCTTAAATTTATTAAGACTTGTTTTGTGGCCTAACAAATGATCAACCCTGGAGAATGTTTCATGTGCACTTGAGAAGAGTGTGTATTCTGTTACTTTTGGATGGAATGTTCTGTATATATCTGTTATGTCCATTTGCTTTAACATGTTTAAAACCAGTGTTTCCTTATTGATTTCCTGTCTGGATGATCTATCCATTCGTGAAACTGTGGTATTACAGTCACCTAATGTTATTGTATTGCTTTTTATTTCTCTCATCAGGTCTGTTGATATTTGCTGTATACACTTAGGTGCTCTTATGTTGTGTTCATAAATATTTACAAATGTTATATCCTCTTGTTAGATTGACCCCATTGTACCTATGTAATGATCTTCTTTATCTCTTATTACAGACTATTTTAAACTATATTATCTGATATAAGTATAGCCACCCCAGCTTGTTTTGGTTTTCATTTGCATGGAATATATTTTTCCTATCCTTTCACTTTCAGTCTGTGTGCCTTTACATCTGAAGTGAGTCTCTTGTAGGCAGCATAGATGGATCTTTTTTCTTTTTAATCCATTCAGCCACTCTATGTCTTTTGATTGGAGAATTTAGTTCTTTTACATTTAAAGTAATTATATATAGGTATGTACTTATTGCCATCTTGTTACTTGTTTCCTGGCTGTTTTATTGTTCTTCTGTTCTTTTCTTCTCTTGCTTCCTTTCTGATTTGATGCTTTCCTGTAGTGGTATGCTTAGATTCCTTTATCTCTGTCTTTTGTGTATCTACTATGGGTTTTTTTCTGTGACTTACGTATAACAACTTATATTTATAGCAGTTTATTTTAAGGTGCTAACAACTTAAAAGTTTGAATGCATCCTACAGCTCTATATTTTTATTTTCTGCTTCCTCGTTTTATGTTTTTGACGTCACAATTTACATCTTTTTATTTTGTGTATGCCTTAGGAAATTATTATAGTTACATTTTTTACTACTTTTGTCCTTTAACTTGTAAGGAACAGCACCAAGAAACGGAGGAGAGCTTAAACAAGCTTTATTTGGGAACGCTCCTGGGCGAGGTTCACTGGTCCGAGAGAAAGGGGCCAGAGAAGTCGCGTCTGGGCGAGGGTTTGGGCAGAATTTATAGGGGAAGAAGGGAAAGGGGTGTGGTGAATCCGGGAGGGCGCAGGGTATTCCTTATTTGGTGGTCTCTTCGGGTATCGTGGCAATATCCGGTGCCGGTTGCATCAGTCTTGGGACCGTTAGTCCCGCCCCTCAAAAGGCAGGAAGGCTGGGCCGGGTGGAAAGTCCCCAGGTCAGTTCCTGGAACTGGGTGGTCCGGAATGTCTCCAGGTCAGTTTCTGGAACTGGGTGGTCCGGAAAGTTTTGGTCTGATGCAACCTGTGAGTCTGATTGCGTTCCCCTGCCTCGGGCTAGTTGGCCTTTACATAACTTTCATACTAGCTTTGTAAGTGATTAATGTACCACCTTTATAACATTAGATTATTCTGAATTTTACTATATATTTACTTTTACCAGTGAGACTTTCATGTTTTCCTGTTACTGATTAGCACAGTTTCCTTTCAGCTTATAGAAGTCCTTTTAACATTTCTTGTAAGGCTGGTCTAGTGTTGATGAACTCCTTTAGTTTTAGCTTGTCTGGAAAACTCTTTATCTCTTCAGTTCTGAATGACAACTTTGCCAGATACAGTGTTCTTTTGTTCAAAGTTTTTTTTCTTTAATCACTTTGAATATATCATGCCACTCCCTATATTGCCTGCAGAACTTCTGCTCAAAAATCTCATGATAGTCTTAGGGGGGATTCTTTGTACATAAAAAGTTGTTTTCCTCTTCATGCTTTTAAGATTCTCTCCTTGTCTTTAACTTTTGACATTTTAATTATAATATGTCTTGGTGTGGGTCTCTTTGAGTTCTTATTTGAAACTATCTGTTCCTCTTGCACCTAGGTGTCTGTTTCCTTCCCCAGGTTAGGGAAGTTTTCAACTGTTGTTTCTTCAAATGAGTCTTCTCCTCTCTCCTATTTCTGTGACCCCTTTAATGCAAATGTTGGTCCATTTGATGTTGTCCCGTAAGTCCTTTAAGCTATCTTCACTTTTTTTCATTTTTCTTTTTGTTTCTCTGATTAGGTGAAGTCCACTGCCCACTTGTCCTTTCTTCTGCTTCGTCTAGTTTACTGTTGAACCCCAGTAGTGTACTTTTCAGTTTAATCATTGTTTCTTCAGCTCTGTGACTTTTTTTTTAATTGGAGTATAGTTGATTTACTATGTTGTGTTAGTTCCTTCTGTACAGCAAAGTGAATCAGTTATACACATACACATATCCACTCTTTTTTAGATTTCCTTCCCATTTAGGTCACCACAGAGCATTGAGTAAAGTTCCCTGTGCTATACAGTAGGTTCTCATTAGTTATCTGTTTTCTATATAGTAGTGTCTGTATGTCAATCCCAGTCTCCCAGTTCATCCCACCCCCCAACCACCAGCTCTGTGACTTCTATTTGATACTTTCTTATACCTTCTATCTCTTTGTCAAAGATTTCACTGTGTTCATCCATTCCCCTCCTGAGCTTGGTAAGCATCTTTATGATCTTTGTTTTGAGCCCTTTATGAGGTAAATTACTTATCTGCATTACATTAATTCTTTCTCCGAGATTTTATCTTATTTCATTTGGAACATATTCCTCTATTTCTTCATTTTCCTTGACTCTCTGTCTTGGTGTCTATGCGGAGGTAAAACAGCCACCTCTCCTTAATCTTGAGGGGGTGGCCTCATGTAGGAGAACCTTGTCATCCAGCCCTGCCCTAGCTCTTGCTTGTCTCTCATACCTTTGTGATTGTCCAGGCTGCCCATTTTAATTTTAGAGGCTCTCAGTTGTTGAGCGTGTGCAAGACCTGTCAGTATCCCATAGAGGAGGGTCTCAGTTAGCAGGCTTATTGGAAGCTAGACTCTCAGGTAGCAGCATATACAAATATATACAGTACTGAAGGACTGCAAGCATAAGCCCTGCTGGCTGCAAAAGCTGGATACCCTAAACGTGTCCCCCTGGGTATCAGTCACAAAAATTGGGGCTCCAGACAACTGTACAAACTCCTTTCTGAGAGATACTGGTGGGCAGATGGAGAGCACAAAAATGGTGTCCTCTGGCTTTTGTCCAAGGAGAGCATCTCAGTAGGTCCCTACATCCAACCAGAAGCCTGCCCCTCAGGCCAAAGCTCCAGGACAAGCAAATATTCCTTTATCACAGAATGACTGGGGTTTGTTTCAGTCTGCTGTCTCACTGTGCCCTGGGGATGGTAGCAGGCCAAGAACTGTCTCCCCATTTATAACAACACCATGGGATCCAGGAACACAAGCCCTGCTGGCTCCCAGAGGCAGGTGATTAAGGGGCATCCCCTAGGTGGCAGCCACAAAAACTGAGGCACCAGATGTAATACCTGGGACCAGACACATGTATGAGCTCCTCCCTGGGAGACAGTAGTGCTCTGATGGCTGTAGGGTGAAAGCGCAAAGAGAGTGCTCACGCTCTGAGGCTGCTGGAGAGCATTACAGTAGACACTTAGATGTGTGCTTCCTTGGAAATCTCAGGCCACAGTTATGAAGATAAGTTAGTGGGCCTCTCATAGTAAGACTCCTCGGACTGTTGCCTCTTGCTGTGCCCTGGAGATGGTAGCCGGTTAAGAACTCTTTTGCTGTTGGTTACAGTCCTGCTGGACCCATGAGCATAAGCCCCACTGGCCGCCAGAGCCAGGCAATCAGGGGTGTCCCCTGAGTTGTAGTCACAAAAACCAGGGTACCAGACATAAAAAAAAGGGTACCAGATGCATGTAAAAGCTCCCCTCTGGAGATACTGGTGCTCTACATTGCAGCATAGGGAGGGCGTAAAGATGGTGCTGACTGGGGGGAAAAAAGAATGTAGATTAAAATACTAAAAAGATGGCACCCTGCCGGCAGGAGTGAGACAAAGATGACATCCACCAGCCTTTGTCCTTGGAGGGTACCCCAGCAGGCATGTGTGTTAAATCTGACCCCTGCCCCTCGGACCAACACTCTAAGGTAAGCAATAAAGCCTCTTACATAAAGTCTGGGTGCATTTCAGTTGGCTCCTTCTGTGCTGGGCCCTGGTGCAGGTGGGTCTGAGAGTATGAGCCTTTTTTTTTATATATAAATTTATTTATTTATTTTTTGGCTGAGTTGGGTCTTTGTTGCCATGTGCGGGCTCTGTCTAGTTGCGGCGAGCGGAGGCTACTCTTTGTTGCGGTGTGTGGGCTTCTCATTGCGGTGGCTTCTCTTTGTTGTGGAGCACAGGCTCTAGGCGTGCGGGCTGCAGTAGTTGTGGCTCGCAGGCTCTAGAGCGCAGGCTCAGTAGTTGTGGCACACGGGCTTAGTTGCTCTGCGGCATGTGGGATCTTCCCGGACCAGGGCTCGAACCCGTGTCCCCTGCATTGGCAGGCAGATTCTTAGCCACTGTACCACCAGGGAAGTCCCGTGCACCAGAAGTTTTATTACAGCTATAACTTAGAAGCAGATTCTGACAAGACTTTTAGAAGCTGTCTTAAAATTTTCCTAAGCTTCATTCACATCACATGAAGGCAGCACTCACTTCCCAGCCCCTACTTTTGGTCAAGGCTTACCTTTGCTTTTATTCTGGCTCCAAAGAGTTGAGGTCACTTGGAAAAACTGTTCCCTAATATCCTAAGATGCACCCTCCCGGGATACAGTTGGTCTTGCCAACCATAAATCCATACCCTCTACCTCTGTAGTCTGATCCTTTTCTCAGCCACTTTGACCCTAACACTTAGTACCCTGCCAGTAACTTACTTCTTACCACCTATGTTCCTTTAAAAACCAGGCAGGCCTAGATTCTTCCATCATCTGCCCCAGTCTAAAATAAAAAACCCAGCTTAAAAAATATTTTAAAAGATTGTACTTCCAAAGATTTTACTAAAGCATTTATTTTTTAAACAAAAATATACATTAATCTCAGATTTACAGAATATAGAAATAATTTATCCAAAGCAATTTGCATTTTAAAATTGTTAATATTGCACCCAACCATGTAAGTCTTTGACACATTTGCATTGTCGACCTTTCCCACAATTTGCAAAACGGGAGAGAAATCTGAAACTGACAGAATTACACAAAAAAACTTACAATTTTTAAATTTACAAGATAAAGAAAAGTTGTAAACTTCCGGAAATTTACTTCCGTAGACTAAAGAGCTATATTCTTTTCATATCTAGACAATGAACTATATACATGCTGTGATTTCCTCATAAGGAATTCAAAGGAACAGATATTGTGAACATTCACAACCTAATGGTAAAGAACAGAATTATTGAAGACACTTCTCTGTCTTCACTGAAACATGGAAACTAGTGTGTGAAACACACAGAGTGAGAAAAGCCCCTGGATAAATAACTTTTACCTCTTTGAGGATAGTTTCCATAATTGCCTAAAGTTATGTTCAGTTTTAAAATGATACACTGTTAGTCTTAGAAATATGGCTACCAACAGCCTTTTCTCTCAAGACATAAGACAAGTAGAAAAGAGTGAGGTCTCTGTTCAAATCCCTTATAAAATACTTTACATATAGGCAGGCACAAAAGTTTGCTTTTCAAAAGAAAGCTTTGCAAAATATTCTGCAATTTATCACTGATACCCTCAGTTTTTAAAAGCTTTTTTTTAAAAAGCCCATAAATATTTAAGTATCTTTTTTTAATGACAGTAGAAAATAAATGCACTTGGTACTACAGGAAGTGTCTGAAATAATATATAATAGTAAGAGTAAACGTATGTAATGTGCTCTTTTAACCTGGTAGTAAACTGAAACAGATCAAAACCTTGTACTTATGAAACGTGAAGTAATTTTTGTTGATTGAGCTGAATTAGTAAACCAATATGAGAACATGAAACCAGGCAGCCCCATTATCGACTCTGAAAAAGTCATCAGACCACTTAGCTTCTAGGGGATGAACATTCATGAATCTTTCGTTACTACCATTGTAAATAAAAGATCTTTGTTAGTAGGGTGGACTCCCGGAAAAAAGGAGCGTCTGAGAAATTTGTGCTGAAGATCCCAGACAGGAAAATCTAATTGTAATTTTACAGTACAATACCATTTGAACTGAAATAAGACGTTTTCTAATTCTCTTGTCCTAGATTGAGATGGGGTTAAAAACGTTCACTTTGAATCAAAACAAAACATCAACAGTTGAAGAATACGACTTTTCAGAAGGTCTCCTTGGCTTTGCTATTGCAGTAGTCCAACCCAAGTATTGTAGCTTGTTAAAAAGGTTATTGCCTTCAACATCCTCGTGACAAATTTTTTTTTTTTCCCCAAAAAGTCGAGTCTCTCATAAAAAAAGAAGACATTTTACTTTGTGTGATTGTTTTGCTACAGGTCACCTGAAGCAAACGCCTCAGCTCTCCACGGTTCGCCTGTATTCTGCCGTTCCATCGGCGATGACCGCATCCAGGGGATAGCGCTTCTTGCGGATGCTGCGCCCGGAGGAGATGAGGTCGGCATAGCCACGCTGGTGGGAGAAAGCGTAGGCCGAGCGCCGTGCGGACACGCCCCGGCGGAACACATTCTGCCGCCGCTTCCACTGCTCTTCGGCTTTTAACCGCTTTCGGTGCTTCTGAATCTACGAAAGCAGGAGAGATGGGGTAAGGTTAAAAAAGAACTGGCTGCACACCTGCCTCATTTGGGGGCGGGCATAACCATACTCGCTTTAAAGTGGAGGAAATGGAGGGAGGCAGGTTACATGACGTTTCTAAGCTCTCAGAGCTAGAAAATGGGGTGCCAGGATTCCCACTCCTAAACTAGTGCTCTTTCCATTTCATAAAGGTACAGGTTTAGAAAAGACTGTTAGCCTCCTTCTGGGTTGCTACTGCACACCCTTGTCAGTGGAGGAGGGAAAGCTGGAGGATAGTGAAGGCTACCTACCTAGCAGCTGTTCTCTCCTCCTTTCTGATGGAAATGGAGTTTACTCAGGTACCATCCTCCTGCTTACAGCCACATTCCTCCATGTGGACGCCACCCCCAGGGGTAGGACTGATCGACTTGACTTGCCCTCTACTAGTCCAGGAATGGGCATGTGATCTAATTCTGGCTAATGAGGCCTGAGAAAAGTGTGCTGGGCCCTTCCATAAAAAGTTCCCAGGCAAAACAAAAAAAAGTTGCCAGGCTCCTAAGGGAAAGCAACAGCATAATCAGTCTTTAATCTTCCCCTGGATACTGACATGTCAGGACGCAATGCCGGGAACTCCTGTAGCCATCTTTCAGCAGAGGGGGGAGATGGAAAAAACCCCAGTTCTTTTTTGATAACATTAAGTTGCCCATCAGCTGAGCCTGAAACCTAATTATGATGTGAGTGGAGGTGATACATCATCATTGAACCATTTTGAGCCATATCTCCCTGTTACTTGTAGCTCAGAGGATCCTGCTACAAGACTTTCCATTTTCCTTTAAATGAAGAAAAACCCCAACCTGTATGCAGGGCAAAATATTAATAGTATAATTGCTAAATTGAGAGGATAGATATATGGGGGTTCATTATACTATTTTCCTTTTGATATTTGGTAATTTTTGTAATAAAAAAAAGAGTAGTCCTAAAAAATTTTCAGACCAAACTTCCCAAGAGCTTAGAATTTTGCAGGAAAGCTGCTTTGGAGAAATGCTTTGATTTCTGTGAGAGGCACTCAGAGTTAGGAGAAGACTTTCTTTTTCTATACCTTATCACTTTCTGATGGCCAAATGGTCATTGACAAGAATCGTGTGGCAACAACAGGCAGCAAGCACACAGCAACAGTCAGGATGATGGTCAACCAAATATATGGCTGTCTCAGAGCATTTGAAGCTGTGCCTGGAAGAAGCAGAGAATGAATCACAATGGTTTTCATCCCAAGGGGGGCATAGCTGATATTCCACAGTCCACAAGTGGATTCTCTGTGATGAGCTTTTACAACCAGATTGCCCTCCCGAGAACATCCCACCACTGCTCAAGGAATGAACATTTTAAAACCAGACTAAGCAAAGCAGAATTCGGCACGTATATTCTTTGGAACAAGGCAAATGTATATAAGTGAACATATAAATAGCGAAAAAGGAAAGTACATTTGTTGACATTGCATTAATTAAAAATGGAAAAGTAGGCAATTTATACTTTTGGATTTTTTCAGGAACTTAAAAAAGCACTTCCAATTTATAGTTTTGGTTTGAAACGCCATGTATTAACAATGGGCACTGCCATTTGTGGGATAAGCCTCATGCTGGGTGTTTTAGGTCATGCCACTTAATCGTTTCTGAGAGAGGAGTATTGCCCTCTATCACATGAAGAAACTGAGTTTGTGGAGAGTAAAAAAATTTGCCCAAGGTAACAGAACTAGCTATGGCAACTCCTGAATTAAAACCCATGTCCATCTGACTAGAGCTAGGCTTTTACCAGTGAATTAGGCTACTAGTTTTTATGTCAGAGGAAGTAACAATTCAATTCTGTAATACAACCAGGTGACCATATACTACTCAATTTTAAAACTAGAACCAAATTTCTCACAGTATTTTCTGTACTTACACTGTGAGTTTATAAAAATAATAGCATAAATGTGTATGGGTTTAAAACACATTCCCTATGGGAATATTCTAAGTAAGTGGGTACTAAAATTTTAAAACACAGAGTCAGTAAGCAAGAACACAGTCATAAAAAAAATGAGCTCAATCCCAATAAGAAAAGGGTTACCACAGCAATTGTCTTTTATAACCCAACAACTGATCATTAAAACAAAGAAAAACCTAATCTTTTACAGGGAAATGAGTTTATGGGGAATTTTTTTCCACTGTGAATCCAAACTACTCTATCCATAATAAGATGTTCATAAATTCTAATTCACGCTATTTATAATATTTTGATATTTATCATTTCATTCTAGCATTTGTCAAGTTGTCATATATTTTATATAGCTGTAAACTGTTTTGTTTTCCATAAGTTTACTTATTGCTCTGTATATGTATTTCTAATGATGCAGTCCACTTTTAAGTTCTAGAATTCCATCATCTGGGATTCATAGTTTGTTTAGCTAATTTGATATTCTTAGGTCTTAGGGAGGGTTATTTCCAATTTTTAAAAGACAATTAGAAATGTTGTAGTGATACAGTCTTTGTACAGATTATCTTTCCAAAATTTGGTGTGTTTCATCTTAGGGTATTTTCCCCATGTGGAAATACTGGATCAAAATGTACACAAAAATTCATTACATATTTCTAGGTAGTGCTTTAGAAAGATTAAATTATAGTGCTACCAGCAATACATGTATTCCCAGTTTCCCAATAACCTACTAATACTAGGTTTTATGGAAGAAAAAAAGCACAATTATAGCTTAGTTATTTTAATTTGCTTTCCTCCCATCACGTTACCACCCTTCCAACCCACCACCCCCAATTCTAGTCAGGACATTAATTTTCACTAGCAGTAATTTACAGTTTATGTTTTTACTTACCCTGAAGTTATGTCAGAATCTAAATTAATGACATTTTTCTATTTATTTATTTTTGGAATTTAGAAAATACCAACCTGTAAATTGAAATGCAGATGGAAAGAGAACATGTATTCCGGCACTATGAAGGTCAAACATGATGCCAAAATAAATTGCAATGCTTCCAAAAATTGAAAAAGCATTCACAAAAGTCCAATAAGAAGTATCCAAGCCAATCTGTTGGGAAACCAGAGAAAAACAGAGCACTCATTTTGGGGAGTTAGCAAGAAATAAAGGATCTAAGGATTCTGAAAATAGAATTCAGCAATTTAAGCATGGTATGGCTCGAATACTGAACAATCAGAAGCTATCTTTGACTCAGGCAAGAAATAGGAAATATGTTTGGTATAAGGGATGAGAATAGCATCCATTCATATTTGCAAAGCAGCAGAGCCTCAGTTGGAGGAAGAATGGGAGCCAGGCGGATGTGCACGCTGGTCTACATACAGAAATGCATACAGTACCAACAGGTACTGAAAACAGTTGACTAAAGCCACATACCTGGAAATTGACTGTTATTACAAGAGCAGAGGCAATTGTGACAGCAAAAGATTGGTAGTCTGAGGGCGCCTCTCCATCCTGTCCCACAGTTTGCAGATAAGCTCCAAGAGGTATGAAGAAGAGGACCAAAGATGTTAAAACCCCGTGCAACAAGCTTACGAAGAATCTCCTGTAGTTGAATAGTAAGTCTCTTTGTCCCACCACGTATAACCCGGGGAAGCGGAGGCTCAGTTTGTCGCTCACATCCTTAAGGGGAAAACACAATTACAGTTGAGTGCTGTCCATCAGGATCAAAGAACTCAAGAGATACGTCACAACCTCCATCTCGAAAGGAGTTGCAACTTGTTAAGTTCTAGGAAGGCAAAAACTAAACAAGATGATAAATCCTGAATAATTTCATTGTGCAGAGAGCAACCTCGTTACTGTAGTCCACCATCATTTGATATTTAATTCTGAGACTAGGTAAAGTATTACTATTTTGCTACTTAAGAAAGCAGATCAGTAATGTTTAAAGAAGTGTAGGAAGCCGATTTTTACTTTCTGAGAATACATTTTTTCTAATACTTTGGGAAAGCATTTTCACATACACATCGATGAGTTAATTCCAAATTATTCTTTTTATTTTTGAAAGCAGTTTCTGTAAAAGTTGCTACTAGATAGAATGCGGACTAATTTGGAAATTAAACCTGTAAGTTTGGGGAGGTATTAAAATAATTTACTTTAAAGATGTGTAAGTTGTTATTGTAGAGACATACTGTTAGGTATCTAACAAGAAAATCTTAGTGTCCGAAATGAGGGTAATAAACTCTTTTGTCAATGAATTCAACCCAAGCACAGAAATCCTCTTTTCTTACTATAAAACAAGCATAGCGGTTGCTCTGATTGCCTGACAGCAGAAATATAATAGGGTTTACTCAGAAAGAAGTGAAAACCAAAAGAATGCATTGAAATATTTGCTTTGAAACAGTCACTCAGTCTGTCCAGAAGCGACCCTGTCAGCGCCAGGCTCCTACCTGGTCGAGCAGCCCCATGAGGAGGACGGGCAGGCTGGTGTAGATCACATTGTAGAGGGTGATGAACCAGTCTTCGTACGCGGTCTGTGAGGAGATGACAGAGTCTGTGTCACCGACGAAGAAATGTCGCCCACCTAGTTAATACGTGCGCATCTGCCCTCAAAGCAGGGGTGTCCCCAGGGAAAGTAAACACCCCTCCCCCCGCCAGCTATGCCAGTAGCAGGCACGAGTTTGTTTTGATGGAATGGACAGAATCAAAGGGCTTTCCACAGGCAATTATCTTCCCCGTAAAATAAGTGGGGAAATAGACTCTGAAAAGTTTTTGGAAAAGGAGTCTGGTCTATTTGAAGAATGCTGGAAGACAAATCAGTGTTCATCGTCTTTCAATATCCCTTTTATTAATGAATTAGATTACATACAACTGGTTCAAAAGCACGTAAGTACCGTTCAAATATGCTTTTCTCTTGCCAGTCCAGCATTTCCATTTAAACATTTTATAAACCAGAATTTGAATATAAGAAAGATGCTTCTGAAAAGGATAAGCAAGGCTGTGCACACCCCAGTCCTCAGTGGGGGATAGAGGAAATGGGCTTACTCAGCACCAACAGTGATACACCATCCTGCACAGAAACAGGAAGAAGGCCCCAACCTTGCTCAAAACCCCAAGACATCCTGGCCTCCAGTTTCTACACCTGGCCTCCTCTCATGCCAGTTGTCTGTAGCATAGCATCAAAGAAGTCTGGACAACCACAGGCACTGACTTAGGTTTTTTGCTAATGGTGTGTTTCTGCCATATCAACAATTTAACATTGTAGATATGCCCCCACTCCCATTTCAGCAAAATGTTAAAATTTAAAAACCAACAGTGGAGACGTGATGTTAGATCTATGATCATCCCCAATTTATATAATCCCTTCAGCCCCAATGTAATTTTATACTTAAATTTGAACAATTTTTTCAAAATTTGAACAATTTTTTCAAAGTTGAACAATTTGTTATCACTATTCTTAATGGCAAGGTGACTTGGGAAAAAAAAAAATCTATGGTGAAGGCAAAGACACATAAACAAAAGTCAACAGACCAGGAACAAATCCTACCTTTTTAAAGGCAAAATAAAATAGGTTTAAAGCACCAGAAACATTTTAGAAGATTCATAAACTTAATCTGTACCTCAGCTGTTAAGAGAGAGCACCAAAACTGCAAATATGGAGGGGGAAGAAAATTTCAGACGTAGTTTTATTCATGTAAGAGAAGAGCTCTACTCATTTAATAATAATGATGATGGTATATTACCTGTGCAGAGTACCCGTTGAAGAAGGAGTACCAGAAATGAACCAAAGTAAATGAAAAGTTTTTATAAAAGAAGTATCGTAGGAACTTGCACATCCTTATGTAAGACCACCTGCCGTGCACCAACAGCAGTCTCTGCAAGTATCTGAACTGTGCAAAGGAATAGTCACTTGACATGACAGCTTGCATGCCTTCTTGTCCACTTATTCCAACACCAATGTGGGCAGCTGTGGGGGCGGGGAGAAGATAACTGAATCATAAGCTTATTTTAAGGCAAAACATTGAGATGATAAAAATGTTTCCGTAGCAATACAAAAAAACCCCTCAAATTTATGAAACAATAAATGTGAAAACTGTTGCTCACCATCCCCCACCCCCAGCTTCTGAACTCAGAAGTACGAGTTGCTAAACATAGCACGTGGTTGGGCTTCCATAAATATTTGTGAAAGGATCTCAAGTGGGTAATGAATTCCATTTGGATTATCTGCCCAGCTCATAAGCCATCCTTCTCACCCAAAGGGTGAGCCCCAGGCATCCATGTGTACCGTGTGTCCCTGCCTCCCTGGCCACAGCTGAGTCAGCCATGGGCAGATACATAATCTATGGTAGATACTACGAATTGGCTCTCCTTCATTCTAGAACTTTTGTTGTAATTGGAGAGGTGGGAAAGCAAATAAAAACCCTACATTGCTTCCACTACCTTGCAGTTAGGTTCTCTTTGTGAATTACGTTCCACTTGTTTGGACCTGCTTGTGACTTGGAAGCAGAAGCAAATTGGAGCCCAGCATCCCTTCCCTTTTTGGCATTTCTGCAGCAGAATTCATATCCATTCTCCAGCTGCCCAGATGTTGATAAACAACTGCAAGGGCTTCTCAATTGGAAAGCTCTTCAGAGGAGCCTCAAAGCTAGAAGCTCCTCTGGTGAGTGACCCAGACGTGCAGACACAGCCTAGAACCTACTTCTTCAGTTCATCCAGAATTTTCATGAGCACCTGGTCCCCTCTATTAATCACTTCCTGCTTAAAGTACCCAAAGGAATCTGTTTCCCTCAGTCTCTTGGTATTTTGGAGTTAGGATTTGGGTGGGTTTGTGTTTGGAATTTTAACGTAAATTTTTGAGTTGTGGGATGGATATACTTCTGAGGGGCAGAGAAATAAAGTAGTCTAGAGAAAGGATGAGAGAGAAGGGCAGACACTGAGTTCCTGGTGCAGCTTCAGGTCCTGGTTCTAGCATATTCCTGAGGCCTGGCTTCTTGAGCAGCATGAGACATATTTGTAACTTTTAAAATAGGTTTCTTTTTGTTTTAAGCTAACTTGAATTGTTCTCCAATACTTGCAACCAAAAGTGTTTAAACTTAGATACTGTTAAACTTTCAAAGGCTTATGCATGGCCCACTGAGACCCCAAGACACACAGTTGTTTTGAGGAGGGGAGGTTTCCAGAATGGATAAAAATGAAAGTCCCAATTTTATCCATCCTCCCAATAGTCATTAAACCACATGTTCCACTTAGAGAATTATGAGTTTTATCTAGGTCTTAAGAGTCATGGAAGTGAGATCATTTTTAGAACATGTGTTGCAGAATACAACCTATTACTACTCAGACCCTGAGAAGTGCCTGCCAGCTCAGCAGAGTCTCCAACTAAAAGAAGCTCCACAACTCCTGCCCCACTTGCAGAATACGAGGTCTGGCATTAACACAGTGACTTGTCCAAAACCTAAGTTTTTAATAACACTTTGCAATTCTATAAAATAGAATTAACTGCATCTCAATCAATACTTACAACCTCTTTATACACATAAATAGTTCTTAATGACCAGTTGTGGTTGCCAAACTGTTCTTTCCTACCAAACCATGGCCTTCTTTTCTGAACAAATAACAGGGAAATGTTGAGATTCTGTCAGAGACAAGGAAGAGGAGCCACCGCCCCAGGCCCTGACATCCAGTCCAGCCACTGCCGAGCAGACCAAGGGACCGTATGTGAAGTGTACACTGCCACAGTTAAAGCGGCAACTGAACAGATGTACTTTATCAGGCCACACTGCTTTTTGTTTGTATTTTCCTAAAACCTAAACATAGGCACCTAGACTTCCCTGAAGTTGCCGATGTGGTTTCAAATGCCTGCCCGGTAGGCCACTTCATAATTCCCTGACAAGCTGGTTGCTTCCTTTTGCCTCTCTAATGCTGCCTGTTCATTCTCAGGATTTAGGCCAAGGAAAATAACACCCACCAGCCATCTTCAGGCCCAAGCGGGAGAGAGGGCAGTATCCGAGGGTCCTTGGATCCTTGCTAGGGGCAAACCATGGTGGACTGCAGTTCCCTCCACTTCTCCTAGACTACACCACTAACCATGAAACATGTTAGCAAATGGTCAGATTTTTTTGGACACTTAAATTTCACTGTACTTCTTTATAAACAACAAACAGTTTCTTTTGGTTCATTGTTCTTGATGTAGGTAAAAGAGATGACAGTTTTCACAGAGTTCAAAAAGGCACTTAATACTTGGGTTAAGCTACTGACTTCCAAGGAGACCTGAGTTTCTTTGATTTTCATCCCAAGTGTATGTCTCCTACATTATATATAAAAGTGTGTATCACATAACAGAGCTTAATAAAATTCTGAAAACGAAAAAACAGTCTCTAGGAGGTTATCTATGCCAACTTCGTGTGATCCCTTTTGCTATCAGTTGGTGAACTGAGAGGAACAAGAGATTTCAAGTCTCAGTCACGTAATCGGGAAATCTGAAACGGAGTCCCCCTCCAGCATCTAGAAGTCTTCATTACAACTGAAGAAAAATAATGTTTGAGTCACTTGCCCTTTTGGCACAGTCATTTATGTTAAAAGGTACATAATGGAAAATAAACTAGAGCTGGCTACAGAGGAAAGAAATAGATCTAACTCGGAGCAAGAAATGCCATTCGCATGGCAGGATGAATATGTGCAAAACACGGTGGAAAGAAATTAAACTGGCCGTGGCCACAGACATACACGAAGAAGCGAGAAAACGTACATTATATAGCTGACTCCTTTTGAGGAAGATAAAGTTGGAACATTCTTAGTATATATCAAGGAGGAGAAGGAAGAGACTCTAAGGAAAGAAAGAGAAGAGTTACGAAACAGGCTGAAGTAAAAGTCTAGTTATACATATGATGCATTTAAGCTACCCGGCACCACAGGACGTGTGTATACATGCCATGGATAGTTCATCTTAAGAGAAATACTACAAAGCTAGAGGTGACATCAGAGATAATTTTCTTGTTCTCAAATGAGAAAACTGAGGCCTGAGCATGAGCCCAGGGTGACACGGCATGCTGGCATCAGGATGAGGACAAGTATTCAGGTCTCATTAGTTTGGGCATTTTCATTACAAGATACTCCTGTATACGTAATACAGGGAGAAAAAGGACCAGGATTCAGACATATATTGATGAGGGTTTGGTTCCGTATGCTTTTAATACCAGCAAAATTGTATTTCTGCAGTGACAGAACTCAATCTGTCAATTTGTGGGTACCTAGGGTCCTCCAACCAGCAGAATGACCTTGGGAGGTCAGGAGAATTTTGAGGCGATGTCAGAGCTGTGCTTCAATGTTACACTGAGCTCACACTAGGTCACCTAAGGGTGAAGTTCAACAGATTTACCAAAGGCAAGAAGAAAGCCCCAGAAAACAATGCTTAGGTGTGGGAGAATAATATTCCCAAAACAAATAACAGAGTTCAATAATTTATGCCAAGCTCAGCAGGAATTTTTGCAAAACATTAAATAGCAGGGTTCTTAATAAGCCCTGAAGAAATATGGGAGGAGAAGCAGCAGGAGAAAACACAAAACCACATCCAAACATATGTAAAAGAAGGAAACAAATAAGGATAAGTTCACCCACACAGAGCTCATCTTCGAATTGGCACTCTTTGTATAGAATAATCATGCCTGCGCTCTCCTACTGAGTGGACTGTAAGCTTCCTGAGGGCAGGGTCACAGGTGTAGTTACCACAGTTAAGTGCCTTTATTAAAGGTCTGCTTCATGAAAGCCCAAGCAATGAAATCAGAAAAAAACTACCCCCAAAAATGTTCCTGCCATTTCCTCTCTACCAATTCAGGTGGCACTGGCCATGTGCGAGACTCACTTTTGATCATGTTGACATCATTGGCCCCATCTCCAATGGCGAGCGTGATGGCTTTCTTGTACCTCTTCACCAGGTCCACCACCATGGCCTTCTGCTTGGGGGTGACCCGGCAGCAGATGACCGCACTGCACTCACAGGCCAGGTCGACAAAGTTCTGCTGCTGCTGCTCTTTTTTAGCTTCCAGCCTCCTCTTACTTTGTGTCCTCATTCGTCTTTCTTCTTCTGTCCTGGGGAACTTCAGTTTCAAAATCTTACTTCTCTTGGTCTTTTTCTCGAGAAGAATTTCATTCTGTGAAAATCAGAAAGGGAAAGGATTCTAACCATTTTGGGTTTAATAACAAGAGTACCATTCCGGGCTTCCCTGGTGGCGCAGTGGTTAAGAACCCACCTGCCAATGCAGAGGACACAGGTTCGAGCCCTGGTCCGGGAAGGTCCCACATGCCCACGGAGCAACTAAGCCTGTGCGCCACAACTACTGAGCCTGCGCTCTAGAGCCCGTGAGCCACAACTACTGAGCCTGCGGGCCATGACTACTGAAGACTGCGCACCTAGAGCCCATGCTCTGCGACAAGAGAAGCCACGGCAATAAGAAGCCTACACACGGCAACGAAGAGTAGCCCCTGCTTGCCGCAGCTAGAGAGAGCCCACACGCAGCGACAAAGACCCAATGCAGCCCAAGATAAATAAATTTATTTTTTAAAAAAGTACCATTCCCAAGACTTTAATCATCTGAAGGATAATTCTTGGGTTATATCGTTGATGATATTGTTCCAATTATAAAATATTTACTATAAAAATATAGAAAAATTTAAAATATACAAAGAAGAAAATTTAAATTAATGATCAACTAGTTAGTTGATAAACTAGTAATAACCACTGCCACCAGTTTGTATCATATAATATTACATGTATCATATAAACTCTCAGACTTGGGAAATTGCACTTTCTTTATGGGCTAAGAGATTTTTAGGTTGGTAATTAATATGACACACCATCTAAAATTGGTCCAGAATGACCTGCTTCAGTTTGAGCCAAAGGGAGAGACACTAATACTTACCAACCAAGAGCCAGTGATTATTAAGGCACGGTTTCCACCAGATGGAAAAAAAGGTTCGTGTACTTGGGGTACAAATTTTGCATAGACTCCACTTCTGTTCCTCTGGTTTCCCATCCTTGTATGAAGAAGAGCACTGGGGGAAAATTTAAGTGTTTAAAGTACAAGACCATGAACAGGCCCTTGACTGTGAGACAATTTTGACATATAATCTTTTAAAAATTGTGGTAAAAAACACAACATAAAATTTATCATCTTAGCTGTTTCTGAGTATACAGTTCAGTAGTATTAAGTATATTCATATCACCAATCTCCAGAACTTTTTCATCTTTTAAAATGAAACTCTATACCTATTAAATAACAACTCCCCACTTCTCCCCTCCCCCCAGCTCCTGGTAATCACCACTCTGCTTCATATAATGGAATTGTGTCTTTTTGTGATTGGCTTATTTCACTTAATACTATCTTATTTCACTGTTCTCAAGGTTTATTCATGTAGCATATGTCAGAATTTTATTCCTTTTTAAGGGTGAATAATATTCCATTGTATGGATATACCACATTTTTGTTTATCCATTCATCTGTCAGTGGACACTTAGGTTGCTTCCACTTCTTGGCTATTGTGAATAATGCCGCTATGGACATGGGTGGACAAATATCTATTCAAGTCCCTGCTTTTAATTCTTTTGGATATATATCCAGAAGTGGGATTGCTGGATCATATGGTAATTCTATTTTTAATTTTTTTGAGGTACCACCATACTGTTTTCCATAGTGGCTGCACCATTTTATATTCCCACCAACAGTGCACAGGGTTCAGATTTTTCCACATACTTGCCCAGGCTTGTTACTTTCTGTGTTTTTTAAATAGTAGCCATCCGTGTGAGGTGAAATTGTGGTTTTAATTTGTATTTCTCTAATGCTAAGTGATGTTGAGCATTATTTCATATGTTTATTGACCATTTGTATGTCCTCTTTGGAGAAATGTCTATTCAAGTCCTCTGGCCATTTTTTAATTAAGTGGCATATAATCTTACTAAGTCTTGATTCCTCCACCACGGAGGCACCGTGTTCACGGTACTTCATTATTTGCCAAAGGCAGCTAAAGGAAGATACAGTTGAAAATGTGTTCACAAGCAACAGAAGGAGGGCAATCTTGATCTGAATTATAATACACAGGGGTGAACCGTAGTGTATTACTAACAGTGACCACTGTTGGGCAGAAAAAACCTTATTTCCACACAAAGTTATGTCTGCTTTTGAGATGTTCTCAGTGCTTTATATCAACAAGTTATTGAGAAGACCACATACGACTCACTCATGGGATAGAAAAATGAGTCGTGGAATTTTGGAGTAAAAGGGACTGTAAATATCCAATTTCTTCACGTTACAAATAAGGAAATCAAGCCCGAGAGAGAGAACGTGATTTGCCTGCAGCGAGTTGATGGGAAAACTGCAATGAGGACTCAGGACTCCGAAATCTCAGCCAGAGTTTTCCTCGTTACACACATAGAGCCTTTATTCTTCACCTTTAAGAACAGGTTTCTCAACCTTGGCACTACTGACGTCTTGGGCCACTTAATTCCGTGTTGCGTGTGGCTGTCTATTGTACTGTAGGGTGTTCAGCAGCATCCCTGGCCTCTACCCCCTGGAAGCCAGGAGCACCCCCCTCCTTCCCCACCGTGACAGTCAAAGATGTCTCCAGACATTGCCAAATGTTCCCCAGAAGGCAAAGTCCCCACCTCCCCTACCCCAGTTGAAAACCACTGCACTAGAAGATTAGGTATTTATTATTCACTTTCCACATTAATTCTCATTTTCAAGTTGAAAATAAGGAGTGATCAAGACAAGTCACTAAAGGCTGGAAGAGAAAAAATACGTATATAATTCATACTAAATAGTGGTGTCTCAAGCCCACTTCCTTTTTCAGCAGACAAGCACTGAGCGCTTCCAAGGAATACAGAAAAACGGCCCCTGAAAAGGCAAACAAGGCCCCAGGTTTTCCTACAACATAAGGTCGAAACATGGTGAATTGGAGCTGCCTGTTGTTTCCTTGCTTCATTTAAACTTGAGGAAACTGTGCCAACTGACACATTCTAGCTCCCATTTCTCTGTATCTGCTGTGTCTGCTGGGTCTAGTCTTGCTTTTATAAAAATGAGACGTGACATTCTCATACTGCAGGCCCTTTACCCACCTGATATCTTCCCCATAGCAGATAGTGGTATCTTCAGTAAGAAGTTCACAGGCAAATCCTATATTTTCAGCAGTTTCTGCAACAGAAAAAAGTTAAGTCAAATGTCATTCCTACTGATGAATTTAATAATGGACTTTAGTAATGATATTTTTTCAATTAATGAACCAGATTCAATCAGATATGTTGTTTTTCTGTAGCAATGTCTAGAAATCACATAAAAAAAATCCCTTTCTCTGTAATAAAGTAAATGTAATAAGTCAAAGTCTGGTTGAGATGTTTTCAATAATAAAATGTGCTATATATCAAATACATAAACCGGTTATTTAATAAATCAATGTTGATTGAAATACTGAACACATTTAGTTCATGTGGTTTAATCGTTCTGTTATGGGGGAGAAGGATAACCATTTCCATAAGCCCTCACATGGGGTTCCTACTGGAGGTTTTTTCCCCCTCTTCCACCACCATTATTTGTTTAGGTCAGGACTTAATCCCTTAGCTTATCAAAGTGTGTAACCCATCAACTATGTCAATCAGAGTAAGAGAAGTGATCTAGTTTTCCATGGGAGGCTTCTGAAGTAAAGAATCAATAAAAACAACTTGTTGAGCTCTAAATTTAAAAATGAAAATCTTCCCTTGGGTATAAAATTTTCATTATAATTTTCAAGCAGTAAAAGGGGCAAGAAAACAAAAGTTGTTGTTCAGTATTTTGTACTGTTCTACCCTGTGCCCAACAGGTGGCAAAGTGCTGGGGAGGACAGAAGGGACCAGAGTATAGCAGCCCAGTATAGCAGCCCACATCTGGTGGGGGAGAGAAGACTAAACACAATCAGGAAGACACGACAAAGAGCTCAATTTTAAGGAGTAAACTCTGCTACTGAGGGAGCTTCGGGAAGGATGCGGTCAGGATGGGCTGGAATAACAGAAGGATTTCTTAGGGAAAGAGTCTCTGTCCCAAAGAAACAGACAGTGTTTGTAGAGGATGGAAAGTGTGAGGTCACCTTGAGCAAGGGAAACAGGAGTTATGAATATTTGTGAATTGACAGATATGCTTCCGTGCAAACTAAATTACCCTTTTTGTCTCCAGTAAGCACCCAGATCTTAATGTCAGCTTTTGCAAGTTTTGAAATGGTTTCTGGGACTCCATCTTGTAGCTTGTCTTCAATAGCTGTTGCTCCCAATAGCTGAAATGTACATTAAAAGAAAGGAATTAGCAAATAAGCCAAAAATGTTCTTAATTGCAGTTTGCCAAACTGTAAAAAGGACTAAATACACCCCAGTTGGTGCTCTATTGGGGCCAGTGGCCAGCATTAACTGGGAAGGCTGTCGTGTGTCATACTCATCAAAAACTAAACAGCCAAAAATTTTTTCTTAAAGTAATTCACCAAGACAAAATGTAAGTACAAATCAAAGACAATAAAAAGATACTTTCATTGTGTGTATACTACTTTACACGGACACAAGCCAATTTCTCTTGCTAAAAGTCAATACTAACTATTCACTGAACATTTCCTTTTAATATAAACACTAAAAGCAGTAGGTCTTAAACTTTAAAAAGTCTCTTTAACAAATGGTATATTTTCTCATTTCAAGATTTTGCAAAATATAAATCATCTCAGTAATTCTCACAATGTAATAAGTATATGTGGGCTTGTTACTGCATACAAATCACAGTGAATTTATTAAGTGATATAAAAATAACAGAATCAGAATCTCATCGTGTTTTCTGTCATTTGGTTTCTCCTAATGGCAACTCCTATTTTGCTTGCTGAACAAAAGAAATTCAGGTGACCTAGATCCACTGCACCAATTTCAAATACTGAAGTGGGAATTCTCTTTCAAGCATGAGATCAAAACTGTAATAAAACTTAATAAAATTTCCAATTCTGTTTGGAATATCAAGGAGAAAGTTACAAAGGTTAAAACTCACAATTAAGTCTTTTTCAATCTCCTCATATACTTTATCCAGAGCTTCATCCCGGTTGGTTGAGGCTATACTTGCAGCCATAAACTTTTTATTCCATTCCTCAAATTCTTTTTCTTCAATTTCCTTATAGCAAAGGCACAGGGTTCTAAGAGTCTCACCTGCAAAGATCTGTTTAATTTAAAAGACAATCCATTCACCCAAAGAATAGTTAATTTTATGTAATTCAAGATCAAGTTTGAAATCTTACTTTGAAATAATACAATAAGAGAATTTTAAAAGACTGTGAAAGATGAATTCTGTACACATACATTCCATAGAGGAGATTAAACAAATACTTTATTTTTCTAAGTATTCTCAATATCTTAGGAATATATTCGTCGTTCCGAAATTAGTTCAAGGGAAAAGCATATCTTTCTTGAGAAATGAGAATATCTCATTTGTCATGAGAATTAAAAAAACCCTTTTTCTCTTAACAAAGAAAATAACAGACCAAGGAAGCTGCCTTGGGGTATAATGATTTTGTAAACCAGACCTGACACCTTTATAATTTGTTTCTACAAACTGTTACAAGTCCAATCAACTATGAACTCTCAACCAAGCATTATTCCCTCAAACCAATTCTGAAATACATGAGTCACTGTTAAAGCTGAGATAAAACATTTTAATGAAAGAGTCTGGAAGATTTAATCATGGTGAACAGATTTAAGCCAATTTAAATAGCTTAAATATGAACCAGTAAAAATGTTCCATTACTTCACAATCACATCTTGTCTAGCCCAAAATGGCAGAACTGCTTCACCCAACTGAGGGTCTGTTGTCAAAGACTCTTTGCAAGGTTCTGCATGTATTTGATTAGACTGCCCTTGTTCATCTCCTCATGAGAAATTATCCAGTGTAACTGCTTCAGTAACATATATAACCTTAAAATGTGACCCCACTTACTAAACATCATATTCATCAGGCTTCTTTCTGAAGGACCTTTGGCCCCCAAACTCTGACCCATCAAGTGAAGGGAAGAAAAAAACCCTTTATTAAGCACCTACTAAGTGCTAGGGGCTGTGCAAGATGGTTTTCATCCAAGAGGCTTTGCACCAACCATCCATGGTAGGAATTATCCCCTTCCTCTTCCACACAGGCAATTAATGATTCATCGGAGACATCAACCATTTCCCCCCAGAGGGCACAAAACAAGTAAAGAGGCAGAACTGGGACACCAGATCTGACAGATACGCTCCATACTTCATTGCCATCATTATATATAAGCAAAACAATATAAGGGTTGGTAGGCGATTCTAAAAGAGAAATTTCCAGAAGCATTCTGAATAATTGCAGTATCACTGGACCAAGTACATAGTCCCCTAAAATAGCAAGTTTGAAGTAATGAAGACCAAAGTGATTCTCTAACAAAGATATCAGAACTTGGTTATCCAGTGCACTGCTTTGTCATGCCCTATCATACATGAATGCTTTCTTTCCTTCACTGTACACTAGGACGTTGGAATTCTTGGAGACTAAGGCACAGGATGGTTATGTAGCTTGCTGGAGTTCACCAGAAGAAAGACCAGTCTTTCTCCTGGATCAGTCCTGTAGATACTGCTGACCTGGATGCTGGGAAGAGGTAGCAAGGTCATTTCCTAGGAAGTCAGCATCAGGGACAGAACATATTCCTACTTTGGTGCTCTTTCCACTCAACTACACCAAGACAATAGAAAGGTCAACAGGTAACAGAGAGCCTTCATTCCAGCTTAAGGGATAGTACCAGAAAATAAGTTTGGAATCTGTGGCATAAAGAGTGGAAGTGAGACTTACATCCAGGGCATCCTGTGTCTCTTGTTTCGTAGGATTCATTCGATGTAACCGTTCATAAATAACAGTGTCAGCACCTTTACAATAAAGCCTGATATTGCCTTCTAGGGTTCTTACTAGTAGCAAGGGAAGGAAAAGCAAATAAAAAAGTTAATGTTTGATTTCTTAAAAGAAAAGTACATTCATAAAGTTAATTTGAAGTGTTACAGTGCTAAACATTCATAATTAGTTTAAAATCAGCAATGTACTGAGAAAAATGTTGCTCTCAACGATGGTAAGCCACTGTCTACATAGAATGTAATAGTGAAATAAATATGAAAAGATTCCTTCAGTCAGCTCAGTTTTCCATAGCCTTGCTTATTCTTTCAGCAAATATTCACTGACTCCCTACTATGTGCTAGCTTCTTCCATAGACCCTTTTTTGTCCATGCCAGCCAGTGGGAATCTTTCTTACCTATAAACCCACAACACTTAACTGCCTTTAATACTGGGACCAAAACACGCTCCTTGTGACCATTTTCTTGGCTTTTTTGATCTCTGCAGTAATTTAATTGTATTACGTGTTTCATCAGTAACTAGATTTTAAGTTCTCTAAGGTAGATGCCAGGCATGATATCGGCCCAGATCAGTGCTGGGTACGCAGAAAGCACTCAGTAAAATGAGCCTAATCCGAGTTCAGGAGGCAGTTAAACCTATATATCTTTTTGGTTAAAAAGTCAATCTCATGGTGGAAAAGCTTATAGATATCACTTAACCCAGTGATCCAAGCTGATGTGACCAGCAGTCACACGCCTTCTGATGTGATATGCTGGGAAAGACACGGCACCGATCTACGTACCCTTCCTGCCAACAGTGCGTCATCTGAATCTAATTATGAGGGAACATCAGACAAACCCAAACTGAGGGACCCTCGACAAAATAACAGGCCTGGGCTTTTCAAAAATGTCAGCATATGAAAGATCAAAAACAGGCTGTGGAACTCTTCTAGAATAAAGGAGACTAGAGTAACAATCACCGAACGCAATATGGAATATTAGGTGGGGTCCTGAATCAGAAAGAGAATTCCTGGTAAAATTCGAAAACGTTCTGTACAGATAATAATACTGTAATGTTAAATTTTCTGAGTCTGATCAGTGTACTGTATATAAAAATAGGTGAAGGTTCCCGATCTTAGGGAATACCTACTTAAGTATTTGGGGGAAAGGGGCATGAGATCTGCAACTGACTCTCAAATGGCTGAGAAAACAAGAACTTGTAAATGATAATGACAAAGAATTTGTGACCAGTGCTAACAATGGTGGATATGGAAGAAAATACAGGAGTTCTTTCAAGTGTTCTTGCAATTTTTCGGTAAGTTTGAAATTATTTCAGTATTATGAAGTGACCACTGTCTCCACTTGGCTGCCTGGGCTGGAGGTATGATTTTGATTCCTAAGCACAGCCTCGCTTTTCTCAGAGCTCCTCTCCTGCTACACTCTCCCTTCCCTGGTGTCCCTCAAGCCTCCAGCAGAAGTCCTCAGAGTGACTCACGATATAAAAGCTCATGTGGGTCTACCACCCACGGTGCTGCCACCCAGATTCCACAGCTGGCAGCCCACATCTTTGAAGATACACCAACATCTGCAAGATTCAGATCTACTGCATTTGTCCCTTCGAGTGATGGACATGGTGTAGAATGAAGAAAGAAAACACTAGTTTGGACAAGCCTGCGGAAATCCTCCGGGAGCCAAGGGGTTCATTCACTGCCTATTTTATCCTGGTGTCGCTAAATAAAAAGTGTGAAAGGCAGCATCTCAATGAGCCATTCATAGACATACCCTGAGGGGAGACCTACCAATTATAGACATTCGCTTCCGGTCACTGTTGAAGTCTAAAATGGCGAGAACACTGTAGGTCCTCTCAGTGCCCAACTCACTGATGGTGATCGTGTTCTGGGTCCTGGTGAGGAAGACAAAACCGAAGTTCCTGGCGGCGCTTACCAGAGCACCTTCGTCAGGAGAGGCCGCCTGGTAGTTGAGCTGACCTAGCAAGCGAGGCAGGAGAGAAAACGAGAAAAGCTGAGCTCACCACCAAGGGTTCACCAGTGCAGTTCACGTGCTGGGTGAGGATGTACGGTTACCCCTCGGTACCCGCAGGGGACTGATTCCAGGAGCACCCCCAGGCAAATTCTATGGATGCTCTAGTCCCTTATAAAATGGCAGACTACAGCAGATACAGCTGGTGTTCCGCATCTGCAGGCACAGAGGACCAACTGTATTGCAAAGCCCAAATCAGCCTCAAGAAAACAAGTCACTGATTTTTAAGGAGTATGCCAACGTTAATTTTAAAGTTTTTAAAAGGTAAACTTTTATTTCTAATCATAAACAGTGATATAAACTAGAAGTAAAAAAAAAAAAAAAAGAAAAATCTGGCCAAGAATAGGGGGAAAAAAATCTCATAATCCCACCATCTAGAGGAAAAACAACACTATTGACATTGTTATCATTTCTTCCAGTCCTTTTGGAAATGCCTATTTCTGTAATAGTTTCCATCATGCTAAATATACATTTACATCCTGATGATTTTAACATTGTATTTTGAGCATGTTATCATAGCTTTAAAAAAGTCTTTCTATGTGTTATTTTAAAGGAATGTAACCTGTGAATGTAACATGTGACCATTTTCCTATTACAGGCACTTAGTTCCTTCCCCCAATTTTTTTACTCTAAAAAATAACATTGTGAACTTCCCTGGTGGTGCAGTGGTTGGGAATCTGCCTGCCAATGCAGGGGACATGGGTTCGATCTCTGGTCCGGGAAGATCCCACATGCCACGGAGCAACTAAGCCCGTGTGCCACAACTACTGAGTCTGCGTGCCACAACTGCTGAAGCCCGCGCACCTACAGCCCGTGCTCCACAACAAGAGAAGCCACCGCAATGAGAAGCCCGTGCACTGCTGCGAGGAGTGACCGCCGCTCACCACAACTAGAGAAAGCCCGCCTGCAGCAACCAAGACCCAAAACAGCCATAAATAAATAAACAAACAAACAAAACTGCCTTCTTTCAAACCACTAAAAAAAAGTTTAAAAAATAAATAAATAATTTAAAAACGCTGTAATAAGCATTTTGTATGTGTATAAAGGTTTTTCTGACTCTATTTTCTAAGGATAGCTTCCTAGTCGTGAAAATACTGGGGTAAAGAATATTGGTAAATTTTAAACCTGTTGGCATATATTTTACTCACTTCTTTTCTAAAAGTGTTGTACCAGGTTATCTTCCCTCTAGAAGAGTGTGCTTTCTTCAACTTAGCTATATTCTCATAATTTAAAAAAGTCTCAAAATGTATCAATCTGTTCAATATCTTGATATTTGAAAGTTATATAATGGGAAACTGCCTTTATTTCACAACTAAATTGCAACAATAGGAGTAAATCTCACAATGTTGAGTGGAGAAGCCAGACACCAAGTACATACCACATAATTCCATTTACACAAACCGCAAAACAGACAAAAGCCTACCCACACTGTTCGAAGTCAGGACAGTAGTCACCCCTGGAGGGGCAATGACTGAAAGGGAACATAAAAGGGATGTCTAGGGGATGGAAAATGTTCTGTTTGTAAAAATCTGTGTACTCACGACAAGGGAGTATTCAACCTGTGAAAACGAGCTATATGCTTGTCTCTGTTTACATGTTGTACCTCAGTAAAAAATTAAAAGAAAAAAAAAGCTCCGCCTATCCAAGAGTTTCTATTTTTCTACTCTTAGTTCTTCCATCTCAAAGTAGAATGAAAAGTATTTCTATAGTCAGATGAATTTCCACAGGAAAAGGCATTTCGTTTTCCACCATGGTATGATCAGGATGCACCCATAGATGGATGGGCAGTTCTTTACCCCATCCGTCTATGGGGAGGGGGCGGATGCCCCAGGGTGCACAGCTGTAGGTAGAGCTAAACGCCCCGTCCCTACCCTACTCCCTTCACATACATGCGCAGGTGGTTCACTCTAAGTCAATATTAATCACTCCCAAATAGTAATTAAAGATGACAGTTAGGTTGGTCTCTCTCATTCTGTTCACCCAGAAAGTCATACACCAGAAGTTATGAATGTACTTGCTAAATCCAGCCATTCTACAAACACACACACATGCCAGAGGGTAAAATATTTAACCACAGCTAAACAAGCAGCAGTGAGAACACAGTCCCCTCCCTTCGGCAAGTTTCGCTGGCAGGGATATATTGTATCATACTGAAGGCAAACTTATTTCCAACAGAAAGAAAAGGAACAAAATGATAAAAGGTGGTAAAGTTCCCATGAGTAAGACAATCATATCTGGAGAGAACACTGATATTTTTATCATTAAAAGAAAATCCTTCCATTTTGTTCTAGTAATGGAATCACAGAATTGCAGACTAATAGAGACAGGAGGAACTTCAGAGACCTGGTCCAAACTCCAACTTTATGTTTGCAGGAGGAAACCTGGACTAAAAATTAACCTCCTGAAACCTCTTCTGAAGAAAACTCTTTATTTACCACACGCTCAGACACAACCAAAGAGACTTTCTTTTCTTTTACAGACTAATTTGTGGATCACAGAACTGATGCAAATAAAATAGATGCTGAAACAACAAACTCCACCTCTCATTATCCTGATTTCATAGCTTCCTCTGGCTGATAATCTTCTAGTCACCAGTCTTGAAACAAGTTACGTCTCAGATTGACTATCCCCCCACCCCCGCCATTTGTTACTTTCTCATCCTTCCCAAAGACTCCACGCTAACCCAGGTCCTCAGTTTCCTCACCCATCTCGTGTGTCCTGGCTCCAAACTCCTAAAACTCAGCTCTCTAATCATAATCTCATGGTTCATCCCAACTTAAAGGGCTTCAGGCAAAGAAATTGCCTCCAAGCCTTTCGAACTCTTCTCTCCCATGGCCTCTGCAGGAGGCAGGAGGCTACATGGCCCCAAGGTGTGTCTCCCCACCCTGTGTACACATACACTTTCTCCCAGTGACTCAAGCAAACTCTAACCAAGGTACTGCTGGGAAGGGATTTTATTGATATAATTCAGGTCCAGATCGGGGTTGACCTTAAGATAAGGAGATTATCTGGGTGTTCCCAACCTAACTGGGTCAGTCCTCAAAAGGGACGGGGCTCTTCCTGGAGAGAGAGATTTGAAGCATGAAAGGGGTTTGATGGAAGGGAGAGTCTCCACTGCTGGTTTGAAGACAGGGGGAACCATGTGGCAAGGAAGGAGGGAGGCCCTGGGAGCAGAAAGCAGCCCCAGCTGACAGCCAGCAAGGAAATGGAGACCTCAGTCCTACACCCACAGAGAACTGAATCCTGCTCTCAGCTTGCAAGAGGATGCTGATCTCCAGTTGACAACGTGGCCTGACCTTGATTCTAGGGAGATTCTTAGCAGAGAACCCAGTCACGCCGTGTGCCCAGACTTCTGACCTAACGAACTGTGAGCTGATGAATGGGTGATTTAAGCCACTGACTTGTGGTGATCCACTACAGAGCAACAGAAAACCAATGCAGCTTCTCCACACTCAGCCTCCACGTGCCCTACATGTACTCAACACTTGGGCCACACAAACCTTCTGCTGAGCATACGTGACAAGATTCTCACCTCTCACTGTTGATGTTATGCATAATAAAAGATGAGCCAATCTCTACTCTTCTTGTAAAAGAGGGAAAGTGAGAGTGCAAGAGCAGAGGCACACCAGCATGGTGGAGTGGAAGGACTCAGCTAAAATGAGTCCTAACATGCTGTCTGAGATCAGGTAGGTCTTGGGGCTTCTGGTCTGAATTTCCTCATCTATAACATTTGGAGGAGTTACTCCCAAGGTCCCTTCCAATGGACCCTTTCAAGGTGCTTTTATGTATCAAAGCCAAAATCATTGTTTCTTTTACCTCCAATAGCTTCTACACATTTCGTTTTCACGTCTATTTCTCCTCTGGAGATTTCATCCACTACATGTGAAGCCTCAGCATCAGGAAACAGAAAAGGACATTCGTTTGTACGCTGGGCTGATTAAAGTGGAGAATGCATATGACAAAAGGGCACCTTTTGCTCTCTCCAGAATGCACATGTGTATCTATATAATGTATCATTGTGTCCATAGGTGACAAGATACCTAGCTTTCATTAATACTCGACAAATTTGCTCTAACAAAGCTAGCACAAGCTGCATTTAAGAATGCTGCAGACTTGGAAACAACCTAATGTCCATCGACAGATGAATAGAAGATGTGGTATAGATACACAATGGAATATTCCTCAGCCATAAGAAAACAATGAAATAATGCCATTTGCAGCAACATGGATGGACCCAGAGATCGTCATACTGAGTGAAGTCAGAAAGAGAAAGACAAATATCATATGATATCACTTATCTGTGGAAGCTAAAATATGACACAAATGAACTTAAACAGAAACTGACTCACAGAGAGAACAGATTTGTGGTTGCCGAGGGAGAGGGAGGGAAGGGGAGGAATGCAGTGGGAGTTTGGGATTAGCAGATGCAAACTACCGTATAGAATGGATAAACAACAAGGTCCTACTGTATAGCATAGGAAACTGTATTTAATATCCTATGATAAACCATAATGGAAAATAATACAAAAAAGAATGTACCTACATGTATAACTGAATCACTTTGCTGTACAGCAGAAATTAACACAACACTGTGAATCAACTATACTTCAATTTTTTTAAAAAAGGTTAATTAAAAAAAATAGAATTCTTCAGAGGAATCTACAAGTCAACTTGCTTGTTCCCATGCAAATACACACGAATTATGTTCCTTCAAAAGAAAAAGGCACCTTCAGGAGGCCTAGGCTTTTGGCTGCTACTACTTCAAACCCCAAACATATCTGAATGTAAAAAATAAGTTCTCTCTGAAATTATTTTGTAGTAAAGACTGTCCAAGTTTAAAGTCCCCTTATCATCCAGATAAGGTGTGACTCTTCATAAATATTAAGTATTCAGATAGCGAGAAGATTTTGATTCTTCTGTTATAATGCAAGAGTCAATCATTTTTCTTACTGATAAGATTTCAATTCCAAAGTGATAAACACATCTGGCGCTAGAACTGTGAAGGAGATGTATATTTCCGGAGGCCAGGAGCCTGTTTCATGGGTTGCTGGCTCGTATACCATCTAGTGGAAGGGGCCCACAGACAGTCGTCGTTTGGGTGGAGATTCGACAAACTTGTCACGCACACAACTCTCTTTTTATTTTTCCTTTGGACAGTAATATTTGTTATTATAGGAAATATGCATACACCTTGTTATATTTGTACTTTGAATTAATTTAGTGATGATTTGCAATATGCTATGTGGATTCAGGCTGCAATCATTTGAAACTTGACGTGATATACCATCATAATGCATACGATCCTGTGATTCTAAAGTTTAAATCTCACCAGGTTGAGATGGGAATTTTCAGAAGTCATTTACTTTGAGGGTATTTGGGTTCTCTGAAATATGTGACAGGATCCCTGGGAGAAGGACTTTAAGACAGTTGCACTGCTATCCATTCACTTCTTTTCCCCAGAGGGGATTAAAAAAAAAAAAAGGACTCAGGCGACCTGGTCTAACTGTTTTGTCAGCTGGCCCTCTGGGTAAACAGACCAATCATATTTTTTAGGAAGAAGAAAGCTTATATCAGAAACGCCTTTTGCAGGATATCTCTGGCAAAGAATTACCTATGGGAAATAGAACCCAGGATCTAGAAGGCAAGGCTCCCTGGAGTATGCCATGTAAGCCATGCACTTCTCTGGGGTATAAAATATCATAATTGAAACCTAACTGAAACACCTCTAGTTCATACAACTCTTTATATGTGCATTCGAGTCCCAAGCACGAGTTCCCCGTAAACTAAAAATCTGGTCCCCAGTGTCCGAGATGCGAGAGCCACACTCACCGTCGAGCCTGTCCACCATGACCGTGTGGCACACCGCCAGCAGGAAGAAGAACTGTCGCACTTCCGGCTCCTTCCCCGACTGGATTTGCTCGACGAGATAATGGTCATAAAATACAAGCTTCCCATCGGAATACGTATTCCAGCTAAAATCCACTGGCTGAAAGGAGCAGAGGAGGAAAAGTCAGTGTGATTTAAAAGAAACAACTTGGGCTTCACAAATGACAGGAACTTTTCTCTGAAGCCGTGTCTTCATGCAAGCATCACCTTAGGATTTTAACACGTTCTGAAGTGTCAAGAGGCTCACATCTGTCTTAACACAGCCTGTTGTGAGTTGAATTGTGTCCACTCAAAAAGATATGTTGTCCTAACCCCTGGTACCTGGGAATAGGACCTTCTTTGGATATAAGGTCTTGGTCGAGGTGATCAAAATTAGGGTATACTGGATTGGGGGGGCCCTAATCCAATGACTGGTATCTTTATAAAAGGAGGGAAATCTGGACACAGACACACAGGCAGAAGGCCATGTGACGACACAGGCAGACTTCTGAGTGCTGAGTCCACAAGCCAAGGAATGTCAAGGATTGCAGGCAACCACCAGAACCTAGGAAAAGGCAAGCAAGGATTCTGCCCTAGAGCCTCCAGAGGGAGCGTGGCCCTGCTGACACCTTAATTTCAAACTTTTAGCCTCCAGAGCTGTGAGGGAATACATTATTGTTGCTCTAAGCCACCCATTTTATGGTGGTTTGTTACAGCCCAGGAAACTCATACACAACCCAAGAGCTTTCCTAAGTGAAAGGACTCACCTCTATTTTGCTATGACTGTTCTGAGAAGCATCCCGATGGTCTCCTGTGAACAAACAGGACAAAACAAATTGAGTCAACGGGTCTCAAAGCCTGTTTCTGGACAGCCCTCGAGTTAAGAATGGTTTTTCAAGAGTTTTAAAAAACAAACAAAGCATAACAAAGAAGATCTTTGATACCGACCATATGTGGCCGGCAAAGGCTAAAATATTTCCTATCTGGCTCTTTACAGAAAAAGTGTGCTGGTTTCTGGTCTAGAGGTTCAAATACTGGCAAATTGTGTCCGTCTACACTGCCATCTCCTCTGTGTGAGCCAGAATCACGTCCTATGAAGTGCTTTACCGCCGCCCTCCCCCAGCTCAGAAGGAACCACCACCCACGCAGAGGAGAACCCCTTCCTCAAGCCCTCAGCATCCCACCTTCCTCACTGATGTTCTGGGAAAGTACCATACACAGCACAAAGTTTCCTCCAAGTGGAAAGCATATGATGTTATGCTTACAGCTTTTAAAAGAATTATATCGTTTTTCTTTAAAAGTTAGAGCACCCTATTTGAATACAGCATTAGCCTTGAATCTATAGCAGATTTCAGAATATCAAATGGAAATCAATTTTTAAAATATAATTGTAGTGAAATACATGTTAACATACAATTTACCATCTCAACTATTTTTTTTTTTTTTTGCGGTACGCGGGCCTCTCACTGCTGTGGCCTCTCCCGTTGCGGAGCATAGGCTCCGGACGCGCAGGCTCAGCGGCCATGGCTCACGGGCCCAGCCGCTCCGCGGCATGTGGGATCCTCCCGGACCCGCGTCCCCTGCATCGGCAGGCGGACTCTCAACCACTGCGCCACCAGGGAAGCCCCATCTCAACTATTTTTGAGTGAACAGTTCAGCCGCACTAAAGTCCAATCACACAGCTGTGCAGCCATCAACACCATCCATGTCCACGGCTCTTTCGTCCGGTAAACTTGAAACTGTGCTCATTAAACACTACCTCTCCTCAGCCCCTGGCAACCACCATTCTACTCTCTGTCTCTGAATTTGACTCCTCCACGTACCTCAAATAAGTGGAATCATACAATATGTGTCCTTCTGTGCCTGGCTTATTTCACTTAGCAGAATGACCTCAAGGTTCATCCATGTCGTAGCAAGTTTCAGAATCGCCTTCATTTTTAAGGCTGAATAAAATCCCTGTGTGTATATACCACATTTTCCTTATCCATTCGTCCACTGATGGACACTCAGGCTCCTTCTAAACCTTCACCACTGTGAATAATGCTGCTACGAACATGGGTGTGCACATGTTGCTCGAGTCCCTGCTTTCGGTTCATTTGGGGTGTGCACCCAGGAGCAGAACTGCTGGGTCACATGACAAGTTACATTTTTGCGGAATGTGTACCTATTTCTGACTCCTGACCTCCCCGAGCCACTCTGGGAAGGCAGCCTCTGGTCACACATGCCCAGGGACTGAGTCACAGCTTCCACTCACCGTAAATTTGCCCGTTGATGCAGCATTTTTTAAAGGTCATGATGTTCTGTGTGAGCGTCCCTGTCTTGTCAGAGAAGATGTAATGGATCTGCCCGAGCTGCTCATTCAGCGTGGTGGTTCTTGCCTTCGCGGGCGTGTCTTTCTCAGGATAGTACATCTGCAGGTCCCAGTTGATGAAGTAACTCTGTCCAAGACGAATCACTTCCACGCTAGGAAGACAAAAGATTACTTTTGACCGAGCTCTCAGATATGAGTGGCAGGCAGTGGATCTTGTCCTAGCTTTGCGCCAGGAGCGAGCTGCTTATCTATTGATACAAAGAGACAAGCCCTGCGGTGACCCATGTGCCCAGTCTCTGGGTTCTCCTGACCAAACACATCTTTCTCCAGCTTCAGGGTCAAAGTGTCCTCTCGGTGTGATTTCCTACTCACTCCTGAGCACATCTGGCCACGGCACCCCACATTCAGAACACGCCACCCACACGGGTGACATGGTAACACTGCAGGGGGCACCCTAGGATGTGACAGCTTCTACTCTTTTCTCTCATTCCCCATCGCACTCAGAGACAACTGGAAAGGCATGTTCACCTTTGCCCTCAACTGGAGGACAAAGGGAGTGAGGGTCCACTAGGTTATACACCCGTGTGTACTCTCAAGTGGGACAAAGGGCTTTTGGCAAATAACCCCTAAAGCATGTTTTTTTCCTAAATTGTTTTTTTAACCATTTTTTAATTGAAGTATATTGTGTTAGTTTCAGGTATACAGCAAAGTGATTCAGTGATATATATATATTTTTTGAGGAATGTGTACCTATATTTACATATTCTTTTTCAGATTCTTTTCCATTATAGGTTATTACAAGATACTGAATATAGTTCCCTGTGCTAAACAGTAGGTCCTTGTCATTTATCCATTTTGTATACAGTCCTAAATTCTTACAAGGTTACAGAATGTCCAAAATACGACATTCTAAAAGGATAATTTCCATTTAAAAACTATAACTGATTAAATCTATCTCAACTATGTAAGAAAGGTGCTTACACATCCAGCAACTGTTCAGAGGGCAAAGGATGTGTCTATAATAAGCTAAACAAATGGAAAAATAACTCCCTCCTTCTCTCCTCCCTTCTGTATTTCCTGAGTGCCTACTGTGTACCAGACACCATCCTAGGTACAGGGGACACATCAGTAAACAAAAGAGACAAAAACCCTGCTCTCAAGGATGTTACCTTCTAATGGAGATGGACAAATAAATAAACTGGTAAACACACAGTATATCAGGTGATGAAAATTCTCTGCAGAAAATCAAAGCAGGGTGAGGGGAGCTGGAGACCGACAGGCAGAGGAAGTGATGTTTAAGAAAGAGAGGGTCAGGAAAAGCCAGGGGGATAAGGTGACTTTTGAGCAGAGATCTGAAGGAAATGAAAGAGCAACCATGTAGATACGGAGGGGAAAAGCATGTTACAGGTGGAGGTCAGAGCAGGCGCAAAGGCCCTGTGGCAGGCACTGGTACGGCTGAGGAATTCAAGGAGGCTAGCGATGAGGGAGTCCAGGGAGTGGGTAGAGATGCTGGAGGTTATGGTTGGGTGTGGAGGGCAGAGCAGCAGATCACATGGGCCTTGTGGGTATAGTGTGGCTTCAGTGAGTCTTTTCTGAATGAATAGACTGTAGGGTTAAAAACAAAGCAGAGATACCATCTGAAATGACCTGATCGATTTATAGTTTGAAAGGACCTTTACTTCCAAGAGAAACAAAGAAAATCATATTAGTCACATGATGTGGCTTTTTAAACCTAAAACTACATATACGGTTTATTTTATAACATACATTTATAGATAGAGACAAAGTCATCTGTATAATAGTTCCCCTAACAAAGGTAAAACTCATCTCAGTTTTTTTTTTTTTTAAATAACTGCAAACACATGGCTCCCCAGGGCTTTACTTCATGTAAAAAGAACAATAGTAACTACCTGTAATAAAATTAAAAATAAAACAAATGCACATGTAATAAAATTAAAATAAAATAAATGCTTCTAATTACAGGTGTGCATGTGGCCCTATATGCCTCTGGGCTATTACTTCTCGGAACTAAGAGAAGCTCTGAATGCTGGGAATATCTCAAGGCACCATTTCTCTCCCAACGGTCTGAAGTTCAATTGACCAGGGATAGTGAACTTTGATATTAAAAAACGAAAAAGTAAAACAAGTCCGAAATATCACAAAACAAGGTGATGACCATTTGTCAGAGATACGATCCTGACTCTTATCGCGGTTGAGGTTGAGATGAGAAACACAGAACATTTTGAGAGGTTGACGGTGGGCAGGGAGAGTGGTATTCCCATTAGAAGGCAGCATTCAGGAAGCCCAGTGAGTTTTCCAAGCAATAGGTACAGCAGGTGGTAATAAGGAAGACACAGAAAAGAGGTTAGGAAGGCTCCTGAAAAGGAAAACAACCAAGTTATTCCACGACGTTGTACATCTTCACACAGCTCTTTCTGATGCTTGGGCTTTGGAGCCCACCAAGAAGGAATCTTGCCAAGCAAGTGACTAAGGAGTAGAGTTTGATCTCTGAATCTGGTAGCCGTACCTATCAAGAGGTCGAGATAAAAGATGCTGTGTCTGGCACAGAGCAGACACACCCACGTTAATTTCCTCTCCCCGTATCACCCTCAAATCTGAAATGAAAGCTATTTTCTTCCTTGTTCCTTATGACCTTTGAAACAAGAATTGCTAGAGCTGAAGGTGTTAAGTTGGGAAGATGTACTGTGTTCTTCCATTAAAGCAAAAGGCCAAAGAGAAGACAGCCTTACCTGACGTAGAGAGAGATGGGCACCAGGGTATTCAGAACAATGATGTAGCCCCAGAAATTTAGGAATCCACGGTAGGAGGGTGTGGTGTCTTCTCCATCATAGAGGTACCAAGAATAATTGCCAACTTGAGCTTCCCAGTAAGCATGGCCGATGGCAAGACCCGCAGAAAGCAAGATAAGGACAACAAAGATCTAAAAGACATTCAACAGTTAAGTTTATTCGAAAGATGCATTATCGACCCCACGCATTTTATAGATGCTAGTTTATCTTATCAATACTTTCCTTATGTATGATAATTTAGTAGTCTGTAAAAACAACACACTTAAAATAGAAACAGTGTCATAAGAATGCTTTGAAAGTCTATTTATTTCCATGGTTGATTGATTTATCCTACATACCACATATAAGGTGAGGTTTTGTTCCCAAAATTATCTTTCAGAAGAGAAGGTGGTATCTTACATTCAAATCTTTAAATATTCTCATATTATTGGACATCCTCTCAATTACTTTTCCTTTGAACAATAGCACGCTGTTTGGGAAAGACACCTTACCTTAGCGTGAAACAATTTCAAAGAATGCTAAATTGGGATACGTATAGAAAATGTTGGAAGGAAATGATTTTTTTTTAAAGAAGAAGGCAAGAAAATTTTACCCAGATTTGGGTAATTATTCCTGAAGGTTTAATGATCACTTAACGTTTACGATCCTTTAAGAAGTCATATAGTTAAGTATTCTGTTGTGGAAATTGAGCATATACTGAAGGGATGAATAAAAAAGTCAACAGCCCTAGTGCTAGTTGGTTATTTGTGGGTAAGAATAAAATTTCCAGGGGAAAATTTAATTTTCTGGACACAGATTCCGAAAGTGCTCTATTTCAAAAGAACTTGGCACAGAGGAGAGATGATGAGCACCTGTGAAGGCTCACACCATAACCAAGACAATGACATGGAAGATGCATCAGAAAAGTTCAAATGAAGCTTTCATGAAATGTGAGAGCAGGGAAAAACAAATTGTCCTTAAATTAATATATTACTTTTATGTAATTTTGAATATGTATATGCAATTGAAGTACTGTAAGTACTATAAGTCTCTAAAAGTTTACGTATTCAAATTAAACTAGATCAGATTGATCAAAATGGTGGACTAGAAGGACCTGGAATTCACCTCCCCTGTGAACATACCAAACTAAACTAAATACCTGAAAAAACTTCTCATTGGCAAACTGGAGGACTGCCTGATATTTAGGGCCACCCTACATGCAGAACAGTTAACATAGCAGTCCTGAGACTGCTATCCTTAGAAGGCCTGTTTGCAAGGTTGACTGTTGGCTGGCTTTTGGGAACTTAGATTTTGGAAGGGTTTCCTGATTCCTTATTTCTTATTCTCTGACAAGAATGGCTCACTGTGCCTCACTATTTGTGTAAAACAATATGTTTTATGCTGAATACCCACATTCCTTTAGGGAGTCTGAAATTTTGGTACATGCCAGGCAGATAAGTGCCTACACGACCAGACCCCAATAAAACCCAGGCACTGAGTCTCTAATGAGCTTCTCTGGTATAACCAACATTTCACATGGGCTGACACAAGTTGTCACTGGGGAGGATTAAGTGTGTCTGGTGTGTATGACCCCACTGGGTGTGTATGACCCCACTGGGAGAGGACTCTTGGAAGCTTGCGCCTGGTTTCCGCTGAACTTTGCCCCAAGAGCCTTCTCCCTTTGCTGATCTTGCTTTGTAATAAGCAAGAATTATCATAATAAATTCTAACTATAAGGACAACTATACACTGAATTCTATAAGTCCTCCTAGTGAATCATCAAAACTGGGGGTGGTCTTGGGGACCCTTGAGAGAACTTATACCTAAATTTGCCTTATATTTGGACTCATACAGTACATGTCGGGGGCAAAAAAAAAAAGGTTGGCTTTTAAGAGAACTATCCCTATGGGAAACTAACAGCAGTAAAATCAACCCTACATTGACTTTAGGAGTCCAGTCCCACTAACTTATCTAAGGCTCCCTGGTTTCCCAACTGATCACTTCACTCATCAACTCAGGATACCCAACAACTGAAATTTACATTCCCAGGGAGATTCTCCAATTAGAAATGTAGCATTTCTGAGAAAAGGTGAGGGAACCTCCTCTCCCACCCCACCCCCCAACTCTGGTGCACCTTGTGAACTTTCCTACTTGGCCTACAGAGATAAGACTTCTCTGCGTCAACAAATCTAGACCAAAAGACAGCAATCTACCAAAACAGAAAATAAATACCGTATACACCATGTAGTTCATCAAGTAATCAATTTTAGTTCTTTTAAATCTGGTTTTCCCACTATTCTTCATTATTTTAGTGTCAGCACCTAAAAATGGAAAATTCAATATGATCAACAATGGGGAAAATCAATTCACTGGCATGTCAATAAAATGACTCTTTCTTTGGTTTCAACGGAGAAAGGACATAAAATCAATTTCCTCCTTTAAATTTTTAATGAGCCTACAGATCAATTTCCCAAGAGACTCAGAAAGTACCTGCAAAAATGACCAATCCATGGCAGAAATCAGTGTTCCTGATTACACAGCCGCGTAACAAAATTTTATCAGCATCCAAAGGAAAACTTGTATTTCTCCAAAACAGTGTTCCTGTAAACTTATCTAGTCGGTTATTCGGTTCCTCACATTCAATAAAACCTTTTAAAGGAGATATGATCTACATAAGTACTCACATATGAAAGATTTTCTGGTTTTAATGAATACGGACTGAATCAAGCAATGAAAATTTGAAACAAAGGAAGACATGTTTGCACAAACCATCAAATGTTGCCAATGAATTTTCTTTCTGGAGATGCTGGTGTGTGATTTCAAGTGCCATTTTGAACTTTAAATTGGTTTCTCTAAAGGAAGAGAAAAAAAAATTAAATGAACAAATGTCAGAGTTCGAACAGGAAGTTAAAGAAAATTGTACAAAGTAACATCAGGCATACCTGGAAGTGAAAGGTAAATAATTAGTTTTTTTCTATTTTCAAACTCTCTGTTCACTTTGGAACTTCAGGTTTGGATGAAGTTATCCCCTGAACTAGATTAAAATCCCTGACCCGGGAAATGTTGGCCCCCTTTGCTGTTTGTTACAGTGAGGCAATCTGGGTAGGACAGAGGTACCCAGAAGCTTCCTTTCCCACTTCTTACTAACTTAATACTTACCACCAACCTGAACTATCAAACTGCTGTTTAAAAACTTAGCTTCTAATACTTAATCACACTAAGATAATTCTACAAAACACATTTGTGTTCGAAAGGGTCAAGACTCTATCAATTTAATATCTTCTAGAGTGATAACTGGATCCTATGTCTTTGAAAGATTAATTCTATCTAAAAAAGGACATGGTCACCTTACCCCCAATACTTGGCATGTTCCCACCACAGTGGAAGGCTAGGCACATGCAAGAGGACACGCGGGGCCAGGCTGCGCACACATGCTCTGGAAAGCAAGCCTTTCTTACTACGATGAATGACTTTTTTCAAGTTCCACAAATACTGACTGGGGATTTCCATGCACAAAGAAGTGGACCAGTGGTTCTCAACCTTCCATTCTGTTTGCTCTGACAGAGCATGCTAGCATTTTATATCTTTGTAAAACTTTAGAATCTCTCACTCACGGGAATAAGAGCTGTTGTACAGTTAAGGTTGAACAATCAACAGACTGATGTATAGAGCAAAGAAAGCCCTCGTTTTTACTCAGATGATCTCAGCTCTCCATCACGAAGCTTACACACATCTAGGGTGTGGGGAAAGGGGTTCATGCCAGAATGGAAAGCACAGGCACTGGCCTTGGGAGCGAGCACAGGGGAGTAGCACTCCAACTCTGCCACCCACTGTGTGACCTTGGGCAGGCGGCCTCCCTCCAGTGCCTCAGTTTCCTCATGGGTAACTTCGAGGTAATAATAATATTGCCTCATAGGGTTGTTGAAAAGATTAAATGAGCTACTACACAAAACTAATGCAATCTAGTCGGCACTCCATAAATATACTGAAAACTGGTCAAAATGGTCAAAAATGGCAGTTTATCTTTTCAAGTGGTAGCATAATAACCAAAACCTACAAAGGGGGAAAATAGTCCACTGGCAAAGACTTTAGAAATCTATTCTTTTTATCCAAAACAGATACTAATAGTCATTCATCTGTGTCTGAGCACTGATCAGCAGCTTACAAAGGGCTCAGGCATACATTGTGTCATCAAACCTTCTACTTTCCCTGAAAATGGACTTTCAAATATGGCGATGGAATAGGCAAAGAGAAGCTGGTATACTAGGGAGTCAGACCACTGTTGTCTTACTGTTGGTCCTTCTAGGTACTAACGAGGCAAAGACAAAGAGAGGCTGGTCTCCTACAGAGGTTGCTGGGCAGCCAGCAGGGGGTAGAGGTAAGGCCAGACCTCAGGGCTTCTCATCCAAGTGCACAGCTTTCAATGTAACAAAGGTTAGCCTTCCAAAGGTTAGCTTTCCAACAGGCCCAGCTAAGACCCACTCACCCATCCAGTTCAGCCGTTTCCACGTAGCAGAGGCTGTTAGGTTCAGAGCTGGACAGCAGCAGGATGTCAGCCTGTTTGAAACAAAACACACCGATAACACAGAGAGACCCCGACCCCCCAGGCAAAACTGAGCACCAGGTCAGATGTGAGGGCAAGGAATGAGACAGCAGAGCTTGTCCACTTACTGGGATGAAATCATTTTTTTTCAGACGAATGACATCTCCGACTTGAATCTCTTTCCACTTGGCAATTTTGAACCTAAATATTAAAAAAAAAAATGATAGTTTAGTGGCTTTTTAAAGTTACTGGCAAGGGATTTGGAATTATTCTGTCTGGAAGCCAAAGATTCTGGGAAAACATATACATCACAGGGAAAAGGTGCCAGAAGTTCAGCCATCTGATGATTAAGGGGTCACAGGACCGTCATCTCCTCTGAAGGAAGGAACAATGGCGGTGCTGACTTTGATGTGTCCTTTCCATTCTATGTTGTATAACTGAGGGTCAATGGGGGCTCCTTAAATGTGTGGGAAGGAGACACATGCCACCCCTCTGTTTTTGCTCATGTCCTGTACTCCCAGCCCTCCTCCTTCCTTTCCTCTCAGTTATCCATCACCCGCTAGTCCCAGGACAGGGATGCACTCTGGCTCCCACATGGGCCACCTGGAATCATCATGGAGCTCTAGTGCTGGCCTCCTCTCTACTGTTTAAAGTTATCTTTTTGATGAGCGTGTACCACTTTCCTAATGAATCTCCTAAGGATGTTGATAAAATAAAAAGATTGCTTCCTTCAGTATTAAATTCTACTGGAAACACCCATTTAAATGCTTAACAAGTCAACATTTTTTAAAAGTTTTAAAATATAGTATAGGCAGACCTTGGAGATACTGCAGGTTCAGCTCCAGACTACCACAACAAAGCAAATATTGCAATAAAGGGAGTCATATGAAATTTTTGGTTTCCAGTGCATATAAGTGTTATGTTTACACTATACTGTAGTCTATTAGGTGTGCAATAGCATTATATCTAAAAGTAATGTACATACATTCTTTAAAAATACTCTATTGCTAAAAAACTCTGTCATCTGAGCCTTCAGTGAGTTGCAATCTTTTTGCAAAAGCAACATCAAAGATCACAGATCACCATAACAAAAAAATAATAATGATTAAGTTTGAAATATTTCAAGAATTACCAAAATGTGACAGAGACACGAAATGAGCAAATGCTGTTGGAAATACAGCAGCTTGCTTGACGCAGGGTTGCCACAAACCTTCAATTTGTTAAAAAAATGCAGTATTTGTGAAGCGCAATAATGCAAAATGCAATAAAGTAAGGTCTGCCTGTTGTCTGTTTTAAAGGTTTTCATTATAGAAAAGATATCCCTAACAGATATTATGAACCTACCACAACTAATATCCTTATTTGTTTTGGAGACAGACATCCATTACTATATTGGTCCTCCCATTAATTTATGGATAAAAGAGACCTGGAGATTTAAGGTACATTTAAAATATACGCTTATACCTCAGTTTCCCCAATTTTACAAGAATTTAATACACAATTTTTAATCTCAAGATTTTTCTTAACCTGGCTTATCTTTCACTAAGAGGAATGGTAGTTAGTTTACATTTTAATATTTCTGAAATGGTCAATTAACAATTTGCGTGTGGGTCTCAATTATAAATGAATAAGTTAAGCACCTTCTTGCCACGGCTCTTCAGGGGTATCAGAAGCAATTCCGTTTGACTCTTCCACTGTGATGTCCAGTTTCCCCTTGGGAGACTCCTGTCACTTTGCCCCACGGATGCCCAAGTCCCCATACCTGGGCTGTCGGGGCCACAGTCATGCCTATATGCAGTCCTAACCCCAGTTCAAGGCTACTCAGAGCTACTCTTTACCAGTGTAGTCGGCCGGGCTGTGGGCTACACGGGGCTCTGGCTGTGAATCTCACCACCATCCACGACAGTGATTCTAAGTGACTTGAAAGTTAACCTTTGGAACAGAATCTATTTATTTGGAAGGGAAAAAAAGCATCTAAACATATTTATAGATTAAAATAGTCTATATTCAAAGTAGACACCCCTGAAGTGTGGCTATAACTCGGGTTGTTTTCCTCAGTGTTGACACACGAAACGTCTTTGAATTGGGCCTTAGTCGCTATTTTTAGCACTTGAATTTGTAGTTCTGCCTGGAAGCTCTTGCTCAAAAAACGACTCACCACTGGTCCCTGAGTTGGCACGTGGGTCACCACTGACTACATTACTTTAGCAAACATTGAGGAGCACGTTCTGTGCGCTGGGTGCTCAGGCGGACACAAAAACAAATACCACCAGGTGCAGTCTCCCCAAGAAACTCAGAGTCCCAGAGAGATGAGACTTCCACACAAATAATTCTAATGAAATTCAGATCCTAATAAGAAAGATGAAAACAAAACGCTCTGAAAACACAGTGAGGGACTTCCCCGGTGGCGCAGTGGTTAAGAATCCGCCTGCCAATGCAGGGGACACGGGTTCGAGCCCTGGTCCGGGAAGATCCCACATGCTGCGGAGCAACTAAGCCCGTGTGCCACAACTACTGAGCCTGCGCTGTAGAGCCCGTGAGTAACAACTACTGAGCCCGCGTGCCACAACTATTGAGCCCGTGTGCCACAACTACTGAGCCCACGAGCCACAACTACTGAAGCCCGCGCACCTAGAGCCCGTGCTCCGCAACAAAGACAAGCCAACGCAATGAGAAGCCTGTGCACCGCAACGAAGAGTAGCCCCCGCTCATCTCAACTAGAGAAAGCCCATGCGCAGCAACGAAATAAATAAATATCTAAATAAATAAATTTATTAAAAAAAAAAAACAGTGAAGGAAGAAATCACTGTAGCTGGGGAGTCAGGAAGGGTGTCAGGTCATCTGGGCAAAGCCCTGGGCAGCATAAGTTTGGGAAGAGCAGAGATGAAGCGGCACACTCCAGGATGAGTGTAAACACAGGAGTGCCGAGGACACAGAGCCCCATCGGGCAACCGCCTGGACCCCAACTTGGGTATAGCTTTGTCTTAGGAAGTGAAGAGAGGCCTTTATAAGGAAAACGTTCATGCACTGATAGACTTTCAAGTTCAAACAGTTATCTCTAAGGATGTTTCCAGATGTATTTGTACAACACATCCTTGGAAGAAAGTCACACATTGAGAAAAGCATGGTACCTGCCATCCTTAATGACTTCACACGTCCTATTGTTGATTTCGTTGTCCATTTTATGGCGAGCCTTGAGAGGAGGGATGGGAAAGGTTATTTTAATAATCTCAAAATGCCAAGTATTAATGCCACTTGAAAATATGCTTGCAGCAGTGAGGAGGAAGCTGCGGAAAAAATCCTTACCACATCGTCCACGAGGTCTTTGATGGCCGTGATGCCCAGCACCACCAGCAAGGGCACCAGGGTGGTATACCACGCCAGGGTCGTGATTTGAGGGATTGCCTGAAAGAGATAAAAAAGAAGGCGTACGTGTGTGCCCAGGAAGGCACAGCTAACCTAGAGGCACCTGCTGACTCTCAGCTTGTTGATTCTAAGGCTAATCTCCATTATCATGCAGGTCTGCATCCTGCCAAGCAGGCATGAAAAGGTGCTGAAGCATCCAGCTAACCTTTCTCGTGCCTCTCTCCCTCTCTCTCTCTCTCTCTCTCTGTCTCTCTCTCACTTCTGGTCTCCTGGGACACAGCCCAGAGGACAGTGGCTCCCGGTCTCATTATGGCTTTCACTGGACACCAAGGAAGCTCTGTAACATGGTATCTAAGAGAGAAATGCTCCAAACCTTTTGTGAAAGTCATAATTAACTACGGGCAGGCACTGTAGGGTCCCAGGGAGAAGCAGTCCCTTAACTTTTAGGGACTGCATACAGCAGGCTCTACGCTGCTGGTTGCTCAGCAGTGGTCTCTGAGGGTCCCGTGATGGAGGCAAAAACGGCAGTAGATAGTGGCTGGCTCTGGATTGGGTGGGGCATCTATGGGACCATTAGAAGAAAGTGCTTCCTTCATGGTCCTTGCTATCGGTCTAGCCAAGAAAGAGGGTGGCCTTGCAGGAAGCCTCGCATCCATCAGGATGGCCATCAAGTTGGAATAAAAGATTGGGAGGCAAGCAAAGACCTCTTGCAACCATCCTATTGATCGTCAGGCCACATCATGTAGTGGTTAAAATGACAAGCTTTGGAGTCAAACTCCTGGATCCAAGTCCTACCCAGCCTCGCCACGTAGGGTGATAGGACTTGAAGCAAGTTCCTCTACCTCACCAGCCTTCAGTTCTTCTCTGCAAATTGAAGGTTATGATAGTACTTAACGAGCACAAGAATTAAGTGAAGTAACAGTGCAAGGAAAGGGCTGCCTAGGGCTATTACTAGTTCCCTAATCTGCATCACTGTACCTTCAGAAAAGATAATTAGGGGATGGTTAGAAGAGAGAAAGCTCATTTCCCACATTATTGTCAATAGGCGGAACTCCCCTTTTCCATCTAGAAGGAAGTAAAGGGAAGGTAGCACTTTGCTATCCAGATACGTGAATTCCTTGCCACGATTAGGATAAAAAACAACATCAACAAAAAACCTCAGGAAAAAATTAGGCCTTTCCAGTAGTGTAAAACTAGTTCACAAAAATAATTTGAGAATTATGACCAAAATACTAATAAAAATCAATATTTTGGCATCTAAATAAAAACATAAAGGCCAACCATGAAAAAATGGATTTAATTTTAAGGTACGATTATTTTACAAAGTGAAGATTTTAACTTGACTCACTTCAGGGAAACCAGTTTTACCACTGACATCAGTAGGAAATTGAATTTTTTAAAATACAGAATTAAAATAACATTTCCATTTGCTCCCATTCCCTGTTCATTTAACACTGTTGAGCTCGTTGTCTATAAGGCACTTTCCCTTACGTGCAGAACGCAGATGTCCGTATAGAAAACTTTCAAGATTATTCACATTTTATATGCAACTTAAACAATAACAACCTGAATGTTATTAAGTCACCATAATTCAAAACAGATTTAAGATATCAAAGGGCATTACCTGTAAGATAAGAAGGACCAGGAAATAGAAATTGGCTGCTCTCTTAAACTGCTCAAACAAATTCATTGGTAGAAAGGTAAACGCATTATACTTGTATGTTTTAATTGCATTAGTCTGTTGGAAAAAATGAGAAAGTCATTCTAAACAATGCCACACACTTATCACAGCGTCACGATGTATATACACCTGCAAAAATCACTAAGCCCTGTGGCCTACAGGGACCAAGGACATAAGTCGTCAGAAAGATACTGAGATTTCCTTTAAGCTTTTACTTCTAACTGGGTCTCAAAATGACCCCTTGGAGGCTTATGTCAGAGACAGTAACAAGATGCAGACATTTCACCTCAAAGGTCTCTGTGGCAAATCTGGCTGTGACCAAATGGATCCTGCTGTTGGGTCCCCTGACCCCTTAGAAGCCTCCTTGAAAATGGGGCAAAGATGGGAAGAAAATAGGAGACATCAACATGGGGGGAAAAGGAACGTTCTTTTACTTAAGAGGGATGGAGGCTGTGTGAGTAAGAGGGATGGAGGCTGTGTGAGAAAAAGAGACGGGTGTGGCTGAGCTGTGTGCCCCAAAAGATATGCTCAAGTCCTCACCCCGATACCTGCGATGGTCATCTTATTTGGAAATATAGTATTTGCAGATGTAATCAGGTTACAGTGAAGTCATGCTGGATTAAGGTGGCCCTAATCCAATGACTGCTGGCCTTAGTAGAGAAAAATTGGGCAAAGACACAGAAACACACAGGGAGGCCATGTGGAGACAGAGGCAGAGAGATTGGAGTGCTGCGTCTACAGGCCAAGGAACACCACGGAGTGTCAGCCAGAAGCCACAGGAGACGTTTGGAACAGATTCTCCCTCAGATGCTCCAGAAGGAACCAACCTTGCTGACACCTTGATGTTAGACTCCTGGCCCCTTGAATCGTAAGAGAATAAATTTCTGTTGACTTAAACCACCCGAGTGGTAGCACTTCATTAGAGCAGTCCTAGGGATCTAACAGACAAACATTTCAGCCCAGACGTAGTGGGGGTTCTTTATATTTCAATGACAATAAGCATTTTTGAGGTGAAAATATCTTCAAAGTCTCTAAATCCATCACAGGCAGAGGAGAGGGAAATAAGTTACTAAGATTCCTTTCAAATTCTTATTACTGTCAAAAACAAGGCTTCTGTGATACTACTGTAGATTCTTTTATAAAATATTTTTAAAAGAGCTTTGTACACACAGAGGGGAAATTTCAATCTACACAATTTTGTTTTGTTTTAAGCCACCCCCACACACCCTTAAGGTAGTTAATCTTAGTGGGATGAATAAAAATGACATTCTAGGAATCTACAGTATGACACAAATGAACCTGTCTATGAAACAGAAACAGACTCACAGACCTAGAGAACACACTTGTGGTTGCCAAGGGGAATGGAGTGAGAGTTTGGGGTTAGCAGATTCAAACTATTATATATAGGATGGATAAACAACAAGGTCCTACTGTGTAGCACAGGGAACTATAGTCAATATCCTGTGATAAACCACAATGGAAAAGAACTTTTAAAAGAATGTGTGTGTGTGTGTATATATATATATATATATAAAAAACTGAATCACTTCGTTGTTCAGCAGAAATTAACACAACATTGTAAATCAACTAGACTTCAATTTCAAAAATGACATTCTAGAGAACTAATGATGATTATCAGTAGCCCCAGGCCAGGGGTTACCTGGAAGGCAGGTACCACACGAAGCCAGTAAGCATGATGGCTACTGGGAAAAACTGGCTTTTACTAAAATTAATTTAGGAAGTTAAAATCAACTTACCGCATATTTGCTCTCCTTAATACAAAAGAACTTTGTGTTCATAAAATGAGGTTGTTCGTGGAAGCTTCGATCATTTGCTTTGACTTGCCATGTACAATCTTTAAAAAAGAAAGAGGAAAAAGTCCATCAAGTTGAAAATTCGTAGGTTGCTATGGGTTGAATTATGTCCTTCCTAGATTCACGCATTGAAGCCCTAACCCCCATCCTGTACCTCAGAATATGACCTTATTTGGAAATAGTCACTGCAGATACAATTAAGTTAAAGTGGGGTCATTAGAGTGGACCCTAATCCAATATGACTTTAGGACAAAAGAAAATTGGGACAGAGATACCCATAGAGGGAAGACAGTGTGAAGCCACAGGGAGAAGACAGCCACTTACAAGCCAAGGAGAAAGAGGCCTGGAACAGATATTTCCCTCACAGCCCTCAAAAGGAATCAACACCACAACACTTTGATCACAGACTTCTAGCCTCCAGAACTGTGAGACAAAAAATATCTGCTGTTCAAGCCGCCCAGTTTATGGTACTTTGTTAGGGCAGCCTGAGCAAACCAACGACCATGTTGTAACTTGACCCACTGTCCATAGAACATTCAATTCTAAAAGAGAAATCCTCATTTAAACATGGCCCGAACAAAAATCCCAGAGCTCTACAAAGTGACAGCTAAATGATTACTTCAAACTCATTTACTTGGTCTGTAAGATGTATAACCCATTACATACTTAGCGAATGAATAAATCAAAGAAAAAGGGTATCGCCGACGAATTCAACACTTTTGAGTCGTGATCATAGATCGGGGCTGTGCATGGCTTTATCCTGATGGCCAGCATCTGCTGCTGTCTTTCTAAGTTCATTCCATGCACTTAATGTCACATCTACCACTCAAACGCCAGTTCTAATTCCAGGGAACTTTAGAAAGCCCTCGGCTTCTCTGTTGCCAAAGGGAACAACTCTCAGGCGATAGGTTCCCATAAAACCTCTGACAGGCTGGGAGGACCCTCCGAGGACATGCTTGCCGACCTTCTGAATGGACAGGAAAGGTAAAGTTCACAAACAGTGAGATACAGTTTATCTCTAGCCTGATTCCTTTCCATCTCAATGGTGGAGTCCAGCTCCTAATGGAAATTTCAGCCAAAGGGACCTTCAACCTAGAGATGAGTAGCCTGGCAGTCAGGCTACAGTTGTAGGGAAGAAATTTCCACCCACCTGTTCTGTCTTTGCCCATCCGCTCTTGACTTCTACTGTCGCATGATATATGGCTCTAAAGGGAACATTTGTTCAGTGCTTAGTAGGTGCCAGGCATCATGCCAAGTAGTTAGTTAATATGTCAGTTTTACAGCTGAGGAAACGGAGGCAGAGACAGGATTCAGGGGGAGAATCAGAATTCAAAGTCTGGCAGTCTGACCCCCAAGCCAACCTCTCCATCCACCTTGCTCTACTGACTGGACTTTCTTTTGTGATTTATGCTACAAACCACCATGAGAACTGCCTTGTTAGTGAGCAGACTTGGGGGTGGGGGCGGTCACTTATCAGTATAGGGTCAACCTTTCCACTGTTACCCAATATCAGGCTGTGCTTCTTCTCCTAACAGGAAGGCATGAGTTGTCACCGCTATGAAAGCTCAAGACAAGGATATTATAACTTAGGAAGAAAAGTTCAGGAAGCACCTTTTTGGCATAAGGTCCCCCACTGACTGTGTGTTTGAACATGCACGTGAGATGAACTTCCCTTGTGTGACACACACGAGAGTGGGTGAACCAGGTGGGTTTTTTTTTCCCCACATTACTCTTTTTTTAATTAAAAAAAATTTTTTTTTGTATTTTGGCCACACTGTGTGGCACGTGGGATGATTGCCGGACCAGGGGTCGAACCCAGGCCTCCGCAGTGAAAGCTCCAAATCCTAACCACTAGGCCACCAGGGCCTCCATGAACCAGGTCTTGATGAGCTCCTTCTTCTGCAAACTGACACAGAAGGGGGATCAACAACTCGTGAGACACTCTTTTTGGAGATGGGATTATATTAAAGAACATTTACAAGTAAAGGATTATAAGATTATCAATCTTATGACTACAATTATAAAAACTTAAATATGCTCTAGAAAAAAACATATTTCTTTTTTTGTTTGTTTGTTTTTTTGCGGTACATGGGCCTCTCACTGTTGTGGCCTCTCCCGCTGCAGAGCACAGGCTCCGGACGCGCAGGCTCAGTGGCCATGGCTCACGGGCCCAGTCGTTCCGCGGCACGTGGGATCCTCCCGGACCGGGGCACGAACCTGCGTCCCCTGCATCGGCAGGCAGACTCTCAACCACTGCGCCACCAGGGAAGCCCCATATTTCATTTTTTAATGATTCACTTTCCAGACTTTTACTTCCAAGAAAGTACGTATAATACTGCAAAAGGAACAATTGCGGACTACTGAAGAAAGCAAATAATTAACCTTACGACTTTTTAAAAACCACTATACCATTATTGAAAATTTCTCTTGCATCATTTGGACTGCCATTCATTGGGTAATCGTAACTGTTATGTCATGACAAATGGAAATGTTCTAAGCATCTTTTTAGCTTACATGCGATATTATCAAAAGGGAAAATTTAAATGGAACTACACGACAGCTCCTGAGGGCTGTTAGAATGTGTGCAATCAGAACATTTCTTTTTGACTGAAAAAGGAGATCGAAATGAGAGTAGGTTAAAAAAAGATATTTTACAGGGTAATCTTGAATCCATTCTATTTTATGGTAACTTGCAATTTTTTTTTTTTTTTTTTTTTTTTTTTGCATATGCAGGCCTCTCACTGTTTTGGCCTCTCCTGTTGCGGAGCACAGGCTCTAGACGCGCAGGCTCAGCGGCCATGGCTCAGGGGTCCAGTTGCTCCACAGCATGTGGGATCTTCCCAGACCGGGGCACGAACCTATGTCCCCTGCATCGGCAGGCGGACTCTCAACCACTGCGCCACCAGGGAAGCCCAACTTGCAAATTTTTAAAGGTTTAATTTGGCTCCCAGATGACTTGTAACACATCCCTGGTCACGAGTGTTCTAGAATACCTCTGAGAACTGCCGTTCAAAAATTCAGGAAGGTTGAGAAGAAAAACAGACAAGATTCCTCGAGAAGGGAGAAAAGACCAATGAGAAGGGATAAAAATCAATCTCAGAAATACTCAAGAGGAAAGAATAAGCTGCCCTGTTAATGAGCTGGATTCTTCGTCCCCCTTGCGGCCCTTTAAATTTGCTTCATAATTAAGTCCTCCAGCCAGTGGTTCCTCTGTCTCAGCACAACCCCCTCATTCCCCAGCCCAGTTTGAATTGGATGCCTCAGATAGAGGGTAGTATCTGACCTCAAGTAGGGGCAGTGAAGGGTCTGCTAGAAATGACCTTGGTCTCTTAATTTTACAGTTTGAATAACACGTTGGGGAGCTTGGAGAAAGTAACTAGTGTCTTCGTCTACAATATACTGAGCTTAACCACAGAAGCATTTGTAGTTAATTTCAGAAACCTGATTGCAGTCAAGTAATCAATAACCCTATTTCTAACAAGGTTCCTTGTTTGGCCTAATTCAGACAAATCAGCAGGCAAAGAAATTGGTTCCTTTTCCTGATAATTTCCTGAGTTTGACGCTAATTGCTTGAGGAATATTTCAATCAGAGACCATAAAGTAAGTGAAACGTGTTCTGTGGTCAAATACACAGCAGCCTACACAGCAAAACACAGCAGCCTACATCCCTCCCTTGGATATGCAATAGACCCACTGGTGTGTTAAAGGCTCTGAGAAGTCCTGTAGTAAAGAAACATTTAATTTTATTTAATTTAATCTTTTCAAAATTAATGTGACCACAGGCACATTTTTAACAATCACAGAACACCTATTAATATGGAGTGAGAAATGCCGTGCTAAAGCACATGCCTTTAGGAAAGGTAGCAAAATGACACTTGGAGATCTGTGGTTTTGATCAAACATTTACTAGGTACCCAATTAAAACAGAGAACCTTACCGGACACTTGGACCACAAGGCTAATTCATAGAAAAAGTAGGAACCTTGACCCATTTTCTAGAATGGAAATATTGACCAAGAAAAGAGAAGAAGTAATACACTAACCAGCAAAAAATTCACCTTCACCATATAACCCTTTGGTTAAAAGATAGAGAGAAATCAGCTAACAAAGGTTGTGCCTGATAAAATCATCAATGCATGTTGCATTTACCATCAGCCAGCTGTGGCTCAAAAATCATCTGGTAAACATGTATTTAATGTATGCAAATATGGCTACATGATGTTGGGTGCTCCCCGGGTCACCAAGTCCTTTGACCATCACCATCCAGCAAAGAAAGTCAGCTTCGCCTGGCCTCTCATCCTCTCACAGCTGATTCTGAACTCTTGATTTATAGACAACTCTGCAACCAAAAAGTTGCATTGGTTGGTACAAGCTGCAGCAAACTAGCAGAGTTAAACAATCAAAAGTTTAGTGTCAGAAAAGAAAAAGACAAACAACCCAAGAGAGAAATGGGTAAAGGACAAATAGACCATTCATACACAGGGAAATTCAAGGGCTCTTAAATACATGAAAAGATACTCAAGTTCATCAAAAAAGAAGTACAATTCTTCAGTTACGTGCCCATTTTTATCCTATAATGGCAAAATAAACAGGTCCTCTTAGGTGGTCTCTGCGGAGAGCAATTTGGCCATATCTATCAAACTTTAACACAGACACACGCGCTGAGTGAGTGTATATATACTCTTGGATAAAGAAACAACATATCTCAGGGCTATTCAATGCATCCCTGTTTATCAGAAAGATTAGAAACAGCCTAAATACCACCAAGAGCAGCTGGCTAAACACCTACACAGTGACAGCCTATGTGGTCTGCAAAAAAGAATGAGGTACCTTGATGTGTACTGATATCTTCAAATTACACTAAGTGATAAAAGCAGGGAGTATCTACCATGCTTTAAGTGATGTGACATGCAGGATGAATGCACACTAGGAACGCATGCATGCACACACACTTGCACACATGTGATCACGTGTATGTGTATCTGTGGGTATATAAGGGTTCATGTTTGTAAGTGTTCTTTGCGCAAGGAGTGTGTGTTTATCTCCGGAAGGACATACGAGGAATTGGTAACAGCAGCTTCTCTCTGGGAAAGGAAACTGCAGGGCTGGGACACAGAAGAGGCAGGGAGGGAGCCTTCATTTTCATCCTGTACCCTTTTATCATCAGCTCTATGTGCATGTATCACCTTTGGAAAAAAATAGGTTTGCAGTTCAATTCCTTCCCTTTATAGGTTTACATATAAATCAAATACGTAAGTTGCTTGACTTTCTTATGGTCATTATGCCATTATGTTTAATATTTTTAAAAAATATTATTCTAAAGGCAGTGGGATGGTGGGTGGGAATAAATCAAGTGAAGACAGGAAAAGATGGAAACCTATGCAGTCACAGGTAAAAACCACATCTACATTCAACAATGAGCAAATATTAAAAATATCTCAGAATAAAGCCCCCCCCACACACACAAATACATACTGTATTCCATTCCAAATCATTCCAAGTGTCTGATTCCATTTATACACAAAGTTTGAAACATGTAAAACTAAACTGCAGTGTTTAGGGATATATATGTAGGTGGTAAAACCATAAAGGAAATCAAGGGAGTTATTACAATAAAAATGAGGACGGAGGTTACCTCTGAGGAGGGAGCAGGAAGGGGTGGGCAGGACAGACTCGGGTGGGGCTTCAGGGGCCCCAGCAATTTCCTGTGCTGGACCTGGGTGGTACTTACACATGTGCTCACTTAATAATGATCTGTTAAACTATGTATTTGTTTTCTATGCACTTTTCAGTATTTCAAAATACAGGAAAAGTAGATCAAAAAAGAGGCAAGAATAAAAGTAGTGACAGGGCTTCCCTGGTGGCGCAGTGGTTGGGAGTTCGCCTGCCGATGCAGGGGACTCGGGTTCGTGCCCTGGTCTGGGAAGATCCCCCATGCCGTGGAGCGGCTGGGCCCATGAGCCACGGCTGCTGAGCCTGCGCGTCCGGAGCCTGTGCTCCGCAACGGGAGAGGCCACAACAGTGAGAGGCCCGCGTACCGCAAAAAAAAAAAAAAAAAAGTAGTGACAGAAGGGAACTAGCCCAGGATGCTGACAACGGCCAGAACTGAGAACAGGTGAATGAGAGGAACAATGACCCAACAGCGAGCCAGGCCAAGTTCTCCTGGGGGCTCTGGTTGGACATGACCTGGAGCGAGTCAAGTTGGAGGTGGAAGCAGATGGTATTGAGAAAAGTGTGTCCTGTCCACACCCAGCCCTGCTGCCAGGAGGGGCTCTACCTCTCTCAGGTCACGAATGCATATCGGTCACTGAGCTATATATGCGCTGGGTCCTTCCATTCTAACCTGGGTCCAGAACCATCAACAGGCCACAAGGGGTAGAACAGAAGGTGAGATTTAACAAATCATGAGATCAACCCTGCCTGGGAAAGTAAAGTTCCTCCCCCTGGTCTCTTGGGATTCTGGTCTTCCTAGATTAGGCTCTACCGCTATGTACACTCATAGTCTCTAGAACATATAGATGGAGAAAACACAGGTCAGCTGTAACCATGACATGTCTTGTAGCAGTGGTTCACAGAGTGAGGGTTCCAGACCAGTGGCAGCAGCATCACCTGAGAACTTGTTAAAAATGCCAGTTCTCAGGCACTACCGCAGAACTGTCAGGCATGGGCCCAACAAAGTGTTTTCACAAGCCTCCCCCGGTGATCCGCACACACACTCAAGTTTGAGAACCACTAATTTAAAATAAGGTAGAACTAGGGGTTAGCAGATGCAAACTATTACATATAGAAGGGATAAACAACAGGGTCCTACTGTATAGCACAGGGAACTATATTCAGTATCCTGAGATAAACCATAATGGAAAAGAATACAAAAAAGTATATATATACATACACACACACACATACACACACGTATGTATGTGTAACTGAGTCACTGCTGTACAGCAGAAATTAACACAACACTGTAAATCAACTATACTTCAATTTAAAAAAAAAACAAAAAGCAAAATAAGGTAGAACTAGAGCTCATTTCAATGGAAACCATCTCTCCATCAGACACAATCCCTACCTTGAGGAGCCCACTGTCTCTCCATGGTAGGCGGGAGAGATACCTAAACACATACAGGAGTGAAGACAATGTATAATGTGGAAGAAAATGTAAGGAAAGAGGAAGCCCTTGGCAGGACAGGAATTCTAAGCAGCAGCAGTGAATCCGGCCAGGCTATGGTGGCGTCAAGAGGTACCTTTTTGGAAGAGGTACCTCTTGAGTGGACTCTTAAAAGCTACCCCCAAATCATGCCTGTACAGCGAGAGGAGAGGGGCGAAGGGCATTCCAGGCATAAATACAACCGCAGTGGCCAAAGCACAAAGGCAGAAAACAGCCGGGCCTGGGTTCATATGTGAAGAGCTGGGTGTCAGGGGACCACAGGAAGGACAGGAGATGAGCTGAGAGCCAGTGGATTGAGTGGGCCTGGTATGGCAAGAAGAGGGCAGGGGACATCCACCGGGGGCTTCAGGATGGGAGTGGCACGGCCAGACCGTGGTTTGCCCGGGTCACAGTAGGAGCAGTGCACAGGATACCTTTGAAGGGAAGAAGTCTAAAGGCAGAAGACAACTTCAGTCATGGAAGGGAGAGTTGATGAGAGCCTGACCCAGGGCTAAGGGGACAGAAATGGGGAGAAGACAGATTCAAGAGCTATAGGACAGCTGACTGAATGGGGGCAAGAAAGAATGGGGAATAAAAATGAAATCAGGAGAAAGACAAACAGCATATGATATCACTTCAATGTGGAATCTAAAAAAATGATACAAATGAACTTATTTACTAGACAGAAGTAGACTCATAGACATAGAGACAAACCTGTGGTTATCAAAGGGGAAATGTGAGGGAGGGATAAATTGGGAATTTGGGATTAGCAGATACACACTACTATATATAAAATAGATAACCAACAAGGACCAACTGTATAGCACAGGGAACCATATTCAATAACTTGTATTATAATAACTTATAATGGAAAAGAATCTGAAAAATAATATGTATACATATATATCGGAATCACTTTGCTGTATGGCTGAAACACTGTAGATCAACTATATACTTCAATAAAAATATATATAAATTAAAAAAAAAAAATAAGAAAAAAGTGACCCCAGGATCCTACTTTGGGTGACTGGATGAAGAGAGGTGCCACAGATGAGCTAGAGAACTTAAGAGGTATCCATCTAGTTGGGGGGACAATGCATTTTCAGATCTGGTGAACTGAAGACCCCCATAGGACACAAGGGTGGAAACGTCCATCCAGGAGCTGTAGAAACCAAGCTGGAACTCCAGGCTGAGGTTCAGGTCAAAGACACAGATTTGAAGGTCCTCAACACTCAGACGTTAGTTGAAATCATGAGAGTGAATGGATTACACAGGAAGGGAGTATGGAGGCAGAACAGGAGGGGCAAGTGGCGAGCTGCCCGGTAAGAAAGGGCATAGATGCCCAATGATTTGGTGATCACAAAACCACACTGGTGACCTGACTGAAATACATTTCTTCTGGATGAGAGACTAAAGGGGAGTTGGGCTCATCAGGAGGTGTTTTTTAGGAGGGGGAGACTGAAGGGGCCAGGAGAGAGGGCGTTAGGAAACAGGAAGAGAGGGGATGGCTGATGGTAGGGGAGCATAGAGCAGGCGGGATGGCTTCAAGGTGAGGGGCAGAGAAGGATAAGCGAGGGTTTGAACAGCTTTGAGTTTCTTGACTTCCGAAGCACCCTCCGGAGAGCGGTGACAGTTTGAAAAGCTTTTGAGAAAATGGGAAAGGCACGAAGTATGGGCAGGTAAGAGGCTAGAGTCGAGATTTTATCGAGTTTATCTGCTTGACTGTGTGGTGTTTGTAGCATTCAGCTCTGTTGCTCCCCATTCCCACCACCAAGTAAAAGAAAAAAAGAAACTCAAAAACTGATAGACTGAAGGCAAAGCAAAAGGCCAAATGCTGCTGTTTGCTTGTGGAAAGAAAAGAAAAAACACACAACTTCACTCTTGTTCACACTTGCTACTCAAGGTGTGGACCAGGTGTATCACCTGACATCCAGTTAGAAATGCACAATTTCAGGTCATGCTCCAGACCTGGCACCAGAAGGGCATTTTCACAAGATCCCCAATGAATTCCTATGCACCTTGAAATGGGATGAGCTGCTCTTGATTCTACTGGAATCCGGGCTTTTATCCAGATGCTCAGGGCTCCACCCCCAGGGATTTTTGCATTAGACTGGGGTGAACCCAGCAAAGGTCTCAGGTGACCCTAATCTGCAGGCAAGGCTGCTATCCACTGTTCAAGAGCAGCATTTCCCAGCCTTTCTCCTGCCTCCATCACATCCATCTGAGGGTGACAAACCCTCCTTACAGCACACCTTGTCACTGAAGCAATACACTGCAGGGTATGAGCAAGGTAGGACTTTAGATTTTAAAATAAATGCCCCTCTCCTCATTGAAATCTTTATTCTCATGGTGCTTTCCAAACTTGAATGTGCCTACTAATCACCTGGGGTCTTTGTTAATAGATTCTGATTGGCTGATCTGGGAAGAGCCCAAGGTTCTACATTTAATCAGAACCCTCGTGAGGCCAACTGGTAGACCTTGCTTGAAGAGCAGGTGCACTAGTGGATTAGATGGACTATTCTGTAATGTGAGGTTGAACCTGGTGGAATTCTCCCCTTGCCTCACTCCAGACCTACTGTATCAGCGCCTCCAGGAGCTGAGTCCAGGCACCTATGGAGTTTTAAAAGCTCCCCATGTGATTCTAATGCATCAGCAGGATTAAAACCCCCTAGAGTTAGGGACTTCCCTGGTAGCACAGTGGTTAAGAATCCGCCTGCCAATGCAGGGGACGCGGGTTCAATCCCTGGTCCGGGAAGATCCCACATGACGCGGAGCAACTAAGCCCGTGTGCCACAGTTACTGAGCCTGTGCTCTAGAGCCCGCGAGCCACAACTACTGAGCCCACGTGCCACAACTACTGAAGCCCGCGTGCCTAGAGCCCGTGCTCCGCAACAAGAGAAGCCACTGCAATGAGAAGCCCGCGCACCGCAACAAAGAGGAGCCCCCACTCGCCACAACTAGAGAAAGCCCATGCGTAGCAACGAAGACCCAACGCAGCCAAAAATAATAAATAAATTTATATATATGTTTTAAAAAACCCTAGTTAGTGTCCTCCTAAGGTGACTTCTATCATTAAACACCTGCTTTAGAGACTCAGGTTCCAAAGTGGCACCAGGAAAGCAACAGCTGAGTTGGGTGTCCATGAGCAAAAGAGCTTCTCACTTGAGGTTCAGTCATCAATGACATTGCTCAAAGCAAGTTCTATGAAGTGAGACAACGCAGTCTCAACACCCGCTCAGTCATTACAAATCACTCAGCCAGGAACACCCCACACAGCCTTTCGTTTACAAGCCACCAATTCCTGCGGTGTTCTTAAGGCTGCTGTAGTGGAAGGAAGTTTATGGCTGATTAGAGAAAGAAAATAAGCAGCCAAGGTAGAATCTCCACATGGGGTGTGGGTCAAAAATTCCAAATGCATCAAATTAAGTGGAAAACAGAGCTCCTCAGCATGTTTCCTGGATTCCCTAGGATTTCCGTATTTTAATGGACTAGCTTAATCTGTTTTTTGATTCCAGATAAAAATTCATGGACGCTCTAAAGATGAACGCCCTTAATTCTGTACTTTTATCTGAAGATATCACTTGCACCAGCGATCTAGCTGCCCTTGTTTTGTTGATGCCACATCTGGTCCGAATGTATGCTCTAAGAGAGAACTTCCTCTCTGTGTTCTGATGCTCTTGTGGTGATATCTTTAAGCCTTAACGATTAAACATTCCACCTTAAATACTGTTGACCAATGATCATTTCGCCCCTGAACAGGATTTTGATCAATGAAATTCTGAGTTGGAGAAGATTTTTTAAACAAATGCAGTTTTATATTTTCAAGCACAGAGAGCCACCCAACCCCGTCAAGAAGACAGGTCTTTGCGGGTGGGCTCTCAAGGAGAGAGAGAGGTGCGTGCCTAGCCTGCCAGCTGCTTGCAGGCATGTGCTTCAGAGGTGCCTAGAAGTGGTCCTGCAAGTGGTTTAGCATCGCCTGTACAATCTTCCTCACAGTATTATTTGGCTTTCAACAAAAAACAAAAAGATAAATGACACTAAAGCCTCTGTCTGAATCATCTCCAATTCCAAAGCTGTAGAATCAGAATTATTCAGTTCTCCTGGACATCAGTCGCATGTCTTTGCTAACTTCACAAGCACAGACGGTATGCAAACTGGGCAAATGTGTACTCCAGGAGCCCAGGGTCGGGGGCGGGGGGTGCCTGTGTGCTTATGGAGGGGCTCCTCTCCTAAAACTGAACTCACCTCTCCCTGAGAATACCCAGTCTGGGAACTAAAGTTCAGCGCTATTACCGCACGCTTAGGAATTTAAAATTCTAACGGTTCCCAGGGACGATGCTGCACCATTCTTGGTCATTTCTTACTTCATCCTATATTTCTAAGCTGCCAGCTACCCAGCAACACAAGTGGAATTCCTACAAATATCCCAAACTGGTCAAGTTCAAAACCACCACCCTCTCCTTGACCTACAAGGGGCTCCCCCCACCACTACTTATCCCCACAAACAGCTCTGTTATTCACTGAGGCAGAAGGCACCTTCTAAAGGCAGCTGCAACAGTATCTCCAATCCTGCAACGTGACCTTGTTACCCCTCCATCAAGAAGAGGTGTCTAATTTCCTTTCCCTTGAATCAAGGCTGGCCTTAGTGACTCTTCTGTAACCAAGAGCAGGTAGCACAAGGGATGCTGCATGAATTCTGTGACCAGCTTCTACTCTGATGTCTTGGGACACTGGTTCTCCAGATGGTCCCTCTAGAATGCTCCCATGGCAGCCCAGCGTTATGCTGGGAGAAGCCCAGCCACGTGGAGGTGCTCCCACTGAAAGACCCAGTTGAGCCTTTGAGTTACCAGCTCAGATGCCAGACATAGAAGTAAAGAAGCTTCCAGATGATTCCAGGCCCCAGTCACCTCAGCTGTTTATCTCCATAGCTGAGGGCCCAGATATCTTAGAGCAGAAACAAGTCATCTCTGCTGTGTCCTATCTGAATTCCTGACTCAGAGAATCTGTGAACATTGTGAAATGGTCATTTTATGCCAGTAAGTTGAGATTGTGTTTTATGTAGCAATAGATAACTGGAATATCCACTGGGTGTAGGGCGGGGTGGTGGGCAGCTAAGCCAGAAATTATTCCTCAGGCATCCTTTGCCCTTGACCCTCCCATCTAATGGGATTTGTGAATGTCAAATCCCTAACATATGTCATGATCTGTTCCCTTCTCTGCATCCTGGCCATCTTGGTTTTGATCCTCACTTAGATTATTATCTACTCCCTTCTCCCCACTGCTGCCAATGTAGGATTTCTAAACAAATGTATGTACCCAGTGTATATTTATTGAGTGTCTATTACGTGCTCTGATGGAACAGATACGGCCTCAATTCTCATGAAGCCAACCGTCTACTGGGGAAGCTTCATCCCTACTTCACACAGTCATCCAAGGACATAATCATTAATGCCCGCAGGGTATGAAGGAAAGTGCAAGGGGCTCTGAGACCAGACAACAGGGGTCTGCTCCAGGCTGGGGGTCAGAGAAGGCTTCTTTAAGGAAGTGATGCCTATATCAAGCCCTGAAGGGTGAGAAGGAGATGGCCACAGAGAAGGGGGCTGCTCTGGTCGTGGGGAAGAGTGGATGGAAAGTCGTGGAGGAGGCAAAGACTTGCTTGAACCAGGGACTGAGCGTAGAACAGGGTGAATGGGATGTGTGAATAAGCCTGCAAGTTGCAGGCAGCCAGCCAGCCAGCTCGGCCGGGAGAGGAAGATGGGGCCCAATCACACGGGCCTGAGCCGCCAAGGAAAGGAGATGGAATCAGATCCCAGTGCAGTGCCGTCTTTTGCCACCATGGAGATCGGACTGAGAGGAGGAAACATAGCTACGGAGCAGCTGTGATGGGAGGAGACCGCTGCTGCACTCTCAGCTGTGTTCCTTTCAGCCTAAACTGCTGGCATGGCTCCCTGAGGCCCTCAGGAAAGGGGCCAAACTCTTCAGCACGGCCACTGCCCCACTCCATCACTGAGCTCCAAGAATCACTCGAAGTTCCCTGAACTCTCAGCCCCTTGGGGCTTTCCTTCATGCTGCGTCGGCCTGGTAGGCCCTGCCCCTGAGACCACGGGGACCAATTTGCCTCTCACACTTATTCAGGACTCAGCGCAGGGGTCCTCACCTCCAGGAAGCCTTCCTTGACCAGGGAAGGCCTCTGAAGCGCTCACCTGGTTCCCTATTCATATCTCTGTTGAAGCCTCCGATGCTGTCAGTCACCAACACCCACCAAGCCTCTATGACAAATGCCCCCCACGCCTGCTGCCCTGACACCAGCTCAGAATAAGACAGATTGGACCTTGGGTCCTTGGAGCACTTACAGCTTTAGCTGGAAGATGGGTAATGTACAATCAGCATAAAATAGAAACCAGTCGTTTCTAAGTTACAGTGTGATGGGTGCTGAAATGGACGGGAGTGAGATTACTAATCCTCTGCTCAGAACATCTTCGTTCCCCCAGGCTGCAGTCCAGCTCCTCCCCGTGCCACAGGCACGCCACCCTCCCTCCTGCCACAGAGCCTCTGGATGTGGTCCCCTATTCGGGAGGGTCCTTCCTCTCCCCGCCCCTAATTAACTCTTCTTCATCTGTCACTTGACAGCATGGGCATGCCTTTCCACAAGGAAGCTTTCCCTGACCCCCATCCAGGGCAGATTCTTTTGTCACAGCTCTTGGAACTGAACCATAGGTCAATCCATTAAAAGACCAAGTCACTGCATGAGCGAGACATTTTTTGCAAACTTTAGCTTTGTTCCTGTCGCTCTGTGTGTGCGTGGGTGGACTTTTCCATAACTACAGCTGTCTTCTCTGTATGAAGACTCTTATGCCTTGCCCCCGCCCCCCCGCAGGTGTGCTGAACTATCGGAGACCCAGTCTAAGGTTTTATCTGAGAACCCACTGGAGCCTAGAAAAGCCTGAGGGTGGGGTCAGCATAACTGCCCACAGATTTGCAAAAAAAAGAGAAGGCTGGAGAAGCTTGTACTAACAGGAAAGGTTTATAAGATGGCAGAGGCAGGGATGACACTGAATCACCAGAACTCTCCTTAAATACGTGGGCAAACTCACTGCTGGGAAATTAACTGTTCTTCAGCCCATCCATCTCTCCTCTCCATCCATCCACCCATTCACTCTGCGTAGATGTGGGGACGGAAGGATCCATTAAAATGAGTGACTCAGCAGCTTCAGCCTGGGGGGTGGTCCAGGGGAATCTGAATATCCCAGAAGGAAGTGGAAGGGTCAAGAAGATCTGACGATGGAAAGATGAGAGAGGAGATGACGGGTGGGGGTGATAACAGCTAATATTTATAGAGTATTTACTGCATGCCTGAAACTGTTCTCATTCCTTTACATTTGTTTTCTGACTTAATCCTCACAACCACCCAATGAAGTAGGTACTCATATCATGTCCATTTTACAGATGGGGACACTGAGGTAGAGAGAGAGGAAGTCCTTTCCTCAAGGTTACACAGCCAGAAAGTGGTGACGCCAAGGCTGAAATCCACACAGCCCGTGCCCAGCATCCTCCCTCTTCACCACCGCGCACACTGCCTCTCGGGGTCATGTACGGAGATGCGGTACATGAAGTGGAGTAAAGGGGATTCGCTTGCCAAAGGCAGGCCTGTAGACAGAGAACAAAGGATGACCTGGAATGGGAACATTTTAAGGGTGGAAGGAAGAGTAGCCAGAGGAAGGAGAAACAGGAGGAGTACTGAGACGAGAATGTGTCATCACCTGCCAGGGAGGCCAGCGTATACTGAAGGAGAGACTTTCAAAAAGGTCAAGCGCTTCAGAGCAAACAGAGGTAGGAAGAGAATGGTTGACAAAAAGCTCACTGGACTTGGCACTGGGGTTCTTGGTGATCTTTAAGACAATGTGTCCCACAGGGAGGTGGGGCAACCCACAGAGGGGAAGGACCGGGGTAACGGGTGGATGTGATGGTAGAGAAATGGGTTTTCAGAAGCTTAGGCATGAGAACAGGAGACAGGACAGCAGCCAGAGGCAGAAAGCAGGATCCGGGTAAGAGTTTGCTGTAGGACAAGCGGTGAGTGTATTTGTAAGCCAGCCAGCGCGGAAAGAGGGGAGAGTTAACTGACAGAGCAACGCTGCCAACAAGGTAGGACACAGCTTTCTCATTCCATCCGCAGGCTCACAAGAGCGAGCCAGGGTGCACTAACGCAGATCACTTATTGATTCCCAAGGACTTCGTCTCTAAGCTGGTTGCCGACTGGCACAGAATTACCCAGGGAGTTGACCTGGGGACACCAGGATGGTGGAGGGGTAAGCTACGCAAACAAACCAGAAAAGCACCTAGAGTCAAGGAATTCTAGAGTCAAGGAGTTTTAGGAACCTGTGGCTAAATAAAATTAAACTGGCTTCTTTAAAGTCTAAACTTTCCTGCATCATTTTCTGCTAATGGACAACCTTAAACTCCAATTAAAGGATAAAGAATTCTGAGTTTCTGGTCTCAGGGACCACAGAACCTTTGTGTCTGGGAATGTCTGGCAGAACTACTGTTTCTCAGAACACATTCTGGGATATACCGTTCTTGTGTGTTCAGGAAATGAGAATGTTCATTCCATCAGATGGAAACATCCCCACTCGTTTTTGTCACCAGTTGCTCAAAGGAAACCAAGGGTAAAGGGACGTTAGTAAAATCTGTGGGCTTCTTTCTTCCTTCACAGCACATTCTAACAGCAGGCTTACACCCGTTCTCGATTCTCACAGCACACAAGAAACGTCCTTCCACTGAAAAGCACTTGCAATGGTCTCTCAAAACACTGGCTTATTAAAGCTCAGTGGGGTTAAAGCATCTTTAAAAAAAAAGAAAGAAAACCAATTTTCTGCACTAAGGTATGGTTAAAGGACTTCCCTGGTGGTGCAGTGGTTAAGAATCGGCTTGCCAATGTAGAAGACGCGGGTTCGAGCCCTGGTCTGGGAAGATACCACATGCCGTGGAGCAACTAAGCCCGTGCGCCGCAACTACTGAAGCCCAGGCGCCTACAGCCCATGCTCCGCAACAAAAGAAGCCACCGCAATGAGAAGCCCGTGCACTGTAACGAAGACTCAATGCAGCCCACCACCCCCACCAAAAAAAAAAAAGATACGGCTAAAAAAATGAACATGGTTCACACATTTTTAGACATTGCTCTGCTGTAATAGGCCTGGGTCCCCAGTGTCACTCAACTGGATGGTACTTCGCAGAGTGACTCACGCTCCAGTGCTCTAAAGAAGTGAATTCTTTGAAGAAAACTGTCCTTCACGTAAAATGTCAAGACGGACAGATTATAGTTAAAAAGGAAAGTCAGAGTGACACTTACCTTCACTGGGAAAATGCCCAAGTTAAAATATGGGAGAAAAATTAAAAGAGGGGAAGACGGATGCAGAGAAAGAAGGGAGGAAGGGGTAGGGGGGGAGAGGAAGCAGAGCGGCCATAAGGGACACAGGGCAGACAAGGGAACGGAAGTAAAGAGGTCTAGCACTTAATAAATGCCCCCTCTGTGTTTGGAAAGGGCACACAGAGGTGTTAGAACAATAATATGTTTTTGGAATTCCCGGGCAATCCAGGGGTTAGGACTCGGCACTTTCACTGCTGGGACCTGGGTTCAATTCCTGGCCGGGGAACTAAGATTCCGCAAACCGCGCAGCAAGGCCAAAAAGAAGTTAATAATAATTATAATAATTTTTTTTTTTTCTGGTACGCGGGCCTTTCACTGTCGTGGCCTCTCCCGTTGCGGAGCACAGGCTCCGGACGCGCAGGCTCAGCGGCCATGGCTCACGGGCCCAGCCGCTCCGCGGCACGTGGGATCTTCCCAGACCGGGGCACGAACCCGTGTCCCCTGCATCGGCAGGCGGACTCCCAACCGCTGCGCCACCAGGGAAACCGATAGTAATGTTTTTTAAAGTCACAGGCAAAGTCACTTGACAAGGGTTTTTGAAAACCACCAAATTCCCCTAGAAATATAAACCACCACTGGAAAAGACTCTGAAGAAGTCCGAGCTCCCTCAATGCCTGTGCTCTGGGGGTAGAAATCTACAAGAAACATGACCTGTGAACTGAACGATCAGAAAGTGCCCAGGGCAGCAGCATGTGAAGGCAGAGGTGGAAAAAAACAGAGGTGAGAGTTCCCGCCCACTACGTGCCCCTCTGACATTTCCGAAGGCACCCAACCCCATCCCTTGGCCTTGTCCCGGACCACACATCTGATAACATGGCTGCAAGCACCAACAGCAAAGTTCACCCCTAGAGAACTGCAGTGTCAGCTCATCAGGTACCCACACGTGGTACAGATATGAAACTCAGAACCACGGTGGGAGAAAGAATGAGGAAGAAACACATTATTACTATTTCGGCGATCAGCTAGAACTCCCCGTGCTAACTCGTCAGGCTACTTCAGCCTGAACGATATCCAGTCTGGACATGTTATGACAGACGCCACATTCCTGTTCAGATTGGCAGTGATTCCATTGCACGGTAGCTCCACTATCGTGACTGTAGCGCCTTCTGCGTCAAGGCAGAAAGCACTTATACTCAATAGCTGAAAATTACAGCCAGAAATCCACAGTAAGATCTGATAATTCTAAATGTTTGATATGGAAAGCTGAGGATGGGAAAACAATAGACTTGAGACAGTGGCCTTCCCAGGTTTTGAAGCCTGCGGTGGCAGGGGGCCCTTGTGGTACATGCACATCCCCACACAGAAGAGCAGAAGACAGGCACCATCTGACCAGAGAGCAGGAAGAATCATTACATAAGTAGGATTTCGTGCTTTGTCACTTTTTCTACAGGTGAAACCTGTTGGGGGAAAAAAAAACCAGCTTAACAGGCAGCAGAATCCTGGAGGGAGAGACGGGCAGGGAGTGACATGAGGAAAGCAGGCTTCTGGCAGGCCTGGAAGGGCAGATCAGCAATGACAGAGGCTCTGGGGAAACCAGATAAAACCAGAGGTTATTCTGACTGAGGCTGGGGAGAGGTGTATGTAGAGAGTCAGAAATAGAACAATTTCCTGGAGATTTCTGTGAATGGGAAACTGAAGTTATTTAGCTGGAATGCAAGGGACCGTGGAGGAAAACATTTTCAACCTGAAATCTGAAGCAGATCTGGGGTCTAAAGAGAAAAGGATCAGCTTCCTCATGGAGCAAAGGAAAAAAAGAACACCCGTGTTTGCCAGGGTGGGAGAACCAGCAGGGAATGAAACAGAAAAGCCACAAGGGAAAAGGCAAAATCATGCAAGTCAGCTACGTTGTTACCCTAAATGACAGACTGTCTATGGCCATTTTCAAGAAACATCAGTAACGCTGAGTAGTTTTGACAGAGACTGTATGACTCACGAAGCCTGAAATATTTACTACCTGGCGCCTGACAGAAAACGTTTGCCAATCCGTGGTCTAGACCCTGCCTTGAAGCTGCCCTGATTCTAGGCAGGGAGCACAGTCTGCTGCATCACAGGCTACTCGTGGCGAGCGGAGACCCATAATTTTTTTTTTTTAACCTGGAGAGTCAAAACCCTTTTATATTCACAAATGACTGAACCAAAGGTATGGTGACTCCAAGGTTCTTGGGTGTGGTAACAAGCAAATTCTTCCACACTCAGCTTCCTTCTAAATGTATAGGCACGAAGCAAGACCTTCTATTTTCTCTGCAGAACTTGTCAGCTACGGTCCACCAGCCCTACCACACCGAGGACAATGTGTACTTTTCCAAGCGCTTCAAGTTTCATCTGAAGCTAAGAGAAGGAAGATGCCTCCTGGACCATCTGTCCTTTGCACCTGTTGCCACTGCCCTTGTGAGGACGGACAAGTACCTCATTGCCAGGTCCCGGCGTGTTACCTTTTTTGAATGGCTCCCGGTTTTCCTCTGCTTCTCTGTTAACTCGATTCTGCTCTGGTTCCACCGCAGGCCCCTGGTCTTCAAGTTCATCTTCTGTTTCATCATCACTGTAAGGGACCACTTCGTCATTAGGCTGAGAATCCTCCTCAAATGTCGTTTCTGAGTCTCTTTCTGTATTCATTCTGCTGGCAAATTGGAACTACCTGGTTTAAAAGAAAGGGAAACCAGAGTGAAACATGGCTCATACCCAGTTTTTGGTTGAATTCTGCCTGCATTCGGTTACAACGCTTTTTTTTTTTTTTTTTTTTTGCGGTACGCGGGCCTCTCAGTGTCGTGGCCTCTCCCGTTGCGGAGCACAGGCTCCGGACACGCAGGCTCAGCGCCCATGGCTCACGGGCCCAGCCGCTCCGCGGCATGTGGGATCCTCCCAGACCGGGGCACGAACCTGTGTCCCTTGCATCGGCAGGCGGACTCTCAACCACTGCGCCACCAGGGAAGCCCCGGTTACAACGCTTTTAACAGAACCTGACTTACTAACATGGAAATATGCCTGAATAATGATCCCAAAGTTCAAATTATCATGCAAATAACAACAAAACCATTCATTATTGATTAAATGCTTGGGTGAGAATTTACAACTGTAATGTAGCTGCAAACTTTCTTTTTTTAAGGGTATACAGGCTTTAAGGTTGTGTTTCAAATCGTGGGTCTCTACTCAGCAAAATTAATTTAATTGGTTCACAACCAACATTAAAATAAAGTGAAACAGATTTTAAAATATCAGAGTACAGCACGCATAAAAAGAGTTAGTACTGTTTGGGGAACAGTTTTACAAAACAGACACATATATAGATTTATTTGCACTGTGGGTCTTAATGGAAATGAATTTCTTTTGGAAATTGTGGATTGCTGGCAAAGTTTGCACTGTGGGTCTTAATGGAAATGAATTTCTTTTGGAAATTGTGGATTGCTGGCAAAGTTTGCACTGTGGGTCTTAATGGAAATGAATTTCTTTTGGAAATTGTGGATTGCTGGCAAAGTTTGTCCTAAGATATCTGGTTTCTGCTAACGCTAATATTCTGAGCTTTTCCTCTGTGATGCATTTAAATACAAGCTTAGGTCCTCAAACTTTACTAATGACTTCTTGAAAGCACATCCTAGCCTACTGCCTAACTGCCACCACCCACTCCCTATATTTAAAATTTGTTGTTTGTGTATACACCACTCTATAAAGTGACACTTTATAAGTGCCAAGTACAACCTCAGTTATACTTATATTAGGAAAATATTTACACTAATACCCCAGGCTTTGTGAGGACAGACATACAGCCTGGCATTATTTACATAAGCTTCATACCGACATGTACTCATTATCATTAATAAAGGCAGCTCACATTTATTTAGTGTTAACTGCGTGCGGGGCTCCGCATGAAATGCTTTATAAACATTGGCTCCTTGAAATGCCCTATACCACCCTAGTGAAGGTGGTATTGTTATTTGTCCTCTATAGAGAAGAAAACCAAACCTTTGCAACGCTGGATAACTTGTACAATAATTAGTGAAATTTTGAAGCAAGAGCAATTGCTTTCCAAGGAGACATCTTTTATATTCTACGTTTATGTTACAGTTCGTTAGATATTTTCATCAAGTGTTAGTTGCCTTGAGTGGAACCATTTCGCTGGCTGCATGCTTTATACCCAATCTAGCATCTTGAACATCTAAATTTTTATAACCATAGGTGTATATCTAGGAAATGTTCAAATACTTATGTGAGGAATTTGTCCAATATTATTTAAAACAAAACCCAGAAGCAACGTGGATATCCAATGATTAGCAACTGTGTAAATAAATTGTGGCATCTTCACACAATGGGACAGCGCAAAACAATTTAGATCACGGTGGGACAAGTTTTTAATGACATTGCAAAAACCCAAACACATTTAGTTGAAAGGCGAGTTAACAATCCACATGTACAGAACAGTCCCAGTTATTCGCAGACGTTTATTCATTTCCCCAAATTTCAACAACTGCCATGCGTGATTCTCAGTGAGATGATGCATGGAAAGGGCTCGATTTGGTATTTAGCCTAGAAAGTACTCAAACGTCAGTCGCTGTCATTGTTAACAATTATTTCCGTAATTAGAAAAACTGTGTTTTATAATAACAAATGGAACAGTGTGGGGAATCCATCCCTGTTGCCTTTTCCATCTCCAAAAATCACTTCTAAAATGCATCTGCCCCTCACTGGGAAGTAAAATATTAGACTATTACAAAACATGGTTATACTTAAGCACAGGCGTATTCACAGTTAAAACCTTTAGTTGCCAAGTAAAACATTTTTCCTCTCTCCCAATTTTCTGCGGGTTAGTAAATGACTATTTCTTGGGATTTTACATGTGTTTAATTGGCCCTACTTGTGGTTTTATGCTTTAGCTAATATTTTAATATAATCCTTAAAAAATTCCCAAACTCTCAAAGGCAGACTTTCACCAGAAATTTTTCAGAACAAACATAATAAAAGTGGTGACCATTTATTGAGCACCTACTATCTGTCAAGCAGGAAAACCCTGTGAGGGAGATGTTATCTACCCATCTTTCAGATAAGGAGACTGAGGCTCAGCTAGTAAGTGGCAGAGTTAGTATCTAATCTCTCCATTACAGGGGCATAGAAAATATTGAAAAGTCTGAAAGCATCATAGAGAAAGTTTCTTTATTGTAGTACATATACACAACTAAATTTACCATTTTAACCATTTTTAAGTATCCAGGTCAGTGGCATTATGATCATTTTGTTATCATTATTGCCAAGCGTCTCCGTGCTTATTTCCCATGTTAAAGTTGGACCCAGGGGGACTTCTCTGGTGGCAGTGGTTAAGAATCCACCTGCCAATGCAGGGGACATGGGTTCGAGCCCTGGTCCGGGAAGATCCCACATACCGTGGAGCAACTAAGCCCATGCGCCACAACTACTGAGCCTGCGCTCTAGAGCCCGTGAGCCACAACTACTGAGCCCACACACCTAGAGCCCATGCTCCGCAACAAGAGAAGTCACCGCAATGAGAAGCCCGCACACCACAACGAAGAGTAGCCCCTGCTCGCTGCAACTAGAGAAAGCCCACATGCAGCAACGAAGACCCAACGCGGCCAAAAATAAATAAATAAATTAAAAAAAAATTGGATCCAGGGAATTCCCTGGCGGTCCAGTGGTTAGGACTCCATGCTCTCACTGCGAAGGGCCTGGGTTCAATCTCTGGTCAGGGAACTAAAATCCCACAAGCCACGTGGTGCGGCCAAAACAAACAAACAAAAAAAAGATTGAAGATGGAATCCAGTCCGAATCCAGTCCTTCGAGGTTGAAGGAGGAGACAAACAAAAAGGAAGAGATTTACAACCACAAGCATGGGATTCAAAGAAAGCAAACCACTGCACAACCAAGCAACTCACCAGCCGAACACCTGCCACAGGCCAGATCTGGGCGGCTGACTTGGAAGGCTGGGTGGGGACCTCTAAGCTGAGCAGGAAGTTCTTTGCTGTATGTACGTGAGTGTAATGCAGACACTCATGGAATAGTTTAGCTCTGCCATCTTAGGCTACCAAAGAAAAGTTAGCTAGAAATCATTTCTTGGAAGCCCTAGGTGACATAAAGCAGCTTTCCAGGTCTAAACCATGATCTCTGTAAAGCAGGCACTACACACATGGATTTGGAAACTTTGTAATGTCTCTTCCCATCACTCCAGCACGTCACACACACCTGTGCATTTATTCAACCTCCACTGAGCACCTGCTCGGTGCAGACTGCTACCGGAGGCACTGGGAACCAAACCATCGTCCAAGTTATTGAGGGATACGGGTAAGTAAATTATGTGTGACAGCCCCAGGACACAGCAAGGCCTGTCATTTCTCCCCAGACACATTCCTCCAACCCATGTCTTCCTCACCGTCTCCACGGCCACCACCCTAGTGCAGGCACCACCATCTCTCTCCTGAAATGCTGCAGGTGGAGTCTAACAGGACTTCCCACCATCCACTTCCACCCGGCCACCAGAGTCATGCCACTCTCCTGCTTAGACCCTTCCTATGGGTTATGGACTGAACTGCCTCCCCCTAAAATTCAAAGATTGAAGCCCTAACCCTCAACGTGACTGTGTTTGAAGATAGGGCCTTTCAAGAGGTGACTGAGGTTAAATAATGTTATACGGGTGGGGCCCCAATCCGACGGGTCTCACGTCCTTATAAGAAGAGGATAAACCACCCAGGAGCTCTCTCTTTCTGCACGTGCACAGAGGAAAGGCCATATGGGGATGCTGCAAGATGGCGGCCAAGGAGAGAGGCCTCTCCAGAAACCACACAGGAGGCAGTTTGGACTCTGTCCTTTGGAGACTTACAGTCTAGACAAGAGTCAGCAAATTACAGCCTGAGGGCCAGATTTGGCCAATCGTCTGTTTTTGTAACTAAAGTTGTATTAGAACACATCCTTGCTCTTTCCTTTATGTCCTGTTTATGGCTAATTTTGCACAACAGAAGAGTTGAATAGCTGTGATAGACACCGGATGGCTTCAGAGGCTAAAATATTTACCATCTGGCCCTTCACAGAAAAAAAGTCTGTTGACCCCTGAACTAAAAGAAAAGATAATAAGAGACAGCAACAAAAGAAGTGGTCAATATCAAATGCCCATGGTCACATAAAATCATCATTGACCCGGATAAATCATGCATGCTTTGGGAATGTGAAATAAACCACCAGGTGTAGTGGTGGGGAAATGGCCCTAAATCGTACAGTTGCCCTATTGATTGGGAATGGTACTATTTCAACTGCTGCATAGCTGTTTAACTAGAAAAGACACGCAATTCCAAACGCCTGAGGTAACAACACACCCGTTTCCTGTGAGGAAGCTGTGGTCACGCACCTGCCAATATCCAGTTCAATGCAGTATTTCATCATTAATCCATGTGCTTATAATCTCGACATTGGATATAAATGTGAATAAATATTAGAGCAAGGAAGCAAAAGATTTATCAGGATTTTTAAAAAGTCATCCATGTGATTTAGCATTCAAGGATTCTTCTGGTCACATGATCTTAGGAAAACGCCCTCAGCTCCTGGTCAGGCTGAAAAGCAGCGTGATTAATTGGAAAGAACATAGGTCTGGATTCAAACCATGGCTCTACCGTTCACCACTTTATTACCATTTTGGAAGCTCATTTTTCTCATCTGTTAAAAAAAAGGGCGGAGGAGGAAGATGCCTTATTTCCCATCCTGCCTTCTGCAGTATTCAGCCCTCTTGGTCATAAACCACAGAAGACAGGAGGGGTAAACGGCAGGATTTCCAAATCTGAACCGCTAACGTCTATCACTTGCCATCTTTAGATAATTGGCTCTGAAATGCTTGTGAAGTGAATGAATTCATGAAATTCTCTGTTCCCTTTGTGGAGTAGGGGGTCTGAAGGAGAGAGAGGGAAACCCAGGCACAAAGAAATACCTTTCTGCCTTTGCAAGGAAACTCTGAAGTCAGAAGTAATGAAAGCACAAACTTTTGTTGCTATCACAAGGTTGCTAGATTCAAATGAAGGGAAAGGAGGAACGAAAACAGTTGAGTTCTGCCACTGCTAGGGTCTGATCTGTACACATAACACAACTCAGAGGCTGGGGAAGGCCAAGAGTCCCCGATCAATGATATCCCTGGGGTATAAACTGATTCATGTCCGGGATGGCTCCAGCCTAAGCAGGAAGTAAGATTCACAATATTCATTTGTGTTCATTCTTCATCATCTTTTTTATGGCTCTTTAAAGTCCTCAGCAAGAAAGGGTATTTCTGAAATGGAATTTTCCTCATTTCATTTGCCTATTTTTATTATTATTATAGATAATACAAAGTATTTAACATATCTCACGATATAATAAATTTGTGTATTATATTTCTATATGCTCTATGCTATCTATGCATGTTTTAGTTATATGTTTCATACTAAATATAATAAATTACAACTCTGAGGGACTTCCCTAGTGGTCCAGTGGGTAAGAACCTGCCTTCCAATACAGGGGATGCAGGTTCAATCCCTGGTTGGGGAACTAAGATCCCACGTGCCGCAGGGCAACGAAGCCCACGTGCCACAACTAGAGAGCCCCCATGCTGCAACTACTGAGCCCATGCACTCTGGAGCCCACACACCACAACTAGAGAAGCCCACGTGCCACAACTACAGAGAAGCCTGCGTGCCGTGACAAAGACCCAGCACAGCCAAAAAATAAAAATAGATAAATAAATAAATTACAACTCTGGCAGGCAGAATCTAAGATGCCTCCAATGATCCCACCACCTGGTGTTCATGCTCTTGTGTAATCCCCTCCCCGTGAGAATGGACTGGACATAATGCCTTGCTTTTTTTTTCTTTTTTTAAACATCGTTATTGGAGTATAATTGCTTTACAATGGTGTGCTACTTTCTGCTTTATAACAAAGTGAATCAGCTATACATATATAATGCCTTACTTTTAACCAACAGAATGGGGTGTCTTGTGCGTGATTAGATTATAAGAGGCTGTGACTTCCTTGTTGCCAGCCAGCTCTCGTCCCCTCACCCCTTCCTGGCTTTGATGAAGCAGCTATCCTACGGAGAGGCTCATATGGAAAGAAATTGAGTGGGCATCTGGCCAACAGCCAGCAAGCAACTGGGGTCCTCAGTCCAACAACCCTTAAGGAAATGAATTTTGTACACGTACAGCATCGTGACTATAGCTAACAATACTGTATTGTATAGTTGAAAGTTGCTAAGAGAGTAGATCTTAGAAGCTCTTATCACACGAAAAAAAAACTGTAACCATGTGAGATGATGGATATTAACTAAACTTACTGTAGTAATCAGTTCACAATATATACATACATCAAATAATTCCGTTGTATACCTTAAACTAATGCAATGTTATAGGTCAATTATATCTCAAAAAACCAGAACAAATAAGCACATTTTTTGAATTTAAAAAAAAAAGGAAAGGAATTTTGGCAACAACCACAGGAACCGGGAAGTGGATCCTTTCTCAGTCCAGCCTTCAGATGAGACCCCAGCCTGTGCTGACACCTTAACTGCAGGCTTGTGAGAGACCCTGAAGCAGAGGAATCAGTTAGGCAGTGGTCAGAGTCCTGATCCACAGAAACTGTAAGACAACATACGTGTTGTTCTACGTTTTGGAGTAATTTGTTGTGCAGCAATAAATAACTAATACACATATCATTAACCACAAATAATAAGAATTCTATGGTAAGGCACCTAATATGGCTGGTATTATTTCCAAGTAATTCCAAAGAAGAGTCCCATCCAAGAGGCAGCAGAAATCTCTATTCTCCTAGTCAGTCCAGACACATGCCACACACTGTTTGGAATCTGCTCAACACTCTTTTTTTTTTTTAATTAATTTTTTTATTGGAGTATAGTTGATTTACAATGTTGTGTTAGTTGCTCAATACTCTTGAGAGTAAAATCTGATAAGCTGGACGACCGTTGTAATTAGACCAAAAAAACTCATGAACCAACAGTAATAAAACCTACCTAAAGCAGCCGCATAGCACAGGGAGATCAGCTCGGTGCTTTGTGACCACCTAGAGGGGTGGGATAGGGAGGGTGGGAGGGAGGGAGACGCAAGGGGGAAGAGATATGGGAAGGGAGTATAACTGATTCACTTTGTTATAAAGCAGAAACTAACACACCATTGTAAAGCAATTATACTCCAATAAAGATGTAAAAAAAAAAACCTACCTAAGATCTAGATTAAATTCAAACTTTATACTGTTCTAGAAACAATACAATTACTGTTCCTAGGACAAATGGGGTTAATAATTTTTATTTCCTCCCAAACTGAAGCCTAGAAAACCTAGAAGCCTGGGATAACTAACACAAAACTGAGGGACCATTAATATCACCGTTGTAGGGACAATTCAGCCAGGGCCTTTACTCATGATAGAAAAGCCTTCTCTGGGTCCACAGCTTTATCCTCTGTTCCTCTGAAAGTCCACCCAGAGCCCTTTGCCACAAAGGAAGACCGACCTCCAGTTCACATCACACACCTCTGACGGCTACCATTTAAAAAGGTGCAGGGGAAACCTCAAAACTTTGACCTCTCGAGAAGGGCGGTTTTTTTCATTCTCCTGATAAAACTTAAAGGATTTCTTCGTGATACTGTCATCCCAACTCTGTCATGGGCTCCCCAGCATATCCTAGTAATGATGACTGCTTCCTGTTACCACGAGGTTGCCCCTTACCGTTCACTCCTAAGTATTTTCACATACATCCTCTCTCACAATTGTCGTGGAATTATTCTGAGACAGGTGGCCAGGTGCTATCATTGCCATTTTACCAATGAGAAAACTAAGGTGGTTAAGGAACCCTCCCAAGGTTATTTAGCTCCTAAGCGGTAACATAGATTGGATGCAGGCCCCCTTACCGCATCCCCGGCTCTGTGCTAGGTGTGGTGCAGTACACACACAGGGGCTTCAGAGTGGAATTCAAGCACACCCAGGAAGCATCAGAGCCCACTCCCCGACTGCAAGTGGCAAGTGCTGTCCTTGTCTACAGACCAACTTAGAGCCTCCTAGGTCACAAGAAAAACGTAAGCAAAGGAAATGGAGAACGTGACAAACTAAAGCCAACTCTGGTGTCTACAGACAGGTCTTTCCTTCACGGATGAGTTGTAACATTTTAAAAGCTTCTCCCTTGGGCTTCCCTGGTGGCGCACTGGTTGAGAGTCCGCCTGCCGATGCAGGGGACATGGGTTCGTGCCCTGGTCCGGGAAGATCCCACATGCCGCAGAGCGGCTGGGCCTGTGACCATGGCCGCTGAGCCTGCGCGTCCGGAGCCTGTGCTCCGCAACGGAAGAGGCCACAACAGTGAGAGGCCCGCGTACCACAAAAAAAAAAAAAAAAAGCTTCTCCCTTTATGTCACATTAGAGTGTATGGAAATCAATAATCATTTCCTAGCTGTTATGAGCTAGGCAATGTGTGTGGGAATCACAGAGGGGAGCAAGAACTCTGCATGGATGCGAGAGACATTTTCAGGAATGAGGAACAGAGTGAAAACAGCGGCAGGAAAGTAAATATAAGGCACCTGCCCGGCTGAAAGATTTAGGGGGGATTGGGGCAGAGCTCATGAGAGGCTGGGTGGAGTCATCTTCCCCCGCCTACGAGGACCTGACAAGGCTTTATTCCAGGCAGTGGACAGAAGCACTGAACGTATCTGCAAGGAGAGACATCCGATCTGCCCGGTGCTGCAGCAGGATGAATCTGATAGCGGAGGGAGTGTGGGTGGCCAGGAAGGTGAGAGCCAGGCAGGGAGACCATCCAGGGGTCACAGTGGACACTGAGAATCTCCCAGGCACGCCTGTCACCGGTAAAGCCAAGCAGTTCGGCCCTATTACCTCTGTGGCCACATTCAGCAATAGCGCTCAGCGTGTGAACGTAGCCGCTGCCAGAAGGAACACAGGCCCGAAACAGGGTGGTGGCAGCTAGAAAAATGTGTTTCAAATTAAGATTGGGTGGGGCTGCCATTCTTTTGTCTGGAAAACTAAGAAAAATAAACAGAAGACTAGAATGGATTCCTGTAGGATAATAATGCCAGAATTCCCCACAGGTTGACTTTGGAGCACAGCTTCAATCCACAGTGTGTTTTGATCATAAATACTGCAAGTTACCAGGAGAAAAACATTGTTATTTTTACATTCAGGCGTCATCCTTACTTGTTAGGGACAATGGTCCCATTTTACTTCATTACTATTGCCTCTGTGATTAGGTTTTTCACTTCTATTCGTGCTTAAATAATATAAAATCATTGGGGCTTTATATCTGACAGTTGCCTGGAAGCCAAACCTCCAAGGGAAATAAAAAGTTAGTCTGTCGAGTTGAATTCATTTCAATGTTTGAAGAGTCACCGGCCTATTGATGGATGGATGCAATTAACAGAAAGGTTACACGACAGGATATAGGAATCAGCAGAATCTTGCAGAACTGAATATAAATCTTAAACTTTTCATTCTACAAAGAGACAATGTGTATTCCCCATTCAGATTCAATAGGAACTGCTTGTTTGAATAAAAGGATAGAAAAAGGTCTGATGTAACAAGTAAATGGGAACAAACACACAGGAAAAGATTACTCTTGCTAGCAATCAAAGAGGGGCAAACTGATGAAAACGTAAGACACCATTTTATGCCTATTAACAATATTCAATGACTACATCTAGTGCTGGGCAGTTGTAAAGCTGAGTGAATTCCCTCTCTCTCTCTCTCTCTCTCACATACACACACACACACACACACACACACTCATACACACACACACACAGGCCTCCTGCTGCTGACATTGAAATTGGTACATTCCAATGGAAAACAATACAGCAACACTTTATGTCCCAATAACACTAAAGATATTTATAACATGTGACCCAATCATCTCATTTATAGAAACATTTCCAACAGAAACAATTCAACAAGTAAAATAACTCTATTCACAGAAAAATTCTGGATTGTTGTCGTCAGCTATATAAAGCAGGAATAGAAACCATCTGAAAGTCCATCAGGATAATGGTTTTATAAATTATTATCTTAGAGTATCCATTAAAAATGACAGTCCTAGAAACATAGGAAATGCTTTAAATACAACATTAAATTGGGGGAAACACAGAAATCATAATTGTGTCCTATTACTGCAGCTTTGTAAATAACACATACATGTGTATTTTGGAAAAGCATTCTTGCTCTGGAAGAAGAAACCCACTGTGTGTTTTTCTTCTAAAGTAATCAACAATTGATAATACCTACCCACCCCTTGTATCTGAAGACTGTTCAGCAGTCACTTATGTGCTGGGCTCATTTCATGAAATCCTCACAACATACCTAAAAAGCAGGTATTATCCTCATTTTGCAGGCTTTATAGAGGTTAGGTGACTCCTCCAGGGTCACAGAATGAGATTTCAACCAGGTGTGTTTGCCCCCAAATCTCTTAAGATTTGTCACAGAGCTGTTTAAAGGGAGAGAAAAGATGTGTCAGGGTATCAGGACCATGCCCACCCATGCTTTCTTACTATCAATCCTATCTCTGTGCAAATGATTACAAAACCAAAACCAAAAGCAAAAGCGAAAGCAGGTTGCTTTCATCCCGAGGTGGTCTGAGCCCTGAAAAGGGATGGTTTGCATGTCAAGGCAGGAGAGATGAAACCTACCTTTTTATCCTTCGTATCAACACACCCTCCCGGTGCATTAGTCAATATAAGATCCCAATTTTCTCCTAAGGATCATGAAATGCCATGAAATGTAGTCTGGGCCCATTTTTTCCCTTACAGCCCTCTGTGCCAATGGAGACCCCAAACTATCGACCTTCACTAAACTTCCGGGCTTCACGCAATAAAAACAACAGACCTCAAGAGCCCTGGACAGAGGTCCAGTGACAAAATGATTTAAAATGTTAGTTGTTCCTCATCCCATCATAATAGACATCCGAAAGGTCTGTGGCCTCAACTGAAAATACAAACTCCCTTGTGGTACCTTTTTATATGTAAAGATGTTTTATATTTTCCAAATATTCATCTGTAAATACGTTTCAAGGTTTAAATAGACAGTATGTATGATTGATACATCAAGGATGATCAGGGCACCTACTTGGTATCTTTTCAAGACACTGTCATGGGGACTTGGTTAAGAATCTGCCTGCCAATGCAGAGGACATGGGTTCGACCCCTGGTCCAGGAAGATCCCACATGCTGCGGAGCAGCTAAGCCCGTGCACCGCAACTATTGAGGCTGCGCTCTAGACCCCACGAGCCACAAGTACTGAAGCCCGCGTGCCTAGAGCCCGTGCTCTGCAACAAGAGAAGCCACCGCAATGAGAAGCCCGCACATCGCAACGAAGCGTAGCCCCTGCTCGCCACAACTAGAGAAAGCCCAAGTGCAGCAACAAATACCCAAAGCAGCCAAAAAAAAAAAAAAAGACACTGTCATGGTTTCATGAATGTCTATGCCTGGTCACAGTCTTACTTCTCGGTCCATTTGAACATTAACATCTTCACAAATTCTGGGTCCCAGAAATTGAAGGGATGAAGGGCACAGCTGATATTTCATTACTGTCTCCCCTGCTGTATTTAAAGTCAGCTTAGAGGACACAACTTAGATTACAAACTCTTCCCAGACAGCTGACTTCACACCCAAAGTTTTGCACCAAGATCATACTGCAAACACATGGTTAATATTTTATATGTCCCTTGGAAACACGTTTGGTTTGAACGATCTCCAGGGTTTCCTACAGATGGCCAGCGATTCTAACTATCTGTTCTGGCTTTCAGATTTTTGGACAGGTCAATTAACAGAAGTGTCTAAGTTTCTACAGATCTGATAGGTTTAAGGATTTATGAGAATACTTATAGAGCTTCCAAAGCTTCCAGTGTTTTCCTGGGATGATGGTGGTAAGTGTTTAAAGGTAGCTGACTTCACATTCTGTGTATCAGTCACTGAGCTGAGAGCTTGGCATGTACTATTTTATTTCATTTGCTGAGGGTCAAACTGTTATCCCCATTTTACAGATGAGGAAACTGACATTGAGAGGTTAAGTTCTCTGCCCAAGGGCATATAGGAGGTACATGGGATAAAATTCCTTATTGAAAGTCTATGCTTAGTCGCAACACTCAGTGCCTTAATTGTACCTAAGAGCATCACCATGGGGTAAGTTGGAGAAGAGATAATTAATCCAATTTATAGCTGAGGAGACGTATAACTAAGAGACACACAGTTAACTTTGTGTTGGAGCTAGTATGGGTGTGTGCCCAGCCAGGATGCCCTCGACGTCCTCGGATGTCTCCACTCAAGGTGACCTCTGAGGAAACTGAGCAAGGGGGAGGGGCATAAAATGGAGGTCACTACTGGTAAGCGTGGGTTCACCCTTACAAGAGAATTCCTCGCTGTCACCTAGAATCCGGGTCTCTGACTTTATATGAAATGCCTTTTGCCCTCTGTTTACCTGGGAGGAAGAAGGTCCTTGGAGCTGCCTGGCTCCTGCCCTCTACCCCATCCAGCCCCCTACGCTGACAGGTCATGTGGTGTCCCAAAGGTGCCCCTTGGCAGTGTCCTTAGAAGAGCCCCTGGGGCAGAGGGGCTCAGTAGTTCAGCCGCCGTCTCTTTTTTTAAAAAAATAAATTTATTTATTTTATTTTTGTATGCACTGAGTCTTTGTTGCTGCACGCGGGCTTTCTCTCGTTGCAGCAAGCAGGGCTACTCTTCGTTGCGGTGCACGGGCTTCTCACTGCAGTGGCTTCTCTTGTTGTGGAGCACAGGTTCTAGGGGTGCGAGCTTCAGTAGTTGTGGTGCACAGGCTCAGTAGTTGTGGTGCAAGGGCTTAGCTGCTCCGCGGCATGTGGGGGTCTTCCTGGACCAGGGCTCGAACCCATGTCCTCTGCACTGGCAGGTGGATTCTCAACCACTGCACCACCAGGGAAGCCAGCCATCTCTTTTAAATCTATGGTGTACTGTACAATTTTTATTTGAAGAACTATGGCTTTCAAAAAAAAGATAAAATGACCACTGCCTTGGCCCATTCTCCCAGGAACTAAGAATGAGAGATGTGTGTGATATCATGATTTACAGTAAGAAATACGTATTTGGTGTTTGTCCTGTTCCTGGGACAGATCTAAAAACTTGGATTCTCCTAAGTGGTGAGAGTTACAAAAGTGTCTTCTGCTATTTAATGAGGTGACTTTAGGAAAGCACCTAGGGATTGGGAAATGGGCTACAGGTTGAATCAGTCACCAATAGCAATGATCTAACCCATCACATCGATGCAATGAAGTCCCATTAAAGCCCTAAAGGAGAGGTCTGAAGAGCTTCTGGGTTGGCGAACAGGCAGAGATTTGGGAAGAGGGTGAACCTTTCCCCATACCTTGTACAATGCACCTCTTCCATCTGCCTATTCCTGAGTTATAGTCTTTTATGATAAACCAGTGATCTAGAACAAGTAAAATATTTCAGTTCTGTGAGCTGCTTTAGCAAATTAATTGAACCCCAAAAGGGGGTCACTGGAACCTCCCATCTATAGCTGGTAGGTCAGAAGCACAGGTGACAACCTGGACATGCCACTGGTGTCTGAAGTTGGGGGGAGAGCAGTCTTGTAGGACTGAGCCCTTAACCTGTGGGGTCTGAGGTTATCTTCAGGTACGATGGATAGTGTCAGAATTATGTCGAATTGTAGGACAGCCAGCTGGTGTTAGAGAATTCCTTAGGGGTGTGGGAAAAGCACACACACATTAGAACTGGGTGCAGAATCGTTTAATGTGACTCATCCAAGTTCCCACAGCTAGTCAGGGTCAGGCTGCCACTGCAGGGACCTACAAGGAGTAGGGAGTTTGGTTAGCCCAGCTTGCAGGTAACGAGGAAGTGCATTCCCTGTAGAAGATTCAAAAACAGTAGCAAAACCAACTAAAAAGTCATAGTTTTTCTTACATTATTATTGCCATGAATGGATGTCAGTGATAAAACACTCCTCCTCTCAAAAATCTTTTTGTTGTAGTTCCTGCTCAATTTCAATAATATATAGGTAAACTTAAAAAAAAATACTACTTAGCTACAATAAATGTGGGAGTCTATGGAAGCTAATTCTGAGAACTCCTGGTTACACAGCCCCCCTGTCACACCGAAGTTCAGGTGCATGTGTTGTTGCAACAGGAGCTTTGAGGCTGGCTTCCAGCAGTAAGTGTCTTCCAGCCTCTGGTATTACATATGCCTGAGCTTCTGCAGCAGACGTGAAATGAGCAATTATAAAGACAAGAGACAGAAGAGTGACATGAAATTTAAAACAACCAATCACAAAACAGAATGCTTCCTTCAATTCCAACACCCTCTGTAGCCACTTGGAGTTTATATTTGCATTCAAAATTTAAAACAGTGAAACATACAGTGAGTTCTGACTTATCTCCAAAAATTCAAAATGAATTCTAGATTAATAAAAGAAAACATCACTGCCTGGGTTTCTTCTCCAGAAATGAAAATTATTCTTATTCATTTCATTTCCTGATTGCTAACTGAAAATAATTTTGTCCTATAGAGAAGGAGGTTTCAAAAAATCATCTGCATTGCATGTCAAATACTTGGGGTACACCACGGCTGGCTGGTCTCCAACTCCTGGGCTTTAGCTCTGTTCCCCATATCATGCTGCCGGCTACGAATGTCACCCCAAATTCATATGTTGAAGTCCTAACCCTCCAGTACCTCAGAATGTGACCTTATTTCGAAATAAGGTCGTTGCAGATGTAATTAGTTAAGGTGAGGTCATGAGGATGAGCCCCAATCCAGTATGAATGGTGTCATTATAAAATCTGGACATTTGGACACAGAGACAGACACACACACACAGAGACTGCCATGTGAAGATCGGAGTTATGCTGCCACAAGGAACTAGCAGAAGCTGGGAAAGAAACCAGAAACAGATCCTTCCCTAGTACCTTCAGAGGGAGCATGGCCTTGATCTTGGACTTCTATGGCCTCTAGAACTGGGAGACGACAGATTTCCATTGTTTAAGCCTCTCAGTTTATGGCACTTTGTTACAGTAGCCATAGTAAATACATACATTGCTTCAATGTGTGGCTTTAAATTTTTAAGTTCTTTAATTCCTAGGAACAGAAGATGTTACAGTTAGATACTGCTTATTGTGTGTCTACAAATTCAGAATTCACCTCCCACATGACTGTGAACCTAAAAGGGAAAGAGGTGGCTAGCTTTCATAACAAATGATACACTTAAGATGTAAATGACCATGTTCTGTTTTCTCTCTCCTAATTACCCAAAGATAAGACATGCTACTTTTTTGCCACTTAACTAGGTTACAAGTTATTTGAAGTGAACAACGGGAAGAAACAACTGGTATTTAATGCAAATAAGGGTAGGCTGCTCAAACAGGAACGACTGATGAAGGCCTCCTACAAACATCTGTTCTGATGTGCATTTTAAGAGAAAACATAAAACCTATAGAGGTGTCCAACATTTATTAAAACAGCTGCAAAATGTTCTGAGGTTTTAAAAAATGCCAATTAAAAAAGCTTTTTATTCCATCTCTTAAAAAACATGGCCCCAGGGCTTCCCTGGTGGCGCAGTGGTTGAGAGTCCGCCTGCCGATGCAGGGGACACGGGTTCGTGCCCCGGTCCGGGAAGATCCCACATGCCGCGGAGCGGCTGCGCCCGTGAGCCATGGCCCTGCGCCTGCGCGTCCGGAGCCTGTGCTCCGCAACGGGAGAGGCCACAACAGTGAGAGGCCCGCGTACCGCAAAAAAAACAAAACAAAACAAAACATGGCCCCAGGAAAAAATGCCAATTCATTCTAAACTTTCTTCTCCCCTTGGTCAATATTTGCTTCCCTTTACAATCTCCGTGTACCTTTCTGGGAGCACTAGCACATGGTGGGGAGGCCTGCGTTGGATTTAGCAATACTTACCCCTCTCCCCCATCTATTCCACCCTGAACACAAAGGCATGTAATACCGAGAGAACATTTTGTTTAAAGGCTGAAGTGAAATAAAACGTAAAACCACCAACCAAAATACATTTGAGTATTTTTTGCTCTTTCACATGCCAACCTTCTCCAAAGACCCAGACTTCAGCCCTCACCTCCTGCAAGCACTTGCTCTATGGACACAGGAAAATTACTTCCTCAGCCCAATTGTTATCATCATACTATTCATAACTTTTATCATACCGTTACTAAGGCTAATAAACTTTTGTAATAGTTAACGTGTGACCTCACCTGGTTTAGGTGCAGGCATGCTGTGGAACTCTGAGTTGAGTTGGGAAGATGGGCTGGGGAGGAAGCAGGCCCTGGGGGAGGTGTTCAGAGGACTCTCCCCAACACCTTCCACCCCACCTCTACTCTCCAGAGCGAACCCTCAACTGTCCATCATCAATCAATGCCAGGGATAAACTCCCAACAAGTAGCAAATCTCACTGTCCTGAACTTAATATTTCAACACAATAATCCTCCTGACTGCCCAGAGCTCTTTCCAAAAAAAAAAGGAAAAAAAGGTAGTGTAAGGATAAAGAGAAGAGCATCAATAAGTCGATCAATAAATGAGGGGCTTAAATAATCATTCAATCTTCATAGCCACGCCAGGATGAATATGTGCACATAGTACACAATCCAAGAAAAAACTACTTAAAAGCCTTTAACTACTACATGGATTTGAACAGTAGATATCTGGAACAAATTAAAATCTTTTTAAAGCCCATTTTGAAAGCACTCTGAAAAGACCATGCTCTGGATTTACGATGGGCCATTCCTCAATATCTGAGTTGTGACACACATACTCTGTCACCCTATAGTCAGTGAAAAGCCAAGCTACACTCAAGACCCAAAGTTGGTGTTTTGGCCACAAAACGGGCCACCTCCGAACACTCCTCAGCCAGACCTGCCTAGCAGGTCAGCCCCTGGGCTCAGGGCTGCCTACACTCAACCCAGACTCAGAGGCCACACCCTCTCCTTTGCTTTTTCACCTCAGAAATCTGGCGATGGTGACTTCGCGTCTTAGCTTTCCAAAGTCTAAATGCCATGCAGAGAAAACAACGTTGCCCAACCCTGATGCTGCTAATTCCGTGCGTGTTTGTGCATATCACATGAGGATTTATCTTTACGAACGCTTGTCACGCTTGTCACGGTTTAGACACGCTATCAGTAAGAGAGGAATCATTCAAAAGAGATTTAAATTTTGCCATTAAGACCAAATACAAAATACAACTAACATTCAACACATTCTGAAAACTGAATCAATGACCTAGGCTGTCCTAGGTCAGATGCGGAAATCTGGGAGATTATTCAGGTTGTCTTCAAAAGCTACAGACAGATGGTTTCTGTCTGTTCCATTAGGGAAATGATTAGTTTTACATCTGCGTTAGCATTAGAAAGGCTATGGCTCTCAGCTCTGGCCCCGCTCACCGCCCCACTCCAGCCACCTCCTGCCCACACACAGGGACACACTCACAAAGGCAGCAAGTCACTTTCATCCCTTTTCCAGATCCTCAAATCCTGATGCACTGGCTTTTTCATTTGCGAACAACTTACTGTCTGCCTGACCCGTTCTTGGTATTCTGCCTTTTACTATGGTTGCTTTTGTTTCTTAAAAAGAAGTAAATTCCAAAGCTCAGGACCAAGCCCTATTCCTCTTATTTCCCAACTGAGGCAGGATGAAGGGATGGTTAAGGGCTTCAGTCTGAAGACAAAGAGACAGGGCTAAAATCCCAGCTCTACCTTTTACCACTCATGGGACCTTGGGGAAGATAGCCTCACTAAGTCTCCTCATTTGTAAAATGAAGGTAATGCCTATCTTACAGATCCTTGTGAAGCCCAATCTTGGTCTCAGGTAAAACCCCTAGCAGGGTGCACAGCACCTGGGACCCAAGTATCCACGGAGTGAACCACTTCATCAGAAATTCAGCAAGACAGCACAGCTCTGAGAAAACGAATAATATATTTCTCAATAAAACTTAAATAGTTTCTTATAAACTATTATAAGCCTAGAATACTTGTGAGCTGAAGTTTTCAAGTGAAAAGCAGAGTAAGAAAATAAAGGTAATAGGAACCTTCGTATTTTACTTGAGAGTTTGCAAACAGTTTTCACATGCCATTAATGCACTTGAGCTATACAATGTCATTGAAAAGTAAATTATTTTTGTTTTTTTCTCTGGGATATCTCCATGGCTCAGAACAGTGGCTGACACACAGCTGACCTTTGAATAAAGAACTACCAAATGAATGAACTTTATAGATAAAGAATCAAGCTCAGAGGTCACTGTTGTATCCACATTCTCAGAGCTCATAACAAGCAGGGGACCAGAACCAGATCTTATCATCTGAATACAAATCCTGCATCCTTTCCCCTCATCACCTTGTCTCTGGCCACTGGGGTAAGGTTCCAGAGAACTTTGATCATTTAAGGCACTGTATACTTTCTAGAGGATAACTCCAAGACCCCCTAAAAGTGAACCCAAATTAAACAAACAAAACTATCACTCTTGTACCGCTAGGAAACAGTTATAGTTAGTAATCTAACTACTTAAATGCATATTTCTGCTGTCCTCAAGTCTGCATAGCAAACAATCATGGTATGAAAAAAGTGAAACAAACAACTTTCAAAACCGGGTTTGACGGAAAGATCACTGGCTGAGTCTGCTTTGAAATAATACGGGGGAGGGAAGAAATAGAGGTATAGATGAAAGACTGTTGGCCATGGCCATGAACAAGGGGGGTTGATTATATGATTATTTCTATTTTTATATGTGTCTGAAATCTTCCTCAATTAGAAGTAAAGAAACAAAAAACGAGCCTTAAAATTCATGTATTACCATTGGGTCAGCATCATATGCAGCGTATATGTCCTAATTCATAACACAGGCTCCGAAGGGACCACATGCTTTGTGCGGTCATTAGCCCATCTTGTGAACTCATATTAAATAACTCACATGAAATAAGTCTTCTCATGGTCAAAAGGAGAGTACTGTTAAGTGAAACTGAATATTTCATATTTTCTAAAGTGAAAAGTGGATTTCACTGAATATTTCATAAAGTGAAATGTCACAGAAAACTGCAGCATTTTCTAGGTTTGGGGCTGCCCCATTTGTATGATACCTGAGGAGGCATATGTGCTTTGGATCACTAAGAACATTTAGCATTTATCTTGCTTTTGTGCATTACAACTTTCAAAAAGAAAAGTTTTATTGGAGTATAGTTGATTTACAATGTTGTGTTAGTTTCTGCTGTACAGCAAAGTGTATCAGTTATACATTTACATATATCCACTCTTTTTTAGATTCTTTTCCCACATAGGTCATTACAGAGTTTTGAGAAGAGTCCCCTGTGCTCTACAGTAGGTCCTTATTCGGTATCTATTTTATATAGAGTAGTGTGTATTTGTCAATCCCAGTCTCCCAATTTATCCCTCCCTCCCTCCCCACCCCCAACATTATAACTTTTTTTTAAGAATCACTTTTAACACAAATACTGTCCCATCCTTAGTTTTCTTCTCCTCTACATGTGAGTAAAATATCATCATCTGCATTTCAAGGATGCACAAACCAAGGCTGAGAAAAGTTACAGGGAGTGCTCAAGGCCCACAGCTGGCTGCCACAGGGCTGAAACCGGAACCAAGTCCAAATTCTCCAGTTGCCAAGGTTATGTCCCTGTGTCGTGACCCAGCAGCATGCTTAACATGCCCACAGCTCTTCCTAGTGCAGCAGTGGTGAAGAGCATGGGCTCCAGAGCCACACTTCCCGCCAGCTGTGAGACCTCAGGAAAGCTCATTAAGTCACACTGCTGTTCCTCAGTTTTCTTATCTGTCAAATGGGTACGATAACAGTGCCTGCCTCTTAGGGTTGCTGTGAGGATGAAATGAGCGCATATATAGAAAGTTCCTGGAATACAGCCAGGCCCAAAGGGAGGGTGCAGTAAATACTAGCCGTCCTAATTCTTACCGTGAGAGGAGTAAACACTAGAAGAAACGTGTGACCAAAGAAACGCTTCAGGAACAGCTAAGAAATTACTACAGCCCATGCAGGGCTCAAATTTACCTTCATTTGTTGAATTATTCATAGGGAGGGGAATACCTAGCTCGTAACCTGCCGTGCTCGGGCCGCAGGAAAATGTCACCCTAGTAGTGAGGGAGACATTAAATATTTTACTCTCCCAGCTGCTCACAACAAAGCAGACTGGGGTGTATCCATTACCAGCTTTTTCAACTCTCCTGAGTAAAGGAAAAACATGTCACAAAACCCAAACTCTGGAATTCAAAATATAATCTAGACCACACTTCTTTTGGTCCGTATCTTTGCACAATGAATAAAAGTAGGATTTTTCAGAATGAGAAAGTGTTGTTTTCAGACACAGAAACTGTCTTTACATCTGACACCTCTGCCACCATGCACAGTGTGTCTCTTGCCAGCAAGAGACACACTATACCAGCCAGCCCAAAATAGTCCCAGGTTGTTTATCAACAATGTGTAATTGTACATTGGAGAACCCCAAGCTGAATGTATTCTTATATTCACATATTACACTCCCACTGGAATTGGTGTATTGAACGGTTCCTATGACAGCATCCTATCTCAATGGTAAAACTCATGCATTATATAACCATGTCAACTTTTGGGAAGGGAAAAATGAGAACACAGACCGATTCTTCTCATTTTTTTCCTACCAAAATAAAAAAGCCTTGATAACATTTCCTATGGTTTAGGCAATTTCACATCAACTGCTTCATCAAGTTAATCCTTGATTCTTTGAGTGTTTAATGATTGATTTCTTCACTGTCTATGGATCCCCGGCCGGGCTCCCTCCCTGGTCAGCTGCATGGCCTCCCCTGTTTACACAGGCAAGCTCCCAGAGGGAGTTTCTAACTTTTAACTGTTTGAAGAGTGGGCAGAAGGGATCGATACCATTACGCTAATAATTTCCAGGCCTTAAATGCAGAGCATCCCTCCATATTCTCTTACGTTCTCTATAGAGTCATAGAACCGTTATCCAGTGATTTCCTTAGGATAGATTCTAAGGACAGAAGAGTTGTTAAAAAAAAAAATCTTCTCTAAAGATGGAGTCTGTTTCTACAGGTTGTATGAGGAACATGTTGGAGTACTACATGTAGAACATGAACACTACTACATGTATAGCAGTAACATGCTGGCATTTAAGGTTTCATATGCCTTTTTCTTTCCCTCAAATTCTAACAAACATTTTCAAGGACCAACTGGAATAAATTCTACTGATTTTATTTCTTTTAATACAATTTATCATACAATAGGTACTCAGTGTATAGGTTTTAATTGATCAAAGAAGTACATTTAAGAAAGTTAAGGAAGGGCCCTTTCTCTGACATTATCCTTAAGTTAACTTTTCTTTTTCAAGTACTCAGGTGTCAAAAAATAACAAGTATTGGTATGGGGGAGGGATGGATTGGGAGTTTGGCATTAGCAGATGCAAACTATTTTATATAAGGAATGGATAAACAACAAGATCCTACTGTATAGCATATGGAATTACATTCAATATCCTGTGAACAACCATAATGGAAAAGAGTATGAAAAAAATATATATGTATATAGACATATATATATAACTGAATCACATTGCTGTACAGTAGAAATTAACACAACATTGCAGATCAACTATACTTCAGTCAATTTAAAAATAAGTGTTGGTGAGGACAAGTTGGAACTCTTGTGCATTGCTGATGGAAATACAAAGTGAGGCAGCCACTGTGGAAAAAAGTATGGTTGGTGGTTCCTCAAAAAATTAAACATAGGGCTTCCCTGGTGGCGCAGTGGTTGAGAGTCCGCCTGCCGATGCAGGGGACACGGGTTCGTGCCCCGGTCCGGGAAGATCCCACATGCTGCGGAGCGGCTGGGCCCGTGAGCCATGGCCGCTGAGCCTGCGCGTCCAGAGCCTGTGCTCCGCAACGGGAGAGGCCCCAACGGTGAGAGGCCCGCGTACCGCAAAAAGAAAAACAAAACAAAACAAAAATTAAACATAGAATTACCAGACAATCCAGCAATTCCATTTTTGGGTATATACCCAAGAGTTGAAGCAGGGATTCAAGCAGATATACATACACCCATGTCATAGCAGCATTATTCATAATAGCCAAAAGGTGGAAATAACCTAAGTGTCCATCAATGGATGAATGGATACATTCTGGCATATCATATAATGGAATATTATTCTACCTTAAAAGGAAATACTGATACACGCTACGACATGGATGAACCTCAAGGACATTATGTTAAGTGCAATAAGCCAGCCACAAAGGACAAATACTTTATGATTCCACTTATACGAAGTACCTAGAGTAGTCAAATTCATAAAGAAAGACAGTAGAATAGAAAGGAGAATGGTGGTTTCAGGGGCTGGGGGAAGGGGAAACTGGGGAGTTAGTGTTCAAAGGGTACAGAGTTTCAGTTTGGGAAGATGGAGAAGTTCTGGAGATGGGTGGTGATGACAGTTGTACAACCATGTGAAGGTACTTACTGCCGCTGAGCTGTATGGTTATTAAAATGGCAAATTTTATGTATACTTTACCTTAATTTTAAAAAAAGGTACTCAGTTGTTCTTTATCTCCTCTGGAGAAAGGAGAAGAGATTTAAATTGGTTTCAGCTAAAAATTTTCCGACAGGACAAGCTGCCTAAAGCATAACCAAAGTATCATCTTTGGAGGTGTTTCTTGAGAATCTACTCCTCTAAGCCATGAGGTACGCTAAAGGCTGGGGACACAGTGTCAAATGGGAAGTCGCAGGTTCCTACCTTCACGGAGCTTATGGCTTAGCTCAGTGGTTCCCAAGCTTTAGCTGGCATCAGACTCCCGTGGAGGGCTTGCTAGGCCCAACCTTCGGAATTTTTGATTCAGGAGGTCTAGGCTGGGACCTGAGAATTTGCATTTCTAGCCAACTCCCAGGTGATGCAGATACGACTGGGCCAGGGACCACACTTTGTGAAGCTCTAGTGTAAGGGGAGAGATTTATAGGTAAATAAGCAATTTCAAACAAGTGTGGTAGGTGCTATGATGGGGATACACCTAGGATACACAGCAGCAGGGGCACAAAGCTTTCCCCAGAGGAGATGCTACAGGAATTGACATCTAGTCTGAGACCCATAGGACATGTAGGAGTGAGCCAGGTGACGGGAAGGGAAAGGGCATTCCAGGCAGAGGGCACAGTGTTTGCAAAGGTCTAGAGGTGAGAATGCACACAGCCTGATCTTGGAATGCAAGTCTGTCCACACGATGAGAAGTCAGAGGATGATGGGAAAGTGAAGAGAGGGAAAGTGATGAGCAAGAAATTGAGAAGTGACAGATAGTAAAAGCCATTAGGAGCCTAGAGTTTATCCTCAGGGCGATGTGGAGCCTTAGAAAGGGCTTTCAGCATTAAAGTTCTAAGGACTAAGGTTAGATCATCACATCCCAGGGAGGGCTTACTTCCAGCAGAGACACTGCCTGAGGGGTTGCAGACGGGGCAGTGGCACCTGTCCCTCTGATTCTTAGTTCATCCAACCCCACTGAAGCTCTAGCTCCTCAGACGGCCACCTGCTGCCTGAGTTACAGGCTATTTCAGGTGGGAATAGTCCAAGTCCACTGTGACTACCTACTAGTAAGCCACCAGCCGTGTGAGGCTATTTACATATAATTAACTCAAATTGAATTGAAAGCCAGTTCCTCAGTCAGTTGCACTATAGCCACATTTCAAGTGCTCGATAGCTGCATGTGTCTAGTGAGTAGATACAGGACACTTTCATCCTCATAGAAAGCTCTACTGGACACACCGCTCTGGAAGATTTAGGCAGGACTGGACCTAAAACTTGCCAGGCATCTTGATTTTATTATAGGAAACCAGCCCACAACTGTTTTGAGACTTCACTCATGAAGACACACACACATACAGTTCTAAATTGACTTTTTAAATTACAGAGTAAAAAATTAGACCACTGGTCACCCTTCACAATAAGTATTCAAGCTACAAATACCCTAGATAGCATTTACATAAGGAGATACAAGGAATACTTTTTCCAAGCCGATAAGAAGAACCCTAAAATCACACTTATTCTCCAAAGCCATTTTGAAATCCTCAAAATAACTGGCCAAGGGAATTGCGGGAGGATAAGACACCCTAGATTAAAGTTCTAAAAGGCCGTTTTTACTGCTTAGGTGCCAAAACAGTCAAGCGTTTACAGCTTCTTCTCTATTGTGTATTTTACCTACCTAATTCGATTCACAGGATTCTTAATATTACATTGCTAATCCTCACTCTAAGTTCTAAAAATAAAAGGCAAACGGTATCGTCTGCCAAGTTGGTAACAAACCCCAAGCCAAGGACAGAACTGGAAATTGATGCATGGAGGGAATGAGTTATGCTGTAAAATGAAACACACGCCCGGAGAAAGGTTTAACCCTTGAACTGACCACAACAGCCATCAGTTTTAGCCACTTAAAAAGCGCAAGAAGCCAGAGGTGGGTGATAATTTCTGCAAATAATAATACAGAGATGGGACTTCCCTGGTGGTCCAGTGGGTAAGACTCCACGCTGCCAATGCAGGGGGCCTGGGTTTGATCCCTGGTTGGGGAACTAGATCCCACATGCACCACAACTAAGAGTCTGCACGCTGCAACTAAGAAGTCCGCATGCTGCAACTAAGACCCGGCACAGCCAAAATAAATAAATAAATACATAAATTAAAAAAAAAAAATACGGAGATGTTTTTATTTTCTCAGCTGGAAAACTGACCAGGATGTAACTGACCAGCCTGAGTAGAGAGGCAATGGCCAAGATCCCACTCTCCAAACCCCCCGGAAGAATCTGGTGGGCGAGTTCCCAGTGAAGAACTGGGTCCTTCCAGGTTGCCTGAGTGTTCTGGTCCTGATGCCAAGGGACGGGGGCTTTGAGGAGTGTACCCAGGCAGCCCACATGTAGCCCCTTTGTTCCCCATACTCCGGGACCAGGCATGTCACAAAGAAACAGGAGCTGGTGTCTGCGTTGCTCAAAACCACTCAATAGCCCAGGAGAGCCCAGCCAACCCCTAACCCCACCCCCAGCCCTCTTTTCCACCAGCCTACATGCAACTCCCTCCCCCTCAGTGCTCTGTCTCTGCCTGGATCTGCCCTGTGGGGAGATGGAGAAGATCTAATCAGCTCCTTCCTCCATACTCCGTGATTAGGATCCTTCCTCAGGTTAAAACCAGTTTCTCTAGAGCCCTTCCAGGAATGCCCATGAGACTTTCTCCAACAAGCCACCATGAATGGAAGGCCATTTATTTACCAATTCCTGGCTTAGTTAAAATCAGGAGCAACCAGCAAGAAACGGTGTAAGGCTCCTTGAGGGTGCTGGGGTAAAGCAAAAGGCAGTTAGTATGTGGATTATCTCAAGTGGCAAGAAAAAGCCAGAGAGGATCCCGGAATAGACCGTCAGGATGGGAGTTGGAGGAGAAAACTAACTCATAAGGAGCCCTGTGCTTACAGCATTCCAGATGCATAGCAAATGGCATATATTCTCCAAGAATCGTTTATTTGTAATTCTGATTGAATAATGTATTAATGATAACACTAGCCAGCATTTATTGAACCTTTGTGCCAGGTACCGTTCCAACCACTCACACGCATACATGCATATAAAGCTCACAAAGACCCAATGAGGTTGGTCCTGTTATCCCCATTTTACAGATGAACACACTGAGGTCAAGACACTCACCCAGGATATCACAACCAATACACAGGAGAACCTAGATGCAAATCTAGTCAGTGTGGTTCCAGCATCCTGCTCATAAAACCATCATGCTGAGAACTCCTTTTTCTTGTTCTCAGGCAGAATTGCCTTAGCCCAGCAGTCCTCCCCAAGTACCCTACCCACCCATGCTGCCTACATTCTAAGATTTATTTTATTGTCTGGAAATAAGGTGGGATCTTCCCAGAGCAGTCCTCAAAATGCACATTTGCCTCCAGAGGCCTGTGTTCTACATAAAACGATACCAAGGAACTTGGTCACCTTGTGCATTCATGTTTCTGTTCAGTTTGGAAGGCCAGAGGCCCTCTCTCCACTCCCCGTCTTCCTTGGTCCATGACGTGCGTGCGACACAATACCGCTTCCACTATGTCCAGCCAGCCCACTGTGAGAACAAGGGGCCCTCGGAGTCAAACCACTGAGACAAGAGCTTCAGGGGTGGGAAGGGGCTAGAGGAGAAGGAGAGGCTGGGACGGGGACTTGAGATTAACCAGCCAGAGGGGCAAACCACGTGTGAAGGACCGGTGTGTGGAGCCTGTCTCCTGCAGCAGACCTCAAGTGCACGGCAATATACCCACATGTGACAACATCTGGACATGTTAAAGAGAGACAGAAAAGGGACAGGGGACAGCAGACGTGGATTATTTAGCATCTCCTCTCTACTAAGAAATGGACTTTCATTTTTATCAGAAGGAAATGTGGACTTAGTGCTGATACAACTGATGGGAGAATTAAGATAGTAAAACATTTTTCACAACTACCTCATCAAATCTAAACAGAGCTCTTTTTGTTGGCGAAAAACTCCCTCCTTTAGAGGATATGTTAGTCACCCTTCACACGCTCAGATGGCTTCACTGAGCATGATACAGCCCACCCCCAGCAGTGGCCTCTGTACATCTCATATTTTGAGATAATTCCCTTCTGCGCCTTACTCTGACCCTTCAATTTGCCTTCTTCATAATTCCTAAGTGATCTGAGATTACAGGTTCTCCTTACTTAAGCTTCCAAGAATCAGGCTGAGGAGTCCTTTTCAGGCATTTGCACTTTAAAAGTCCAATGTTGAATTGCCCTTTTAACAAGTGATGAGCTGTCAATGCCTCAAGAGTCTCTCAGGGGCTTCCCTGGTGGCGCAGTGGTTGAGAGTCCGCCTGCCGATGCAGGGGACATGGGTTCGTGCCCCGGTCCGGGAAGATCCCACATGCCGCGGAGCGGCTGGGCCCGTGAGCCATGGCCGCTGAGCCTGCGCGTCCGGAGCCTGTGCTCCGCAACGGGAGAGGCCACAACAGTGAGAGGCCCGCGTACCGCAAAAAAAAAAAAAAAAGAAAAGAGTCTCTCAGGCCACACACAGAGTGGTGTGCCCTGGGGTACTGGCCTCAAGACTGAATTTTACTGTAATCCCTGACAATGGAAACCAATGAGCTGATCCGAATACATCCAGTTTCCGAAGATTTGAGTGGTATCAAACAAGATAAATTAGTTTTCCAGTAACGTCAAGAGGCACACTCTGTATTTTGCTTGGAACAACCAGAAAAACCACATTCAGAAGGGAGCACAGCCTGAGGCCCAGAAATGCGTGATTACCCGCGAGGAAAGAGGCCTTTAGCTTTGAGACAAATGGGCCAGATCCTAGACCTCCAAGTTCAGAAAGGACCTTCCTGCCAGCTCCAATGTCACACCTGTAATTTCGTGACCTACATCAGTGCTTTACAAAAAGAGTAAAGATTAATCATAAGGAACAAAACTCATACAATGTAAAATTTCACCATTTCCTCTGTTAACCCCCAAATTAATGCAAGAAATTATTAGTTATATATAAAGTATATAAAGATACAGAGAGATATGTGAAGATGTAAAGTACACGTAGCATATGAAGCATATCTAAGTATATGAAGTATAGAGAGATATAAAATACGGTCCTCGTCCTCATAGGCTTGCAGCCCATGCAGCAACAGCGACAAAAACACACCTCACCGTAATATAATTTCCTGTGACAGGTGCTAGGAGGGGAATCTATAGGAAGAGCAGTCAATTACACCTGAAGAGCTGGAACTTCAGGGAAGGACAGAGAGGAAGGAAGTTGATTGAATTGGGTCTTGAAGGGCAGGTGGGTCTGTGATCAGGCTGGGAGATGAGAAGAGAAGCAAGACATTTCAGGAGAGGAAACCATGGGTGCGAAGGTTCCAGAGCGTGGAAGGACACAGGGTTGGTTTAGTTACTGAAGTGAAGGCAGGTGTAGGAAGACGATGGTTGGAGGGGATGGCTGGAGAGGGGGACTCAGGTGAGACTGTGAAGGCCTTGCAGATCAGAGGCATTTGGACATTTGCTGACTGGATGAAAGGTCACCTTGTTAATGAGGCCTCTGCAGTCATCTATGTAAAGCCATAGCCCTCACCTCTTTCATCCTCACTCTTCACCCTCCTTGTGCCAATTTATTTTTTGCTTTGCATGTATCAGATAAATGACATTCCACTTCTTAATGTCCTTAATGACCAAGGTCTCTCTACACGAGAATGTAAGCTCCATGAGGCCAGGGGACTGTGTCTCATTTTCTCCCTGTGGTATCCAGAACTTCTAGCCAGCAGCTTGCACATAGTAGGTATTCAAATATTTGGTGAAAGACAGAGAAAGAGACAGAATGAAAGAACAGAGAGAAAGAGCGAGAGAGAGAAAGAGAGAAGGAAGGAAGGAAGGGGAGGGAGGGAGGGAGGGAGGGAGGGAGAGAGAGAGAAAGAGAGAAAGAGAGAGAGAGAGAAAGAAAGAGAGAAAGAGAAAGAGAGAAAGAGAGAGAGAGAGAGAGAAAGAGAGAAAGAAAGAAAGAGAAAGAAAGAAAGAAAGAAAGAAAGAAAGAAAGAAAGAAAGAAAGAAAGAAAGAAAGAAAGAAAAAGAAAGGGAAAGAAAAGGAAGGAAGGAAAGGAAGACAGAAAGGAAGGAAGAAAACAGAGGCAGAGATGGAGGGAGGGAGGGATTCTCACTCCATATCATCAGGGTCACAGATGAAGGGCCTAAAACAAACATTAACTGGTTCTTCTACCTACAGAAAGAGATTCTATCAGCGAGCAGTGAAATAATTAAGCATTCATTTAAAATGAGTAACTACACTACCAAATGTGAAATAGATAGCTAGTAGAAAGCAGCCACATGGCACAGGGAGATCAGCTCGGTGCTTTGTGACCACCTGGAGGGGTGGGATAGGGAGGGTGGGAGGGAGACGCAAGAGGGAGGAGAAATGGGGATAAATGTATATGTATAGCTGATTCACTTTGTTATACAGCAGAAACTAACACACTATTGTAACGTAATTATACTCCAATAAAGACGTTAAAAAAATTTTTTTTTAATGAGTACCTAGTAAAAATGCCAGGACAAAAACTACACAATACATTGGATCCCAATGAAAGGGATCGCGAGGCACCAAACGACAATCATCATCATTTGTAAGCCACCTTCTTCTATGGTTCTTTGAACAATTATTGCAAAGGACTGGCCAGTCTTGTGAGTCGGCATAACAAACCAGCCTCTACTTCATGATTTAATTCCATTCAAAGCCAATACTACACATTAAGGAAACAAAACGGACCATCTGTGTTCAGCTGAACTCTGCCCAACTGTTCTTTCGCCTCCATTGCAACTTGCTCGGCAGGCCATCTAGAATTTTAAAGGTAATGACTGTAATGATAGTACCACCTCAATTCATAAGGCCCCCTTCTTCTAAGGCATTTATTAGTCTTCAAATACCATGTTAATTAGGCTTCTGCCATTCTTGAAAGTTATGATTGAATCACCTTCACCTTGCAGAAGGTTAATGGAGACATGAACAGGTTAAGATGTGTGGCAAAGGTCTCAGGGCCAGCTGGGAAGGAGCAAACTCTTCTCCTGGGACACCATCCACGCGATTAACAACAGCTACCACCGGGGTCTCCACCACGGGGGTGATAAAAAGAAACAGGCATAAAGCAAGCCCGTCACTTTTTCTTTCATATCTGTTCTCAGGACTCATTCCACACCTAACCCAGGGTCATCTTAGTTCCCTAAGGCGACCAGAAGCAAGTCTCACACACACACACACACACACACACACACACACACACATCTAATTTTTCACAACAAAAAGGGTTCTTAGGGAGAAGTTGGCTGGAAGATGAGAGGAGAAAAGTCTGGAACAACCGATCTTTTTTTTCTGATCTTTATTTTCATTGTTTATTTTATCTTTTATTTATATTTATTTTTATTGATATTTATTTTCTGATATGGACAGTTATTTTCACCACCCTTTTCCCCAAAGATCAACATGATGCTTCATTGTGGGCGCCTCTCAAGCGCAGCTCCCCTGGATGTGTTAACTACCCTCCTGCCCACAGGCAAGAAGACAGACCAGTTGGCCCCTCTGGGTCCTATCATTCTGCCCTATCATTATGCAATATGTTATCTTCCTTTCAAAGGTTCTTCAACTGCTTCCTCAAGTTAATGTCTTATCTATTAAGAGCAGGATCCGTTGGCAGAAACTATTGAAGGTTTCAATCTGTTGCGTATCAACCATGCTCCCGATTCCAAGCGGAAGTTGAGTCAAATCCCACTGCCATTTGTTAGGGGAAGGAAAGAAATAGCATGTTCGCATCTGTAAATGCAAACACTGTCTCTAGAAGGTTAACCATAAACTCACAATGGCTGTTGCCTTGGGGGAGGGGGACTAGGGTAAAAGGGGGCAGGAAGATTTATTTTACACTTTACATCTCTCATACCTTTTGAAGGGTAATTAAACGGAAAAACAATACGTGCAACAAAAACTGAAGCTTGGAAACTATTTCCGCTGGAGCCCTTCATCAGAAAAATAACGATGATGACTTGGCATCTTGGCTTACCTACAGTGCTTGGCAACCGAAGAGCTTACTAGTTAGATGGTGAGCTCCCTGAAGGCAGGGGACACTTTAATTGTACCTTAAATCTTTTTCCTTGTATTAGTTACTGATTGCTACATAACAACCCCTCACCCCCAAATTTAGCAGTTAAAACACAAGTATTAGCTCAGTTTCAGTGGCCCAGGAACTCGGGCACGGCTCAGGGCCTCTCAAAGGCTACAGTCAAGGTGTCACCCAGGGTGCAGTCCTCTAAAAGTTCACCTGGGAAGGCTCCCAGCTCACTCACAGGGCTGTTGGCGGGATTTGGTTCCTCATGGGCTATTGGCTACCTTAAGTTCTTTGCCATGTGCGTCTCTCCACAGGGCAGCTCACAATATGGCAGCCGGCTTTGCTCAGAGCAAGTCCAAGGACGCGACAGACAAGGGCTTAATCTCCAAAATATACAAACAGCTCATACAACTCAACAACAAAAAAACAAACAACCCAATGGAAAAATGGGCAGAAGACCTTAAGTGCAAGTCCAAGGAGTCTTTTTGCACCCTAGCCTTGGACGTGACATGCCACCCCTTTTGCCACATTCTATGCGCATCACCAGGTCAAGCCCAAACATGAGGAGAGTGAATACCCAGAAACAGAAGCCACAAACTACACTTAATGAGAACCCTGAGACATTGTAGCAGGGTCCCAACTTTGGTCAAAAGTCATTTGAGACAGCTCTTACGGAACAAGCGTGTCTCTCAGTAAAATGAAACCAGAGAGACACAACTTCACTCAGACCAGCTTCAGAAGATAAGAGGCATTATAAGCACTCACGGATGGAGCTGGGGGGCTCCCAGAAGAGGCAAAAATAAAATTCACAATTAACTTTCAACATCAAAGTTGGTATCAGCTATGGTCTGATGTTCATTTTTTTTTATGTTCACAACACCGTACGTGGTGTCGATATCCTATTCTTTTTGGAATGATTAATTATCAATTCTTAACTTGTGCAATGAAAGAGAAATAAAATACTCAGGTGTAATGTCAAACATTAGCTTTCTGTGAAGCCCATTGTAAAGCACTGTGGCATTTAAATGCTAGAGTTCAAAAGCTGAAGAAATCAACTGACCTTGAAGTTCACATATCTGATCCTCGTCTTCGAGTATGATGACTCTCAAATTCACGAGCTTATCAGTATATGTAAAATAGGTTAAAAAAAAAAAGCAAACAAGATTTTTTCTTTTCCTCACTTAAGTAAATCCTTGAAAGGGTTAACAAATATTCAACTTGTCGATTTCTTTAACAAGTCCTTTTAAAATGAAAATGCGTAAGTTCGCCTTGGCTCTAAACATAGCTGAAGGTTTTAACAGGATTCACTCTGTAAATGCCTGACTCCCAAGTTACTATGTGCAGCTGTAAGGAACATCCTGTTGTGTGTTTACACATACGAACAGCTTCGGGAATATAACAATTAAAAGAGTCAGATCTTATATCCTGCTCAACTATGGTAGGCTGGCTTCCAATTCAGGGCGGGGTTGGGGGGAAGACCAAGAAAACTCGGAAGATGTGTGGGTGGGCGGAAGAGTCACAATTACACTGGCAACAGGGCTTTACAAGAGTTTGCCAGCGATACCCCAGGCCAGAGAAATTACTTCGTTTAAACTCTCAGATACACTTGCCTACTCCTCACATTTTACAGCCCTGAAAGTCTGTTCATTGGCTTTAGCCAAAGGGGTTGCCTGATGGCAATAATACTGCACACAAGATGTGAGAAACTTATTTTTCCTGTGAACGGTTTTATCCTAAGAGAAAGATGTGGCTTCACATTTCCTTTTCCAGCTCACCTGCCCCTCCCCCTCCCCCTGATTAGGAGATGATTTCTAAGTGGTCAAGAGTCCAGTTTCAGCAGCCACGTCCCTGATTCCATCATGATTTGGACAGAAGACAACTTCCTTGTCTCAGCAATGCAATCATGATTTATGTGGCCTGGCCAAGGCTGGCTGTGCAAACAGTCAGCCAGGTGGTTAAAATTCATTAAACAGACTTACAGACCATTCACATAACCACTGCTGGTCAGATGTGAGCGACCTCCTGAACAGCAAAAGGCAGGCCTTCAGTTCAGATTGATCTGTTTCCAAATCACTTGGGGAACGTCAGAAAAAGAAAAGGGCGAGGACCCACGAGTGTCTACTTTCTCCAACTCCTGGGAAAGTAGATTGTATTGATGTACAGAGTTAGGACCAGGTTCCTGGTCTAGGCTAAAATGTGAATAATGAATTTCCGTTCTTGCCAACAGATGAGTTATTTTGATCATATTCTTTACTCTTTTATTCTCAAGGCTTTCATACCCATCTGAAGAGCTCGGTTGAGTTTTTATAACACTATCAAGTAGTTAAGATCTTAAAACAGAACCACCTATTTTAGAGCCATAAGGGTTATTAGAGAGAATGTCCAAACTCTTCATTTTTACAAGAGGAATTTGGAGCTCAGAAAGGTTAGGGGAGGTGACAGTGCTGGACCTGTATTGAGTCTCCCCCCTGCCCCAGTGTCTCCATCTGTACAGTGGTGATTAATGGATTACCTAAATCTTCAAACAGTTATTGAATGCCTAGTAGGCTACGGACACTGGGATGAATAAGATATGATGACAGTCTCCTCAAGAGGAGAGAAACCATCACAGAGATCATTATGGTTCAATATGGTAAGGGGAGGAGAGGGTTGCAAGCCTCAGATGCAGTGGGAGCTTGAAGAAGTCATACCTGACCCAGCCTGGTACCTGACCGAGCCTGGGAAGTACCCGGGAGGGGCTCCAGGCCAGAAGAACACTGAAGCTGAACCTTAAGCAATAAAGAATTGTGTTCCTTCAAGAAAGTGCAAAGGGGAAAAAAGTGCCCTGCCCTCCCTTTAGAATTCCTGTGAAACTAATGTCCAGCATGTGAAGGTACTTGGTAATCAGCAAATCACTACACAGACCTTAGCTACGAGGTTAAGTGACTGAATCAAGGTCACTCACAAGCTGATGCTTTTCAGAATCCAGTCCGATGTCTTGGAGTTATTCCACTCAGTTATTTCAATCACTTCCCCCAATGTTTATATCTAGACATTTCCATAAACTTGAGTGAGTTTTTGATACACTAAAAGATACCCCATAGACAGCAGACTCTTACAGCATCCAAGCAGTTCTCTGCCTCGACTTCGGGTTAGAATGACGCCAGGTGCACCCCGGTTGGGTGATCAGTATCTCCGGCATCAATAGAGTTGATGCTCCACAAGTGATTCTAATTTGTAGCCAAGTTTGACCACCTCATGTATTAGCACAGCCAAGAATGGGCTGCAGGCTCCCAACCACAGACAATTCCTCAGTCACCTCTGGTTTATGCATCTCAAGGAAGGCTCCAGAGAACATGAAATCCACTTGTTTCAGTCTGGACTGTAACGTGGTTCTATAAGGAAAACAGATTTAGCCTCTGAATGATGACTGGCCTAGATTAATACTAGTTTGTCTTTTCTGAAGGTACACAGGTTGACAGGGCAGGAGGGTGATGCCCAGAAGCATGACAGGTGGTGGAGAACAGACTGTCTGGGCTAAAAATGCCCTACAGAGAAGGAATAAAATAAATAATGGTCAGATTACAGTGGGAAGAGTGCACCTGGAGGAATGAAGGCATGGAGACAATAATATCTAAGTGAATTCCTGTCTTAGAGAAGTACTCCTGTATTTATTGTGGTTCTTTGAAAAGGATGACAGTCATAAAACAGGATGGATGCATCTGTCTCAAAACAACAACTTTTTTATGTTTCTATTTCTTTTAATCATACAGGCAGGCCCATGTAAAATAAGAACTTTAAAGGTATCAAATACAGCTGGTAGATGCTGAAAATGAAGCCATAAAATACTTCTTGACACGATTCACAGGAAAATCTAAAAGAAAATTAAGTATTGGAGAAAACACAGAAGTCATCTTTTCTACCATTTATCAAAGGTCCCTGGTTGTTGTTCTTTCATCAACGTACCTGGTCCTCCCCATCCTTGGTGTCCTTGCTACTCAACGTGAGGTCTGCAACCAGCCGCATCTCCATGACCAAGAGCTCATGAGGATTACAGAATTTCACCAACCCAGAATCCACTTTTTTGTTTTTTTGCGGTACGTGGACCTCTCACTGCCGTGGCCTCTCCCGTTGCGGAGCACAGGTTCCGGACGCGCAGGCTCAGCGGCCATGGCTCACGGGCCCAGCCGCTCCGCGGTATGTGGGATCTTCCCGGACTGGGGCACGAACCCACGTCCCCTGCATCGGCAGGTGGACTCTCAACCACTGCGCCACCAAGGAAGCCCTTTTTTAAAAAAATTAATTAATTTATTTATTTATTTTTGGTTGTGTTGGGTCTTTGTTGCTGCGCGCGGGCTTTCTCTAGTTGCAGCGAGCGGGCGCTACTCTTCGTTGCAGTGCGCAGGCTTCTCATTGTCGCGGCTTCTCTTGTTGTGGAGCACGGGCTCTAGGCATGCAGGCTTCAGTAGTTTGTGGCACACGGGTTCAGTAGTTGTGGCTTGCGGGCTCTAGAGCTCAGGCTCAGTAGTTGTGGTGCACGGGCTTAGCTGCTCCGCGGCATGTGGGATCTTCCCAGGCCAGGGCTCGAACCTGTGTCCCTTGCATTGGCAGGCGGATTCTTAACCACTGCGCCACCAGGGAAGCCCCAGAATCCACTTTTTAACAAGAACCCCCAGGAGATTCACTTGTGCATTCATGTTTGAGAAGCCATTGGTCTACACAATACCGCTGGTCTACACTGTAGAAGTAGCCACTTTCTGGAAGGTCCATCCCAGCCATGGGTGGGCACAATCAGGCACCGGATTTTCTTTAAGATCCACTTAATTTCCACTATTACCCCCACCCCAATCGGAACTTTTTATTATTTCCCAAGTCATTCTTCTGAGGAACCCAAATCATTCCTCCAGGTGGCCCTCCAATGTAACCCCTTGTTGGGAACCTTCCTGAACACCCCTAAACTGAGCTAGTAACTCCCTCCTCTGTGCCCCCATAGCCTCAAGTTTCACGCACCCCTCCCTCACCCCTCCAGGCTGGTCTCCATTCACTCCCCACCCACTAACATTCCACTGATAGTCATCAAACCACAAGCTTCGGCCACTCTGTCAGCCACTGAGCTACAGTGAGCAGGACAGAAGCTTCCAGGCTCATAGGGCAGCACACCAGTCATCCCACAGATAAATAAAGGGTTACGCGCGTGAGTACAAGAGAAAAAGAGCAGAGGGCATACACAGGGAGAGACCTATTTCATTAGGGTGGTCAGAGAACACTCTGAGGAAACGACACTTGAGCCGAAAAGCAAGAGATGAGGATTCATTCAGGGGAAGAGTTTTTCAGGTGAGAAAGCCACAAATGTGTAGGTGCTGAGACAGGAAAGGGCTCCTCACAGAAACTGAAGTAGGACGAGAACAGACCTAGCGGGGAGGAAGCAGGGCCGGGCCCGCGAGCCATGGAAAGGAGGTAAGTGCTCTTGTAACTGCAATGCTGAGCTACAAAAGGGTTTTGCAGGCGGGTGTGGACGTGCTTCGGGGTGAATGGCTGCTCTGGGCTGGAAGGTGGAAAATGGAGAGAGGCATCAGTCAGGAGACTCGTGGGATGGTCCAGGAGAGGGAGCGGGTGGCAGGTGGAGAGAACCAGGTGGACTCAAGATCTTCTGGAGGTAGAAGCAACAGATCTTGGAGATGGAATGGAAATGAAGGTCAAGGTGGTGTCGTGTGGGAGAGAAAGGGGTCACAGCTCAAGTCCAGCTAGAGAGGAGTCGTCTTCTAAACTGGTTGGGGTTCAGTACTGGATGTGTTGTGTCTGGGGTGGGTGCTCTCAAGAGATACTCAAGTGGAGGGAACAGGCTGGCAGGGAGAAAAAGCTGGCTGTAATGGAAAGTCAGCAGAAATCGGCACATTAATAGTATTTAAAGCCATAGAAAATAGAGGCGATTGGGCTTCCCTGGTGGCGCAGTGGTTAAGAATCCGCCTGCCTTTGGGAGTAATGAAAATGCTCTCAAATTGATTGTTGTGATGGTCTTACAACTTTCAAATATATTAAAAAGTATTGTATACACTCAAAAAAAAAAAAAAAAAGAATCCACCTGCCAATGCAGGGGACATGGGTTCGAGCCCTGGTCTGGGAAGATCCCTCACGCCGCAGAGTAACTAAGCCCGTGCGTCACAACTACTGAGCCACGTGCCACAACTACTGAATCCCGCGCGACTAGAGCCCGTGCTCCGCAACAAGAGAAGCCACCGCAGTGAGAAGCCCGCGCACCGCAACAAAGACCCAACGCAGCCAAAAATAAATACATAAAAATAAATTTATTAAAAAAAAGAAATTAAAAACAAAAGAAATAGAGGTGATTACCTCGTAGAGGGGGAAGCAAGCCTGGGACTGAGTCCTGCAGAACCCCAGCATTTTATGATCATGCCTGTCCATCATTTACAGCAGGATTTCTCAGCCCTGGCACTACTGACACTCTGGGTGGGAGACTTCTTCACGGTGGAGGCTGTCCTGTGCATCATCTGTTTAGCAACATTCCCAGCCTCAACCCCTAGATGCTAGTAGCATCCCCTACGTTGTGATAACCAAAAATGCCCCCTGGAGGCCCAAATCACCTCTGGTTGAGTAGGTCAGGGATATTTTTGCAAAGTTTTTAATAAACCTGGTGCCTGTTTCTGTTTCAACGTGTTCACAGCCAACCCAGGATAAGTGTCCCACAAATCATGTCAACTTTCTCATGTCCTGGCTTTGTGGACAAGCACATAAAATTGATTGAATACAAGCAGCCCGAGTATTAAGCTTCACTTTGCTCCATCTCATGGAAAACAATTGTTATACTAACCCCAAAATACTTTCCAGGTCCTGAAAACTCATTATCTTTTGACAATAACGTAAACCCAAACCAGAACAGTGAGTGGATGTAGGCATTCGCTGTTTTCCCTCGGATGCAAATATTTTCTAGTTCAGAGTTATAAAATGATCTAGAAGTTTCCAAGTATCATTAGTAAAAAGATCTCTCACCCGGACCAAGATGTCACAAGAGTCCATTTTTCCCAAATAGGAGCCAACTAACAATCAGCCCCGGTATTGTGTGGCATTTGCAAAATAATGGCAGTAAGTTACAAGAGGCGGGACCAAAATCTTAAAATATCTATTTTTGTGTGTGACTATTTTGCTAAGTAATAAGGTCCAAGAACTCGGTTAGTCTCATCTGGCATCTTTCTAAAAGAACGAAAGCCATAAAATTCATGTGATCAGGCTATAGTGGGTTCTTTTTATCCCAGGGTCACTGCAAAAACAACCAACTTAATATACTTAAGATGTAATTGTATTTAGAACAGCTCCTACAATTTAAGCACTGTGCTGGGGGCCGGGCTACAACATGAGTGAACCTTAAAAAGGGGCTCTGCTCACCGAGGTGACAACCTCATGCAAGAGACAAACAGACCAGCAATCACCATGGTGTTCGGGGGATGACACACCCCTGGGCCGCATCCTTCCTGCTTCTCGCCTGCTTGAGGTGTCGTCACCAAGGAATCCTAACACACTCCTCCCTGCCATGGCTGGACATTGCCTTGGAATCCTACTCATCCAATACCTCTAGGCCAGTGAGTCTCAACCTGGAGCGCCATCAGAACCATCTGGAAGTTCTGTTGAGCCACAGAATGCTGGGTCCCACTTCCTGAGTTTCTGATTCAGTAAGTCTGGGTGGGACCCTCAGCTGTGTTCATGCTGCTGCTGCTTCTGGGACCATACTTTGAAAACCAGTATCTAGGCAACTACTACGCATCAAGTCACGTTGGCACGTGAAATAAAAGCTAGCCACCGTCTCTGAGATGGCGTGATCCAAGCTGGGAGAGGAACGTGCGGAGAGGGACTGGAGCAAAAGAGGGGCCCCTCACTTTGACCTGGGAGTGTGAAGCAGCAGGAAGTCTTCCAGGAGGAAGTAGCACCTGGTCAGCAGGTGGAGGGGGGGAGGGGAAAGAGGGTCGCAGGTGAAGAACACAGCATATGCAGAGACCCTGAGACAGCGGGAACGTGCTCTGTCCCAGTAGAATTCTGGGTAAAAAGGGAAATGACATTTGTTATCGGGTAAAGTTAGCAGCAGCAACTGCACTATTAACCGCAGGAATGAAAACGTTCCTTTTCTACGGAAAGCATTTTAATGATCAAATATTTCACTGTCATCCTTTTTCCTTTTGCGCTGAGTGCTTTCCTCCTTAAACAATAGCCCCTGCTTTAAAAGAGTCTACCACAATACCAGGGTTATTAAATACTAATAACCCTGCTATTTGAATATCACTAAGGACGTGTGCAAACATGGCAGGCTCAGAGTTAGTCTAAAGATGGTGCCTGCAACAGACCAGAAAACAAGCAAAGACATAAAGTAAAAACCTCAGGATCACATTTAAGTGGAGACCAACTGAGGCCGAGGTAGAGGAGGGAAGGATCTAGGTGTATTTTGTCATACACCCTATACACATATTAAAAAGCATGATTTGGGGTGGCTTTTTTTTTTTTTTGGCTGTGTTTGGTCTTCGTTGCTGCGGGCAGGCTTTCTCTACTTGCGGCGAGCGGGGGCTCCTCTTCGTTGCGGTGCGCAGGCCTCTCATCACGGTGGCTTCTCTTTTTGCGGAGCACGGGCTCCAGGCGCCCGGGCTTCAGTAGTGGCGGCGCACAGGCTTAGTTGCTCCGCGGCATGTAGAGTCTTCCCAGACCAGGGCTCGAACCCAGGTCCCCTGCACTGGCAGGCGGATTCTTAACCACTGCGCCACCAGGGGAGCCCCATGACTTGGTTTTTAGACGAGGCCACACAAGCCATGTTAAATACCCTACTGTCCATGAGAAGTTCCCTGACTTTAGCGAGTTCCCATTAAATATACAACTGGCCCCTTCCCGCGTCTGCTACAAACATTTTGAGCTGTGTGTGTTGGTCCTGCCAACTAGGCAATACTGTATCAGGCTTCCACTGCCATCCTTGTCTGTAAAGCAGGGCTAGAGCATTTGCACAGCTGCTTTCTTTCCTCAAATTTCACTGCTTTATTGGTGCTAAAAAATAGTCGAATGTATGATTTCACAAAAAAAGGCCAAAATTAAAAGGCTGACCCCGAGGATGGCAAGCACTGGTTTCATAAGGTTTCCAACGTCCCTGTGGAAATCGTCATACCCAACCCCGTGCTTCTGGTTCCCAAGGTTACGTGTCTCCAGCCAAGATTTCTGAATCTACCAGAGCTCGACCTCTGGCCCCTCCTGGGTGTCCCAGCAACTGGAAGTTAACACGACCAAAGCTGAATTCTTAATCGTCCAGCCTGCTCCTCTGTCTCTGACATCATTATCTCCCATCCCTTATGTTAGAAACCTGAGAATCACCTGCTCCTTCCCTTCCGTGAGGTCCTCGAATCTGATCCATCACCAAGACCAAGACTCCACTTCTAAAATGCAGCTCCCGCCCTCTGCGTCTCACCTCTGCTCTGTCATCCTGGCCCAAGCCCCCACGACTTCTCTCTTTCGGCCACTGCAGCAGCCTCCTAACTGGTCTCCTCCCTGCTTCTGGTCTTGGCCCCCTCCCCCCCGACCCATTCTCCACATCACAGCCTGAGTTTTCAGCTGAAATCAGAAATCAAATCATGGCACTCCACTGCGTACAAATACATCAATGCCTTCCTATCAGCTTGGTCTCTGCCTACCTCACGCCATGCTTCTTAGCCCCACTGTCACTTCTCCCCAGCTCTCCTGGCCTTCTCACAGTTCCCAGAACACAGCACTGAGCTCTCACCACAGGGCCTTTGCACATGCTGCTCCTGTGGGCTGGACCAGGAAAAGCCTCAACTGGTCTCAACTTAATGTTCTCCTCCAAGACATCTTCCTGGGCTAAATCTTTTATTGTGGCAAAATATATACAACATAAAATTCACCATCTTAGCCATTTTTAAGAGTACGGTTCAGTGATATCAAGTACGTTCACACGGTTGTGCAGCCACCATCACCATCCACCTCGGGAACTCTTTCATCCTTCCAAACTGAAACTCTGTACTCATTAAGCAATAATTCCCATTCCCCCGCCCTCCGCCCCTGGTAACCACTGTTCTACTTTTTGCCTCTATGAATTTGACTATTCTGTGTACCTCATATGAGTGGAATCGTACAAGTAGTTGTCCTTTTGTGTCTGCCTTATGTCATGCAGCATAACGTCTTCAAGGTTCATTCATGTTGTGGTGTGTGTCAGAATTTCCTTCTGTTTTAAGACTGAATAGTATTCCGTTGTATGGATAGACCACTTTGTGTTTATCCATCCATCCTTCCCCGACCATTTGGGCTCCTCTGGGGCCATTTTAGAGTCAGCCCTCGTTATTCTCAGTCATGTCTTATTTCCCTTTAAGTGCTTATTACAGATTCTAATTCTAATATCAGTCTGTTTCATATCTCTTTTGTTCAATATTTTGTTCAATATCGACTCCTGCCACCTCTCCCGCAACAAGCCCGTAAGTGTCACAAGGGGGCAGCCCCTGTCTGTTTTGTTCGTCCTAGAATTAACCACCAGGACCTAGCACGGGACCTGGAGTGTAGTGGGCATTTAATAAGCAAATGTTGACGTTTTAAATGAAAGAAAATCATTAGGTCACTAGAAAGCCACTAGTCTTCAGATTCACTCACAAATTCCACGTACTTTGTATTCAGCTATGAAAGATAACAAATTAATGCACATGCGCGTGTGCGCGCACACATGCGCACACACACACACACACCCCTTCACAGAGACACATTTAGCCCTCTGGGCACAAACAATTCCCTTTCTAACATTAGTCAATCTATTTGTAACTAACATACATTTCCATCTCCTGTATTCTTTTCAAGAATGCCTCATGTGCAAAAGTAACTTGTATACTCAGCAATTAAGAACTTAAATACTGATAAACAATTACACTAAGCAAAGCACCAAGGAAACATTATGCTAAGTGAAATAAGTCAATCACAAAAGAACATATGTTGTATGCTTCCTTTTATATAAAATGTCCAGGTAGGCAAATACAGAGAGTCAGAAAGGAGAGTAGAGGTTGTCAGGAGCTAAGGGGAGAAGGAATATGAGTGACAGCTAAAGGGTACGGGTCTTCTTTTTCGGGGTGATGAAAAGCTTCTAAAATAGACTGTGGTGATGGCGGTACAACTCCGTCAATATACTAAAAACCATGGAATTGTACACTGTAAAAGGATGAACTGTACGGTACATGAATTATATCTCGATAAAACTGTTTGAAAAAAGATAACCTGTGTGTGTGGAGATGGGGGTGGCCTGCCTGAGTCTGCAGGCTGGAAAAAGCTTGCCTTCCCAATTAGACAATGCATGGCAAGGTTGGGAGGAGTGGGGCAGGGATCACAGCCTTGCCTGCAATTTGGCCGCTGGCCTGCAGGGGCAGCCTGTTTTTCTCTTACAGAGGAGGCCTCCTGGCCCCGCGTACCCCGTTGGTTACAGACCATCTTCCTTCCAATACAAGCAAAGGTCTCTGCTTCCTGGAAATCATCATTTTCTACCACCTCCTCTCTCCCTCCAGCAAGGCAGAACATGCTCTAATGATAAACAAAGTTCTCTGTTGAAGTTCTCTGAACCAACACCTTATATAAATGTGTACCTCTGAAGAGTCTCTTTATAACCTAGTATGAGTGATCAGAGCACACTGAATTGACAGCGTTTTGAAATTCAGATTTCCATTTGCAGCCCAAGCTCTGCAAAGAAAGTTATCTTTGCCTCCTCTTTCTCTTACACCCCATATCCAATCTGTCCGGAAATCCTGTTGGCACTACCTTTAAAAAAACATCCACAACCTTCTCTCTCTCAGACGTCTCACGCTGGTCCCAGGCTCCAACATAGCTCACCTGGTTTAGCCTCCTAACTAGTCTCCCAACCCAAGAGCCCTCCCTGGCCTGGTCTCCACACAGCAACCAGAAGGACTATTTAAAATAAAAGTCAAATGAAAGATCACAACCCTCCAATGGGCGACAGCCTGCACCGACTCCCCCCCACCCCTCTATCCATCTTGCACAGTCATAGCCAAAATCCTTCTGCTGCTAGGAAGCCCTGCACGATGGGGCTCCCCACCTCTCTGCTCTGTCTTCCCCATGCCCCGCCCTCCCCACTCACAGGTTGGAGGAATAGCCAACTACTGCCTGCATCACACCAGCCAGGCACCGAGTCATCTGTCCCCTCTGCCTGGGACACTCTCCCCACCCCCAGATCTTTGTGATTCACCCTCTCCCTGCTGAGCCTTCACCCAGATACCACCTTCTCCACTCTCCAACTGCATCTTGCCCCCTTGCACACCCTCCCAATTCCTTTACCCTGTCCAGCTTTCTCTCTTTATCCTCTGCAGCACCAATCTTCAAAAATACCATGTAATTTACCTATTTATTATCCACAGTCTCCCTTCCCTCCCTAGAACGTGAGCTCGTTGAGGGCAGGCTCTTTAGCTCCTTGATTGACTAACAGATGCCAAGTGCCAGGCGCACAGGATGTGCTTCGTAAGTATCTGTTGGCCAGCTAGCTGTTTGTTTTGGACTTTAAAGGCTAAGGAGGAGGGTCCACTCTGTGAATTGACTAAGGAGACAGGAAATTCCCTGGGAGAAGCCATGAGTTTACTTCTCTAGCCACTCAAGACGCTAGAACTCAGGAAATGAGACCAGCAGTTACTAAGAGTACAGGGTCTGAGCAAACCTTCTTCAGCTTTAAAAAAGAGTGTTGGTCCGAGTGATCTCAAGGATCCAGGACACATTGGATGCTACTATGTCACCACTCAAGAGTCTGAGGTTCTCAAACTGACCTTTGAGAATTTTCACCATGCTTCTCTATGTAAGGGGGAAAGGCTAAGAGTGATTTAAAAAAACATTCTAAACAATCTCAAATTGAGCTAGACAAAGTATCAAACCGCCAAGAGATTAATACCCTTTTTGTGGCTGGGACTGGCACAGGATAGGAAGATGGAATGATACCCAAGAATGGTGATATTTGGGGTTAGTTTGAAGTCTGTGTGTGTGTGTGTGTGTGTGTGTGTGTGTGTGTTTACTTAAAAAAAAAAGCCTTGCTTTTTAAATATCCTTATCTTGGCTAATTTTCAGGGCACCGTATGAGCAAAAACTCACATAAAGAGTCTACTGTTCTCGGGTTTCCCTGGTGGCGCAGTGGTTGAGAGTCCGCCTGCCAATGCAGGGGACACGGGTTCGTGCCCCGATCCGGGAAGATCCCACATGCCGCGGAGCGGCTGGGCCCGTGAGCCATGGCCACTGAGCCTGCGCATCCGGAGCCTGTGCTCCGCAACGGGAGAGGCCACAACAGTGAGAGGGCTGCATACCGCAAACAAACAAACAAACAAAAGAGTCTACTGTTCTCTAGAAAATACAGATTAAGATGTCTTTAGCCTAATAGACTGACATCTAATCATGATCGAAAGGGTTCTGGTTTTATCCTGCTCCACAAAGAAGCACATTAGTACACAGATGCAACATCTGATGATTCTGTCATCCTACAGTCTATTAGTGATCTCTTGCCTTTTTTCAAAGCTTATCTTGAAAACCATGGATTGTACCCTAAGGTAGAAAACAATCTGATTTTTAAGTATTGCATTTTTCAGACATTAAATATCAATTTTTCTCTCATTCTAACCCTGCCTCCTCCAAAAACAATTTTTTTTAATCTTTCATTCAAGTCAGTTCTGGGGGAAAGTTAAGGATTTTTGCCTCCACTAGAGAATATCCTCCCTGGGAGGCAGCTGTGGTCAGCATGGGTCTCCAGACGGTACGGCCAGGTCTCCTGAGCTTTTATGCCCACCCCAGCACACAGCACAGTGTCACCCACACTGCAGGCCAGCACGTGATGATACGCTAAAGGACCACCAGCTTCGTCAGAGCAGCTGCAGGTGAAAATGAGAAATGAGGCTGCCCTTCACGTGTCTTCCAGGTAACCAGCCTCCCTGCAGTTCCTCCTGTTCTTATCTCCAAGATGTTTTGGAGGAAAGTGTGATAGTAAATACTACATGACCCTGCCCATCTTAACCATGTTCTATGAACAATGAATCTCACAAAACTGAATCAGATCTCAACAGCTCCCGTGAAGAAACAGATACTCATAGGCCCATGCCTGCAACAGCATTATTCACAATAGCCAAAGATGGACACAACCCAAACGCCCCTCAACCAATGAATGGATCAACAAAATGTGGGATACAGACCCACGGTGGAATATTATTCAGCCTTGAAAAGGAAGTGGAAGGAAATTCTGACTCATGCTGTGACAAGGAAGAACCTTGAGGACATTATGCCGAGTGAAATCAGCATCACAAAAAGACACATATTGTATGATTCCACGTACATGAGGTACCTCAGAACAGCAAAATCCATGGCGACAAACAGACGCTATGAGCGGCCACAGGGAGGGAGAAATGGGGAGTTACAGTTGAATGGGTACAGAGTTTCCGAATGGGACGACGAAAAAGTTCTGGACGTGGATAGTGGCTGAGCTGCAAGATACTGTGAATACGCTTAACGCCACTGAATTCACCTTAAAAATGGCTAAAATGACAGATTTTATAAATATTTTACCATGATTAAAACCAAAGGCCCATGAAATAAACTTCTGCACTAGAACGAGATCATGAGGAACCTCCTCACCTCCCAGTGTTGTTCTGGTACCAAAAACAGAGCACAGGTTTTCATCTAATTCTCACCATCTCAGCAGCTGAAGAAGGCTACACTCTTAGTTTCATTGTTTTAACAAAACTTCTGAGCTTACCGAGCATCTGCCCGTGCCTGGCTTAGAGGCCCACACATGTGTTTCCAATATGGTGGTAGGGCCACTCTTTCCCAGTGTGAAATATATAAACCCCGACCTGCCTCCCCACACGAGTGACTATTTCAACCACCGAAGTCAAATGGCTGTTTTCTTATAGAGAGTGTTAAATGTTTCTCCTGGATGCACAGATCTCTGATCTCAGAGAACAGTCTCAATAGTTCACTGCGTCCCAAGAAGACACAGTAAAGATTTGTCCACAAATCATATCACACTTTATAAAATAAGTAATGCATCCAACTCACGGGAACTTCCCCAAACAGCAAGAACGGGCGATCAGAGACTGTAAGCGGATAATGCTTGGTGCCCGAGTTGTTCCGATGAGGCTATTCCAGCTCAACTCAATTTGAGTAAAGGTTAGAAAACTGGTTTCAAATGCTGCCTTGCTCTAAATCAAGCAAACCTCAACTCTGGTGAACAAAAGCCACACAGCAAAGAGACAAAGCCATAAATGACAGCCCTGTAAATAAAGACCAGAGCTGCTAGCCAAAGGTCAGGCTACACACGTACTCAGTGACAAGTGCCAGGCTTCTCGGTCACGCTAGGGGGAGGTGTCATCACCACAGAAGGATGGCCCCAGAACCGGGGTGACCTGACATCCCCCAACCCCAGGAGTCCTTTCCCCAAGACTGAGAGCCAGCTTCCTACCACTGATCTGTCATAGCCTCCAGGCCCAGCTCTCCTTTATTAAATGCAAATTCACTGGACTTGAAGACTGATAATGAACACAGAGCTTCAGAACTGGGAGCGTCCAGGGCCACCCTCCATGGTCTAAGACAACCACCTCTCCAGGCAGAGAGGGACAAAGTCCAGATCAGGAAGAAAGACAACACCAGATCTACTTTCTTACCAAAGAGGAAAAGAGAAAAAAACACGACTCAGGCCCTCTGTGAATCCCGCAGGCTTCCGTGAAGCAAGTGGGTAATCCCCAGCACAGTGCCTGGAGAAGATGTTCAAGCCATTGTTTTAAATGAATGAATGGATGGATGGATGGGTGGATGGATGGGACTGTAGCAAAGGTCTCTGTCATTAGCGATGCTTACCAGGTGCCACAACTCAGAAACCATGCAGAAAGTACCGATCCTTTAAAAAGACTCAAGGTTCAGAAACTCCCAAGTTTTGAACAGGGAGAGTAATTTTTTTTTTTTTTTTTTTTTGCGGTATGCAGGCCTCTCACTGTTGTGGCCTCTCCCGTTACGGAGCACAGTCTCCGCACGCGCAGGCTCAGCGGCCATGGCTCACGGGTCCAGCCGCTCCGCGGCATGTGGGATCTTCCCAGACCAGGGCACGAACCCGCGTCCCCTGCATCGGCAGGCAGACTCTCAACCACTGCGCCACTAGGGAAGCCCTAATTTTTTTTTTTTAATACAAGAGTACAGAGGTGAGGAAGATGAAAGACAGACGGGAAGTGGGGGAAAAGGAGACCCAGCAGTGCTCAGTACGTCCCAAGGGCCTCCCTCCACTCTGCAGGAGGATAGAATGCCCCGGTGGGAGCAGCCACCCCTCGTGGCTGTGACTGAGTGAGCACATCCCTAGGTCACTGAGCGCCCTGGTCCTTCGTGCCACTCCCCAGACACTTGGGTTCCAGAACCCAAGCCCTGGATCTGAAAGTTCAGAACCTCGCCCCTGCTCCAGGGGACTCTTTCTTACCAATGCCTGGTGCAAACAGACACCTATGTTTGCTAAATGAATACTAACATACAGAGTGATTCCCGTTTCCCGCATATCTAGGAGAAAGGCAATGGCTGCATGAGCCATAAATATTTGCTGAGAGATATCAACAACACAACAGTAATAATACTGACTACTTTTAATTGAGCTCTGTGCTAAGCCCTTTTAGATAAATTCTCTCGTTTGGAACTCAGCACACAACGCTCTGAGATAGTACTATTACTATTCCATCTCACAGATGAGGAAACTAAAGCTAGATCAGTTAAGTACTAATAACTTGCCCTGGGTTATACAGCTAGGGAGCAGTGAGGCCTAGATTCCAAGCCAGGTCACAGGACTCCAAAGCACCTGCTACTAACCCCTCTCTGCTGCCTCTGGGTTCAGTCTCCATGGGACCAGTTATCAAACATAGCTCCCATTGTGCATGGTTTTGGTGACAATTTATTTTAACATGCAACACACTTAGAAGAATTAGGAAAAGTATTAATATGTTCCTAAATAATCAGATGATAAAAAATCCTTTGTTTTCTAATAAAAATGAGAAACAAGACTGTTTTATACACACACACACACACACACACACTGATGTGCATGTGTGTGTGTATACCTTCTAGACTCTTCTTCCATAACGCCAGCTCTTCGGTGACACAGGACCTCAAAAGCTCTTAGACTGGATATTATTTATAGCTGGGCCCAGGGATGGGGATCTGGGAGTAAACTGCTTAACAGAATAAACCTGTCTTCTTTTCGTGTTATTAAAACTCTTCTGGTAGCAAATGAATTTTTACTTATCTTAATAAGTAACAAAACAACACCTACAGGCATGAATGCAATTAATCTAATTGAACAATGCCAACAAACAGACCTGAAAACTCACAAGATATCTAAAGACACCAAAAAAAACACATCCCAGGAGACTAATCTAGAAGCAGATATAGAAGCAAATTCTAAAATTAAGTGCCTAAGAAACTGTAAAGGCACCTCTCTTTACAGACATGGGACATGAACAGACCCCATAAAACTTGTTCTGGTATCTAAAAAGCAAGTTCCTCTGCATTCGTAAGAGCGCAGGCTTCTTTTACAATGATTGAAACTGAAGAGCAAAGGTAACGAGTAGATTAAAATCTCTCTCAGGTGAGTTATAAGGATCACCTGGATTCCATGAATGTTTAGGAAACACTAAAATTGAATTCAAACTTTAGTAAGGCAATAAAATATTTAAAATACACCAAATATCTGGGCATCATACTAATTTTTTTTAAAATATCCATTTAACAAAGAAAATAAGAAAGCAACATTCGAACACCTATTATGTGTAAGGAAGGTTCGCCTGTTCTCTCATTCAATCCTCAACAACCCAAGGAGGCTGAAAAATATTTTTTCCAGCAAATGAGTAAATTCAGAAAATTTAGGAATTCATCTAAGGTTATACAATTTTTAAAGTAAATAAATAAGCATAAATTGCAAACATTAAATACAATTTAAAGTAAAAGAACTGAAACCTGTGGGGATCTAAATCCATATGTTTTCCACAACTCCTTGCTTTAGAAAACAGAGAAAGAAGGAAGGAAAAAGAAAAAAGGAGGAGGGAAAGGGCAACAGATAGGGCAAGAAACATTCCACAGCTGCATGTGGTCAGTGCTGTTACTGCCAAGACCACAGAAAAATACAGGTGAAACAGAGCCAGTCCTCAACTCGCTTTACACCTGCAGACAACTTACACATGCACGTTTTCACCACATTATTTTAAAGGCTCAATTACAAAAACATGTAAACAGAAAAACCCCTCCTATTTCTATCACTAACAAGTAATAAGTGCATACCGATATGCATTTTCCTTAAAATAAAAAACAGAAAACCTGAAAGTGGCCAAGGCCGCTTTCACGCAGATGGCATTTCCGTTCACTAGTATTAAGCTGTCTGAGTCTTGTTTGGCCCCCAATAACAGACCAAAGAAATCCTAAAAATTATGAATGTACGGTCACCATAAAATGGCAAAGGAACAGAGGTTAAGATTTCTCACCTAACATTAGAACACGGAAGCCTCCACTACCTAATGAATACCATTAAGAGGATTCCGAGGAATAACTGCAGGCAGGCAGATTTCTCCCCCAGAAAGTAACAAGCGACAGCTAATGACCGTTCATCACCTTTTGCACAGTATATGCATTTATAATAGGTTTTAATAAGGGCTTCAACAACAGGCCTGGAATTAATGAATGGCATTTTAGGTCCAATACAAAAGTACTCCCCAGACATGAAAATTAGAACTTCTACTTCACATTTTGTGCTGTTTTCTCTTTTAATCTGCCCTTGTGTTGACCATCACTGGAGATTTTATCACACATCATTTTTGGCTTTTGTTTTTAAAAGCAGTTAACCTTCCTCTGGAGCCTACCGCGTGCTGGGTGGTCTTTCAGTACTCCGCCTGTGTTGTCTCATTTCATTCTCGAGGAATGAAGGCAGAGATGTGAAGGCAATGCAACCAGGAAGATGGGAGAGAAACTTTTCTTAAGCCAACAGGGCGGGCCGTTTCCGGGAGGGGAAACTGGCGGCGTCCGGAGCTACCCAAGGACTTCGAGCGCGCCAGGGGCTTCGCGGGCAGGACGAAGGGTTCGGGCGGGGCTGAGGGGGTCACTAAGCAGAAATGGAGCTCGGGTTCCCTTTCCCCGCGCGTATCGAACCTCCTCCGCCGTTCTGCATCCCCTCAGCACCCTCGTCCTCCCCTACAGCTGTTACTGATCAGTGTTCCAAGCCTCCCCTCCCCACCCCCGTCGGGGACCAGGCGCTTACACTCCCCGGAGAAGCTGGGCGGACAATTACAAGCTCTTCCCTCACCTGGGGAGGAGTGGGGAAGTGGGGGGGTTAAAACACTCCCCATTCCCTGCAACACCCCTCCCCCAACAAGCTGCCACTCCGCACGCCCAGAGCGAGGTGACAGCGCCAGGCATCAAACTGGGGAGGGAAGGAGATGGCCTGTTGGCAGTGCCATGGGAGCTGGCGGATACGACCCTACAATCACCGGGGAAAAATGTACCCCTCTTCCGCATCACCTCCCAACCTGCACTCAGGCCCTCGGAAGATGTCTGGAGGGTTCCTGGTCCCGCAGTAGGCTTGGTGGGGGCGACCTCACCCTCCATCCCTCCCTGAAGGTGCTGCCGGTGCATTCGGCCCAAAGGTCTTTTTTCGGACGCGTTTGCATCGGCTCCCAAAGGGGCCACCAGCAGAACCCTGTCAAGAGGGACTTCCAGAGGGGCGACAGATATTGCAGGGAAACCAGCGGCGCTCCTCAAGTACCCACAGGCCCTGCCAGGCTTGCCCCTCGGAACTTAAGCCCGGACCTGAGCGTAGCAAACGAAAGAAGAACCCAAACACCTCCCGCAAGTTCCCTCTCCTCCCGCAGGTGAAAAGCCCATGGCCTTCTCCACAGTGCTGCCTGCCCCACCAGCTGCGTCTCCCCATCCCCAAGGCAGCGAAGGCTCCCGGCACCGCCACCCAAATCCCACCCTTACGGGCTCAGGAGCCCGAGGGCGCGGACAGCTGCTGCCACTACATCCCTGTTCTCCGGAGTCCGCCGCCCCCGGGCGGCCAGGGGACCTGCGGGGCCCGCGGGGTGCGGCAGATCAGGGGTCCCGGCGCCGCGCCCCTCCTTACCTGGCGCTCGCTGGGCCCCGACTGGGGCATCCGCCGGGTGCGCGCCTATCCGCGCGCTCACTTGCGCACCTGCCCGCAGCCGCCGCCCGCCAGCCCGGCCCCAGCGCTGGCCGCAGCGCTAGCGCTTCATGGCGCACGGGGCTGGCCCGGGGCCCCGGGAAGCGTGTCCAGTTGGCGGAGGCTCCTCCGGCTCTCGCAGCTCTCCAGTGGCTCCCCGCCTGCCCCCGCCCCGCGTACGCGCCCCCTTCCTCTGCGGCCGCCCTTTTCCCTCCGCTCCGCGAGACCAGCCAAACTGGTTTCTCCGCTCCCGGGTGTTGCCTCTAGTCTCCTACTGGCAGCCGCAGCTGGGGCTGGGGGCGGGCCCGGCCGTCGGCCCTCCTTCTGTTCCTCCCCTGGGCGGAGAAGAGCTGGACGGCGAGCCCCGGCACGGGCAGACGCAACCCAGGTCGAGCCCCGTGCCCTCGTGCGCCCCGGCGTTAGGGGGTCACCCAGGCCGTGCCCCGAGCGCGTCTCCCGCCTCGCCTGGCCCGCTCTCGGCTCCCCGGACGCTCCCGCCTCCCTGGGGACGCGATTGCCACCCCGCCCCGCCAGCCCCGCGTCACTTCGCCGCCACCCTCGGCCAGTCTGACCGCCGCTTGAGGTCGGTGACCGCGCCAGCCCGGAAAGCTGGCGAGGCCGCGGCTCGCCCGGGACCTGAGCTCCCTCGGTAAGGGGAGCTGTACCCTCTCGATGCCAAGTCACGTTCGGGGACCGGTCACCGAATGCGCGTCGCGGTTCGCCGCACGGAGGGCGGGGGAAGAGACAGCGCCAAAAGACTTCGAGAAACTTATCCTGTAATTGCAGCAAGCAGGCTTTCGGCTGAAACCAAACGCCCTCACCTTTACGGGTTTGGAGTCAAAAGGAGCCAGGGCGCGGCGTGCGAATGGTGCGGTGTAATTGGAACTTTTGGACTCACGTGCCTGGTTGCTAGCTGGTGTCTGGGCGCTTTGAAGCACCGTCCCTTACACCAGAAACTCTTCCGCAGAATTTTACTGCTCACTTGCTATGGAAAAGTCTCTGCGATAAGAATGGAGGAAAGTCAAAGATGAATCAAAGAGTTTGCTGAAAATGTACTAGGGGAGATAGGACTCACAGACAAATAGCAAGTTATCTGCAGATCAGAGAGGCCAAGAGTTCAGACTCCAAACTGGGGGCTTAAGGAAGACTTCATTTCAGAGGCCATGCTTGAGGTGAAACTCAAAGATCCACACTTTCCGGGATCCGGGTTGCATGAGGAGGATATTCAGAGTGGTCCACCAATTTGATCTTCAGTATATGAAAGATTCAACCGATATTGTTAAACACAGGTGGTGCTGGTCAGTCGTTTAATCTCTCTGAGCCTCAGTTTCCTCATCCATAAAATGAGTCTGGACCAGATGATCTCAAATAGTTCCTTCCAGCGCTTATTTTCTGAGCCCAACAACAGAGCAAATGTCCAGAAGCCAGAAAACACAGGGCCTGTTTAGTGACAATGGGGTAGACCAGATGGCTGGCAGTGCATCGGTAAACAAGACTAGTGAGGGAATTGGGGCCTGGGAACAGGTCCCAACTGAAGGCAGGCTACAGCGTTGGGGGGCTTGCTTTTGGCAGCACCTGCAAACGATTCAAAGTTCATGACCACAGCAGGGACATGATCAGGTTGTGTTTTGGGGAAAGTAAAGGGGAGAGTTTGGAAAAGGATAAGGCTAAGATTGGGATACCACTTGGTACAGTAGCATAAGGTGGGCCTGAAGGAGTTGCCGGTGGAAATGAAAAGGAAGAGGAGCTTCCAGGGACACCACGGAGGAGAAATGGCCAGGGTGCAGAGTGGCCAGAACCTGCCCCCGACTGGCAGGTGGAAGCGTGGAAGATGAGCCAAGTTCTCCAGACTGGGTGACGGTATTAGGAGGAACAAGAGAGGTGGAGGGGAGAGGGGCTGCTGAGAAGGGCAAATGCCAGTAAACCTAGGAATCAAGAGATGACTCCAGACTAAAGGAGGGATCCCTTCCTCCTCACAGACATCCCAGCAAGAGCTCAATCTGTCCAAGAAAACATTGTATAGAAGAGAAACTATATTCAAACACATCCAATCCACGCCCATGCCCGGTTCTGATAAATACCATCCCCGCGGCTGAATTTAACATCCCTGTGTAGACACTGAAGATTACAAGCTAGGTTGCTTCTCTTACAGACTATGAGGGAGAGGGGGAGGGGTGGGGGAGGGGTAGATGGGGAGGGGGAGGTGTGGACAGTGAGACATGATGGGTGTTGTTTGAGAGATTTATTCATTTAACGAATGTTTATTGAGTCCCTGCTATGTGCTAGGCACTGTTCTAGTGACTTGGATACATCAATGAACCAATCAGGCAAATTGTATCTTAAAAGGCGACAAATGCTTTGAAAAAATAGAACAGGACTGGCTGGGAGGGCGCCACTGAGGAAGCCTTCTAGGGCACCGTAAAAGTTCTATATCTCGAACTGGGTGGTGGTTATACTGGTGTGTACATACATAAAAGTTAATCAACCTGTGCACTTAAGATTTGCACACTAAAAAATTAAATAATAAAAAAGAGCAAAACCAGACACCATAAAACTTGACGAAAACATAGAACACTCTTTGACATAAATTGTGGCAATATTTTTTTGATCTGTCTACTAAGACAAAGGAAACAAAAGGAAAAATAAACAAATGGGACCTAATTAAATGTAAAAACTTTTGCACAGCAAAAGGAAACCATGGACAAAACGAAAAGACAACCCACTGAATGGGAGAAAACGTTTGCAAATGATATGACCAAAAAGGGGTTAATATCCAAAATATATAAAGAGCTCATACAACTCAACATCAGAAAAACAAACAACGTGATTAAAAAATGGGCAGAAGACCTGAATAAACATTTTTCCAAAGAAGACATACAGATGGCCAACAGACACAAGAAAAGATACTCAACATCACTAATCATCAGGGAAATGCAAATTAAAACTGCAATGAGATATCACCTCACACCTGTCAGATGGGCTATCATCAAAAGACCACAGATAACAAATGCTGGCAAGGATGTGAAGAAAAGGGAACACTTGTGCACTGTTGGTGGGAATATAAATGGGTGCAGCTCCTGTGGAGAACAGTATGGAGGTTCCTCAAAAACTAAAAATAGAACTACCATACGACCCAGCAACTCTAGTCCTGGGTATTTACCTGAAAAAAAAACAAACTAATTTAAAAAGGTACATGCACCCCAATGTTCATAGCAGCATTATTTATAATAGCCAAGGTTTGGAAGCAACCTGAGTGTCTATCAACAGATGACTAAAGGAGAAATGGTATATATATATATATATACACACACACGCACATACACACACATACACACACACACACACACACACAATGGAATACTACTCAGCCATAAAAAAGAGTGAAATCCTACCATTTGCAACAACATGGATGGACCTAGAAGGTATTATACTAAATTAAATAAGTCAGACAAAGACAAATATTGTATGTTATCACTTATATGTGGAATCCAAAAAATAAAACAAAGAAATTAATACAACAAACAGAAACTGACTCACAGATACAGAAAACAAACTAGTGGAGAAGGAAGGGGGGAGAGGCAAGATAAGAGAAGGTGATTAATAGGTACAAACTAGTACATATAAAATAAGCTATAAGGATATATTGTACAGCACAAGGGATATAGCAAACATTTTATAATAACTTTAAATGAAGTTTACTCTATAAAAATTTTGAATCACTATGTATACCTGAAACTAATATAATATTGTAAATCAACTATACTTCAATTTAAAAAAAAAAAAAAGGGCATCACCTAGGGGAAAAAAGAGCAGGGTTAAGAGACTAGAAGTGGGAAAATGAGGTGCAATTTTAAATAATATGGTCAGGGTAGGATTTGAAGAAAGGTTTCTTATATTTGAAGAAACCTTGCAGGAAGGTAAAGGAGTTTCATCCTAGGTGAGAGAAATTCTTTGAAAACTTATCTTACCTGGAACCCACAAGAAACGGGCATGGTCAAACCTTGTCCTGTTGCGTTTCCCACATGTAAGTCTTTTGCATCTTCCTGGTTTGGGGGAATGAGACTCTCAGTGCATGTCAGCTGATGTTGCTGTTAAAGGAAGTCATTCACCTGGAAGCCCTGACCCTTGACATCTCTGAAAGAACTGTGCCATATTTCAGGCTGCCTCATCAGGGCAATGACTGAAAGTGTCTCATGCATGCAACAGGGATTGATTTTGAAATGTGTCTTTCTTGAGTCATTTGAGTGATGGCTTCGTTGTCCAGGCGGCAGCCCTGCTCCCACGAGCCTCAGGCATACTTGCTCAGCGTTCCAAGATGGGACTGAATAAGCGGTCCGGTTTTGTTTAGAAGCCACTGCCAATCAATAACCAACACCTTTACCTTGCAAGCCGCTGGGGGAAATTATTAAACACTCATTTCTATAAGAGGGTGACAATGCTTTTCAGCTTTTGTAGCTCATAGTTTCCTCTGTTTCTTTCTTTCATTTTTTTTTTCCCTTGGCAACATTCCTGTGCATTTCCATGATGTAGGTAGGAAGGCCGGGGAGGTTGCCAAGAGAACTAGCTCAATTTTACTAAAAATTCTTTTCCTAGAATTTTTTTTTCTAAGAGCTAAGGGATAAAAGATACGTTTAAAGGGAGGAGATACTGCCTGTATTCAGTTCTTTGCTAAGCTCTGTGGTCATTTAAGCTAAAGCATTTAATGCCAATGGAAAGGTATTCATGCCACGCTAGGTGCTGTTGTAACCCGCGCTTGGCAGTCGAGATGAACTCAGCTGGAAGGCACATTCTTCACAGCCAGGACCAGCTCCAGAATTTTAAACATGATAAGAAGGTACGTCTTATGTGATCCTGTCTTTGTAATAAGTGACACTAGAAGCTTCAAATAGTCTGTTTTAAATGGTGTTTAAAACAACAGATACAGATGATATATTGTTGTTCCTGCACAAATTTTCCAAATTCCTTCTGACTTATATGCGTTCCACCTCCTTTACTACTAAGTGACATTTTTTTCTGACCAACATTTTAAATTAGATTTGCAAAAGGAATGTTAAGCATCAGGTAACAAAATTGTGTCTCAGTTAATTTGTTATCACCTGTGCTTCACATGCAAGAGATGTTATTCCTGGCCCTATTATTAAAATTCACTTGTCTTTCTTCCATATTCATGAGTTTGTAAATGTATAGGGTTAGGATTAGGCTACAATTCTTTCTTTTCTACAAGGCAGAGATTTTAATAACCTGTTATCTACATGGAATGTAATGATAATATGATTTATTAATATTTAGTATAATATATTAATAATATGACACATTAAATTTAATTCATATAATTAATTTAGACATTTAATCAATGCTTTTTTGTGGCTTAAGCATTTTAAAAAAATTTTAAATTAATTTTTATTGGAGTGTAGTTAATTAACAATGTTGTGTAATCAACAATTTTTGAAAATACCTTGGGGTCATTGTTAGGATACGTAGCCATGTTTTTATGTGATTGTAAGAAGTTTGTATGTATTACCTTATGCTCTCTTTTCATCATTTACCATTGTGACATGAAAACACGTTTACCTTTCCAACTTCATCCCCCATCCTTGGGGACCTAAGCTCCCCCCATCCCAAGCTGCTTGCAATTCACTGAATTCTGAATAGCACTTGTTCCCTCTGCTTGAAATGTCCTCATCTGCCAGATCTCCAGTTCCAAAGTGACTTCCTCTGGGAAAGCCTTGCCCCAATCTCCCCCAGAGAGTAGTACCCAAAGCATTTTGCACCTAAGGTCTAGAGAAGCCTTTATTCCATTGTATTTTAATCGTTGATCTGTCTCATTCCCCACTGTACTGTGAGCCCTTTGAGACCCCAAAACTGGGTCTTATTCTACTTGGTCTCTCTTGGTCTAGAACATTGTTCTAGTACCCCAAGTGCCTGTTTGTTCTTGTAGAATGAATGAATGGTCTGCAGAGTCATATTCTCAATATTTGTATAGTATTTTCTCCTGCTGATGATTTATCTAATCATTTGCTGTCATTGAATATTTATGCATTTATCAGATTAGCTTCCAGAAATATCTGATCAATCACAACCCACCAACTATTTTAATGGCTTCTAAATGTCTTATTTCTCTCTGGTTCCTATTTTTTAGTGAGTGTGACTTGTCTTTCTTTACTTCAGTCTAGAAATGGTGTGCCTCCCATACAAGAAAAGTTTTTGTTCTGTTAGAAATAGGACATGAGCAAGTCTTTGATGCTGTTATTGGAACAATAGAAAGAATGGTATTCAAGATTTCCATAAAGTTATAGCAACCTATGCTTTGTATGAGTACTTCCTTTTTTATTTTCCTAAACTGCCAGCCAGCATGAGTGGTTATTATTCCTCCAAATTAAAGAAAAGCAAATTAAATGCAAAAATAAACAAAAAACAGTGTGGTATTGCACTGCATTGGCAGTGTTCACAAGGACATGGGCTTTCACACACAGTTGGTGGGTGTGCAAATTATACAACTTCTTTGGAAGGAACTTCAGAAACACATATCAAAATTTTAAACATACATGCCTTGTGCCCTAAGAATTCATGTCTAGGAATTTATCCTAGAGATGTATTTGAGCATTTACACAAAGGTAAATGTACGTAGATATTTATTGCCCCATGTTGCAAAGATGGGAGGTGACCTCAGTGTCCATTAACAGAGGTTGCATCCATACAGTGAGATAATTATCAGCCAGTTTTTAAAATTAGGGAGATCTGGTTGGGCTGTTGTTAGGAACATCTCCAAGATACATTGTGACATGAAAATGCAAAGTACAAAAAAGGGTATGTGTGTGTAAATAAAAAATATGTGTGCTCCTTAATTTCAAACTATGTTATCAAAGCTATAGTAATTAAAACAGTGTAGCATTGGCATAAAAACAGACACATAGACCAACAGAACAAAATAGACAGCCCAGAAATAAACCCACCCGTATACCACAAAGGAGCCAAGAATATACAATGGGGAAAGGACAGTCTCTTCCATAAATGGTATTGGGAAAATTGGACAGCCACATGCGAGAGAATGAAACCAGATCACTATCTTACACCATAAACAAAAATTAACTCAAAGTGGATTAAAGACTTGAACGTAAGACCTGAAACCATAAAACTCCTAGAAGAAAACATAGGCAGTAAGATCCTTAACATAGGCCTTGGTGATGATTTTTTGATTCTGACAACAGAGGCAAAAGCAACAAAAGCAAAAATAAACAAGTGGGACTACATCAAACTAAAAAGCTTCTGCACAGGAAAGGAAACCATCAACAAAATGAAAAGCCAACTTACTGAATGGGAAAAAATAATTGCAAGTCGTATATCTGATAAGGGGCTAATATCCAAAATACATAAAGAACTCATACAACTCAATAGCAAAACAAACAAACAGTCTGATTTTTTAAATGGCAGAAGATCTGAATAGACATTTTTCTACAGAAGACATACAGATGGCCAACAGGTACATAAAAAGATGTTCAACATCATTAATCATTGGGGAAATGCAAGTCAAAACCACAATGAGGAATTCCCTGGCGGTCCAGTGGTTAAGAACCCACACTTCCACTGCAGGGGCCACAGGTTCGACCCCTGATCAGGGAACTAAGATCCCACATCCCTAGCCGTGTGGCCAAAAGGAAAAAAAATATCAAAAAACAAACCACAATGAGATATCACTTCACACGTGTCAGAATGGCTATTATCAAAAAGACAAGAAATAACAAACTTTGGTGGGGGTGTGGAGAATAGGGAACCCTTGTGCACTGTTGGTAGGAATATACGTTGGTGCAACCACTATGGAAAACACTATGGAGGTTCCTCAAAAAAGTTAAAAATAGAACTATCATATGATCCAGCAATTCTACGTCTGAGTATTTATCCAAAGAAAACAGAAACACTAATTTGAAAAGATACAGGCACCCCCATGTTCATTGCAGCATTGTTTTCAATAGCCAAGATACGGAAACAACTCGTGCCCATTGATGGATGAGTTGATAAAGAATTGTGAATATAACTTTCAAATTGAATATAACCTTTAAAATTGTGAATCACTATATTGTACACCTATAACTTATATTAATATTATACAGCAACTATACTTCAATTTAAAAAAATCATATTTCCTAATCAGCTTCTAACTTCTCTTTCTTTCCTTCTTTCTTTCTTTCTTTCTTTCTTTTCTCCCTTTCTCTCTCTCTCTTTCTTTTTTTACATTTAGATCCCTTATCCATTTGGATTTTATGTCTTGTGTATGGTGTAGAGTATTAATCTAATTTTATTTCTTCAAAATGGCTAACAAAATGTCCCAGATTCATTTATGTAAAAGCCCACATTTGCTTCAGTGATTTGAGATGACGTTTTTATCATGTACTCATCAGACAATTGCATCTGTGTCTATTCCACTGGACTGTTTGCCTCTGTGTGTACCAGTACCACACTGTGTTAACTAGAAGGGCTTTCTAATTTTATTTAATACCTATTGGAGCTGATCCCTTCTCATAGCTTTTCTTTTTTTTTCCCAACCTTATTAAGATGTAATTGACATATAACTGTGTAAGTTTTGGGTATACAATGTGATGATTTGATACACATATATATTGTGAAATGTTTATCACAATAAAGTTACTTAACACATCCTTCCCCTTTTTCTTATAAATTAGAATTGGGTATCAAAGATTGAAATGTATTACATACCTTTATTCAAAGATACTACAGATGGGAGTAATACAAAACACATCTTCTTTTTCTTACTGTACAAAGAGTTGCCAGGATGTCTTTGCTGTACATTTAACACGTATTTGTACCGTGATACCTCCAATTCATCCTGTAACATAGCAAGACACTATGGAGCCCTCCCGGGACAGACCCCTCTCCCATATCCTCTGCTTTAGCTTCTCTCTGAAGTACCTAGATAACACTATCTGATGTACATTTCCTGAGTTGTTCTACAGATGCTAAAACCTCCACCAAATGGAAGATGTTAAATACTTAATGACCATGAACACATAGCCCTCAGGGCTACTGGAGCCTAAGGGTTATAATGTTAAACCCTGTGACTCCGCCCTGTTACCTCACCATCAACCAATCAGAGAACTGTGCACGAGCTGATCACACACCCTGCAACTCCTTTCACCTGGCCTTTAACAATGCTTTCCTAAAACCCATCAGGGAGCTGGCGTTTTTTTGCAGTGATAGCTGCCCTGGACTCCTTGCTTGGCATCTGCAATAAATGCTGCACTTTCCTTCACCACAACCTGGTGTCAGGAGATTGGCTTTACTGCACCCAGGCTAGCAGACCCAAGTTTTGGTTCAGTAACGATCCTGTAGCTCTAGAATACCTGATCTATTGGAGTTACCAGGACCTGCTTATTGGAAGGCACTTTGGCGGGGCTCTGTCTCCTGATTAGAACAAGACAAATGCTGGTAGCGCGGGGTGTAGTTTGTTTTTGGGGATTGGTTGGTTTTTGGTTTTGTTTTTTTTGGGGGGGTTTGTGTGTGTGTTTGTGGGGTTTTTTTTGGGGGGGTGGTTTGGGCGCAGTGTTTCCTTTCATGTTTCTCTCTGGAACAGGGTTTGAATAGTACTGTGGAATTTGAATCTGAGATGAGAGAAAAATCACCTCTCTTATGGTTCGCAGTCTGACCCTCACCTGCTAGCAGAGAGTTCCACAAATTCCTCAGGTACGTCAGGCAGTCCCCAGAGGCTAGCTCAGGAGAACTCACAGACAGATCTGGTTAAGTACTGGGAGCAATCTCCTCCTTTCCTGCGGCCAAGAACCGCTGTCTTCTATCAGGCACTGTCGACCTCAGTCCCCTGGAGCTTCAAAGCAAAGAAACCTGTCCCTGGGTCTGTGGGAGAAAGGAGAGAAATGTCATTACAGAGGCAATGCCTCTCCCCACTTTTTCTTGTTACCCTCTCAGTAGGGTCCAGAGCACTGATGGGTGGACCCCAATATCTTACAGCATTTTTAGAACCCAAGAACAACCCACAGACCCTGGAGCTAACCCAGAAAAATCCACACTCCACTCAGGACAACTCTCTCCTCTAGAGTATCAAGGATTTGAAGGTGCATAAAGCTCATTGCTCTAATCTCCCTCTTTCCTTAGTATGAGGATGGTTCCAAGACGTGCCTCACATTTTCATGCACTGAGAATTCTAGCAGATGTGCCTTCACCCATCCACTAATGGAAATAAATGCCATTATTTAAAACACACACCAAAAAAAATTTTGGCTTTTTAAGGTACATTTCATTTGGAAGTAATTTTTAAACCTACAGGTATTAAAATCTAAACAATCTAGACATCTTATTGTGGGGCACCTGATCAAGGGTTACTCAAATTCCATCCTGTGAGTCAAAGGTTACTGTGCTTCCCTGAGTCCCAGCCTGTATGTCCTGTACAAGCATATGTCCTATGACTCACTTAAAATAATTTAATTTCTCAAAAACGTTGACAATGAAATGCTGGCAGGTGACGATGTTTGCTACTGTGTCTGGTCCTAAGCAATGCTGAATGACAGCCAGTGCAGAGCAGTGATTTTCAAACTTTTTTACAAACTTTTTTTTTTTAATTTAAATTTTAACTGTAACACCTTAAAGCAGGTGTATGGTGTAAAACAGAGGTTGGAGGAACTGACATGCTTGAATCTATGGGGGGACCCCAGTGGCAGGCTCACCAAGAAGCTAATGGTACTAAAACTTCAGGCACCCTCCAAGGCCTTTTGCCTGATTTTGTATTTATAATTTTGTAGTTGTGTGGGTTTTTTTGCGGTACGCGGGCCTCTCAATGTTGCGGCCTCTCCTGTTGCGGAGCACAGGCTCCGGACGCACAGGCTCAGTGGCCGTGGCTCACGGGCCCAGACGCTCCGCGGCATGTGGGATCTTCCCAGACCGGGGCACGAACCCACGTCCCCTGCATCAGCAGGCGGACTCCCAACCACTGCGCCACCAGGGAAGCCCCTGTAGTTGTGGGTTTTTTTTGAGCTCACCCTTCCACCAGTTGTATAAACTTCAGGCCCCATGAAACCTGGTTCCACCCCAGTAAAGCTCCCCAGAGCCTCACCCCTTCCCCTCTCTTCTTCAGCCCTTCTCCAGGGGACCTTAATCCCCTGTGGAACAAAATAAACGACTGGTAAGGTGGTACCATTCCTGGACTAGGAATCAGGAGATAGGGTCTGAGATGTGCCTGCTACTAGCCATCTGCGTGCTTCCTTCATGCCATGTGATCCTTCTCAGGCTTGGTTTCATCGTCTGTAAAATGGGTATGTGACTAGATGATCACCAAGGTCCCTTTCAAAACTCAAAGTCTTGGGAATTCCCTGGAGGTCCAATGGTTAGGACTCCACGCTTCCACTGCAGGGGGCATGGGTTCGACCCCTGGTTGGGGAACTAAGATCCTGCATGCCAAGTGGTGCAGCAAAATAAAATAAAATAAAATAAAATAAAATGTGAAGGACAGCAAATGACAGAGGTCAGGATCAATAAGAATTAACTCAAAAAAACCCCAAAACACCTCAAAGTCTTTGATCTGAAGTCCACTGGGGCTACTTCCTATATTATCTCCCAGGAGCTCCCACTCCCAGGCTTATTCTTCCTCTCTTGGTGCTGGAAAACTTCAGGCCCCCCTCTGATGGCCCACCGGCTTCAAGAGAGGACTTTGGTGATTGTGATGGGACAGCTCTGTCTTCTCCCCACAATTCAATGCATCCTCTCCCGCTAGGTGTCAGCTGAAAGAGAGAAATGACAGGTTGTAGCCACATGTGTTAACCCTTTCAAGGGTATCTTCATTTTAAATAGAAGTTAATGTTTTATCTCAATGGCATAACTCTTCAGTGGTGAAATTTTAGGTGAAATCAAGTTTGAGAAGAGATCCTTCCTGAATTCTTGGAGCAGGTGTTCTCTCAGAGACCCTGAAATCCCCAGGGGCCACTGCCCAGTGTTCCGGAAGCAAGAGACCAACCGAGGTTGAAGGACACAAGAGTCCTGTCACCCTGGGCACAAGAGGAACTTTATCTCACTTGGACTGTCATTCACACTCACAGCTGTTTAGGTTAAAGACTAGTGTGGTGGAGACTTTAGGTGCCCAGCCCGACGTCTACTCTCTACTTCCTCCCTACAGAGGAGGTACTGACAATACTTGGGGCAGCAGTGTGCCCAGTGAAAGGACCACACGTCCCAGTCTCCCTCCAGCTATAGGCGGCCACTGGACTAAGTTCTGGACCGTGAGGTATAGGCAGAATATTGGATGTGTCGACTGAAAAAAATGTACAACCTAGAAGTTGAGAATTCTGTTTTATTTGGTGGACAAAACTGAGGACTTAAGCCCAGGAGGCAGCCTCTAAGATAGCTCTGAGGGACTGCTCCAAAGAGGTAAGGGGGGCCAGGCTATATAGGAGTTTTTGCAACAAAGGTAGTAGGAACCTCAAAAGATTACTATTAATTAAAGAAAACCAGATATCTCAAGTTAATGAATTTAGCACCTTTCTATGTATGGTAAGATGCAAGTGTCTGGGCTCACTGAAATCATTCCTTTGATATGCACCTTACCTATCTAGGACCAGTATCCTGCTTTTCTCCATCCTAATCCCCTCAGGGTGCACTGTCCCGGGCAGCCGTAGTGGCTTGATGGCTACAACATCCCTTGTTTACTAATATGGCAGCAGCATTTTCCATTCACAGATGGAACTTCCAACAAGGCTCTAGAAGTAAACATGTCCTCTTTCTTAGTCTTCCCATCGGCAAGGTGGCTGTGATGACTGCTGAGCTGGTCACCTTCTTGGATCTCAGGGGATGCTGAAGATGGAAGCCATGTGTTGAGAAGGATGGACCAGAAAGATAAGAAAAGCCTGGGTCCCTGATGGCATCACGGTGCCACACCGCAAACCCAGACTGCCTCCCAGACTTTGTGTATTTAAGTCACTGTTACTCAGTTCACTGCGGCTCATAGCTAAATACAGTTTCTCACTGTAGTAAGGGGAGACTAAATGGTACGACTAACATTTCCACCTTTTTAAGAAAGGAGTCAGCAAGCAAAAAATAGAATGTGATCTTGGAGAAAGAGAAGCAACCTTAAAACACTCAACCAACCCCCCATTTTACGCAGAGGAAAAGGGAGGCCCCGAGCAGAGGGTATGGCAGACCCAAGCGAAATAGACAGTTTCAATGGCCCCAGCACAGCCCGCTTGGCCTTTCCAAAGTAGAGGTGAGTGCAAGGTGTTTCAATTAAATGCAAGTACTTTTTAGCTATTAATAATGCCGAATGAGGGAATTCCCTGGTGGTCTAGTGATTAGGACTCTGCACCTTCACTGCCTAGAGCCTGGGTTCAATCCCTGGTCAGGGAACTAAGATCCCCGCGAGCCACACGGTCAAAAAAAAAAAGCCAAATGACACTGTGTTGCAGATGTTGGGGGTTTTGAACATTTGTAGCTTGAAAGAAACCAAAATAGGGTAGTATGTGTCCATTTTCCTAGAAAATGTTTTATTGGGACCCCCCCAAGGAGACATTCGTTTAAACCCTAAGTCCCAGAAATTCAGGTGTATAGAAAGGGAAAAGAAAAAAACAAGGAAATACCTTGGTATCAGCATTGGTGGATTATTGTTTCTCCCCCAGAGGGTAGAAGATAAGAAGGTGGTAGGTCAAGCGTCATGGCTGTTACAACCTGAAGTTGTTTGCGAAGGGACATTCCCAAAGCATGAGCAATTGGAAAGCCATCCTTGCTTTAGGGAAGCATGAAGTCATTTGCATGTGCTGATTCCTGTTCTGTTTGCTCTATGAAAGGTCTGGCTCCCCAGCACTGCCCTCAGACCAATCTCTGTTTTGGCCACTGCTACTGCAAACTCTTTTCTTGTCTAAGACTTCATGAGCCATCTTTGGAAAGCTGGGATATCTACCTTGTGAACAGATTCGGGGCTGTGTTTGTCTCATTTATTCACTAAAGACTCACTGAACGCATCCTATGCACAAGCCCGTAGAGCTGGGGAACACAACTAGTGACCCAGCGTCCATGCTTGTCCTGAAGGAGGTGACAGTTCAGTGGGATCATAGGTAAGGAAACAAGCAATTCTGACTCAGGAGGGTCAGTGCCGTCAAGGCAGAAGGCAGGTAGGAAGACGGGGGGGGGGGGGGGGCGGCCCTGACTCATACTTAGAAGTCACAGAAGGCTTCTCGGTGAAGGTGACATCTAAATAGAGACCTGGAGGATGAGTAGGAGTTTCTGTCCTCTCGGAGCCACTCGCTGTCCAGTGACAGCTGCCGTCATGTGACAGTTCTTCACTCCAGATCCACAGAGTGAAGAAGGTGGCAACAAGGTGGTTAAAAAAAATTAAATGCCCTCTCTCTTCCGTCCCTTGAAGTCGGCAGACAGTATTTCATTTGCTCTCGAAGGAGTCAGAAGCCAGAGTCAAGAGTGGGGCTAAGGATGCTTTCCTCCCCTGAGGATGCTGGGTCAGGAAGTGCCAACCTGGGCACCTTGGAGGTCATGCCCACTGGAATCTTCTGGCCATGGGTGGCAGTGTTTATGACTGTGGGCTTCTCGCCCCTGTAAGTATAAATATAAACATACATAAACATAAATATGTTTTGGTAACAGATTTACTGAGATACAATTTGAAAATTATATATATGTAATTTTATATAATTCACTCATTTAAAGTGTACAACTTGATGCTTTTTAGTACATTCATAGAGATGTTCAACCACCTCCACATTTGATTTTACATTTTCATCGCATCAAAAGTAAGCCCCATACCTTTTAGCTGTCACCCCTAATTCCCCCATTTTCCCCAGTCCCCAGCAGCCACTAATTTACTTTGTCCCTATAGCTTCTGCCTATTCTTAACACTTCATATAAATGGAATCATACAATATGTGGTCTTAGCGACTGGCTTCTTCACTTAGCGTAATGTTTTCAAGGTACGTCTGTGTTGGAGCGTGTACTTTGTTCTTTTTTCTGGCCAAATTATACACACATATCATTTTGCGTGTGCTTCAGGTTGGCATCTAGGCCGACCACCAGTCCTATACATTAAAAAGGCCACTGATTCATTGTTCTATAAACATGTAGAAAATGTGATGCCTAGGGTTTTATGTTCCCCCAAACTTTCCAGTTCATCTCCATGTTTCCATCTCCATCACCACCATCCCATTCTATCATCATCTGTCTCCTGGACCAGGGAGCTTTCTAAAAATGAAATATTAGCCTTCAGAAGTGACCCTCCCACACACACACCAAGGCTTCCGTTGGCCTCAGAATAAAGACAAAACTCCTGGGTGTGGCCAACAGCACTCCCCCTAGTCTGGTGTCTCCCCCACCACTGTCTCAGGGTATCCCTTTGCCTCCAGATGTCCTACTGTTCTCTAAGTCCTCTCACTTGCCATGGTCCACCCTTCTCCCCCATCTGGAAGCTTCTGCCTGGAACAGTCTTCCATCTCTATCTGACTAACGCCTGTTCATGCTTCAGATCCCGGGCCAGTCATCCCTTCCAAGAGAAATCCTTCCTGAGATTCGTATCCACGCCTCTCATGACCCTCATAGCGTTCTGCACCTTTCCTTTGTCACAGAGCTTGACCCAAGATCAACTGGACATTTGCGACTGATTGAGATCTGTCTCCCCTCTAGACTGTAAGTCCTTTGAGGGTTGTTGTCTAGTTTTGGTCACCCCTGGATCCTTCTACCTAACTGTGCCTGGATTATAAATACAGAGAGGACGCGGGTACCAGTATTCATAGAGTGCCCCCTATAATCAGACACTTTTACAAACACCGTCTCACGTAACCCTCATAATAATCCGATGTGGCGGGTATTGTTAGCTTCCTCTTACCAATGAGATCAGTGACGCTGAGACAGTATAAATAAATAACTTGCCCAAAGCTGGTAAGTGGCAGAGGAGGATTATAGTGTAGGCCTCTTGAACCTAAGCCCACCAAGATCACACCACTAATACCGAGCTGTTTCTGGAATCGAGAACACAAATCCCTTCCATTCAAGAGTTATTAGATAAGCCCCTTTTCACAAATGAGAATTAAGCACAGAAAAAGAGCGATAGGTCAAAAGTTTATACTCCAAGGAAGGCATAAACCAAGGGCTGCAGAGATCACAGCGAGATTATATCAGGATTGGGCCTTCGGGGAAAGCTTCCTGATACTTGAGACTCATGAAAAGAACCTCCCCCCTCCCCCCGTTTGTCAGTTTGGTTCTTATTGGTTTGCTGGAAGTAAGGTCTCCCATTTCTAAACCGAGACAGAGTATTTCCTTTGGAATTTTTTTACATTGTTTTATTCTTGGGTGTCAACCTTTCATTTCAGTCCAGCAAAGAAGTCACTGTTCATTTCCTTTCGTTTTTTTTCTCTTTTCTTTTCTTTTCTTTCTTTCATCCTTCTTTAGAAAGGCAGTACATCTACTGGGGAAAAAATGGTTGCCAGAGCTGGCCCTAGACGTCAGCTGCTTTTGTGTAGTTGTCACTGAGGCGTTTCCACCTAAAGCTTCTCCGTCATTTTGAGGCAGCCTCAGCGCCTGGGAGCCAAGGCGCATGGGTGACCTCATCCTCCTGGACCTGGTCCAGCAGCTGTTCCTGATCCAGAAGATTTGTCATCACCGTGTGGGTGGCTGACTTCTTGCTACCATAGTTAGGTCATTAATAATTCCTTCTCACACCAGGAATTTCCCAACTAACGTTAAATGGGAAAAGAATGGTCAGTCAGGGCCCCTGGCCCTATGAAACCAGGTCATTTTCATATTACAAAGGACAGCCTATTCAGGGCAGTGACTTTTGCCCTACCTAACAGATTCCTTATGCACGGAAGCTCTCTGGCCATGTTCTTCTGCAGTCAAAACGGATGATCCTATCCATTTCCTACAGAGATAAATTTACTGAAACATGATGTCTCTATGAGCACTATAGAATAGTATTCAGCCCTAAAAAGGAAGGAAATTCTGATACACTCAACATGGATGAACCTTGAGGACATTATATCAAGTGAAATAAGCCAGCCACAAGAAGACAAATATATGATTCCACTCATAGAGGTTCCCAGAGTCAAATTCATAGAGACAGAATGTAGCAGGGTGGTTGCCAGAGGCCGAGGGGAGGAGGAGGGATGAGAAGTTAGTGTTTCATGGGTATAGAGTTTCAGGTCGGGAAGATGAAAAAGTTCTGGAGATGGATGGTAGTGATAGTTGCAAAACAATCTACTTGATGCCGCTGAACTGAACATTAAAAATGGTTAAGACGATACATTTTAAATTCGATATATTTTATCACAATATGAAAATAATGTGTCTGAAGATTTTTCTCTAAAGTCTTGCCTATTGTCCTTGTAATTGTTCATTAATTGCACCTTCCTGTAGCATTGCCACTTATTATCTTGAGGCTTGTTACTCAAAGTGTGGTCCCTGGGCCAGCAGCAGCAGCATCCCCTGGGAGCTTGCTAGAACTAGAGAATCTCAGGCTTGCCCCAGACCTACTGAATGGGAATTTGCATTTAACAAGACCCCCAGGTGATGACATGCATGTTAAAGTTCGAGAAGCATTGCTCCAGACTAGTGTCACACAAGCTTGAACGCACGTTAGGGTCACCTGGGGAATTTTTAAAATACTGATTTAATTGTTGGCTGTGGCCAGGCACCAAGATTTGCAACTACTCACCAGGTAGTTCTAATTGCAGCCAAGGCTGGCTCTACCAATATGAAAATAGACTGTAATACCTCCCCCACCAGCATACGTAACCACATTTTCAAAGTTCATTTCATAGATTCTGGGGTTAGAACAATGGACATCTTCGGGGGACCATGATTCTATCCACCACAGTGTAACTATGAATACAAACCAGCCTCTACATGATCATTTCCATACACAACAGTCAACACACATAAACGAAATTTCCCTGCACTTCTGACCTAGAGTTGAAACAATTAGAAATTGTTGAGTTTAGGGAACCAGAGACCTCCAACAATTTGAGGATTTTTCTTCCAAATGCCTCTTTATCTCGTGTCGATATTGATATGTAACATGTTCCCGAGGCAGGAAAAGATGGAAGGAGGTTTGCAAATCTAACTCAAGGTGATCTTTACCAGATTTGCCTATATTTTATCAAATTTATATAGTACATCAAGATGTTTCAATAATCTTTTAGAATGTTAAAAATGTAAAAATATACCAAACTTGATTTTTCATCTGTTTAGAACAAGAATTATTCACACTTCCAGTGTCATATTAGAAGAGAACTATTTACAGAGAGTATCCTGTGAAGGCCTCTTTTAATTTGTCAGTTAGTAACAACTCACAGAGATTATTTAAGAACAAAATTTAAATGCCTAAGCATGAAAAAAATAATAAATATGGACTTCCCTGGTGGCGCAGTGGTTGAGAGTCTGCCTGCTGATGCAGGGGACACGGGTTCGTGCCCCGGTCCGGGAAGATCCCACATGCCGCGGAGCGGCTGGGCCCATGAGCCATGGCCACTGAGACTGTGCGTCCGGAGCCTGTGCTCCGCAGCGGGAGAGGCCACAGCAGTGAGAGGCCCACGTATCCACCCCCCCACCAAAAAAAAAGATCATGTAATATGTTATTAAAAAATTAATGCATGCTTACATTTTCTATAAATTTTTTAATATTTTGGGTTACAGTTGACACACTAACCTTAAAATATCACACGGTATCACGAAGTCCTACTAGCACTTAGTTCACACCATAAGTGACTCAGCACCTGAATTCAGCCACACATGAACTCCTCTAAAACCCCCATTCTGGGGAAACACCCTCAAAACTTCTGTACTTATAGCAAACTGGTAACAATTCACAGACTAACTCCAGTATGTTACCCTACTTTGAGTAGCACCGTTTTAAAGAGAGCAGTCAGGGATTGCCTCTTGAAAGAGGTGACATTTGAGCACAGACTTGAAAGGGGTGGGGGAGAGCCAGCTTTGTACATATTTGGGGGAAGAACAATCCAGACTGAGGGAACAGCGAGTGCAAAGTCCCTGAGGCAGAAACATGCTCTGTGTCCTTTAGGAATCGCCAGGAGAGCCGTGCGGTTGTCACGCAGTAAAGAACGGATGAGACGATGGGAGATGGAGTTGGAGGATGCGAGTGGGGGCCAGATGACAACGGGCTTTGTGACCAAGGTAAGAATTTTTGACTTTGCTTAGAGTGTGGAATTTGAGCTGGCGAGTGGCATGTTTTGACAAAACGATATAATTAATTTACTCCCAATGTAAATTTCTCAGGGCCTCCCAGGATCCTCCTGCACATGGTAAATCTTGCAAATGGTCAGGAAGTTCTGGGTTGATAGAAGAAAGGGAACACCACAAGCCCCCTCTTGGAAAAATCCCCTAATTTCTCTCCTTTACTTATGATTTCTCCTCTCCTGGCCAGAGGGTCACTTCCTGTCACCACTGAGTCTGTCAGCATCTTCTTGGTGCACTCAGGTCTTCTGGCTTTCCTCCATAGCACAGCCTTGAATTAGTCACCAACGTATCACATAGTGAACAGATGTAACCTTTTCTAAATTACTCAGCCCTTCATTTTGAATCCAAATCACTGCTCAGTGCTTTTTTTTTTTAAATTAATTTATTTATTTTTGGCTGTGTTGGGTCTTCGTTTCTGTGCGAGGGCTTTCTCTAGTTGTGGCAAGCGGGGGCCACTCTTCATCGCGGTGCGTGGGCCTCTCACTGTCGCGGCCTCTCTTGTTGCGGAGCACAGGCTCCAGACGCGCAGGCTCAGTAGCTGTGGCTCACGGGCCCAGCCGCTCTGCGGCATGTGGGATCCTCCCAGACCAGGGCTCGAACCTGTGTTCCCTGCATTGGCAGGCAGGCAGGTTCTCAACCACTGCGCCACCAGGGAAGCCCCCTGTTCAGTGCTTTAAATCAACCCTCCCACCCCCTTGCCACTTAGTGTGGACATAGGACTAGATTCTGGCCAATGGGGCTTGAGCAGAAGTGCTGTGTTTAATTTTCAGGTCACGCCCTTGACTGATCGAGTTAGCAGGGCAAGGAGCAGCCCGGCTGGATCACGAGAAGTTTAAAAAACCACAAGCTGAAGACTGCAAAGTAACTAGGCAAGCGTTGAGGCCTAAAAGAATCTCTGGTATGGCTGGTATTGTCATCCTAGCTTGGACTTTCATGTGTCAGAGAAGTAAACCTGTAACCTAAGAGTATACTAAGGCAGTGTTATTCTGGGCCCTCTCTGTTCTAGCAGATGGCCTGGTATCCTAACTGATTTCACCATCTAAAGAAAAATAATAAGGCAAGGGGAGGGAACCACGAATGAAGGAACAAAAGTCAAATTTTACTCACTTCATATTTTGGTTCGAAAGCATTTTTTTTTTTTTTTTTTGCCCATGATGCAGCTTGTGGGATCTTAGTTCCCCAACCAGGGATTGAATCCTGGCCCTCGGCAGTGAGAGCATGGAGTCCTAACCACTGGACCACCAGGGAATTCCCTTGAAAGCAATTTTGAGTATGTGGAAGAATGCAATAAATAACTGTAATTCATCCAGAAAAATAAAAAATTTCCACACGTGACAAATGCTTTTGCCCTCATTTCCTCTCTTGTGAACTGATAGAATAAAATTTAAATCCACATATTGATATCCAGCTCCTGTCAGTGACCTCAACTGTCAGGGTAGACAGCGGCAATCTTATCCTTTGGTCTCTATCTAAGGATAGACTCGTGGCCAGTATATTCCACAGGCTCAAGGGCCACAGTTACTTCTCATCTTAGAATGAATGATCCAAGTCTGTGATGTTTGGCCATCTTATGAAGCAGATAAGCCTTGTGGTTACAGTACACTTTTCCATAAGGGATCCCTCAACATTCACGTCAGGACTGAGTTGAAGGTGAATGTCATGCCCAAGACCTAATCAGGTTGGAGTTTGTGTTCCACATGGCAGGCTAGGGAACAACGGAGGCTGGGTAATCAGACCTGGTTTTTGACAAGGTGGTTTGATGACCTGTCTTTTATCTCAGGGAACCATCTAGCCTCCCTTTCTCCGCTGTCTGCTGTCAGGGGTGGAGAAGATGACATCAGTTTCCTACACTCTCTACTCCACCTCTCATAAGTGAAGGATTCTTGAAAGTGTCCGCCCTTTCTTAGCTGATAGGTAGAAAGAGCTGCAAGTTCACGTCTGGCTTTTAAACACTTGAGGGACCTACAGGTTTGACTATTTTCATGTACGGTATCCGATCTCTACCCTTCTTTTATCTCCTAAAGATTTTCTTCTCAAGTAGAGTCAGCTTACTCAGAGTTGTAAGCTATTACCAAAATAATAACACTAATAAGAATGATAATAGTAATATCAAGATAAGGTGTAGTTGTTTTTAATTCCCTGGACATTTTGGCCATGAATTAATTAAGACAATTTTAAAGGTAAAGGGCACCATAACGCATCTCCATGCACTCACCACCCAGCGGAAGGAATAAAATATTACTTCTATATTACCACTATAGGAGCCCCCTCTGTATTCCTTTCTTTCTCTTTGGATTTAAGGCTTATACTTAATTTGGAATTTATCATTCCCAGGCATTTCTTTATATTATATTTTAACGCATATGCATGTATTTCTAAACGATGTATTATTTAATTTTGCATATTTTGAAACATTTTATAAATAGAATAATACTACCTGCATTCTACTGCAACTGCCCTTCCTATTCAACATTGAGTAACCCATTGGCTTGGTATGTATAACTCTGGTTCCTTAATTTTCACTGCTATATAATATATGAGTATTATATATTATACACTACATATATACTACAATTTGTTTAGCCATTCTCCTGTGAATATGTATATAAAGTGTCTTTCAAAAATAAAATAAGTCTCTGTACACCCTGTAAATTGTGGCACATAGAACTGTGTTTTCTAGCGCTGCACAGTCTCAGACAGTAGCTGTGAGCCGTGTGTAGCTACTGAACACTTGAAACCTGCCAGGTCCAGACTGAGGCATGCAATAGCTGGAATATACGCACCAGATACTGAAGACTTAGTGTAGGAGAAGGAAAGGAAAATATCTCCTTACTAATCTCTTGGATCTATTGGGTTAAATAAAATATATTATTATAATCAATTTCTCCTGTTTCTTTTTGCTATTTAAACTGTGGCTACTAGAAGATTCAAAATTCCATATGTGTTTCGCATGTGGCTCACATTGTATTTCTACTGGTCAGCTCTCCTCTAGACTGCAAGTTTTTGGTGGCCTGGGACCCAGTCTGTCCTATTAATCTTTGTAAACCCAGTGCTCAGAATAGCAACGGTACAAAGAGCTGCATGGGATATACCTACTGAAATGGATGAATCCATGACCACAGGAATAATTGAAGATGATTATTTTATAATTCCACTTAGTTCAACCCTTCACCCTCAAGAAGGCTGCACGAAGTCGTCTCAGAATGAAATTTTTTTATGAATTACACTTGAACCTGATTTTGTCTGTTGACTCCTAGGCTGACCACAGGTGGACATAAGACCCTCCCCTCACCCAGGTGAGTGGAGGTTGACCCTTGTCCCTGGGGAAGGCCCACCAGCCATAGCAGCCTAGTGCAGCTGTGTCTGTGCTCAAGCCTGTCACTGTTGTTATATGGTGTCACTGAGCCCAATAGTGTGTGTGTGTGCGCGCGTGTGTGTGTGTGTGTGTGTGTGTGTTTTGAGGTGGGTGGGGAATGGGGAGATCTTCTTCCAACCAGTAAACCAACACAGGACCATCCTCTGGACTCTGGCATCATGATTTTTGTTCTTGAGAACTTTTCAGTCTAAAATAATCAACCTCCTTTTGCCTAGCCTAAAGTCACACTCTTTATTTGAAGCAGCTATTGGCAAGAAGATCAGTTCTTTCTGCTGCCCTCTCGTAATTCCAGTGTATTACGTATAGATGGGGTTCCTGAGCCACAGGTGGTGTGATTGAAGGTATAAGCACTTGAAAACATGGAGGGTAATGTAGACACTAAGATAACCATGAAAACAGCTTATGCCTAAACATAGCTGTATACTTTAGAGAAACCCAGTAGACAAAAAAAAAACAAAAGTTACCAAACAAATAAATCAAGGGATTTTGTTTTATTATATACAACTCAGTTTATGCATAATTTAAGAAGTGCACACTCCTTGGGCATTTTAAACATGATTGCACTACTTTAAATGCTGCTTCAGATTTCTTCAGGGACATTTGGCTGCATGGGATAAGGGGGACCTCTCTCCCTGTTTGACAGGGTGAATGATGTGGGTAGCTTCTTTTACCAGGGTAAGTGATAAAGAAACATGTTGACTTGTGTTCTTTTATCTAAGTCCAAGGAGCACCTTTTGTGTTCTTTTATCTAAGTCCAAGGAGCATCTTTTGTGTTCTTTTATCTAAGTCCAAGGAGCATCTTTGTGGGTATGGGATAGGAAAGGAAGCAGATGTACCTTCCCCTCCTCCCTGAATCCACAAGGAAGAAGAGAGGAGCCACATTTTTGGAGGCTTGCCCAAAACCCAGGAAAAAATGTCTCCCTGAGAAAAATCACAGGTTCAAAGGCAGGGACATTTCTCAAGGTGACCAACAGTGTTTTACTCCATTTCTTTTACTTCAATGAACTCAATCATGAAAGTACTTAAGGCATAAAATGTTTCATGTTGATGACCATTTAAAAAATTCAGGGGGCTTCCCTGGTGGCGCAGTGGTTGAGAGTCCGCCTGCCGATGCAGAGGACACGGGTTCGTGTCCCGGTCCGTGCCCCGGTCCGGGAAGATCCCACGTGCCGCGGAGCGGCTGGGCCCGTGAGCCATGGCTGCTGAGCCTGCACGTCCGGAGCCTGTGCTCCGCAACGGGAGAGGCCACAACAGTGAGAGGCCCGCGTACTGCAAAAAAAAAATTTCAGGGAGTTCCCTGGTGATCCAGTGGTTAGGACTCGGTGCTTTCACTGCTACGGTCCCAGATTCAACCCCTGGTCGGGGGACTAAGATCCCACAAGCCACCAGCATGGCCAAAAAAAAAAAAAAAACCCAGCCACTTACTGTGTTCCACTCCAGCTGCATCTGGTTCCTCATCCATGTAATGAGAGGGTCACACTAGCTGAGGGACGGGGGGTTGGTTCACTCATGTCACCACTCCTCCTCCTGAACTTGGGCAAACATCACTCTGCTCTGAGCCCAGACCTAACCTCTGAATCCTGCTCAACACTGATCTAGGAAGCCACCAATAGTCACTGAGTTGACACAAAGATTCCATTTTTTGTGTAATAAGCTTAGGATCTTCTTTGTCGTAGACATGAAGAGAAACTTATGGCTACCCCTCAACAACCACCTCCATCTCTGACATCTCCTGATTTTATGAAACTAAAACAACCACTGGAATCAGGGAGCAGGCACAGGGTTAGGAGTTAGTGGCCGATGGGGAGGGTCACGGGCGAGTCACTTCACCTCTCTCAAACCCCATCCTCTCCCTTCAGGTTCAAATGTTACATCCCTGTGCAGGTCCCCTGACCGTCGTGCTTGACACTACAACAGTTGCCTCCCCTTCCCATGCTCCCTACCCCAGTTCCTATTTTATTTGTAATCCTTAGCTCTTATCGCCATCTGCCATTCTATATTTTAAAAATCTGTCCACCATCTGTGCCTACTAACTCAAATGTAAACCCCATGAAGGCAAGAATTTTTGTCTGGTTGTTCCCTGTTGCATCCGCAGGGCCCAGAACAATGCCTGGCAAGTACTAAGAGCACACGTTGAATTCATCCACAATCTAGGTGATAATAATTCCCACTTTATAGAGTTATAGTAACAATTCTAGAGAGATTCTCTCCACCCCCCACCATACACACACACACACACACACACACACACACACACACACATATAAATATAAATATTTCATTTCCAGGCATGGTCAAAAGTATTTTATATACACTAAAGCAGAGCATATGAAAGGCCTTTGTAATGTTAATAATGATTGAAGGTATAAGTATCTGTGATGGCGGAGGTAATACTGTGCATGAGAGGAGAAGGTTCTAGAAGATATTGAGAAAGGTAGTATAATGTGATAGTCAACAGTGGGGGCTTTGGGGTCAAAGACACCTGGATTTGAATGTGACCTCCTCCATTGACTCGCTGGGTGACACTGGTGAAATCACATGGCGTCCCCCACCACCTTGGTTTCCTCGTCTGTAAAATAGGATGGGGATGGTACCCACAGAGGTAGTAGAGTGCAGTGGTTTCCAACATGGGCCCTGCAGGCTGGCCATGTTGGCATGTTTGATTAAATCATTGGCCAGTGGTGATTAATTTCTAAGCCCAGCTTTGCCATTTCCCAGCTGAATGAACTTGGGTAAGATATTCATTTCTGGGCTTCAGATTTCTCATCTGTGAAATGAGGATGATAATGATATACTTATCTCAGGGTGGTGGTGCAGGATATATATATACAACTTATAGACGTATAACAAATGTATACGTGTGAAACTCAGAGAGTACGTGGCACATAGTCAATATGATATAAGTACTACAGTGGTAGCTATTTTTATTATCTCATAGAATTCTGAAGATTCAATGAGTTCATACAGAGAGAATGCTTAGTAGGATGCCCAAAATGTAGAAATAATTCAATAAATGATAACTAAAAAGTGGAGGCTTCCCATTCTTTGGATCTGATTAAGTAAAAGATGATAGAGAGATTTATATAAAAAACTTCTAGGGCTTCCCTGGTGGCACAGTGGTTGAGAGTCCACCTGCCGATGCAGGGGACACGGGTTCGTGCCCCGGTCCGGGAAGATCCCACATGCCGCGGAGCGGCTGGGCCCGTGAGCCATGGCCGCTGAGCCTGCGCGTCCGGAGCCTGTGCTCCGCAACGGGAGAGGCCACAACAGTGAGAGGTCCGCGTACCACAAAAAAAAACTTTTAAAAATAAAATAAGGAATAACATGCGTAAAGGCAGAGGAAACGGAGTAAGGATCCCTCCCAGAGTCTGGATACTGACGCTCAAGTATCCCGTCCTCGCTTCCCCACGCCACAGGTATAACATTTCTTTGAGGTCTAAAATGTTAGTTTTTAAGCGCTTGTGGATATGGCATTATACTCTATAATATTGCTGCGCTTATTTTAAATTACTTATACTTTAAATACTTACTACTCTAGAAAGAGATGCTTCATGTTTATCCTATGGCTATACAGCCTGGGGTATTAATATCAATTACCTAGCAAAGAGGCTTATATTTTTTTGGGGGGGGATTGGAATTTCATTTTTTTGGGTTGATAATAGGGGAGATGTTTGCCTCATTCTCTATCATTCTTTTATTTTGCAAGGTCTACCACTACAAATGCCCTTGCAAGAGGAGCAAATTCAAAACTAAAAACTCTATCAGTGAACACTGGGCAGATTCTCTCATGTTTAGAACTTCGAAATAATGACTATTCATCTCAAGCTACTTTTAACTCCTTAAGCAAACAGACATCCTCCGCCTCAGGAGCCAGCAGTACTCTGCACACCTGCCCCTCTGTTCCACAGATGGCAGTGGCTCAGTACCATGGATAAAGGGTGTGTGGCTAGAGACGTGGCTGGATGGAAAGTGGTGGGCTTTGCATATGGTGCTAAAGGGTTTGAACCTAAATGTACAATGCAAAACTAAAAACTTTTAGGAAAAATAAAACATAAGAGGAAATCTATGAAACCCAAGACTGAGTGAAGAGGTTTTAGACTTGACATCAAAAAGCACAATCCCTCGAAAAGCTGATTAATTGGACCTCATCAAAATTCGGAACTTTTGCTCTGTGAAAGAGGATGAAAAGACAAGGGATAGATAGGGAGAAAATATTTGCAAAGCACATATCTAATAAAGGACTTGTATCTAGAATGTATTTTTTAAACTTTCAAAACTCAACAGAAAAAAAAAAAAACCTCCCAAATAATCCAATCAGAAAATAAACAGGCAATAAACAAGTGGGACCAAGCTTTCTCAAAGCAAAGGAAACCACTGGCAAAACAAGAGGAAAACCTACTGAATGGGAGAAAATATTTGCAAATGGTACGATCGATAAGAGGTTAATATCCAAAATATATAAGCAGCTCATACAACTCAGTATTAAAATAACAAACCCAACTAAAAAAGGGCAGAAGACCTGAATTAGACATTTTTCCAAAGAAGATATACAGATGGCTAACAGGCACATGGAAAGATGATCAACATTGCTAGTCATCAGAGAAATGCAAATCAAAACCGCAATGGGATATCACTTCATACCTGTCAGAATGGCCGTCATCAAAAAGTCTAGAAATAACAAATCATGGCGAGGATGTGGAGAGAAGGGAACACTTGTACATTGTTGGTGGGAATGTAAACTGGTGCAGCCACTGTGGAAAATAGTATGGAGTTTCCTCAAAAAACTAAAAATAGAATTACTGTATGATCCAGAAATTCTACTCCTAGGTATTTAGCCAAAGAAAACAAAAACACTAATTCAAAAAGATACATGCACCCCAATGTTTATAGCAGCATTTTTTAAAGCATTATTGATAATGGCCAAGATAAGGATCAACCTAAGTGTACATCAACAGATGAATGGATAAAGAAGATGTGGTACATATATCCAATGGAATATTACTTAGCCACAAAAAAGAATGAAATGTTGCCATTTGCAACAACATAGATGGACCTTGAGAGTATTATGCTTAGTGAAATAAGTCAGATAAATACTGTATGTTATCACTTACACGTGGAATCTAAAAAACAAACAAATGAATATAACAAAACAGAAACAGACTCACAGATATAAAGAAGAAACTAGTGGTTACTAGTGGTGGGGGAGTGAAAAGGAGAGGGGCAAGATAGGGGTAGGAGACTACGAGGTACATTCTGGGACTTCCCTGGTTGTCCACTGGTTAAGAGTTTGTGCTTCTACTGCAGGGGGCATGGGCTTGTTCTCTGGTCAGGGAGCTAAGATTCCCACATGCTCTGTGGCCAAAAATAAATAAATTAAAAAAAAAATCAAACCAAGCAACTGGCTAGTTTGAGGATTAAAAAAAAAGAGAAGTACAAACTACTATGTATAAAATAAGGTACAAGGATATACTGTATAGAGCAGGGGATATAGTCAATATTTTATAATAACTTTAAACAGAGTACAAGCTATAAGAATATTGAATCACTATGTTGCATACCTGAAACTAATATAATATTGTAAATGAACTACACTTCAATTTTTAAAAAAAAGAAAAGAAAGAAAATTAACAGACATTTCATTGAAAAGCATATACAAATGACAAAGCACACACAGGAATGTTCAACATCATTAGCCATTATGGAAATGCAAATTAAAACCACAGTGAGAGGACTTCCCTGGTGGCACAGTGGTTAAAGAATCCACCTGCCAATGCAGGGCACATGGGTTTGAGCCCTGGTCTGGGAAGATCCCACATGCCACGGAGCAACTAAACTCGTGCACCACAACTACTGAGCCTGCACTCTAGCGCCCACAGGCCACAACTACTGAGCCCGCGTGCCACAACTACTGAAGCCTGTGCTCCACAACAAAAGAAGCCACCGTAGTGAGAAGCCCGCGCACCGCAATGAAGAGTAGCCCCTGTTCGCTGCAACTAGAGAAAGCCTGTGCACAGAAATGAAGACCCAACGCAGCCAAAAATAATTAAATAAAATTAATAAATTTTAAAAAATGCTTTATAAAAAAAATAATGAGATATCACAACACACCTATCAGAATGGCTAAAATAAAAAGTAGTGATAACACAAAATGCTGGAAGGATATGGAATCATTGGATCTCTCACACATTGCTGGTGGTAATATAAAATCGTGCAGCCTCTCTATAAAATCGTTTTTCAGTTTCTTAAAAAACAAGCACTTACCATGTGACTCAGCAGTTGCACTCTTTGGCATTTATTCCAAGAAATAAAAACTTATGTTCATGCAAAACCAGTACACCAATGTTGACAGCAGCTTTATTCACCATAACCTCAAACTGGAAACAACCCAGATGTCTTTCAATAGGTGACTCGTTAAACAACCTGCAGTACATCCATGTCATGCAGCACTACACAGCAATAACAAAGAATGAACTCCTGACACACACCACAACTTGGATGGATCTCAAGGGAAAAAAGCCAATCTCAAAGGTAACATACTGTACGATTTCATTTATATAACATTCTTAACGTAACAAAATTATAGGTAGGGAGAACAGATTAGTGATTTCGGCGGGTGGGGACGGGAGCTGGAGGGGATATGAAAAGGCAACGTGAGGCAGCCTCGTGGTGATGGAACAGTTCTGTATCTTAATTATGTTGGTGGTTACGTGAAGGTACACATGTAATAAAACTGCATGAGACCCATCCCCCCCCACACACAGACACATACACACCATACACATGAGTGCTTGTAAAATTAGTGAAATCTGAATAAGCTCTCTGGATCCAATCAACATCAATTTCCTGGCTTTGATACTGTACTATCGATTTTGCCACTGGGAGAGGCTGGGCAAAGGGTACACCAGACTTTCCCTGTACTTTGTTTTTCTCCTGTAACTGCCTGTGAATCTATCATTATTTCAACATAAAAAGTTAAAACTGCCGTTGGGCAGAGAACAATTTTTAAGATTCAAAATTACCTCAGGATATACACATTTATAGAACTAACATTTTACATACATACTAATTTGCTTTGGTGATTGCATCTACTCGTAAATCTATCCTGCCGTTCCACTTCCCGTGACTCATTATGCCAAATATAGCCTTAAACAGCATCTTTGGTATGATAATTGCGGACTGTTGTATGCTTTTCTAGATTTTTGCTAGATGGGTCTAGGTATGATATGTGGGCAACTGGATCAACTGGTTTGAACACTGTGGTTACTTTTGTAAACACCTCATGGGAAATCTTGAAGCACAAACAGATTCTGTGATTCCACATGGCGGGAGTAAGCTTCCTCCGCCCTGGGGTGGGGGGGGCGGGTCAGAGGGTTCTGAGTATTTTTCATGACTATCACTTCCTGAACTCAACCTTTATTGTTCTCTCCAGATTTGCTAATACATCTGATACCCTTGGGGTGTGTCTTTAAAATAATGTGACTTTTTAAACAGCACACAATACCATGCTGATCTCCTATTAGATGCCAGTTGTTTTGCATGTATTATTTACAAATCATACTAATCCAGAGAAAATATATGTTTTCTTCTTTCCTGAACACTGTTATTCTAGTCACGCCGTTATTGCTCACAGCACTGTGGAAACTCTCCTTCGGGGGCTTTATCTTTATTTATTTTCTGACTCTGTGGCATTTTTGACTGATCTCAGTTGTAGAGATTTTTCACCTTTTAAAAGTTTAGAATTTGTCTATCTACCTATCTATCCATTCATATCTGTCGCTCATCAAAAGTAATTCTGCACAAATTAAAACAACAAGGCAGTATTTTTCACTTGCCAAGTTAGAGAAATTCATCCCTAGTACCATCAAGGATGCTGAGGAACAGGAAACCTCTGCCTTGCTGGGGACGGTGTAATTTGCTACAACTGCTTGGAAATCAACTTGGCAATATATAGGTCCAAAGCTTTCAAAAATGTTCATGCCTTTTTTACAGGCACAAAAACAGAAGTATAGATCAATGGAACAGTATAGAAAGCCCAGAGATAAACCCATGCGCCTACAGTCACCTAATCTATGACAAAGGAGGCAAGAACATACAGTGGAGAAAAGACAGCCTCTTCAATAAGTGGTGCTGGGAATACTGGACAGCTACACGTAAAAGAATGAAATTAGAACACTCCCAACACCATACACAAAAATAAACTCAAAATGGATTAAAGACCTAAATGTAAGGCCGAACACCATCAAACTCTTAGAGCAAAACACAGGCAGAACACTCTTTGACATAAATCGCAGCAAGATCCTTTTTGACCCACCTCCTAGAGAAATGGAAATAATAAGAAAAATAAACAAATGGGACCTAATGAAACTTCAATGCTTTTGCACAGCAAAGGAAACCATAAACAAGATGAAAAGAAACCCTCAGAATGGGAGAAAATATATGCAAATGAAGCAATGGACAAAGGCTTAATGTCCAACATATGCAAGCAGTGCATGCAACTCAATATCAAAAAAATATATATAAACCAATCAAAAAATGAGTGGAAGATCTAAATAGACATTTCTCCAAAGAAGACATACAGATGGCCAAAAAGCAGATGAAAAGATGCTCAATATCACTAATTATTAGAGAAATGCAAATCAAAACTACAATGAGGTATCACCAAAAACCGGTCAGAATGGCCATCATCAAAAATCTACAAACAATAAATGCTGGAGAGGGTGTGGAGAAAAGGGAACCCTCCTATGCTGTTGGTGGGAATGTAAATTGGTACAGCTACTATGGATGTCCCTTAAAAAACTGAAAGTAGAACTACCATGTGACCCAGCAATCCCACTACTGGGCATATATCCAGAGAAAACCATAATTCAAAAAGATACGTGTACCCCAATGTTCACTGCAGCACTATTTACAATAGCCAGGACATGGAAGCAACCTAAATGTCCATCAACAGAAGAATGGATAAAGAAGATGTGGCACATATATACAATGGAATATTACTCAGCCATAAAAAGGAACGAAATTGTGTCATTTGTAGAGACATGGATGGACCTAGAGTGTCATACAGAATGAAGTCAGTCAGAAAGAGAAAAACAAATATAGTATATTAACACATATATGTGGAATCTAGAAAAGTGGGATAGATGATCTTATTTGCAAAGCAGAAATAGAGACACAGATGTAGAGAACAAATGTATGGATACCAAGGGGGAAGGAGGAGTTGGGACAAATTGGGAGACTGGGATTGACATATATACACTACTATGTATAAAATAGATAACTAATGAAAACCTACTGTATAGCACAGGGAACTCTACTCAGTGCTCTGTGGTGACCTAAATGGGAAGGAAATCCAAAAAGAGGGGGTATATGTACATATATGGCTGATTCACGTTGTTGTACCGTAGAAACTGACACAGCAGTATAAAGCAACTATACTCCAATTAAAAAAAAAAAGAAAAGATACACGCACCCTAATATTCATTACAGCACTATTTACAATAGCCAGGACATGAAAGCAACCTAAATGCCCATCAACAGAGAAATGGATAAAGAAGATGTGGTACATATATATAATGGAATATTAGCCATAAAAAGAACAAAATAATGCCATTTGCAGCAACATGGATGGACCTAGAGATTGTCATACCGAGTGAAGTAAGACAAACACAGAAAGACAAATATCATACGGTATTGCTTATATGTGGAATCTAAAAAAAGGGGGGTACAAATGAACTTATTTACAAAACAGAAATAGAGTCATGGATGTAGAAAACAAACATGGTTACCAGGGCATAAGGAGGGAGGGATAAACTGGGAGATTAGGATTGACATATACACACTACTGTATATAAAATAGATAACAAATAAGAACGTGCTGTATAGCACAGGGAACTCTACTCACTACTCTATTATGGCCTATATGGGAAAAGAATCTAAAAAACAAAAAAAGAGTGGATGTACGTATACGTATAACTGATTCGCTTCACTGCACACCTGAAACTAACACAAGATTGTAAATCAACTATACTCCAATAAAAATTTTTAATAAAATGTTCACGCCTTTTAATGAGGCATTTCACTTCTGGGCATGTATGATATATTTAAAAGTTTATCCAAAGTGATGTCCACTGCAGCAAATGTCAGATGGAGGGAAATAACCCAGTCCATTGCCTACAGAATATATTCCAACCCCCAATTTACTGTAGATGCTACTTTTCTCCTCAGCTGGGGAGTCATGGTGGGGTCAGCAGAGGAAGCAATTAAGCCATGCTGCCAACAGTAGGTAGAGGTGGTTAGGAAAACCGCACCACAGCTACCCCTCTGCAAGTGCGATAGAGTTCCCCGTTAATTTCATTTGCATCTCAAAGTACAAGGTATTTAGCTAAATTCTGTTTTGCATGTGTAAAGAGCCCAGCACACATCCTGCACGAAGAGTTGAATATATTCTGATCTCCAGCATGTTAATCATAAATGCAGAACTTCCAGGACTACTATTTTGACGTAAACAATTATTAAATGTGCATATTCTCATATGCTCATTTGCAAATCAATTCATTCAAAGGCTGTTCTTCAAAGCCATTGTTGTTTGCCTTTCCTTCTCATCCACCACCCTTTGCCCCCAGTGATTTCACCGTTCTCCTCCCGCCTGTCCCCCAGTTTAGCTCTCTATTTCAAGGGCTTGAAAGTATTTGTAAATACTTTCAGGACAGGGTGCAAATGAATCCTCCTATGCACTTTAAAGGGATCCTGCAATACCTTTCAACACCTATGTCACTCACCCCCTACGTGTTTATTGCCCCCTAAGCAATGCCCATCCTAGTTCCTTTCTTATTTTGTTAGATATATGGAATCTTTGCTCCCCATCCACAGTCTTTTCTTAGAAATGCCTCCCCTCCTACAGGCTGACAGAGCTACCTCTACCTGCCATGTTACTACAAACTGGACCTGTTCCCGGTGAATTTAATGTTCTTGCCTCATCATGAAGGAATTCAGAAACGAAGTGATAGGTAAGAAGTGGATTTATTTAGAGAGAAACACACTCCACAGACAGTGTGGGCCATCTCAGAAGGTCAGAGGCCTCGAAATATGGCATGGTTAGTGTTTATGGGCTGCGCAATTTCATAGGCTAATGAGTGGGATGTGGGGGCGGGGAGGGGGGGAAGGGAGGAGATTTCCAGGAATTGGGCCACCGCCCACTTTTTGACCTTTTATGGTTGGCCTCAGAACTTGCATGGCGCTGGTGAGTCTGTCATTTAGCATCCTAACGTTTTACAATGAGTGTATAATGAGGCTCAAGGTCGACTGGAAGTTGAATCTTCCCCCATCTTGTACCTAGTTGGTTCTAATCAGTTTTTGTCATGTCCTATGGCTATGTCATTCTTTTAAAGGTCGTGCCCTGCCCCCTTCCCTCCTGTTTCAGACCCAAGTGAATGTTACCTAAATTGGGACATTTAATCTCTTCCAGGAATTTGGAGCTGGGACAAGAAGATTCTCTCTTCAGAATTTGGACATAGAGACTGAGCAAATCATCTGTGAAGGACCAAACAAGAAAGCCATCAAGTTTTGGGGTTAAACTACCATTTTGGGACAGCAGCAAAGAAGAGATGCCAGGGAGGTAGTGGTGAGGGGGAGACAGTGAGAGAAGCAGAGACAGAGAGAAACTGCCTGGAGTTATTATACCCAAATCCTGAAGCTCAGTGTTCCTGGGGTCCCATTTCTTTATAATAAGTCTCCCTTTACATGAACTGAAATGAGTGGGTTTTATTTAATTACACCAAATAATCCTTGGATCAGATTCTCAGAGTGGATTTTCAAAACAAAAATTATAAAAATCAGTGAATATGAACCATATTAGGAGTTAATCCCATTCATTTTTCTTTTCTGCTCTTTTAAAAATAAAGTGAAATATACCATCAATACAGGAAAGTGCATAAGATTTATATGTATGGTTTAAAACAACCTCTGGTTGAAACCATACATTTATGTTTAATGTACTCTTCTGGGCCACCAGATAGTAAATATTTTTGACTTTGCAGTGAAATCATGCCCCACAGAGTTAACAGAAGCTGTTAACTAATAGAAATTCTTGAACTTATCTTACAGAACAACAGATAAGGGAACTGCTTGTTAAAGCCCCTCTGCTTGTAAACTACCTTCACTGATTAACTGGAGTTAGTTGTTTTCTTGTTTCTTTTTTCCTCTCTTTAATTGTGTATCTTCCCAGCTTCACACAGCCCAGTTGTTTTACAGGAACTTTGAGTCAGGTCCTGCCCAGTGTGATCCACTGACCCTAAAACTAGGCCTGTATAGATGTCCCAGGGATGGCCTGTTGACAGCAGAGGACTGGAAAACTCCACCTTCAGATCATGCTAAGTGCCTCTTTTTTTTTTTTTTTGGCCGCATTGCATGGCCTTCGGGATCTTAGTTCCCCAACCAGGGATGGAACCCATGCCCCCTGCAGCGGAAGTGCAGAGTCTTAACCACTGGACTGCCAGGGAAGTCCCTCTTTTTTTTTTTTTTAAATTGAAGTACAGTTGATTTACAATATTGTGTTAGTTTCAAGTATATAGCATAGTAATTCAGTATTTTTGCAGATTATATTCCATTATAGGTTATTACAAGATAATAGCTATAATTCCCTGTGCTATATAGTGTATCCTTGTCACTTATCTATTTTATGTATAGCAGTATTTATCGGTTAATCCCATACTCCTAACCTGTCCCTCCCCCCTTCCCTCTCCCCTTTGGAACTATAAGTTTGTTTTCTACACCTGTGAGTCTGTTTCTGTTTTGTATATACGTTCATTTGTATTATTTTTTAGATCCCACATATAAATGACATATAGTATATAGTACTTGTCTTTCTTTGTCTGACTTATTTAACTAAGCATAATATTCTCTAGTTCCATCCATGTTGCTGCGAATGACAGTATTTCATACTTCTTATGGCTGAGTAATATTCCATTGTGTTTGTGTATGTGTGTATATACATATACATATGTATATGACATATTCTTAATCCAGTTGTCTGTTGATGGGCACTTGGGTTGCTTCAGTGTCTTGGCTATTGTAAATATGGCTGCCATGAACATTGAGGTGCATGTATCTTTTCAAATTAGTGTTTTCATTTTCTTCGGATATATACCCAGGAGTGGAATTCCTGAATCATATGGTAGTTCTTAGTTTTTAAGGAACCTCTATACTGTTCTCCATAGTGGCTGTACCAATTTACATTCCCATCAACAGTGTATTAGGGTTCCTTCTTCTCCACATCCTCTCCAACATTTGTTATTTGTGGATTTTTTGATGATAGCCATTCTGACAGGTGTGAGGAGATAGATACCTCATAGTGGTTTGGATTTGCATTTCTCTAATAATTAGAGACGTTGAGCATCTTTTCATGTGCCTGTTAGTATTTCTTCTTTGGAAAAAAAAGTCTACTCAAGTCTTCTGCTCATTTCTTGCTTGGATTTTATTTTTTCATATTGAGTTATATGAGCTGTTCATATATTTTGGATATTAACCCCTTGCTGGTTGCATCATTTGCAAATATTTTCTCCCAGGTTGTCATTTCATTTTGTTGATGGTTTCCTTTGCTGTGCAAAAGCTTCTAAGTTTAATTAGGTCCCATTTGTTTATTTTTGCTTTTATTTCTTTTGCCATAGGAGACTAATCCAAAAAAACATTGCTACAATTTATGTCAAAGCGTGTTTCACATATGTTCTCTTCTAGGAGTTTTATGGTTTCATGTCTTACATTTAGGTCTTTAAACTATTTTGAGTTTATTTTCGAATATAGTGTGAGGGAATGCTCTAATTTCATTGCTTTACATGTAGCTGCACAGTTTTCCCAGCATCACTTATTGAAGAGACTGTCTTTTCTCTGTTGTATATTCTTGCCTCCTTTATCATAGATTAATTGACCTTATGTGCATGGGTTTATTTCTAGGCTCTCTATTCTGTTCCACTAAGGTATGTGTCTGTTTTTTGTGCCAATACGATGCTATTTTGATTACTGTAACTTTGTATTATAGTCTGAAGTCTGGGAGGATTATACCTCCAGCTTTTTTCTTTTTTCTCAAGATTGCTTTGGCAATTCGGGATCTTTTGTGGTACCGTATAAATTTTAGAATTATTTGTTCTAGTTCTGTGAAAAATTTCCTGAGTATTTTGATAAGGATTGCATTGAATCTGTAGACTGCTTTGGGTAGTATGGCTATTTTAATAATGTTAATTCTTCCAATCCAAGAGCATGGAATATCTTTCTATTTCTTTGAAGAATTGGAGATGTCCAATTTCCTTTATCATTGTTTTATAGTTTTCAATGTATAGGTCTTTCACCTCCTTGGTTAAGTCCATCTGTAGCTATTTTATTTTTTTGATGTGATTTTAAACAGGATTTTTCTTTTACTTTCTTTTTCTGATATTTCATTATTAGTGTATAGAAATAACAGGTTTATGTATATTAATCTTGCATCCTGCAACTCTGTTGAATTCATTTACTTGTTCTAATATTTTTTTGGTGGATTCTTTAGGGTTCTCTATATAGAGTACCATGTCATCTGCAAATAGTGACTCTTTTACCTCTTCCCTTCCAATTTATATACCTTTTATTTCTTTTTCTTATCTGATTGCTGTGGCTAAGACTCCAAGTACTATGTTAAATAGAAGTGTCAAGAGTGGGCATCATTGTGTTATTCCTGAATTTAGCAGGAAGTGCCTCCATTTTGAATATGCAAGAGCATGTAACCCAGATGCACCTGAGCAAAACACTGATTGCCTCATCTTTCTCCCTACCTCCAATCACCTTTCCCCATGCCTAAGGCCACCTTACTTATCCCATAAATATCCCAAACCCCTTTGGGGAAGCAGATTTGAGAGTTGTTCTCCTGTCTCCTCACCTGGCTGCCTTGTGAATAAACCCTTTCTTGGCTGTAAACCTCAATATCTCAACATTTGGCTTGTTGCGTGTCAGGCAAATGTACCTGTTGTTATTGGAGGCAATACTTGTGAAAGATCAAGACAGGGAGCAGGACTGGGCAGAGAAAGACACAGGTCTCAATGTAGATCTGACACCTGTGAAAGGAGAGTGGAGGCAAGAATGTGAGAATATCTTGACAGCCCAATGGGGAGCTGTGGCTCAAAGAGTTCCCCCAGAGGAGCCCCAGGCAGGGCAAATGAGGTGAGTCCTTCCGCCACTGCCATGATCATTCAGGGGCTGGAGGCTGCTCTGGAAGTGCATGGGCCAGAAGGACATCCTGAAGGCACCTGCAGTTAGAAGCTGTGAGCTAACTTGGAAGGGGGATCTGAGAGGCACACCTCCATGACTGCCACAAGGATATCTATTACGGCCAATTCAATTCAACACTGTATCGGAGGTCCTAGGTGGGGCATAAAGAATAGGAAAATATGAAAAAAAAAAAAAAAGAAAAAATACTGACATTATTTGAAGATTATATGAATACATACATATAAAATGCCAAATGAATAAACATTTAGAATAAATGAAGTAAGTTTGTTGCATACAATGTCTACTTAAAAATTTAATCCTGAAATAAATCTTTCAGGATTAAAGGGCCTGATATAACATTCCAATAACATAGAAATCAAGTATGTAGAAATACAATTAACAAATGATGTGCAAATTAACAAATGATGTTCGCTTTATGCAGAGAACTGTAATACATTATTGAGAGAAATGTGCACACATCTAAATATACAGAGAGATAAACCATGTTAATAGATTCATAAAATAAATATTGTAAAAATGTCTCTTTTCTCCAATGATCTATGGATTCAGTGCAATTCTGGTCAAAACTCCAACAAGTTTTTTTTCTTACTTTTATTTTTTGGAACTTCACCAACTAATTCTAAATTTTATATAGAAATGCAAGGGACCAAGAATAGCCAAGGTATTATTGAAGAATAAGGTGAGAAGACATACTTTACTATCAAGACTTATTATGAAACTACAGAAATTAGGTAATAGAATGATGGTGCAACAAGAAATAATCAGATTAATGGAAGAGATTGGGGACTCCAGAAATAAACCCATGCATAGACAGACATTGACTTATAACAAGGATGGTACTTCAGAGCAGTAGGGAATGGTCCTTTCAGTAAACAGTGCTGGATAACTGGACACTCATATAAAGGAAACATAACTTGCCCTTGCTTCAAACCATATGCTAAAGTTAATAACAGACTGATCATAGATTAAAAGTACAAAGTAAAACCATAACAGGGAGTAACATAGATTAACAGGGAAAGATTACTTAAGCAGCACACATAACTCATTACACATAAAGGAAAAGATTAATAAATTTCCTTAAGAGAGTGAAATGCAAACCGCAAAATGGAAGAAAATATTTGTAATACACATAACAAGAAGGGCTTCTATTTGGAATATACACAGGATGTCTACAATTCAATAAGAAAAAGAGAGTAAAAGGGAAAAATGGGCAAGAGATTGGAACATGTACTTTACAAAAGGTGGTATCCAAAGAGCTAAGAAACATGAGAATGTGTAAATCTCATTAGTCATAAGAGTACTGCCCATGAAAAGTACAATGTGAAATGATGCTAAGTGTACCAGGAAGACTAAAATTAAAATGATTAAAAAGAACACAGTATCAGTTCCAGAGTGCGCCCCTCATTTTTGCACATCTGAACTTAATAATGAAGAAGCATTAGATGCACATGAAATGGGAGACACCATATAAAACAACTGTGTTCTTTGAAAATGCCAATATTGTGAAAGACAAAAGCAGAGGAACTACTCTATTCTAAAGGAAACTAAATTCATTGAGTGACCCTGGATTGGACTCCATACTAGAAAAATTAAAATTGCTGTAGAGGACATTTCTGATACAAATTGGTGAAATTTGAATAAGATCCACAAACATGAAAATGGTATTGGTTCAATGATAAAGTTTTGATTTTTGTGATTGTACTATGATTACATAAATGAATGCCCTCATTCTTAGGAAATAACTCTTTTGGGATTAAAGGGCCTGATGTCTGCAACTTCTTTTTAAATGTTCAGAAAAATATTATATATGTATAACATATAATATATATATTATAAATTATATATAATAGATATATAAAACAAATGAGGCAAATGTTTTCCGTAGACTAGATTGATCAAAGGTACGAGACAAGTTTCTTAAAATGTAATCTATAAATTAATATTGATTGGTATAAAACCATGCTGTGAAATCCTGTTCAGTTAAACTAGTTTCCTTAGATATATTGAGAGAAAGAAGGCAGATCTCCATTGCTTCCTTAGCAATTTCCCATAGGTATCTCTTGTGGCTGCTTACTGACTGCCTTTTCAGATATTCTAGATGTTCAGAGAGCTCTCCCAGTAAGTCGTCCAACTCTGGGTGGTAGAAAGCACATTACTGAAGTTCAATAAACTTTGGCTAATGGTAGTGACACTTACAAGTAATAATAGAAGTTTGGGTTGATGAGTTCATTATAAAGATTATGTCTGGTAGCAGTGTCTTGCTTTGCAAACCTAGTTAATAGTTCTGAGGTATAATTTAAGGCTTAGAGGTATAATTTAAGGCTTATAATTTAAGGTTAGAAGATGTCATAGTCCTTTTGAAGGTAATCACCAGTACCTTCCTTTTGCTCAGGAGCTTGTACATTTCAAAGCACTGATACCTCCATGTTTCCATTTTCCCTGCACAGTCACAGATGCATATTCTCCATCTAAGCTGAAGCAGAAAGAACTATAGTTCAGAGTTATAGTTTAAACTAATGGCACATCTGTTGATGCCTAGCCCAGCACTGGTTACTAGGCTGGGCTATCCCTACTATTGTTAGGAAACTAAAACCGTATAAACATTCACTACAATATTTTTTTCTTATACCAAAAAGGAAAAAATTCTGAAAGAAGATCATTCCCACTAGATCTTATGTTCTTTGAGTGATCCACAGCTTAAAATATACATGAGGTCATATGTACGTGTATTTGCCTGAAGAAATTCTGGAAGAATATACCTGAAACTGATCAAAGTAATTAGTGACCTGTAAGGGCTTGGGGATGAAAACTGCACAGATGTGGGACACAAAAAAAGTTGGTTTATTTTCCCAAATGGTTTTAATTTTATTTCTTAATATTTTCTGAAAAAGTTTTTGCTGTAAAGCGTTCCATTTTAAGTTCATGAACCATGTGTATTTACCATTGAGAAAAAGAAAAAAAATCCACAGCTATCTGGTTGGCTCACCAAAGATGCAAGCTTGACTTTCAACTGTATAACTGTAGTTTTCTGCCCCTGAATGCTTCTTTTGTTACATCCAGTCCATTAGGCAGGTGTTGCTGGTAACAGGTGGCAAAGAATAATTTGAAGTTTATGAGGCTACCTGCATATAAAGTACACCTGCCCTCGCCACTGTTCGGCAATTTTCTATCCAAAGGTAAATGTAATACATTGCAAATGAAGTTTGTGGCATTGTTCAAGAGAGGCGGAATCAAATGAAATCTTCTCAGTGCCAAATGGAATGTTTTCAACTCTGATTTTTCAAAATCACATGAAAGGAAGCTCCAGAGTCTATTTCCTTTTGAAAAAAATATTTGTTATATTGTTTTTCTGATAGCTAAAAAATGAAACATGTTGTTGTAGAAACTTTGGAATTCACAAAACATTAAATATTTTAAAAATCTTTTTAAATTCACTAATACCTAAGTCAGAGTTTCAAAGAGCTGAAGTTAGCCTTTTATATCAGGAACACATATACAAGGCAGGGAATGAATTTCAACTCATTGGATAGGGTATGATAGGATAGTTTATCTTTTCACACCAGATGTGATATACCAGTCTGAGTGTTGGTGGGAACCACAGCCTCCTTTTAAAACTAGAAATCATCTGGTCCAATTTATAAGCATGTCATAACTGAAAATTCATTTGGAATTTTATTTGCCAAACAATTTCCCCATTGAACAATATAAAAATGGCAGCAAGATTCTGAGGCAGAACACAGGAGTCCACATAATTCACAGCAACTCAAAGGGCAACAGTGCTTTATTACACTGAAAGGAAAATGGATAGACCTTTTCTTTGCCTCAAAAAAAAAAAGTTTATACAGAAAGTATTTTGTCACACTGATATGATAAATAAACAGCAGAATAAACTTTTATCAATTATTTACCTAATGTGATTTTATTTCTTATCTGCTCCATTACTGTTGGTTTCATAGGCTTTCCCCCTCACCTTTTTTCATAATTTCTATCTTGCCTTCACCATTTTTAATGCTTTCCGCCATCTTTACCACTTTCATTATTGTCAACCCTGATGTTGAATTCAAATCAAATCAGCTTATATTCCATTCATGCAAATCATATATCTGATAAGGGGCTAATATCCAAAATATATAAAGAACTCATACAACTCAAAAGCAGACAAACAATCTGATTAAAAAATGGGCAGAGAATGTGCCCTGATTTCAAACCATACTAGAAAGCTACAGTCATTAAAACAGTATGATACTGGCACAAAAACAGATACATAGATCAATGGAACAGAATAGGGAGCCCAGAAATGAACCCGTACTTATATGGGCAATTAATCTATGACAAAGGAAGCAATGATATACAATGAGGAAAAGACAGCCTCTTCAATAAATGTTGGGAAACTGGACAGCTACATGCAAAAAAAAAAAAAAAAAATCAAGCTGGACTACCTTCTCAACCCTATATTCAAAAATAAACTCAAAATGGATTAAAGACTTAGATATAAGACCTGAAACCATAAAACTTCTAAAAGGAAGTGTTTTTGTTTTTGTTTTGCACCTCATAATGAAATACTCTATTCTGCATCACAGTATCTGGAAAATGAAGCTGCATTTGGGGCACATTACAGATGAGGAATGATCCATATGTGGTGAGTACAAAGCTCAGTTACAACAGAATTATTTCCTAGCATTACCAGATATTCCTTTACCAATGCTTAATTGAAAGTAAAACATGATTTGCCACATTAGAAGCCTAGAAGTGAAATATGGCAGAATTTAAACAGGCAGATATAAATGTAGCACCTATATGTATTAAAAAAAAAAAAAGTTGGAAAATCAAATACTGAGGAAGAGCTCTGGCTTTAAGCACATTTTATCCAAACCAGAAAGCCAGTCCATTACTTTTTTTTTTTTTTCTTTAAGGCATTTCATTGTATGGAAAAAAATGATGAATGCTAGATGAATTCAGTGACCAAAAGGGCACTTTTTGGCTAAAACTACAAAATAAACTGATTTTCTGAAGACATTTAGGAAAACATTTCAAGTCATTTTCAAAATGTTTAAATGATACAGTGATCTAGAAGGAAACATGTCTCCTCAAGCAAGGAAGACAAAAGCAAAAATAAACAAATGGGACTATATTAAATTGAAAAGCTTTTTCACAGCAAAAGAAACTATCAACAAACTGAAAAGGCAACCTGCTGAATGGGAGAAGATATTTGCAAAAGATATATCTGACAAGGAGTTAATACCCCAAATAGACAAAGAACTCACACAACTCAACATCAAGAAAACAAACAACCTGATTAGGAAACGTGCAAAGGACCTAAATAGACATTTTTCCAAAGAAGACATACAGATGGCCAACACGCACATGAAAAGATGATCAATATCACTAATCATCAGGGAAATGCAAGTCAAAACCATAATGACATACCACCTCACACCTGTCAGAATGGCTATTATTGAAAAGATAATAAGTTTTGGCCAGGATACGGAGAAAACGGAACACTTGTGCAGTGTTGGTGGGAATGTAAATTGATGCAGCCACTAAGGAAAACAGTGTGGAGATTACTAAAAAATTAAAAATACAACTACTGTATGATCCAGCAATTCCACTTCCAGGTATTTAATCAAAGAACACAAAAATACTAGTTCAAAAAGATACATTCACCCCTATGTTCATTGCAGCAGTATTTACATTAGCTAAGATATGGAAGCAAGCTAAGTGCCCATCAATAGATGGATGGATAAAAAAGATGTGAAATATATATATATATATAGTGGAATACCACTCAGCCATGAAAAGAATGAAATCTTGCCATTTGCAACATCACGAATGGACCTAGAGGGCATCATGCCAAGTGAAATAACTCAGTCATAAAAAGACAAATACTGTTTGATTTCACTTATATGTGGAATCTAAACAACAAAACAAATGAACAAACAGAACAAAACAGAAACAGTCATAGATACAGAGAACAAACTGGTGGTTGCTAGAGGGGTTGGGGGAGGAGAGAAATAAGTGAGGGAGATAAGAGGTACAAACTTCCAGTTGCAAAATAAGTGAGTCACAGGTATGAAGGGTACAGTGTGGGGAATATAGTCAACAATTATGTAATATCTTTGTATGGTGACAGATGACAACTAGACTTACCATGGTGATCGTTTTGAAATGTCTAGAAATATCAAATCACTGTATTGTGTACCAGGAACTAATATAGTATTGTAGGTCAATTATACTTCAAAACCAAACAAACTCATAGAAAAAGATCAGATCAGTGGTAACTAGATGCAGGGGTGGAGGAAGGGGGAATAGGTTGAGAACAGTCAAAAAAGGTACAAACTTCCAGTTATAAGTATGAGGGATGTAATGTACAACATGATAAGTATAATGAACACTGCTGTATGTTATTCATGAAAGTTGTAAGAGAGGAAATTCTAAGAGTCCTCATCATAAGGAAAAGATATCTTCTTCTATTTCTTCAATGTTGTGTCTATGAGGTGATGGATGTTCACTAAACTTATTGTGGTAATCATTTCATGATGTATGTAAGTCGAATCATTATGCCGTACACCTTAAATTTATACAGTGCAGTATGTCAATTATATCTCAATAAAACTGGAAAAAAAAAGAATGGGCAGAGGAATAAACATTTTTCCAAAGAAGATATAAAGATGGCCAACAGACACATGAAAAGGTGCTCAACATCACTAATCATCAGGGAAATGCAAATCAAAACCATAATGAGATATCACCTGTTACAAAGGATTTCATCAAAAAACCAAGAAATAACAAATGTTGGCTAGGATGTGGAGAAGAGAATCCTTGTGCACTGTTGGTGGGAATGTAAATTGGTGTAGTCACTATAGAAAACAGTATGGAGGTTCCTCAAAAAATTAAAACTAGAACTACCATATGATCCAGCAATTCCACGGCTGGGTATTTTCTCAAAGAAAACAAAAACACTAATATGAAAAGATATATGCACCCTCACGTTATGCAGCACTATTTACAACAGCCAAGATATGGAAGCAACCTAAATGTCCATCAACAGATGGATGGATAAAGAAAATGTGTATATATTTACAATGGAATATTATTCAGCCATATAAAAGAATGAACTCTTGCCATTTGTGGCAACATGGATGGACCTCGAGGGCATTATGCTAAGTGAAATAAAACAGAGAAAGAGAAATGCTGTATGATCTCACTTATATGTGGAATCTTAAAAAAAAAAAAGACAACAGCAACAAAAAGCGAGTTCATAGATGCAGAGAACAGATTGGTGGTTGCCAGAGACTGGGAACGATGGGGGATGGGCAAAACGCGTGAAGGGGGTCAAAAGGTACACATTTCCAGTTATAAGGTAAGTAAGTCCTGGGGATGTAAGGTACAACATGGTGACTATAGCTAGCAATATTGTGCTGCATATTTGAAAGTTGTTAAGAGAGTAGATCTTAAAAGTTCTCATCACAAGAAAAAAAATTATAACTCTGTATGGTGACAAGTATTAACCAGACTTACTGGGGTCATCATTTCACAAAATACATAAATGTCAAATCATTATGTTTTACACCTGAAACTAATAATGTTTGTCAATTATACCTTAAAAAAAAATCTTGTGTGTAGAAAACACAGAAGTTAAGTTTGCCTTTTTCTGAGGGTCTCTGTACCTTCTGGGGCTGTAGAGCGGTCTGAGATCCCCCCTCTCAACGATGAATGTAACAGAAACGTGACTACCAGCAACAAAAACAACAGCAGCAGTGATGACCATAAGAGAAACAACTAGGACCACTCACAGCTCACTTACCCTGTTCCAGGCACCGGGTTTAAAAGAAAACTTTTTTCCGCCTGCCTAAGTCGTGAGAATCACTCACCCAAAGCAAAAGTGAGAACCACCAACTGTCTCGGTAATGAGTTACTTTGCTAGGGCTGCCATAGAAGCTACCACCAACCAGGGGCTTAAACAACAGAAATTTCTCTCTCACCATTCTGGAGGCTACATGTCTGACATCAAGGTGTCCACAGGTTTGGTTTCTCCTGAGGCCTTTCTCTTGGGTTTGTAGGTGGCCACCTTCTCCCTGTGTCCTCTTATGGCCTTTCCTCCATGTGTGCCCACTCTTGTTTCTCTTCCTCTTCTTATAAGGACACCAGTTCTACTGGATTAGAACTTCACCCATGTGACCTCATTTAACCTTAATTACCTCCTTAAGGGCCCTACTTCCAAATACAGTCACATTTGGGGGTTAGGGCTTCCACATATGAATTTGGGTGGGGACACAATTCAGCCCACAACAGGCAGTATAGTCCTGCACTTTATCTCTACCTTTAAGGTCCCCTTTATAGCTGATTAAACATCTGGCCTGTGCTGGGTCTCCTGGGAGTTTGTAATTGGGCAGAGATGCTGTCTATCTTTGCTGATTGCTTCCCTGGGAGGGATGTAAACCTGGATTGCGGCAGGCATGACTGGAAGTTTACACCTCAACAGCAACAGCAGCAGCCTTGGCATAACTTAACACGTGGCAAGCATTGTCCTAAGTTTTCTGTTGTTGTTGTCATTGTTGTTGTTTTTTTGGCCGTGCTGGGCAGCATGCAGGATTAGTTTCCCAACCAGGGATGGAACCCCTACAGTGGAAGCATGGAGTCTTAACCACTGGACTTCCAGGGAAGTCCCTCTTATTGTTTTATATGTGTAATTTTCTTTAATTTTCACAATAACCCTATGAAGTATTATTATTATCATCTCCAATTTATAGTTATAGAAGGGAAAGACAGAGAAGTTGAATAATTTACCCAAAGTCATCCAGTTTGAATGTTAGCTTTACATGAAGAAGCAGAGAAAAATATGACAGAGAGGGAATGGTTGATTGACTGATTGATTGAGAAGATTCACAAAATGGAGAGAGAGAGAGAAAAAGATTCACAAACCAGGAAAAGCAAGAATTCAGGCAATCAGAGAAAGAAAACAATAGTTATATAGACATTGGTATTTGGGTGTTCAAGACCATGATAACTGGGTAATAATGGGACAAGGGTCCTCAGTTGTATTCATAAGCTAGTGAAACCTGGATGTACCTGATGACATGTGTAAAGCCCTCGTCAAAATGCCCAACACAAAATAAACAATAAATGGATGAGTCTGACACTGATACTATTGTTTTCTACTCTCCTTGAAAGCAAATATTTTGGTTAAAACTTGGGAATCAGAAAAGTTAGGCATATATCATTCATTTGACAAATGCTGAGTAGGATCTATGTGCTGGACCCTGGGCTAGATACTGGGAATAAGCCAACAGGACTCATTCTCTGTGCTCCTGGGTCTCAGCATCTGACCTCGGGGGAGATGGAGAGGATGGGCAGTCACACCTTAGTGTGAGGAGTGCCCTGGTGGTATAAGGTGTGCACTTATAAGGTCAGCACTTCTAAACTTTGAGAATCATGGAAAAGCTCCGTGGGAGAAGTAACTTCTATTATGAGCTTTGAAAGACAAGCAGAAGTTCAGTTATTTGTTCATTTCACTTTCATGTGTTTATCTAGGACCTTTTAAGCCCAAAGCGTTATGCTAAAGCTAGGAACACAACGACGACTGAGATAGACATAACTCTGCCCTCACAGGACTTTCAGTGTATTGGAGGAGACAAACATTAAGTAAGTAAGTCATGTTGTGAAGTTGGGGTTTTATCCTGCCAAACTGGAGATCCCCTGCACGGAGTGGTCAGTGCATTTTAGAAAGTTCACTGGGGCTGCTTGGGTACTGCATGGGAGGAGACAAGCAGAGAGCAACTGAGTCCAGTTGGAAGACTTGCTGCAAGCCAGGTGAGAAGTGACGGTAGTTGGGACTGGTACGGTGGATGTGCTATAGAGAAGGGGAGGGACAGGAGAGATATTCAGTCCCTAGTAGGGAATGATCTCCCCCATCCCACTCTTGTCTAAGAAGGGATTCCTCCTCCCCCATAGCATTCAAGTGAAAAAGAGGCTCCCAACTCCGCCCCACTCCTGGGAAGCAAGACTTTGTGTTTCCCTCCTGAACCAGGGACAGACAGACTCCTGTCTGCCCCATTCCGGCAATGAGAGAAGAGTCCTTTTTTCCTGTAATACCCCCTTCCCCTGCAAGAGCATCAAGCCGGGAGAGGGGCAAATCCCCCACCCCTGAAACAAATGGGTGTGTGTGGAGAGGAGGGGTAGGGGAGCCCCGCGGCTGGCAGTGGAGAGACCTGGGTTTCATTCCCACGCTAGCGCCCAATCTCCTAGAGCAGGTCCCAGCCACGTCCCTGTCCTCATTCTCTTCCCTGGTGAAGCCAAAGGGTAGGTTCAAATCCTGTAACCTGTAGGCCAGATTTCAGAATAGCATTCACAGAAATGAAAGGCTTTTGAGAAGCTGTTGTTTACTTTGGGGTTTGATAAAAGAACATAAAAGGCCCTGATTGGCGCTATTTAAATATTTGTTCCAGGACTGATATTTGCATTTAGGGTGAAACGAATTGATGCACATTATGTATGATTAACTCCAAGCTCAGGGAAGGGGAATAATATACTGAGTTAGAAGGCAGATGAATCAGCCTGATCACAAGCAAAATAAAGCCCTTGCTATCAGCTCTTCTTTCTACCCCATCTTGCTTGTACATTTTCAAGTGGCTTTAAAAGCCTATTCTCAATGCTTCTAAAGGTTTTACAACCTCTAGGAGGGAAAATGCCTGCAATTGCACGATACAATAAACAGTAAACACTAATTGCCCCCCAGTGAAAAGCTAATGGTCTTCTAGAATCATCTACAACAGACTCCATTTAGCAGCAAATATTCTCCTGCTAACGGTCAATTCTCTTTCAGCAATAAGAATCAAGGCAAATGAGCTAAACTTTTTTAAATAACAAAGGGTACAATAAATGGACTGCAAATTGCTGCTTTCTCCTTCAGCATCACTCTCAGAGGTAAAATTTCAAATTGCTAATGGCCAGAATATTGGACAAGTGAGGATTTTCCTACTGAGGGACCGGAGAAGGTGACAAAAGATAATGGCTTTCACAGAGAGGGCTGGAAGCTGGGAAAATTAAATCCTTGGATCTGAGGCAAGATGGGAGCTGTGAAAATAGTTAGAAGCAGAAAATTGTCTAGCTCTCTCTACATTAGCCTGGAAAGGAGCTTTCTGATTACTTGTTGCTTGATTTAATGGTATATTGAGAGCAGAATCACATCCACCACTGCCACCAAAAATCCTGGCTAAATTTAACAAAATCTACCAATCTTCCAGGGAAGATACATAAAAATCACCTTTTTTGCACTTGGATCTCACGGGTAATTCTGAAGTGGCGCCTGATTCATGATGGTAAATAGCTAAAACTAATTTAATGACACAAATTGATTAAACCCGCTATCAAAAGGAATCCTTTAAAAAGGAATAACTGGAAGGGGGAAATCAAAGTGTCATGGGAACATTACAGAGCTAGAAGCAATTGTGAGGTCCTCTTCTGGACAAAGGACCTGAAACCCAGGCTTTGTCCTGAAATCTCCCTCTTTCTCTCCCTGAATCATTAATTCCTTCTTTTTACTGGATTTCTTTGATCTTAGGTTAAAAATTTTCCCTTTTCCCCACATCCTACTCCAGCTATGTCTCATTTTCCTGTTCTCCTTTACATCAAAACTTCTCCAAAGACTTGTCATACTTCCCGTCTTGACTGTCCTCTGTTCTCTCCTGCGTTCACTCTAATCTGGTGTTTGACTCCACCACTCGCCCCCTCAAATTGCTCTCATCAAATCCATGAGGCAGTGCTTATCCCACCTGAGTGACAAATCAGGTGTGTTTTTATCGGTTGATCACTGCCTTCTTCCTGAACTTGGCAATCATGATGGCTGTTGCAGAGTCAGATTGATGTCCACCGATGACACATCCTTCTTTTCCATTAAGAGCTGTTTCTGGGATGCAGCTGCTCAGCTGGTCACCGCATTTCCCGGGTCCTTTTCCCACCTGGCTAGGGGCACAAACCTAGTTCTTCTTTTTTTTTTTTTTTTGCGGTACGCGGGACTCTCACCGTCGTGGCCTCTCCCGTTGCAGAGCACAGGCTCTGGACGCGCAGGCTCAGTGGCCATGGCTCACGGGCCCAGCCTCTCCGCGGCATGTGGGATCTTCCCGGACCGGGGCACGAACCCGTGTCCCCTGCATCGGCAGGCGGACTCTCAACCACTGCGCCACCAGGGCAGCCCCTGTAGTGCCTTCTTTATCCTGCTCTTTCCCATCTCACTGTGTGTGGATGCCCAGGTGACCTTGGAAACCACTTGTTGCAGGTGACAAAGCTTCTGTCAGCCTGGGTCCCTGAGTGACCATATGGAACAGAGCCAGACACAAACATTGCCTTGGACATCATAGGAATGAGACCCAAAATCTGAAATGGAAACAGTTAATGTGTTAAACTTATCCTAGTCACAGTATTCACAGAACCCAACTTCATTTACTGTTCTTCTTCTTCTTCCAGACCTTCAAATGTTGGCACACTCCAGGGTTCAGTCTGTGGACCTCTTCTCTTCTCTATCCGCACTCACTCCCTTTGTGCTTCCGTCTAGCCCCACGACTTTGCATACATTCTCTAAACTGACAGTTCTTTCCTTTAAATCTCAGACCTTGAACTTCCCCTGAACGCTGGCCTCATGTATCCAACAAATACTGGCTATCTCATCTCCTCTTGGATATCTAATGGCAGCTCAAATCTAACAGGTTTAGAACTTTGTCTTGACTCTGCTCCCCCAAATCCATTCCTCCCCCAGTGTTTCCCAGCTTAATAAATGGAACCAACATTTATTCAGTTACTCTGGCCAAAAACTTAGGAATAATTCTATATTGCTGTCTTGCTCATAATCTGCTTTCAATCCCTCAAGATTAAAATCCCATCCATTCAAGAATTTAAGTATTTATTTCTATCCATTTATCACTACCTTTACCACTGGTCTGAACCACCATCACCTTTCTCCTGGACTTCTGCAAGAGCCTCCTTACTTATCTCCCTGCTTACATTCCCCTCAATATTTTATTACGCTGACAGCAGCCATGGTGAACTTCTGAAATCATAAATCAGATCATGTTGATTTTCTGTAAAAAACTTTCTATTCATTTTTTTAAATCACATATAAAATACAATCTAGAGTCCTTTATTATGGGTTATAAGGCTCTACATGGTCTGGCCCTCACCAAACTCAAACCGCACCCCCTACCAGCCCAACACCTACCCCTTCATCCAGCCTGTCACCCTGGCTTCTTCCCGATCTTCACTCCAACAGGCAAGCCATTTGCTTGGGAGACTTTGCACTTACTGTCCCCTCTGCCTGGAACATTATTCTTGCACTCAGTTCCCTTCAACATACTTGTTTTGGGTTTTATTTTCTCCTCATGAAGACTTCAGTCTTTCCTCCTGTTATGGATTGAATTGTGTCCTCCACCCCCAAATTCATATGTTGAATTCCTAACCCCCAATGTGACTGTATTTGGAAATAGGACTTTTAAGGACATAATTAAGGTTAAAGGAGGTTGTATGGATGGGGCTCTAATCCAATAATATTGTTGTCCTTGTAAGAAAAAGAAGAGACACCGGGGAGGGGCACACACAGAGGAAAGATCATGTGGAGACATAGCAAGAAGGTGGCCATCTGCAAGCCAAGGAGAGAGGCCTCAGGAGACACCTACCCCGCCAGCACCTTGATCTTGGACTTCCAACCTCCAGAACTGTGAGGAAATTCATTTCTGTTGCTTAAGCTCCCCAGGCTGTGTAGTATTTTGTTATAGCAGCCCTAGCAGACTAATACATCTCCCCTCTGATTTCTCCAATGTGTCAACTCCCCCTACTCTTGATTTCTTACCTTACCCAGTTTAGACTCTACAGACCATCATTTCAACCACTTTCTTTTCAATATCTTCAACTCCCTTTCCTCTTGTTCTTTCATTTTACAGGCTCTGAAAAAAAACCCCAACAAATCTGAAAATCAGAAAGTTGCCCTCTTCTCACCAACCAAAGATAATCATTTTATAGCAGATTTCCTCTGCTTAAAACCCCTTGGGTTGGGCTTCCCTGGTGGCGCAGTGGTTGAGAGTCCGCCTACCGATGCAGGGGACACGGGTTCGTGCCCCGGTCTGGGAAGATCCCACATGCCACGGAGCGGGTGGGCCCGTGAGCCATGGCCGCTGAGCCTGCGCGTCCGGAGCCTGTGCTACGCAACAGGAGAGGCCACAACAGTGAGGGGCCCGTGTACCGCAAAAAAAAAAACCACAAAAAAACCCCCAAACCCCTTGGAGGGTACTTCCCAGAACTTGTGCTGCCAGTGTCCTTGTCCCCACGGTGAGCCACAGCTACCCCCCGCCTCTGCAGGAGACCCTCCAAAACTAGCAGAGTGGAGACAGCTACAGCCCAAGTCATCAAGCCAGTCAATGTGGGAGCTCTATCAGAATGGGTTGGGAAGATACCTCCACATGTCTTACAAGACATGGCAGTGATTGCACCCATGCTTGCGAAACTTGGATACGACCCGTATGCCAATCCACCTAACTATGGAAAACCTGATCCCAAAATCCTTGAAAACACTAGAAGGCAGGACCCTGGAAGCTAAGGACCACACAAGATTGGGCAATCTTGGACTTCCCTGGTGGTGCAGTGGTTAAGAATCCGCCTGCCAATGCAGGGGACACGGTTCAAGCCCTGGTCCGGGAAGGTCCCACATGCGGCGGAGCAACTAAACCCATGTGCCACAACTACTGAAGCCTGCGCGCCCTACAGCCCATGCTCCACAACAAGAGAAGCCACCGCAACTAGAGAATGCCGGCGCGCAGCAATGAAAACCCAACGCGGCCATAAATAAATAAATTAATTAATTAAAAAAAAAACCATTGGAGGCTCTTTGATTCCTCAGAATAATGTCCCAATTCAACATGGCCATGAGGCTCTTTGAGACCTGGCCTCTACTGACTGCTCCAGTCTGCCCCTCACTCTGTCTTCTACACTCCACTATACTGAACTCTGTCACTTATCTCCCATACTCAGGTCTCTGCACATTCTTTTTTTTGGTGGGGTGGGGGCACGCAGTGCAGCTCTCGGAATCTTAGTTCCCTGACCAGGGATTGAACCCGTGCCCTAGGCAGTGAAAGCATGGAGTCCTAACCATTGGACCTCCAGGGAATTACCTGCACATCCTTTTATACCTACCTGGAAGTCTTTTCTCCTGGCTAATGCTTACTCTTTTTGACATAATCATCATTTTCTACTTAGTTTCTCTCCTGGAGGTTCTATACTCTCCCCTGCACCCAAAAATCTATCCCCACTTCCAGTCTCTGCTTCATAGAACTTGTCACTTTTAGGCAATGGTCTACCACTTCCATATACTCTGAGAACCAAAGAGGGCAGGTGCCTTGTCTGCCCATTATATTCCCATTTCTAACACGAATTCTGGACCATGGGAAGGTTTAATGAATATTAGTTGAGTGAATGAATGAATGAATGAATGTGTATAAGAGGGTTAAGGGGATAGAGTTCCCTCAATGTTTTAACCAATATCTGACATTCAAAAGATTGCATATTTTCTACATAGTTACGTTCTACTTCCTTTAAGAGGCCCAGTAGAGCTGATGCGTAGGAAGCAATTCTGAGAAAGATGCTGATGAGCCAGTGGGGGCTTGATGTCAGCCCAAGACTCCTTAATTAGAAAAAGGAAATTGTAGCCATTGTTATTCCCACCACTATGCTGCACAAAAGAATGTAGCTGTTGATGGGTTTTATGTGCAAGGCTAATCAGGATGTGATAAGCCTCTGGGCTGTGTTTGAAATATTTCAGATTATTTCCTTAGGATAGGTTCCCAGAAATGGAATTATCGGGTCAAAGTATACAGACGTTTCTAAGGCATTTTGCCAGATTGCTTCATTGAAGGAGTAGAAGTGAAACCGTGCACCTCAGATTGGGACTTGAACCCACGAGGCCGGGACTCGAACCCGGCCAAAACCCATGGTCTTCCAACTGAGATCACACGCCTGGTTGCAGGACTTAATGAAGCTCAGCTTCTCTATGTCTCATCGCAGAAAGAATTTAGTGAGAGGCAAAGTGATAGGTAAGAAGTGGATTCATTTAGAGAGAAACACACTCCACAGACAGAGTTTGGGCCACCTCAGAAGGTGAGAAAGGCACCAGCGTATGGGGTTGTCAGTTTTTATAGGGGTGGGTAATTTCATAGGCTAATGAGTGGGAGGAGTATTCCAGCTATTTCAGGAAGGGGCGGGAATTTCCAGGAATAGGGCCACCGCCCACTTTTTGATCCTTATGGTGTTGGAACTGTCATGGCGCCTGTGGGTGTGTCATTTAGCTTGCTGATGTGTTACAATGAGCGTCTACTGAGGTATAGTGGAAGTTGACTTGTCTGCCATCTTGGACCCATTTGGTTCTAATCAGTTTATGTTGTGTCCTCTGGCTATGTCATTCTTTCAAAAGTTGTGCCCTGCCCCCTCCCTCCTGTTTCAGAAGGACTAAATTTCAATATTTATAAGGTGGCTGTTAGTGACTTATTTGATTTTTTTTTTTTTTTTTTTTTTTTGGCCACGCGGCATGCGGGAGTTCCCTGACCAGGGAACTGTTCTTCCACCCCTACAGTGGAAGGACAGAGTCTTAACCACTGGATTGCCAGGGAAGTCCCCTGTTAATGATTTATTTGAAAAGGTGTAGATGGACTCCAAACAACCATTGGCCAAGGCTAAACTAGAATGAAAGAGAAATATTTTTTCAATGGGGGAATCGTTTTCAGATGCTCTCAAGCTCCCTGTCATTGGAAATATTTAGGCCCTTTCCCCATCTTTGACAGCTCCTGACTGCATGAAAAGTGGCTCTGACCCGAGGTAGAAGGTGATCCACATCAGTGTTTCCCAAACCAGCTTGTCTACCAAAACCATTTTTTTTTTTTTGGATAAATTTATTTATTTTATTTATTTTATTTTTGGCTGCGTTGGGTCTTCAGGCTTTCTCCAGCTGCGGTGACTGGGGGCTACTCTTTGTTGCGATGCGTGGGCTTCTCATTGCAGTAGCTTCTCTTTGTTTCGGAGCATGGACTCTAGGTATGCGGGCTTCAGTAGTTGTGGCACGTGGTCTCAGTAGTTGTGGCTCGCAGGCTCAGTAGTTGTGGTGCATGGGATTAGTTGCTCTGTGGCATGTGGGATCTTCCTGGACCAGGGCTTGAACCCGTGTCCCCTGCATTAGCAGTCAGATTCTTAACCACTGCGCCACCAGGGAAGCCCTACCAGAACCATTTAAAGGGCTTTTAAAAGTTAGACTCTAGATTCTGGGACTCTACCCCAGACCTACCTGCTGAGATCCTGCATGTGGCTTTGGGAACCATGGAGCTACATGCTCCTCCAGCCATGATTCCAACAGGGCTTCCAACTATAATTCCATGACATGATGGGTTTATCAGATACAGCTGAGGGTGTGAAAGAATGAAGTTCACAACTTTTCCTCTCATCTAGCAAATGTTACATGCCCGGAAGGGAACCCAGGAAAACTATACAAAGATATGCTGCCTCTGCTATAGATCCTGCCTTTGTGTAAACATCTCACCTTGCCTAAATCCTTGTTTTCTTGTCTAAATAAACTGGGATCTTGCAGCCATGTGCATGCATGTGTATGTATGTGTGTGCCTGTGGTCTCTCTTCCCTACCCCCACCCCCGTCTACAAGATACCCACCATGGTGCATAGGCCCAGCATGCATGATCCCAGACCGTTCAACATTGCCTTTCATTCACTATACAATCCCCATCTCCCTTCCCTGCTTTCAGTCCCCAGTTATGGAAGTCAGACTAACACAGTTCTCTCGGGGAGCTTCAAAGGCAGCATAAGAGAAGGGAGCCCCTGGCGAGGAGTGAGCAAGTTCTGGTCTTCAGGTTCCTCAAGCGTACAAGAGGACGTCTGGCCCAAATGCTCTCTAAGAAACCTTCTGGAGCTAAACTCCACGGGTCAGGTTTTTTCAGTTTTTTGTTTTAATGATGGTGTCTGGTAATATCGTGCAGCTATCAAAAACAAAATGCTTGCGTATTTTGCCACACCTTAGAAAAGTACTTGCAAAAGTATAGTAAATTTAAAACACCACAAAGTTGCACACACACTGATGACAGTCAAATTGTGTATTACCATTCAAGAGGATAAAGGTACCTGGAGCTATGGAAAGTTTTGGTGTTGACCAATAAAAGTGAGGGTGAAAATAATTTAAATTACTCAACTTGTTCTACAAGTGATTTTAATGATAAATATTTAAACAAATTAAAATGATAGTAGTTCAGATGGCCCACACTGAGCCAGGAGTCCTTTCGCAGATGTGCAGTGTTTGAGGGGAGAGAAGGAGCAGTGTACATTTCTGTTAATCATTAACTATGATTGGAGCCCAATGTAGTCAATGTGGATGGAGAAAAAAGCTTCCTGAAACATGGAGGTCTTTTACAATTTTCTCAAATTTTTCAAAACTGAATTTTGCTTTTTCTGGGGCTCCTTTTCCAAGATTTCTTTTAATATTAATATTCCTATTCCTATTCTTTAAAAACTGTCAAGAAAATTTGTATTGATTGTAGGATGAAGATAGATGAGATTTTTGTTAGTAGAGAGTCAAGGACTTATCCCAGTTCATTTAGGAAGGGTTTAGATCTTTTCTGTTCTCTTCAGGACTTCCTAATTTTGAAAAAACTGGGGATGTTTTGAAATGGATGAGTAATCAAGGAGGAACACACCTTGTTCATGAGATTACTTTGTATATTTTTATATTCTCAGTAATAAGGAAGGAAAATCGTTCGGTAAATATTTGTTGAATGAATGAATGAATGAATATAGGGAATGTGCACATAAAATAAGCATGAATGAATCTATGGAAATAAATGGAAAGCTTCTATGGAAATGTATTTATCCAGTGTCTGGCAGACCCTTATGAGCTTTGTGGTCATTGGCAATAATACTCATTTTCCCCTAATCCCACTTTTCACTTGTAAAATATTAGAGTTGTTGACATTTTGCTAGGAATTCCTTTTAATTCTGTGATTAATGCAAATCTCACAGTAAAGCAGAACTCTCTCTTATTAGCCTGGCATATGCTAAAAATTTGACTGTCTTGATTCATGGGAGAATGAGTTGCTACCGAACTGTGCCTAGCTTTCTGTGTTGAGTCAGAACTTGGGGGTCAGGAGGAGAAGCCTCTAATTTTTCCATAGCTTTCCAGGGGGTTTAGAGGCATGGCCGTGTTTGGGAACTCCTGACCCAGCTTCTTATTGCACAGGTGGAGACCTGGGAAGAGTTGTCCACAGATGGTCAAGGCTGAGAGCGGTTTCTTGTTGACTTTTGGTCTTCTACCCTCACTAGATCATTCATCCAATTTATCATTTTAATGCACGTTTTAACTCTGTCTCTTGTACTTTCTTGTGATTCGGGCCCCAGGGTTGTGGTTGAGAGTCTGCACCAAGGGTAGGCCCGGGGTGGCATTCTACGGAGCTGGGCTCTGGGCTATGCAAATCCGGCTGCTGGCTGCAGGCCAGTAGGTAAATTCTGAGAAAACAAGCTCACAACTACTCACTGGCAGAGGAAGTTGGGCAAGGCCCCTCCCTCTGCCTATTCAAACAGGTGACCTTAGAACTCAGGAGCCGTGGATCCGCCACAGGGCAGGGAGAGCTGCTGGAGACACAGAGGCAGCCCAGGGTGGTGGCTTCAGCGCCTGGGCTTTGGGGCCAGATGGCTGAGGCCATGTTCCAGCCCCCACTTACTCTCTGCGCACTTTAAGAAGATTATTTTTTGTAAATGTCTCTGATGATCATAAGAGAAACTTTAGTCATCTTCCTTGGGCAAGTTTCCTTCCCTGTAAACTGGGGATGATAATATTACCCACCTCTTAGGGTTGTGATGAGGATTAAGTGGGCTAATATTTATAATGAGCCTGGAACAGTGCCTGGCATTAGGAAGTACTAGGTAAATGCTGGGTCAGTGCTTTACTAAACGATTTTCAAAGCACTTTCCACCTGTCTATTCTTTCCTTTTTTTTTTTTTTTTGGCTGCGCCACGTGGCATGCGGGATCTTAGTTCCCTGACCAGGGATCGAACCCATGCCCTCTGCAGTGGAAGCCTGGAGTCTTAACCACTGGACCACCAGGCAATTCCCTCCACCTGTCTTGATAATGGGTCCCTGGTGCCTTTTCGACAGGTGGAGGATTAGACCCTGCCAAAACACATGCCGCAGGGAATTCCCTGGAGGTCCAGTGGTTAGGACTCCACACTTTCACTGCCAAAGGCCCAAGTTCAATCCCTGGTTGGGAAACTAAGATCCTGCAAGCCACATGGGGTGGCCAACCCCCCTCCCCCAAAACCAAAAAACAAACAAACAGAAAAGAATGGTGCTTTGAAATGTGACTTTTTTTTTTTTTTTTTTTTGCCGTACGAGGGCCTCTCCCGTTGCGGAGCACAGGCTCCGGATGCGCAGGCTCAGCGGCCATGGCTCACGGGCCTAGCTGCTCCGCAGCATGTGGGATCCTCCCGGACCAGGGCACGAACCCGTGTCCCCTGCATCAGCAGGCGGACTCTCAACCACTGCGCCACCAGGGAAGCCCTAAATGTGACTTTCTTTATTGGGTCACTAGACCATCCACTGCTCTCCCAGCCACTGAGACCCCCTGACCAAGCAGCTGGTCTTCCTCTGGTGAGACAAGAAGATGAGACCCAGTTTTCTCTGAAGACACCTAGGCTGTTGTATTAGATTGTACCCACCCTTTTCTGCAGTTAGTCTGTAGCAAACCCTGTTAGACTCGTGAGAAACTTGAATCTTTGATGCCCTGTTTTACCAGAGAGCCTCCGGGTCCCACGATGACAAGGGGTGGCGATGAAGCTCACATATTATGTGAGTCAGTGTCACTGAGTCAAGTCCTCGCATCCATGGAGGAAAGGATCTAATTCAAGCTCCGCCCCTGAGCTAGAAAATTCATATTTAATCAGCACACTGCCGGTTATTACATCTGACCTTCCCCAAAGTACCACAAAGGAATGAGAACAACTGTCATGGGGAAACGGAAATTCTAAATTGCACTGGCCTTTTATTAAGTTATTACTTTAAAAAATAGTAACCACTATTCTGAATTTTGTGCTAATTATTCTCTTGCTTTTCATTATGGCTTTACTATATACGATATACCCCCAAATATATATTTTAGTTTTCTGCATGTTTTCAAACTTTCTATAGATGGAATCACACTGTGTGTCCTCTTTTGTGGCTGGCTTCTTTAGCTTGACATACTTCTAAGATTCATTAGGTGTTTGAGGAGTGTAGTAGGGTGTTCATTCCATCGTGTGGCTATATCACTATTTACCTACTCTGACGTCAACAGAAATTTTGATTTTCTCCGTTGTTTGTTTGTTTGGTTGCTATTACACGTCATGGTGTAGTCCAGGGAATTCCCTGCCGGTCCAGTGGTTAGGCTGCTTTCATTGCCGGGGCCCAGGTTTGATCCCTGGTCGGGGAACTAGGATCCTGCAAGCCGCACAGAGGGGCCAAAAAAACAAAAACAAAAACAACAAATCATGGTGTATCCCTACAGATCTTACCTGCTGCCTTCGTGTAAATGAAATCACTTTAACTTTTATCAAGACTATAGAATCTGTCCAATGACTGCACTTACATTTCGTCATTTGGACTTCAAAATACCTGTCTGAGGGTTCTCCTGCCAAGGATGCTAAAGGCTTGAAAAGAGCTTTGATCCCACCCTAACAATAAGAGAAAGCTGGGTAGCTACAGCATCGTAACTTTTCTTGGACATTTCACACTGCAGATGCTGCAAGGCAGCTAAGTTGCTGGAATTCCTAGGAGGGAAAGGACCCATCCTAAGGTGGGATGCGTGGACTGTTTCACCAGTGGCTGACCGTGGGAGGATGAGGCGCCAGCCAGCATGTAAGCAGGTAAGAAGAAATCAGCTAAAATTATAACAACTTGCTAAAGGCTGAGTGTGGACGGGTATGATAATACAGCACCCCGGAGAAAGCCAGACACAAGGGAAGTTGGCACTCATTTACAGCTCTTTTCCAGAGGCTTCCATGGGGTGCTCACAAGACCATTGGGGGCACAGTGGGAGACCAGAGAGAGGCACCCTCGGTGGGGTAGGCCTGTGGGAGGGGTCTGACCACTGTTGTCATACAGCATAAATCTCCACGTCCCTGTGTGGACTCGTTGCTTACAGAGCAAAAGTTTTACCTGCTGGGGAAGGAGCAACAAACCTCCACTCCAAGACCAAGAAAAGGACCTATTGATTCTGGGGAAAAGATAGAAGAAAAAGCCTTCTATTACTAAGGGAGGAACAGGAAAGAGCCTGGGGCCCAGAATCCTATTCCAGTATCATGAAGTGTCTCTCTCCGCTACTGGCTACCTACACACACACACACACACACACACACAGAAAAGAGGCCATGTGAGGACACAGGGAGAAAGCAGCCATCTGTAAGCCAGGAGGAGAGCCCTCATTGGAAACTGAACCCTGCCAGACCCTGTTCTAGGACTTGCAGCCTCCGTAACTGTGAGAGAAATAGATTTCTGCTGTTTAAGCCACCCAGTCTATGGTGTTTTGTTATGCCTGCTAGAGCAGACTAATACAAATGTGAACACACTTCATTCCACTGAAGTGTATACTTAATAACAGTTGAAATGGTAAATTTTATGTTATGTATGTTTTATCAATATGGTAGCGGTTGCCAGCTGGACCATGGAGCTGAGCTGGACACTCACCAGGGTGAAGAGTGGGTACCCCCTGTCTCCCGTGAGAGGAGACACAGAGGACATGTCATCACACCAATGCCAGAGAAAGGCTTTCTGCTTCCTGCAGCATAAAAGAATTAGACATAATGGGTGTATAAGAGAGTGGCAAGTATTGTAAGTAGTTCTATTCAACAACCACACAGTATACAGAGCTTGTCCAAGTAAATAGTGTGATAACTCTATGTTTTTATAGACAGTGCAAGTCCTTCCTACATATTATTTGCAATGATTGCTGGCTTGTTCAGTGTGGTTTTGGGTCTTTTAATTCCTTCACGTGTACCTTCAAGTATGGAAGACGGTTAGACATCCAAGTGGCGATATCAGGTAGACAGTTGGATGGGAGTCTGGTGCTTGTGGGACAGGAGGCTATGGGTTGGACAACAATCCATTTAAGTTATGTATTTGTCTATATAAAGCCCTGGGACCAGAAGAGACCATGTAGAGAGAGAGTACGGATATAGAGAAGTAGAGATAAAGACAAAAGTCCTTAAGAACATCAAGACTTAGAGGTTGGGGAGCTGAGGAGGAATCAGTAAAGAAGGAGAGGCCAGGGCAGTGGGAGGAGAAGCACAGAGCCTGAAAGTGTTTTGAGAAGGAAGGAGACGTCAACTGCATAAACTGCTGCTGAAAGATGTAGTTGGGTGAAGATTGAGAACCATTGCCTTTGACACAGGTCACCATGTGGCATGATGATGACCTTGAGAAGGTCCATTTCCCTAGAATGGCAGACAGCAAGCAAGCCCAATGGGGCAGGTTCAAAAGTTAACAGAAGGTGGGAAAGGGGGCAGGCAAGAGAGGGAGGAGCCGGAGTGGGACTTGGAATCAAGAGAGAACATTTTTTGAAAGACGTATGTTATCCCACCATGTTTATTTGCCGATGGGAAGGATCTGGTGGAGAAGCAAGCCAATGTGGTTAAGAGAAGGGGTTAATTGCAGGACCAGAGTTCTCGGGAGCAGAAAGGTATTGAAACCCAAAGCACAGTGGAAGGGCTGGCCTTGGTAAGAGGGGGGACCCTCCCTCCTCTCTAACAGGAGGGAAGGTGGAATATGCAAGTATAATCCCATGTGAGGGGATAGACTGGGAGGAAGAAATGAAGCAGCTTTTTCTAACTGCCTCCACCTTCCTATGAAGCACTAGGCAAGTACCGCTGACTGAGGGGGCGGGGGAGCGAGGGTGATTTGAGGAGGGAGGAGAAAGTGTGAAATAACCTTCACAGACAGTAAGAAAGGGAATGTTTAAGACAATTGTAGGAGGATTGCCAGGCACTCCTAGGTGCCACGTGAGATCCTAACTGCGGTCATAATTTTGAAGTAAATCAAGTCAACTTGGTTTGTGCAATTAAAAAAAGCATTCAGCTGTTTAGGGTGTAGGTGCAGAGTCAAGGAACGGTTGGGTTAGACCAGGGTTTGATTTCTCCTAGGTGCGTCTGCTAGGGTCTTTTTTGATTGCAAGTAGCAGAAAACCTCTCTCAAACTAGCTTAAACAACAAGAAAATGAATTATTTAACTTAAAGTTCAGAGGTGGGTCAAGCTCCCAGGTTGATTGATTTCATGGTTCAACGATTTCATCAAGGATCCAGGTTTTTTATCTCTACTCTGCTGTCCACGGATTGGGTTCTTCTTATAGCTTATGTCCTTCTCATGACACGTCTGCGAGGGGCAATTAGGTCTACTGGCTTCCTCATTCATGTAGAGCAGGAGAGGAAAAAACAGCCTTTGCTAGCCAGGGAACACAGGTCTTATCCTCCAGATGCCAACAATGACAGTGGGAATGCCATGGGCTAGCTGGCTTCATTCAGGCCTCCTTCAGGAGGGCCATGGGGTCACTAGCATGTACTTAGACCAGTGCTTTTCCAGCAGCGTTAGCATCGCCTGAAAATGTATCTAAGAAGTAAATTCCTGGGCCTCCATGAAGACCTGTTGAATCAGAAATTCTGGGTATGGGGTCCAGCAAACTTTAAAAGCCTTTCAGGTTGATACTGAGACTCACAGTCAAGTTTGAGAATCCCTGGCTTAGGATAATATGGTGAACACCATGAACGAAACGAGGGTTCTGTCAGGAAGGAGGGTGTGGGTAACAGACCAGATGAGCATCTCAGACTGAGAGACGGTCAGCAGAGGTAAGGGTGTTTGCAAGACAGAGACTCTAGGGATGGGCCCTGAAACCTAAATTTCTTGAGAAGGCAAATGAAGATACAAAGGAATGATGGATATTGGAAAGGTGGGGCTGGCGCACTGGAGAGCTTGATAAGGCTGGAGAACTGAAGTGAGTGGGCAGGACAGAAGGTGTGATGGCCATGAGAAGGGACTCACAGACCTCCAACCGCAGGAAGTGTAACTGACCAAGGGCGCTCTGTTTGCACCAAGATCACACTGACCATGGGCTGCTCTGAGCCCACAGATGACTGTGGCAAACGGTACCAAGGCCTACAGGTTTGGGGGCACACGTTCCTTACGTGGCTGACTTCGGCTCACCGTCTTGAAGGACCCCTCACATGATCTTGACGAATCTTCCTTAGATGGCGTGACAACCCAAGAGTCTCCCACCCAGCCTTCTCCCCCATCCTCCTGCACTCAGCCTCACCCAACGCCCTCCCCATTTTTCTCACAAAGGCACCTCCCCTGTTAAAATCCTTGCACGTTTAATTCCATCTTGGTAGCTGCTTCTTGGAGGACCTAGACTAACATGGAAGGTGATGGTTCTTGAGTAGAGTTTGAAACTGAGATTATGTGTCAGGCATTGTGTGCTCTGTGTGGAGCCTAAGAAATAAATAACATGGTCCCTACTCTGCAGGAGAACTGGTGAGAGCTAGAGATGCTTTACCTACCATTGCAGGACAGCATAGAAAGGACTACAATAGGGACTGCCCTGGGGGAGTCCCAGCAGCCCTGGACGCGACTTGGGCATCCACAGGGGTAGTGAAGAAGATGGTGACGCTTTGGGGAGGTGGATATCCCACCAGCTGAAAACACACCCATTAGAGAATTCCCTGGGGGTTCAGTGGTTAGGATTCTGCACTTCCATCGCAGGGGGGCGTGGGTTCGATCTCTGGTCAGGGAACTAAGATCCCGCAAGCCGCGAGGCGAGGCCAGAAAACCCCAGAAAACAAAAAAACCCACCCATTCGTTTAGCATCAGGCCTGGTGTTCAGTTGTTACCTCGTAGACAACCGCACAAACACCTGGGTAAGTATAGCTCAGTTACTTCTCTGAATGAGCACAGCCTCTCCAAGGCATTATAAGACAATTCCTACCCCTGTTTCCCTGCACGGTGACTTCATGGGAATGGAGAAGCAAGGCAAACATTTTATAACAATTTGGTTATGATAATGACGAAGAGCCTGTTTTCCGTCTGCATTCCTCTAATATTTCCCCTGGTGGAGGCCGCCCTGTGTTGCCCCTGCTGGGCTCACTGGGTGGTTGTAGGGGTCATGAGATAATGTTTGTGAGCTACCCTGGAATCTGTGAGCTGCTCTGTCAAGCACGTGCTTATTACAGCTCTACCCACTTTGGCTACACGCCCAAGGAAAGGCCGGAGCTCCATGCTAAACGAGCTCCATCCTCCATGCTGAAGGGAAGGCGGCCCCTCTGGGTTCTTAACCTGGAATCGGGCTTCAGGGAGACTGAATCTCCTGGAGTTCTGTGTGTGTGTGTGTGTGTGTGTGTGTGTGTGTGTGTGTGTGTGCGCGCATTTGAGGGGCATAGAAAGGGGTTGGGTCCACAGTTTTCATTACTTCTCAAGAGTTTGTGGCCTCAGAAATACTAACAGTAAGACACTTCTTTTTAAGAGAAAACTATTCAAACAAGACCTTAGATGGGAAGGATCTGGGCTGTGAAAACTTTGCCTTTAAAGCAGATCTGTTGTGAAGTAACTCAGAGAAAAACAAATACCGTACGCTAACACATATATATGGAATCTAAAAAAGAAAAAAAAAAGGTTCTGACGAACCTAGGGGCAGGACAGGAATAAAGATGCAGATGTAGAGAATGGACTTGAGGACACAGGGAGGGGGAAGGGTAAGCTGGGACGAAGTGAGAGAGTGGCATGGACATATATACACTACCAAATGTAAAATAGATAGCTAGTGGGAAGTAGCTGCGTAGCGCAGGGAGATCAGCTCAGTGCTTTGTGTCCACCTAGAGGGGTGGGATGGGGGGGTGGGAGGGAGACGCAAGAGGGAAGAGATAGGGGAACATATGTATAACTGATTCACTTTGTTATAAAGCAGAAACTAACATGCCATTGTAAAGCAATTATACTCCAATAAAGATGTTTAAAAAATAAAATAAAAAGCCATAAAAGGGGTTCAGGCCCTAGTCCTGCAAGATCCCACATGCCGCAGAGCAACTAAGCCCGTGAGCTCTAGAGCCTGCGAGCCACAACTGCTGAAGTCCGCACGCCTACAGCCTGCGCTCCGCAACAAGAGAAGCCACCACAACGAGAAGCCCGCGCACCACAACGAAGAGTAGCCCCTGCTCGCCGCAACTAGAGAAAGCCCGCGCGCAGCAACGAAGACTCAACGCAGCCAAAAATAAATAAATTGATTAATTTTTTAAAAAGCCAAAAATAAATAAATAAAAATAAGTAACTAAAGCAGATCTGTTGTAGTAGTTCTCCAGTTTTAGATGAAAAGGAAAACCCCCTTAGCTTTGCGGTAATACAAGAAATATTCTGGAACTTTGTGGGGAAATAATGAAAGGAGGAGGGTTTAGGAACAAATGGGAATTAATTTTGCTCCTTAATAAACCCTATGACATAAGAAGATTTTTTATCTCCATAGACCACTGTGTTGGTAAACTGAGAACTAAAAACAAACAGAAAAACATCATAGTTTTTCTTTCCTTTTTTTTGGTAGACAATTAATTTAAATAGTCCTAGATGGTTTCATAATGACACATGCAATTTTTCATCAGGATGTTATAGGTACAACAGATAGCTGTTGGAAATCGCAGGACAAACCCAATTGTGTGACAAAAAGGCCAAATACAGGAGGAAAGTTTTCAAAGCCTGTTTTTCTGACCTTTTCCCCTGACAAACACTAGAGGGCGCTACACACCACAGAGAAGCTTCCCTTCACTGAACCCGCTGTTGTCATGGGCGGCTCAGTTGCGGATACTTTTGCATTATATGCACAGAGATAAGCAAAAACATGGAAAAGGAGTGGCTCGTTACGTTCGGATACTTGTCACGAGGGGCCCCGCTGGCCGCTCCAGGTGTCTGTTCGGAACGGGAGACTGTCGCGGACCCCACAGGGAGCTTCTCAGTTCCCTGCAGGCTCCCACAGGTCCTGACGCCCAACACCTTGCACCGACTGTTCTTTTTTTCGAATTTTATGTTATTTATTTTTTTATACAGCAGGTTCTTATTAGTTATCCATTTTGTACATCTTAGTGTATATATGTCAATCCCAATCTCCCAATTCATCCCACCACCCCCTCCCCCCCCATTTCCCCCCTTGGTGTCCATACGTTTCTTCTCTACATCTGTGACTCTATTTCTGCCCTGCAAACCGGTTCATCTGTACCATTTCAGCCAACCTCACTTCCTTCCTTGACATGTGACTAAGCTGGTAAATTAATAGGTACACTAATAGGTTAGTGAACACGCTGACACGTACCAGGTGGATGAGAAGAAAATGATGATGTAGATGGAAAATTTACATCAGGCTCATTTACTTATTTTTATTCACAATTATCTATCACCTGCTCTGTGCTACAGACTGAATGGTTATGTTCCAAGTGTTCTGACTCAGGCACTGATAACTGGAGAAGAGTGTTTAGAGGCAGCCTTCAGGCTGTTTTTTTTTTAATTGTGGCAAAATATACACAACATAAAATTTACCGTTTTAACCATTTTTAAGTGTATATAGTTCGGTGCATTAAGTACGTTCACAATGTTGTGCAACCATCACCACGATCCATCTGCAGAAATCTTTCATCTTCCCAAACTGAAATTCTGTAGCCCCAGCCTCTCTTCCCTCCGGACCCTGGTAACCTGTATTCTAATGTTTGTCTCTGAATTTGCCTACTCTAGGTACCCCATATAAGTGGAATCATTTCCACTCTTGTGTCTGACTTATTTCACTTAGCATAATGTCCTCAAGACTTGTCCATGTAGCATGTGTCAGAATTTCATTCCTTTTTAAGGCTGAGTAATATTCCACTGTATGTATATACAACATTTTGTTTATCCATTCATCCACTGATGGACACTTGGGTTGTTTCCATATAGCTATTGTGAATAATGCTGCTATGAACATGGGTGAACAAATATCTGTTTGAGCGCCTGCTTTAACTTTCTTTGGGGAGTGGCATTGCTGGATCACATGGTAATTCCGTGTTTAACTTTTTGAGGAACTGCCATACTGTTTTCTACAGCAGGTATACCATTTTACATTCCCACCAACAGTGCACAAGTGTTCCATTTTCTCCACATCCTCGCCAATACTTGCTTTCCGTTTTTTGATAATAGCCATCCAATGAGCGTGGGGTGGTCTCTCACTGTGGTTTTGACAGGCTCTGATTTGGACTAGTCTTGTTCACAGTTTTATCCATGATAGAGATGTGCAAAGAAGAACTGGAGATCCATGGCTTAGTTAAAAAAAAAAAAGATGTGGTGATTTTTCTAAATATGACATTGTGATGAATGAAACTGGCAAAAATTGACTGTAATATTAGACCATGTTATCAGGGACAAGGACCTAGCACAGTGTTTCCCAATCTTGGCTGTACACCAGAAACACCTAGAAGCCTTAAAAAAATATTCATGTCCAATTCTCAAGGAAGCTGATATAAACGATATGGGATGCAGCCTGAGCGTCAGGATTTTGAAAAGGTTTCCAAGTGATTCCAACATGCAGCCCAGGTTGAAACCCTGAGACGTTCCTATTCTGCTGGGTTCAGGCCCAATGACACCTACGGTTTCATTCCACATGCCCAGTTTAAGGGAAGTAAAGACAAGCTGGTTCCTATTCAAAGAGCAGTCAGAATGGTGAAAGAACAAGAATTCATATTTATGAGAGGAACAACTGAGAAAGTACAAACATGAAGACTTTGGAGAAACCGTAGGGAGTCTGTACCTGGCGTTCTGCATGTGAGGGCTGCCTCACAGAAGAGACTGCTATTTATGGCAGGCCCTGAGAAGAGGAGCTTGAAACAGGGAATAGTAGTTATTAGCTATCATTATCATCTCCTATAAAATAGGTTTTTTAAAACAGCACTATCCAAAGAACGAAGCATTGAGTCCTCTTTCAAGGGACGTGCTGAGGGGTCCCATCCACCAGACCACTGGCCGGGATATTACAGAGCAGATCTGGGAGGAAGATGGGTGACAGCAAGAGTCCAAATCACTCATTCCTAGCAGTGAGCATCGACTGGTGCTTTCTGGTTCCATGTGTTGGACTAACACACCGCGTTCCCTGATTATGCTACACCCCCAGGGAAGAAATATTACTTTTCCAGTTCATGTTTGAAGAAGTGGAGGTTCCGAGGCTGTTCCAGCATCACACGTGACCCACAAGCACCCTGATAGATGGTCTTCCAGCCTGAGCTTCTCAACTAGAACATATGGTGTACGAAGTAACTGGAAATACAAGGCTGAGTTTAGCAATAATGAGGCCGTATTGAAAATAAGCGCTCTGGTGCTGACCCATGTGGATAGGAGGTGGTATTGGAAACTTTGTCCTTAGCATCTCAAATGTCAGAGCTTCAAGAAAGGCGGGCAGTGATCTAATCCACCCCCTCCCTCCTCAATTTACAGATGAGGAAACTGAGGCCCAGGGAGAGATGGGAGTTTGTCCTGGGTTATACATTTGATAATATTCAGATCCTCTGACACCAAGAAGACCAGCTTCCTCCCTCCCTCTGCCTTCATCAAACAGTCCTGCTCTTGCTCGAAACTCTGGGAGCTCAGCACCTCTCACAGAATGGCTTTCAGAGCCGATGCAGCGGGCACAGAAGCGAGATCAATCTCTTCACTTTATTGGTACATTTTGCCTTTGATTCAAAACAGCACGACGGAGCCTCTGCTTGATGCTCCAGGCTGGGCTCTGAATGGCTCGTGTCTAATTTGCAATAATTAAATCAGGGCACAAAGAATGCATATTGCCACCATTGAGGGATTTCTCAAGAAAGATCTTTTGTTCCCCAATTGCTTTAAAATTTCCAGAAAGGGTCGCCAAAGCTATGCTGAGCAATGTCAGCATCGCTGACATAGGGCATACCTGCCTGGGGAAACTCCACAGGAGAGTACAGAAGTCCCCGGTGGGCGCCTTCTGGTACCCTGGCCGCAGATCGGCCACACTAGCTGCAACCCAAGAGAGGAGCTGCCCTCTGGGAAGAGGCTGCCGAGCTGGGGTGACATTTCTCAGCACCCCACCTCCATCCACCCACCCCAGCCTCCACATCCAGATCTTCACCAAAGTGAGCAGAGGGGATGTGTCACTTCTGGGCAAAGGTGGTTAGGAGAAGGGTGTTGCCTCTCTGCTTTGGCTCATTTCCCACCAGGCAGCTGAGTGTAAGTGATTCCCACACCCCAGGAGAGGGTGGAGCCACAAAAAGGAAAGAACCTGGGGCAGAACCAGTTTTACACTTTACCTGAACGAGAAATAACCTTTTATTTGTTAAGCCATTAAAATGTGGAGATTTTTGTTACGGCAGCTAGCAAAGCCTTACACAGCTGCCCAAATCGAATTTCACCGAAGTGTAAACACATAAACACGGAGTTTATCCCAGTACCTGGCCCACGAGAGGCCCTCGAGAAATGTGTATTGGGTGAAGGCAGCAATGAAGCTAAAGTGTAGGATTCACGGTGTACTTTGTCAGTAGGAAGTTAGGGAATGCTCAGAAAAAAGTCTCAGGATGTGGAAGGTGTTTTAATACGTGTTGAGCCCTGGTTCTCCAGCTGCACATGGGAATAAGTGCGGGAAATGAGCTATAGTTGGCCCAGAAAAAGGGAGCCTCACTATGGAATGGATTTCTGAGTCAAATGCCGTCATTTTCACGCCTGGAGAGCACCCAAAACAGACAAGGAGACCTTCCTATTAGGTGAATGGAAGGTTCTTGGCTGGCACACGGGGCAATGCAGAGCCCCGTGCAGACACAGTGTCACAGCCTGGAAATTGCTGCTTCCTGGAATCTCAGAGCTGGAGGTGGCGGGGAACCTGGACAGGGCTTCACAGATGAGGAAGCCACAGCCTGGGGAAGTGGACAGCTCACCCAGGGACCCTCAGCTTCCAGCAGACCCACAGCTCAAAATAGGAAAGTGTGGATTAAGGGTGGGGTTAATAGAACTCAATTACCCGGATCCGAATCCTCGCAAATCACTTAACCTTCTCCTGCCTCTGTTTCCTCGTCTTTATAATGGGGACAATTAGCATAGTACCTACCTATGGGGTTATTTCGAAGGTGAAATGAGTTAACATATTTAAGTACTCAGGGAGCTAGTGCACAGAAAGTACTCAGGAAGTGTCAGTGGCTTTTCTATTACTACTATTGAATTTGGATTGCCCTTTTCCTGTATCAGTGTTCTTAAGCCTCTAGAATGAAGACATCCAACACCATGGAAAATGGGAAACCGTGATGAAGCAGAGGATGCCAGGAAGTTCTCAGACCAGATTCTCAGAACAACAGCCTGAGAAACCAAAACCTTGCTGTAGAATCAAGTGTATGACTTGATACTTGGCACTCATGGAGTCATTCGAAAGGAATGGAGAATCCAGGCCTTATTCATGTCTCAGGAATGCCGTAACGAGAATATAAGTACACTACTGTTCCTTGGTGTATAAAGGAAAAGAAAATATAACGCATGTAAAATTAATCCTAAACGAGAAAGAGAGGCAGCCGGGAAATGAACATGGTCAAATACTGCTTTTCTCTGGTCTGGATGGTAAGATGCCGAAGACATTGACTGTTATGGATTTTATATTGCAGAGGAGTTTATCAGGCTCTGGAAATCAGAGTTGCCAGGCTATTGTAGCACTGCCTCGAATCGGTCAGTGTTCCATCGAACGAAGCACGTATAGCCTCTCGGCACGTTTTCCCCGCCCAAACTTCATGCCAGGGAGGAATTCCTTAATATATCCACAGCAGATGGCTGTTGGTTTCTGCTTGGGCGCTCTGTGACAGGAGTCTCAGGGAGGCTCAAGGCCGCCCACCTGCTAGCAGACAACTTTAACCGTTATAGAATTCTCCGCTGCACGGAACCGGCAATCTGCTTACCTGGAACGTTGGCCCGTTGTTCCTACATTCGTCTTCTGGTGTGAAACATAATACACGTCTTTGCTCTCTCTCTCTTGATGGTGATAGAGTGGAGTTACACCTTCCCAGGGAAGAATGCTGGCCTCGACATTAACTGAACTATTGGATATCAAATCAGTTGCTTAAGCCCTCGTTGCCTTGATTTACTTATCTTTAAGGAGCGGCCTTGAATTTTCAGAAGGTTCTTGTGAAAGTTAAAGTCAATAAGCATGATGTACGTAAAACATGGAGAATAGAGCCTGGAAACAAGTATTTATCCAAGAGAAGGCGATTAGAATGATCGTTATTTGGGGATTCCCTAGTAGTCCAGTAGTTGGGACTCTGTGCGTCCACTGCAGGGGGCCCAGGTTTGATCCCTGGTCAGGGAACTAAGATCCCGTGGGGTGTGGCCAAAAAAGAAAATTTAAAAAGAATGATCATTATGTGGGTTCAGCTCTTGAGATCCCCAAAGTCTTCTCTAAGTTGAATACCTCCTTCTCCTCCAGCTGTTCCCACCTGGCCTGGTGGTCGACTCCCACCCCATTCCGTCTGCCTCTCTTTTAATGTTTAGTTAGCATCAGGAGTCAGATCTCCTTCCTTATACCCCATCTTCATTGGGCTTCATTCCTGGACAGACCCTCAAGGAAGAGGGACTCAAGCAGAAAGAGGTGCAGCCAGCTCCTGGAGTAGGAGTCAAAGGGTTATAACTTGGGGGGCTGGGCCATTCTTGGTGGGAGGAGGACTTTGGGGTGCCCCAGGAGGAAGCAGGGTCACGACCTGGAGCCCAGGGGTGGCTGCTCCAGGGCTGTGTTAATGTGGAGGGAGAGAGAGCTAAAGGGGGAGATTCAAGCTTTTCTCCCAGAAATTTCAAGCCTTCTCCAAGGAGGAAGAAGCCAGCCAGAATCCAATGGAGATATTTTGATTCCTCAGCCATAAAAAAGAATGAAATAATGCCATCGGCAGCAGCATGGATGGACCTAGAGATTATCATACGAAGTGAAGTACGTCAGACAGAGAAAGACAAATGTATGATATCACTTACATGTGGAATCTGAAAAAATGATACAAACGAACTTCTATACAAAACAGAAACAGACCCACAGACGTAGAAAACAAACTTATGGTTAACAAAGGGGAAAGGGTGGGGGGATACATTAGGAGTATGGGATTAACAGATACAAACTTCTATATAGAACATAGACAAGCAACAAGGATTTACCATATAGCACAGGGAACTATATTCAATATCTTATAATAACCTAAGTTGGAAAAAATAGGAAAAATATATGTATAACTGAATCACTTTGCTGTATACCTGAAACTAACACAATATTGTCAACAACCACATTTTTTAAAACAGACAAAAGGTGGGGTGCGAGAAGGAGCCTCTTGCTAACTTCGGTCCATTTACTACCCTTGATCTAGTCACCACAGTGTCACGAAAACAGCTCTCATTTGTGCCCCCCTTTAGCAGCCACACGCGCTGAGGGTGTTACTCACTAACTGGGCTTGTGGTCCGTTGACACCTTTAGATTTTTTCAAGAGAATCACTTTTATTGTTTTATTTATTTATCTATTTATTTATCTTTTGGCTGCACCAAGTGGCGTGTGGAATCTTAGTTCCCCCTGCAGTGGAGGCACTGGAAGTGCAGCGTCTTAACCACTAGACCACCAGGGAAGTCCCTCTAAGGGAGAGGTATTTTATTTTTATTCCTCAAGAGAACCACCTTGAAACAAGTTTTCCTTGTCCTGAACATGTATTGCTGATTTTGAAAATCAAATGGGGAAATTTATAAGAAGCTAGCACAGTGCCTAGCCAGTTGTAGGCACTAAATAAACGACAACATTTGATTAGTAATATAATGTAAGATAATATTACTACTGTAAATTGCTATTATGATATACTAGTACAAATAAGTATTCCTAATAATACTTACTAATAATTACCCATTATTAATTGGGTACTCATTAATAATTACCCAAGCAAGATGACACCTTGATTTTGGACTTCTAGCCTCCAGCACTGTGAGAGAATACACCTTTTACGTTTGTTTGTTTCTAGTCACCAAGCTTGTGATCATTGTTACAGCAGCTACAGGTAACTAATACAGAGAGTATTTTCCTTCCCTGGGGAATCCCTCAGAGTCTGAAGGACGCCCCCTGGAGAAGGAGTGAGCGCCTCTAAGCTCTCTGACCAATTCATAGCCATGAGGAAATAGGACGTGAGGTTTAATATGAAGTGGAAAAACTCAAACAGGTGATTAATGAATTAATCTGTCAGAAGTCAGATGGTAACATTTCAGTGAGCAGGAGGCATCTCAAGTTCATAACCATTAAGGAGGCCTGACAGGCTCTATGGAGTCACTGAGAGGTCCAGCCAGAGGGGAGGAAAGGCTGCCTGGGTGACTGGCAGGGCCATCTGGGGTCCCGGTGAGGCAGAAAGGAGGCCAGGCTGCTGGCATGTGCACGTGACTGGGAGTCATCCTGGGGCTGGGACTTCCCTGTCTGCCAGAGAGAGACATTCGTCTTTTCTGGTCCTCAGCTGCCTAAAATGGAAAAAGAAAATAATGTTCCAGCTCTAAGAATACTGCTGGGGGCTAATTTATTCATGCTTGTGACACATGTAACTTAAAAAAAAAATAAAGTCCCCCATGTGGTTTTTAATAGGGCCATAAATATGCAGAGACAACTCAAAGAAGCTGTCATTTTGAGTCTCTAGGTGACTGTTCCTTTGTATTAGTCAGAATAGTCTGGGTTATGCTGTGGTGACTGACAACGCCCACATCTCAGTAGCTTAAAAATATAAAGCTTGTTATGGGTTGGATTCTGTCCTCTCCCCTACCCCCGCAAATTTATATGTTGAAGTCCTAGGTTCCAGTCTCTCAGAATGCAACCATGTTTGGAGAGAAGGTCTTGAAGGGATAACTAAACTAAAATGAGGTCATTAGGATGGGTTCTAATCCAGTATGACTGGTGTTCTCATAAGAAAATTTGGACACACAAACACATAGATGGAAGATGATATGAAGACAAAAAGAGAAGATGATTATCTACAAGCCAAGGAAAGAGGCTTGGAACAGATTCCTCCCTCACAGCCTCAGAAGGAACCAATGCTGCTGATACGTTGCGCTCAGACTTCTAACTGGTGGAACCACGAGAGAATCAATATCTGTGGTTGAACCATCCAAACTGTGGTGTTTTGTCATGACAGCCCTAGCAAACTCACACAGAGGTTCATAGCTTGCTCACGCTAAGCATCCGTGGGTAAGAAGGCCTTGCTAATGATGGTCACTAAGGAACCCTGGCTCATGGGGCAGCCACCATCTTGAATGTCACCAACTGTTATGTTGGAAAGAAAGAATTCAGGAGGGTCTCGTACTGATCATTAAATGCTCCAGCTCAAAAAGGCACAGATCACTTCTGCTCAGGACTCATTGACCAGAAGAATCACATGGCCCCATCCAAACAACAAGGGAGGTAGGAAGTATAGTCCTACACATGTTGAGGAGATGGCATTACAGGTCTTGATCCAAATGGAGAAACGTGCCTGCCATGTGTGAAGAGCTACTCAGGACCCTCAGGGCGGGTAGTGCATTCAGTTTACAAATTCCTCCAAAAAAAAAAAAAAAAAAGGAATGCTTTACTTTGCTCTGTCTTTCAAAGTCACTGAAACACCCAAAGCATTTCCCATAACTAACTTATAAAATGTTTCTTTAACTGACATCCAAGTCCCCTGAGTTCTCTATGGGAAATTATGTGTTCTCATTTTGATGAGGGTCTATAAACAGTAAGAGGAACATAATTAATTTCATCTAGATAAAGAGTCATCAAACTTTTTGTGTAAAGGGCCAGGTAGGAAATATTTGAGGCTTTGGGGCCATGTGGTCTCTATTGCGACTACATAACTCAGTCCTGGAGTGCAAACACAGACATAGACAATACATAAATGACACAAATGAATGAGCGTGGCTGTGCTCATAATCAAACTTTAGTGACAAAATCAGGCAGCAGGCGAGATTTGATCCGCAGGTCATGGTTTGTTGATCCCTGATCTACGTAATTTTAGTGTCAGAATGTGCAACTGCATTTTTCATCTATTCTAGCCCAATGGAGGCCAAATGACGTAAAGCTTTGATGGATAAATGAATGTTTCTCAGTAGTTCCAGGAGAGAAGATTGGTGGGGGAATGGAGTCGTGACAGGGCACCCAGGACCATCCTCCTGCCAGATTACGAAGAACCTACACTGTGATAGTTGCTACCACATTCGGTGGCAGTACCCTGAAGGGATGTGGATGGTAGGCTCTAGAGCCATACTTGCCCGGGTTCAAATCCCAGCTCTGTCACTTACTCTGTGGCCGACCTTGGGCAAGTTACCCTACCTTCTCTGTCTCAGTGTCCCCTCATCTGTACATAGAGACAGACAGAAGTACCTGTTTTGAAGGGCTGTTGGAGGCTTGCCTGAGTTGATTCCCATAAAGCATTTAGAAGAGCTCCTGGCACTTATTAAATACTAACAACGCTCTTAATCACAGGTGAAGATGCTTACACTTCCTGGCACAGACTAATTGCCAAAACAGTTCATTAGGAATAACTATGGTAACAACCAGGCAAAGGGAAAATTCTTCTGCTCTTACTACCAGCAACGTATGGAGTCGCTACCCATTCAATGCTGAGTTTCATTTCAAGCTGGCGAGTCTTACCTTCAGATGAATGAGAGAGTTTTACAGAGTAATCAGGTGACCCATAACGAAAACCTGCATTTGAATTCTGCTTGCAAAAAAGACTTGAGGTCTTATATTCTAAACTAGCAGAATCTTGAATATATTTATGCAATTCTTTATGATACACGCAATCATTAGCCTTATTGAGAACAAAACACAGAAAAAGATCAAGTATACAACCAGACTCCAAGCTATATCTTTCTACAATTAAGCCCAATCGAAACAATTTAATTTTAGCACAATCATATCATTTGCCATATGAAATTATGTTGTTAATTTTAATGTGATCAATTTTATAGGTTTTCAAAAATTTGTAAATGCATTTTGGTTTAATAGTTTGCATACAGCTAATATTAAGAATGAAAAGCCAAAGGATATTACATAGATATATGTATGTATTCAGGTTTACTTATCCCCTGCTAGAATGGGGGATAGAGACTTCTGTCTCTTTTGGCCATTGCCTTCTTTCAGGTTCCTAGAACAGGATTATGTTCTAGATGCTTACTAGGCACTTAAGAAATATTTGCTAAATTATGTTGAATTAGAATTATAATAAAAATAATTAAGGTCAACATTGGATATCTGTGAGATATTAGTTTGTTCAAAATAATATCTTCAAATAATTTCTCTGAAGTAATAATTACTGAAGTGGGAGTGACTTGGCTGAATTGTGTCACTGAATTGTGTCACTGAGTCTTTGATGTCATTGCCTGGAGCTGTGTGTGTCCTGGCCTGCCTTTTGCCCTCTAGCCAATAATCTACTCTCATTTGGACTCTTTGGGATACTGAGTAACAAAGACACAACTGAGGGACTTCCCTGTGGTGCAGTGTTTAAGAATCCGGCTGCCAATGCTGGAGACAGGGGCTCGAGCCCTGGTCTGGGAAGATCCCGCATGCTGTCGAGCAACTAAGCCCGTGTGCCACAACTACTGAGCCTGCGCTCTAGAACCTGCGAGCCGCAACTACTGAGCCCACGTGCCACAGCTACTGAAGCCCGTGCACCTAGAGTCCGTGCTCTGCAACAAAAAGCCACCACAATGAGAAGCCTGCACACAGCAATGAAGAGTAGCCCTTGCTCGCCACAACTAGAGAAAGCCCGTGTGCAGCAGTGAAGACCCAACACAGCCAAAAAAACAAAAACAAAAAAACACAAATGAATCCAGTTTAGAGAAAGGAAGGATTTTTTTTAAGGAGTTAAACAACCAAGTCATGGTAAAGGTAGGGGGTCCTTCTGAGCCTCAGAAACCCCTAGAATAATGCCAAGAATAATAGCTCAATCATTCTTTACCATCTTGCTCTCCCTGTTTCTCCTTCTCTCTTCCTCTCTCTCTGTCTCACACTTGTGCTGCTTTTTCTTCACAGCACCTCCCTTCTCTCCTCCTTTCTGCTATTGCAGACTGGCTTCCTCCACAGGACCTCCCTTCCTGGGACCAGACTGTTGGCCCGTTTCCTTAGCTCCAATTTGGAAAACCCTGCAGAAGCATTCTGATTGGTCCACAGTGGGATGGGTGCTCCCTCTGACCCAGTCAACCGTGGCTGGAAGCCCCAACACTCTAGCCCAGCTTAGTCAGGTGTTTGTCTCCTTCATCTGTAGTTCTATCAGCTGTGGACTATGTTGTACAGCACAGGCACAGCCATTGGCTGCCATCTTTCCGGCATTCATTGAAAGAGAAACTAGGAACCCACCACAGTTTATGTTCGCACACAGACCTTTCCTTTACTCAGCTTCCTGTTCCTGCTTCACGGTCGATTCCTTGATCACCCATCACAGCCTGCTCTCAGTGATTAACCTCGAAGTGCCTTCTGCTGATCCCAGTCAACTAATCTCCTTAAACTCCTAGAAGTACTCGAGCCTAATACAAAGCCTGTGCCCACCGCAGGCTAGACGGTGGCTAGGATTGGCAAGGCCCGGGGCTGGGAGCAGAGCCACATCACGTGCCGATGCTCAGTAGGCAGAGAAAGAGCTGTGGGGTATTCGCCTGGGGAAGAATGGCCACAGGGCTCCACTGCCTCACGTGGACCTGAGGTCTGAGTGAGGTCAGCGCCTTTATGTTCTCGGTGAATTTCCTCATCACACCCCTTTCTTTGCCTTTGGTGCACTTATCACGGTTGGGCTCTACTGAGGGCAGTGTTACGTGTCTGACACCCATCCCCCCTCCCCACTCGGTGCCCACGCTCCATGGGGGCCGCGTTCTTGTCACACTACGTGCCCAGCGTCTAGCACGTCACGTGGGATGCATTATGTACTCAAATAAATGGATAAATAGTAACGTAGCAGGGGAATCTACTCTAGACTCAGGGGCAGGAAAGACATCCCTGAAGGACGGCATGAAGGCTGGGATCTGACACTCAGGGGAGGAGACTCAGGCAGAAGGTGAAGCATGAAGCCCCCGGCAGAGAACTGCTGGGCTAAGTCCTGTGGGCAGAGAAGTCACGTAGTGAATTAGTACCAGAGCCAGACCTAGATTTCAACTGTGCACCCTCTGGGCTAGTCAGGAGCGCCCCTGGTTTGGTTCTGCTCTGGAAGGATTATAGTAGGTAGGGACTTCCCTGGCGGTCCAGTGGTTAAGACTCTGTGCTTCCATTGCAGGGTGCGTGGCTTCCATCCCTGGTTGGGGACCTAGGAACCTGCCCAGCGCGGGGGCGTGGCCCAAAAAAAAACCCATTACCCAAACACTCACACCTAATTAGAGGACTCTTAATACTTAATATTCCATTGACTCCCAAGAGGAAACTGTAATTGCCTATTAGTCACATTGCAGCTGGTACCAAGTTATGAGGAACAGCACACTGTGTGTGTCTGCGCGTGCATGCATGTGTGTGTGTGTGAAGGAGTGGATAATAAAAAAATGCAAAATAGCTTAGGAGCATCGAGAAGATAAATCAAAAGATTACTAAAGGAGTAAAGCGTTGAGTCATTTATTTGAATTGATTGACTCAGAATGGACTAAACACCACAAATGGATAGAGACGATGCTTTTAAAACCCCAAAGAAAACCCTTTATCCACCATCTGTGTTGGTTCAAAAGAGTTCAGTGCTAATCCAAACACAATGTGAAATTGCCTGAATTAGAATCCCAGGGTTCTTAGTGCAGCAAATGTCAGGACAGAATAAAAAGGATCCACCATCTACCCAGCGTAAAGTATTTTGCATGGCTGAAGCCCTTCTTTTCAGAGTGGAAACACCAAGACATCAACAAATGTTTAATGGGGGCTTACCGCATGCAGGGTCTTCACAGAGAAGTTTCCAAGAATAGTAACCCATGTGTGTGGCTGTCTTGAAAGACATAGAATGTTTGCCGCTCGCGTCCATTTGTCCACTGGAAGCACCACAGAGATGGAGGGTCTCCATCAAGGTTTCGCATCCCGTCTCTCTCATTATTTGGCTTTCTTCTGCAACAGCATCCAAAACAAAGCATGAATTCCTGTTCTCTTCTGCTTCCCCCGGTCCTCTTCTCCTCTCTTTTCTCACCACCATTCAGGGGGCACATTTAGGAGACATGGCTACAGATTGTCCAGCTCAATGGGGGCCTCAAAGAGTCATTCTGTGGCCTAGAAAATTGTTCTTCCTCGACACAGAAACCCCCTGAGGATACCTAGGCTTCCAGGAATCCCTGGCCATTGGAACATGACATCCCTGGCATAGAACAGTATTTGATGAACGAGTCTCCCTTGTGAACCTTGTGAACCCTTTCTCCCTTGTGAACCCACACCATTCCCTTCCAGGCTAAGTTCTGGAACCCACTGGCCTATTTCCATCCATACACCCCCCTACAACAAGGGTCTGAAATATCTTCCTCCAGATTTCTATATATCCCAGGCAGACCCCTGGAGTTTGAGGGGTCATCAAGTTGAGGTTGTTGGTAGTTGGAGGTAACCCTGTGGCCATTTAGGAACCCTGTGACCAGCACCCACACAGCAGACAAGTTTCAGTAACTGATGGACGGCTTGTTACAACCAGGCTAACATCATTTTACCAGGTTTAGTAGACCAAATAATGCTCCCAAAGATAGTGGGTCCTGACCCCTGAAACCTGTCAATGTTATATCATTTGGAAAAAGGGTCTTTGCAAGTGTCATTGTGCTAAGGGTCTTGAGATGGAGCTACTATCCTGCATTATTTGTGCCCTAAAGGCAATCACATTTATCCTTGTGGAGGGAGGCATAGAGAGACCTGACACGCGCACACCAAGGAGAAGGCAACATGAAGATGGGGACAGAGACTGGAATGGTGCATATGTCAATGAGGTAGATGAAAGTGTGTATTTTTGTGTTTTTTTCAATGAACTCACGTATTTGGGGATGAATGAGACAGGTTTGGCAACAATTGTATTCTCATTCTTTGTTTTATACATTCAAGTGCTGACAAACATTGCCTTATATTAAAAGTAGGTAGAGGGCTACCCTGGTGGCACAGTGGTTGGGAGTCCGCCTGCCGATGCAGGGGACACGGGTTCGTGCCCCGGTCCGGGAGGATCCCACATGCCGCGGAGCGGCTGGACTCGTGAGCCATGGCCACTGAGCCTGCGCGTCCGGAGCCTGTGCTCCGCAACGGGAGAGGCCACATCAGTGACAGGCCCATGTACCGCAAAACAAACAAACAAACAAAAACACTAAAAGTAGGTAGAAACAGGAAGGAATTCTCTTATAGCAATAGCACTCAATCCTTTGAGCTCCTTCTAAATCGTATGCCAAAAATCGTACTTTTCACCTATCAGATGACAATTTAGTTAAGAACTCCTTCAGTTTTGCTCAAGGCAGAGAACTGGAAACCATTTGACTTGCAGCGGGATTTGTTATTCAATCATTAGAGTCGCTCATTTTTCTCACTCTCTAGGAAGTACCCCAAAAAGTTTTACCAAGATTTACCCAGTGACTCTTAATTATACCACTCTTACATTGTTTTGTTTGTTTGTGTTTTTTTGTTTGAGATACAATTGACATACAGCACTGCATGAGTGTAAGGTGTACAGCATAATGAGTTGACTTACATACATCGTGAAATGATTATCACATGTTTAGTGACCATCCATCATCTCACAGAGATTCAAAATTAAATAGTAAAAAATTTTTTCTTTGTGATGAAAACTCCTAGAATTTACTCCTACAATTTTCATATATAACATACAGCAGTGTTGATTATATTTATCATGTTATACACTACGTTCCTAGTACTCATTTATCTCATAACTAGAACTTTGTATCTTTTGACTGCTTTCATCCAAGTCACCCTCCCCCATCCCCTACCTCTGGTAACCACAAATCCCATCTCTTTTTCTATGAGTTTTTTGTTTGTTTGCTTATTTGTTTTTGAAGTATAATTGACCTACAATACTATGGTAGTCCCTGTTATACAACATCTTGATTCAATATTTCAAGACATTTCAAAATGATCACCATGAGTCTAGTTACCATCTGACACCATACAAAGATATTACACAATTATTGACTATATTTCCCACGCTGTACATTTCATACCTGTAACTCATTTATTTTGCAACTGGAAGTTTGTATCTCTTAATCTCCCTCACTCATTTGTCTCCTTCCCCCGCCCCTCTCCCCTCTGGCAACCATACGTTTGTTCTCTGTATCTATGACTCTGCTTTTTAGAGTCCACATATAAGTGAGATCATACAGCATTTGTCTTTCTCTCTCTGACTTACTTCACTTAGCATAATACCCTCTAGGTCCATCCATGTTGTCACAAATGGCAAGATTTCATTCTTTTTTATGGCTGAGCGATATTCCATTGTGTACATGTATCACATCTTCGTTAGCCATTCTGCTGATGGACACTTAGGTTGCTTCTGTATCTTGGTTATTGTAAATAATTCTGCAACCAGTTACTCTTACTTTGGAAGCATATTTTCATTCCTGATATACTCAGAAAAGGTTGGCAAAACTGAAATATCATTAAGCTCAATTTTTGTTATCAATGTGATTAAAAATATGTAATCTTAAAATGGCATGCTTAAACACATGAAGTTTGTTTCAAAATCTTGGAACTGTGAATTTAGCTCATTCAATATAAAGAAGATGTCTGTCAGGGAATCTAAACAGCCTCAGCAACAAGTCTATCAATCAGTCCAACCAGACTTACTTTCTGTTAGAAAAATCCAACTTTTTTTTTTTCCCCCACACCACACAGCTTGTGGGATCTCGGTTCCCTGACCAAGGGATCGAACCCAGGCCTTTGGCAGTGAAAGCCCAGGTCTTAACCACTGGACCACAAGGGAATGCCCTCCCACTTTATTTTTAAATTCAGATCATCCTGTTAACATGTGTCCTCCATGATGGAATCCCTCGTATTTCTGACTCTTAAATGTAGGAGGGATGGAGAGCTAAGGCACTGAGCCTGCCGTGAACATGGTGCCTGTGTGAAACAAGGCTGAGGTGTCATCACAGGGCTCCATCCAAGAGAGCGGCCATTGACAGCCAGGGTTATGGGGGCAGAAGTGAGCTGTGTCAGTTCTCCTAGAAACAGACGCAAAGGCTTTATTAGAGGAAACAAGGATGAGAGAGAACAGAGGCTGGGGGAGTGTGGGCGGGGAGGTAGAGGAAGCAGGGAGCCTTCCTGGACCACAGTGCAAATCTGAGACCACACAAAGGGAGAGGGCAGAAGTGTCCAGGTGGCTGTGAGGCCTAAGGAAGGTTCAGCAAGGCCATCAGAGGGTCCTGGGGCCAAAGCTGGCCATCAGAGGAGTCCGAGTTCCTCAGGACTAAGGTGGTACCCTGGCCACGTCGGTGGCTGACTGAGCACAGCCTGTGGGAAGCATGACAATGGATTTCAGAGCGCAGTAACTGGGGCTCTAATCAAATGAGCTCCCTGTCATTGGAGGTCTGGGAGGGGCCTTCTATGGCCACACCCCAAAATATTTAAATGAAAATTGTCATCACTTCTGCTGCCCCAGTCTTTAATAGATTTGAAACAAGAACATGATGACATGGGCCCAAACACTCCATTTCTAACGTCATGGCTTAACCCTTAACAGCAATATACTTAAGAATTGACCAGGAAATTCCCTGGCAGGCCAGTGGTTAGGTCTCTGCGCTTCCGCTGCAGGGGGCACGGGTTCGGTCCCTTGTCAGGAAACTAAGATCCCGCAGGCCCAACAAGCAAACAAAAAGAATGGACCAATCACAGGTTTGCAGTAATGGAGTTCAGGGTACGCTACCCCAAAATACGGGACCTTGGCACATTGACTATTTTAAACTGAAGGAATGTGAGAAAAAACAGGTGCAGGAAGGACTCTTCCATCTTCCTTGTCTCCCCTGAAGTAGGCCTTAAGACCCTCATATGAGAGGCACCCTCCTTATTCCTGAAGAAGCATCCTTCTCTCTAACAGGGAGGAATGCGGAGAAGAATCTGGACAGGTCTTGCTAAGTTTCCCCCAGTTTCCTACCCTTACCTCATACTCTGTCTTATCCTATCTTTCCATGACTGTCCCCTTTTCATCAAATCCAGCGTAAAAACACTCAGGTTTAACCATTTCTTTGGGTCTTCGTTTCCTTAAGAAGGCTCCCAATGTCATGTAAAACTAATATTAAATAAATTTTTTATGCTTTTCTCCTGTTAATCGGTCATAGTCCATTTAATTTTCAGACCTACCGGGGACCCTTTTCTCGCCCCTACAGGAGTGTCTTGATTAAACGAGTCAAATGCTGGTATTTCAAATTGTCATTTTGTTTGGCACCTGGGACATTTTGAATACCCTTGGGGCTATGATCCTAGTAAGATTCTGGATGGAGGAGAAGTACCTCTTTATTTTGTATAATGGGAGAGGGGTGATCACGTATGGGCAGATGGGAAAGGAGTCCTTGTGTGCACATTGAGACAGCCTGCTATAGACACTTCCTTGACCTCCCAGAGGGTCTTTGTCAGCTTGGGTCCTTTGAGAAGCAGACTCCAGGATAGAATGAAACATGCAAGAGATTTACTGGGGACACAGCTATGAAAGACAAAGGGGAAAGGACACAGGAGTAGGCGGGGACAGCCTTCAGAGCAGGACTCTGGTCTGACACCTGTGAAAGGAGAAAAGGAAGGAAGGGATCTTGGGCTGAGGAGTTGCATCCAGGCTCACAGGGCGCCCCACGGCAGAGGAGGAGTCCTGTGTCGGGCCCGAACAGCGGGCACTCCCACTGAGCAGGGTCATTGGCTGGGTTGGTGGGAGGGAGGGGGCCCAGCATGAAGACGGGGCATATCAGAAGATGCAGGTTCCCTTGAAGGGAGATCAGAGCAGTACACACACGTGTAGCTGCCACAGTATCCCCTTTGGGTACATCTCTTTCCTTGCATTGCTTCCATCTCCCCTCTCCTCACACTGTGTGGATCCTTTAATATCTCTTCTCCTTCGAGTCCCAGGAACCCTCTCCTGGGCTATCCCACCCTTACCCCACTCCACCTCCCACTTGTGCTTGGAAATCTTCAGGCTCCTTCCTGGTGTGGAAGGCACAGCTGCTGTGTGGAGGGAGAGAGGGAAGCCTTGAGCCCGAGGGTGGAGAAGTGGAGAAAGGAGAATGGGATGGTCTTCATGCAAAGTGGCAGTTCACTTTTCCCGTTCTGATTTTCCTTTGTCAGCCGTGGATACATAAAAATGAACGGGTCCCCTGGCACCATGAGGGTTAATCTCTGCCACCTGCCCTCCCCAGTCCTGTAAGAGCTGTGTCCTTCCTACAGGTAGAACTTTGGGACAACACGTTTCTAATAGGCTGTCTGAGTTCCGTTACAAAACTCTGTTCTGGCCGTTTAACTTTGGGAAGTACCTTGCCCACTGCCGTGTGTTTTTCTCTTGCACATAGCGGGTGGAGAGGGAGGGCTGTCTAGACCCTCACAGCTCCTGGAAATCTTTACCTCTCATTCGGAAGTCTGGGCTTTGCTTCCCTAAAACATTGTTTGTGTCTTTTCACACTTTCCCCATCCTAATCCAAAACAGATTTAATACAAAAGAAATTCTATGCCAAATTTAAATATCATATTATTTATGTCTTCTAAGAGACTAGGAATAAGTTTTATTAATCTGTGTATCTGGTTTTAAAAACTTAAACTAGAGCTCAACTTGTGCAAAAGAGAAGAAGCAAAGGTCCAACACCAACTCACAGTAGATATGTTACCTTGTGATAATGTTGTTCAATTTTTTTTTCTACAAAAATATGGACTAACAATCCTTTTCAACTAATCATCACAAAATCCCTTTGACTGTAAAATTAAGTTTATGGCATGAATTGCTAAAAACTTAAAAATGAGGCATAGAGAGCCCAGAATGGTTATCTGCCTTACCCAAGGTCACACAGTAAGCAACGGTAACATTAGAACTACTACCCTTTGGGCTTCCAGATCAGACCTCCGTGCCGAAGAGGAATCCCAAGTTTCAATTCTGGAACAGGAAGAAGGAAGCAGGATTTGGAACAGACTGTGCCCTCCATGGCTCAAGATGAAATTCTGTTCCCAGAAGAGGCTCAGATTTCTTCAATATCAAGATTTGATTACAAGTCTCTGACTAATGAAAGTTTATTGTCTACAATAATATCAGACTCGTGTCCAAGGGCTTAATCTCTCTAATCATATGTTCTATACATTATTGAAAAGAGAGATGTCCAAAGAGCATATTTAAAGGCTCAAATATTCCAAGTAGCAAAAAGCATAGGTAAAGGAAAGCTTTAAAAACTCCTCCTGGAGGTGGAAATTGCTGTCAGGTGCCAGAAGAGAGAAAGATAATGGGTTCACACAGGGCGCTGACACATTAGACCTCTGGAGAGGTCCCTTAGTCTTCCGAGCTATCTTAGAGGCTCGTAAGCCGGACCGCATATTGCAATCACCTGGGAAGCTTCTCAAAATCGTAAGGTCCAAGCCACCCCCGGAATCCGTTACATCATAACCTTCTGCAGATGGAAGCCCAGCCCTGGGAGCTTTTAAAGCTGTCCAGTGATTCCAATGTGCGGCCAAGGTTGAGCACCCCGTACCAATGCTGAGCACATAACCACTTCATAAATATGTATTGAATGAATAGATGGGTGAGTAAGTATCAGCAACAGAACTGAAAAAAAGGAGAAGCACATTAAGAAGCTAAACACGCTTTTACGTAGATGGAAGACCCTGAGATCCTCACTTAGAAGATATACACGCTTAATTTAGAAACAGTTCCACTAAGCTTAGATGTCAGGATTCTCAGCCCACAGCGAGGCTGGGAAGGGAAGATTATGCTTCAGAAACAGGTTCACTGACAGCAGCAAGAAGAAAAAATATGACAGTTTGAAAGTAAACTACAAAGAGGGAGACAGAAATCCAAGGAGACTTGTCTGGGCCATTTAATACCAGGGCAAACTGACCTGCCCAGCACAGTTTCCCTGAAGGCATCATTGTATTAGAACAGCGCAGTAATTGATGTTCATAATGCCAGCTGAGTCACCCTACAAAGGTGAAGTTCTGTTCCGTCTACATAGTTTCAGGGGCCAGAGGGATACAGGACAAAGTGCTGGGCTTACGTCATCCCTGGGTAAAACAGGCTGCCCTGACTAGAACCGCTATCTGTTTTTGGAAACCTTGATGAGTTTAGTAGCTGGGAAAGGCATCACTTTAAAGTTAGAAGGAGTTGCTACTTCCAAAGAGGTGGATATTAAACGTCTTAGTGGGGCAGGCTGTCCCTTTGTCAGAAACAGCCCCTTGCCGAGGGTAAAGGTGCAGAGACTTCTTTGGGGAGAAAATCTGGACCTGGCTTAGTGGTCCAAATACAGATTTCTCAGACTGAGAAAGCTCAGCTTTTTCTTGGTTTTACACACCGTCTTTTTAAAGCAGAGATTTGTTATTTTCTTACAGGAGATTTTCTTTTTCTCAGCAGGCAGTTAGATAGCTCTGTGTCTGTAAGATATTGCCTGTTCTTGGGAGTTGTGTAGGTTCTTGAACAAGTAGGAGATCTAGATGAGTCTCCGTGGGAACAGGACTCTGCAGACTTGAGAGGACGTGGATGCAGGGTCATTTGAATTGGAATACCCAAGAACGTAGGGATGTTGGGTTACCGCTTTCCAGGGTAATTTCACTTGTCCCGCTCAAGGCCACGCAAGCTCTTCCGGAGGAGAAGGGACTTCTGAGACGAGAGGCCATTCCTACTGTCAATTCTATTAGTCCACGCTGGGTCAGGAAGTGAGAACCTGAAAGGTGAACTTCAGACAGAGGGAAGGGGGAAAGTCCCTTTTTTCTCTGCACTTTCAGGTCAGTTTTTCTAGACCTCCACATATAGCAATGCAGGAGCTGGCACTAACATTTGGAGGTAGGTTGAGAACCAAGCATGGTTATGAACTCTGAGGATGGGTCCAGGCTAGAAGCTCAGCACGTAACCACATCTGCTACTTGAAGATATCAGTTGTTCTTTGAGTTGTATATTCTTCTTTCTGTGCCCTGAGCAACGCTTCGCTAAAGTTTGGTTGAGAGTGACCACCTGGCCCCTACAATGCTTTGGGGGAGAATAGGGAAGGCAGATCCCATGTTGGAATGATGCCCCAAAGGTGGCCAGGGAGGTGCTATGCAGCACAAAGACAGGCAAAGCAGGAGCTGGGGGGAACCCACACTGGGGCAAGTGGAAAGCAGTACCGGGATGCTCACAGAACTCTCCGGAGGACACACTGAAGGGTGTTAACTCCTGATAATTAGCAAGACAGGATTGGAGCCAGTATAATTTGAGTATTTGGCAGAACGATGTCTAATTATAAACTGTTCGGTTTAAACATTTGGGAGACACTTGGAATCAGAAAACCTGTGTGCAAAAATATATACACCACTTACTAGCTGTGTGATATCAGGCAATCCACCCAAAGCCACCCAGTCTCGGTTTCCTTACATGACAAGAGGTGTACCTAACATTTACCCTCCAGACTTCTTAAGGTTGTATCAAGGATCAAGAGGTCAAGCTCAAAGACATCTTGCAAATGGCAAAATACTATGCAGACTTAAAGTATTATTTCATTTCTGAGAATTTTCCAACTAAAATGATGAAGTATTAATTTTTTTTTTTTTTTTTTTTTTTTTTTTTTTTTTTTTTTGCTTTTACTGATAATCTGCGTCTCTACCAAGCACTCCAAGGGGATTCTATCCAACAGGTGTGGGAAACGCAGGTGGCATCTGACCCTGGTTATGATTACCACTGTTCCCCCCCCCCACACACACACCCGGGACCATCCCTAGGAGGCAGCACAGGGAGGGACAGGGAGGTGGGGTGGAACGGCGTCCTCACTCCTGATTTACAGGAAAAATGGAAGCTGCCTCTAAAGCAAATAAATACAACGCAGGAAAGCAGCTCAGCAGGTACCCAAGATAACCAAGCCGAGAAAAATATACATTTTAAGTCACAAAATGACAAGTTAAAGAATGGTAACATTCTGAGTAAAAATTCATGAGACTAAATTAGACAATTGATTCATCAACTAGTTCTTATTCAATTAACTTTAGTTAGCTAGTGTTTGATACATAGCCCTTTTAGGCAGGGCACTGTGAGAGTTCCAATGTTAAATAGATGTCCAACTTGCCTTTAAGGAGCTGCAGTCTTGAGAAGAAAATGCCGCGTGTGCAAAAGCAGTGCTAAAGCCAAGCTTGAGCAGCGAGGTCCCACGTCTGTCCTGTCCAGTCTGATAGCCGACCATCAGCCCTGCGTGCCTATTGGGCACTTGAGATGCAGTCCAAATTGAGAGATGCCCTCTGTGTAAAATACACATCAGATTTCAAAAGCTTGATAGAAAAAAGGATGTAAAATACCTCATTAGTAAATTTCATGCCGATTACATATTGGAATGATATTTGGGGTATACCCTTGCTTTTGGAAACAGATGAGAATCTGTTATCTGATGAATTTATTTATGTGGGAGCCCTCACACTTTAATGATGTTTAATGAGATGTCACGGGGCCCCTGTTAAATTCCATGCCGTTGAGTTAACACCATTCTCCAGAGCCTCCCTCCTTCTTAGTATATATCTCTTCCTCTTACACTTTGCCGCAGTCCTTAAAATGTAGTTAGAAGGCAGAAATTCTATTTTCACCTGAATCCAGTGTCAGTCGGATTCCAGTAGAGATCCCAGCTTGGTCTTTCTCCCAGCAGTTTCCCATACTCAGAAAGCGACACAAACCACATCCCTGATAGCAGCAGATTTCTAATGTTTTCAATGCCCTGGGCTAGGGGCAATTGTGCCAGTTTCCTTGCTCAGTGAGAAGAACTTCTCCTTAGCTACCTGATATGGAGAGTTGACTAATTAGATGAAAAACAGCCTGTTTAGAATCTTCTAAGCTTCCTGATGACGTATACCATGCTTATACCTTTACCATGCTTGTTTTCGAGCCCGAAACACGGTAGGTTCTCAATAAGCAGCTGCGTTGGATGAATTATAAACGCCACTATTCTTTAGGATAACTGGCCCAGCTCCAGTCACAAGAAAGAAGCATTGAGGCTATAATGTTTTCACTTTTAAATGGCTGGTGATGAAAACAGCCCTTTGGAGATTTTTATCTTATTCTGCTTTTAAAAGCTGCACCAAACCTGAGCTTCGCATGGACAGGGCAGAACACACCCCCGTGCTGATGAAGCCCCTGTACACGTGTCATCGCTCTCCCTCCCTCCTGGACACACCTGCTCTCCTTGCAGTCCACGAGCCACCCACTTCCTTTCCCCTGCGAGGCCCGAGGCTGCGAGCTCTCTGAATTTTTCCCTTTTGCAGCACCGAACCACACAAAGGAGGGCTCTGGCAGCTGCAGGCCTGCTCACCTCAGCAATTCTAGAAAATGCTTTGTAATTACTAACCAGAAAGCATAGAGTCTGAGAGGGTTAAGAGGACTAAATCTTCAGATGCAACATCTACTTCCATTTAGCATTTTATATGCAGCCCTTCCAGTGGGAAAGGGGGAATGAGAGAAGCTTTGAAGGACCAACCAGATGAATTTCACACAAGAATTTTTAAAAATTGGATGACAAGACTTTGAGCACTTTTTTGTGTGAATTGATTGGTCATTTGCACATCTTCTGTAAAGTGTTGAAGTCTTTTGCCATTTTCAATTGGGTCATTTGTCTTTTTATTTGTAAGCATTCTTTCCATTGTCTAGATACCAGTCCTTTGTCAGATACATGTGTGATATATTTTTCCAGTCTGTGATTTTTCTATTCGTTTTCTTGTTTATTTTAATTAAATTTAATTAAAAATTTTGATGACACCCAACCTACTTTTTTAATGGTTAGTGCTTTTTGTATTCTGTCTAAGGACTCTCTACCCATCCCAAGGTCACGAAGTTATCATGCTTTATTCTAGCATCTTTGTGGCTGTAGGTGTTATCTGTAGGTCTGTGATCCATTTTGAATTAGCTTTTGTATATGGAGTAAGATAGGGATGGAGGTTCAAGTTTTTCTCCACCCATATATCCAGTTGTTTCAGCAATATTGTTAAAAAGACTTTCCTTTCTCCTTTGACTTCAAGACAACAGTTGGAAACAATCCAAATGTCCCAGAGGTAAATGGATAAATGAGTTGTAGTATATTCCTCCAGTGGGACGATTCAGCGATTTTTTTAAAAAGCTCAAACTATGAATACATGCAACAACCTGAATGAATTATTCAGAAACATTATGTTGAATGAAAGAAGCTAAACACAAAACAGTTCTTACTGTATGATTCCACTTGTATGACATTCTAGAACAGACAAAACTAATTCTATAGTGACAGAAAGCAGACCAGTGGCTGCCTGGCTGGGGATAGGGAGGGAAACTTTCTGGTGTGGTGGGTATGTTCTATATCTTGTGTTGGGTGTTGGTTCCATGTGTATATACAATTGTCAAAATTCATCCATCTGAACATTGGAGGGCTGTGCATTTCATTGTATGTTAATTAGACCTCAATTTAAAATATGTTAAAGAAAAAAAAAAGAATTACAATGTGAACCTCCCTGTTCTATGCCCAGGGAATAGAAAATTCCTCCCTCTCTGCAGAGGGCTTGCTGCCGAGGTCTGGGAAAGAGAGAGGATTCCGCGCAGAGTACTCTGCCGCTCCCTTTTCCTGACACCAGGATTCTTCCAAACATTAGCTTGCATTCAAAACCAGCTGAGTAAATAATGGGACTGGGGTGAGCTGATTTTTCCCCTCTGTGTTTGGAAATTTGAGCCTGTTGTATCTTTCTCAAGCACATTTCATTTAGAAGATAATTTACATTTGCAAGAAATCATGGCTACAGCCCATCTGCTCAACGATTATGTAAGATCCAACACTCGTTAGAAGATGACGTGCACTGATCTTAGTGAGCAGAAGAGCTTGAGCGCTTGGGATTCAGGGTTTCCTGAAATAATTCCCAGCTCCATCCAGCTACCATAGCTTATCATTTCTGACGTTTTCTTTGGAACATCATAGCTCATATCCATTTTAGGACAAGTGAATCACTGGGGGAGGGGAGACCTTCAATTCCAAATCGCTACACCAGATTTTCTACTGTAGTTTAACAAGATTGTGTTGGCAGCTGGGGAGGGGTGGGAGCTGGACGGAGAGTTGTTTGGTGTTTGGTTACAGTATACCTGATGGTTTTATCACGGAAGATGATCTGTAACAACGCAACAGCTGGAGCCAGTAACTTCATACATATTCATGTTTGCATGTCAATGGCTTAGGAATGGAATTAACATAATTTCTGTGCTTTGGTTTTCCCTCAGAAGTTGAGACTCCTGGTTTATTTACAGTCTGCAGTACGCACAGCCAGGCAGTTAAGTTGCTGCGCAGATGGTGGGAAGGGAAGACCACGTGCTCTGGATCGGTGTGTGAATGTTAACAGTACAGGGTATGGGTACAGCTCTCCAAAGAGGCCAGAGCCCACAGGAGATGGCACATGACAACAAAGGCTCCTTTTGTCTCCCAGAGTTCTTAACCCTTCTGTTTAGTTAGTCCCTTTGTTCCAGTTTCATCTGCCAGCGCTTTGGAGGGAAGGGGGATGGGGAGACGCAGTGAGAGGCCAGGACCAGGGTTTTCCAGGCAGAGCCCCGTAGGAGGCGGTAGCCAGGCCAAGGGCTGCAGCCACCAGACTTGGGGCATTCGTGGGAAGCAGGGGCTGTGAGCCAATGGGAAGGGGGGGTCTGGGTACTGGAGCCAAAGGACAGGCCAGAGGATGGTCCACGGGCCAGACAGACTCTGAAACGTGGTGGGGAGAAGGCACGGGAAGCATGCTTCTCTCAGAGCAGAAATGTGGCCAAGGAGACAGGAAGTGTCTCTGATACAGAGAGGAAGTCCTAGGCATTCAGGGAAGAGTAGAATTCAGTCCCAGCGCTAAGAGGCCCATGGGTGGAAAATGAGCACCTGGCGGTAAAGTAGGCCCGAGGAGGCGGCCATTGGGCACTCTTGTGTGTTTTCCCTTTTCTGTCCTACGTTAAATTCATCTCCTGCTGAGGCCAAGTTCACTCCCACAGCTGGGGGGGGGTAAACACCCCAAGTACACAAGGGGAAAAGCTTCTATCCCTCAGCCAGGCTCTCTCTCTCAATTACGCATGTGTGTCTGTGTATGCTTCTGTGTGTGTGTGTCCTGGTGAAAAGTGAGTGGTATAAACTTACGAGAAGTCAGAAGTCAGAAGTGTTACACCGATAGCTGTCTCTTCCCGGGGGTCTGAAAATTTAACTGACAAAGACAGATTAAGAGGAGAAGGGCATACAAATTTACTTAACAAAAGTTTTATATGACATGGGAACCTTCATAAGGAACTGAAGACCCGAAGAACTGGTTAAACCTGAGTGTTTTATGCTGGGTTTCATGAAGAGGGGACAGTCATGGAGGAATCTGACAGGACAAAGGATAGGAGGTAGGTGCAGTGAACTGGGGAAATTTAGCAACGTCTGTTCGGATTCTTCTCGGTGTCCCTTTGTCTCAGAGATAAGAATGTTCCTTTCCTCCACAGGAGAGATTTATGACCTGCTTGAGGGGAAGGTCAGAAAGTCCTTCCTGCACCTGTCATTCCTCAAATTCCTTCAGCTCGTGATACTCAACATGCCAAGGGGCCACGTTTTGGGGTAGTGTGTCCTGAACCCCATCACCTCCCATGTGGAAATGTGAAGCGAAGGGGAAAGTGGTTTTGGCCCCATACATAGCAGAGTGTTCATGTATGTGTTTGAATGAATGAAGGCATTAATTTAGAAGCATTTCATAGTAGGTGTTTATCCTTCTCCTGGCCATCTTTATAGCTACCTGCTTTATAATATCCCTCATCCTCTATTTCTTGGGATAGAATCTGTCCACTCCTCCCTCTGAGCCATCATGAAATGCACATGCTTTAACTTCTTTCACAGAATCTTGTGTCGACTTTTAATTGTTTTAATGAAGTTAACTGAATTAGAAACTGTAGCGTCTTGAAAACAGGAGGGGTTTTCCCATCAGTTGAAGATGCAAGAATGGGGGCTTGATCTGAGTCTAAAACAGCAGATTGTGCAAAAGCCTTCTCACGGAGCGTAACCATCTTCAGAAATGGCCTCAGCATCACGCTGGGTGTCCTTTCCTTTCTCCTGGCCTCCAAGCTCTGTTAGGGGTGCCTGGGCCTAACCATTCCCCAGGTACCTGCTTCGGGCAGTGACCAAGCACATTCAAGCCTGCAGCTGCTCTCTTCTCAAAGTGTCTTAGTATCACTGATGCACTCCTACGTCAGCTCCATTTACAGCTACATCTGCTGGGTGTTGGCCAGAGCACTGCGTGCTTTACAAACATGACCCCCTTTAGTACTCACGCTGTCCCTAGAACGTAAACATTAACCCCATGGTCAGACACAGAGCTGAGACTCAGAAAGTAAGAAACTTACTGGAGATCAGAGTTGAAATTCATATTCAAGACCGCCCTAGCCTCAAGCCTGCTCTTTTTCCACTATACTATTCAGCTTTCTCTATCATAAAAGCTTTTTAGTTCTCAATAGTTTCCTATTACAATTAAATACCCTGGAACAGTATGACAACCTAAGAGCGAATGTCCTGGTTATGCCAACTGAAATACAGCTTGGCAGCAAATGGAGACTTAGCACAGCCAATTCTCAGGGAATGGCTGGGGGGCAAGGATGTCACAATGGAGAGAGAGGACAGAAACTGTGATGAAGATTGTTTTGTTCTCGTCTGCAGAAGTTCAGGAAACATCACAAAATAAATGCGCCATTCTTTTCTGGCGGTTTAGCAGTTGGCTCATCTTCTTGTCTTTGGGGTTCCTCACTTATGAGTTTGGTGGTCTAACTTCCATTCACGGAAGAGAATGACACTCACTTTTCCAGCCCGCCTTGCAGGTGGGCATCAGCACATGCCCTAGAACCTCCTGATCAGGCATTCTACCCAAGATTCGGGAACACTCGTGGCAGCAAGTTTGACTTCCTGGGCCAAGGGTGGCAGTGTGCTCAAGGCACTGCTGCATGAGGTCCCTAGCACACGGTGACCAAGACAAGGTGGCCTCAGTACACCAATTCTGCAGCAGGTGCTAAGGCACTGTTCCTAGCTATTTCACCCTAAGCTTGGTTCTTCGGCCCCTCCGAGAAGTCTGTGAATCACACAATTTCTTTCTCTTTTTAAAAAATAATAGCTACACTGAGATATACTTCATATACCATAAAATTAATTCTTTTCAGGTGTACAGTTTGTGGTTTTTAGCATATTCTCAGAATTATGTAACCATCGAAACTATCTTATTATAGAAGATTTTAATCATCTCTCCCTCAAAACCCACATGCATTAGCAGTTCATCCCCATCCCCTTGTCAACCACTGATCTACTTTCTATATCTATGGCTTTACCTACTCTGGACCTTTCATATAAATGGAATCATACAATATGTGGTCCTTTGTGACTGTCTTATTTCAGTCAGCATGATATTTTTATCTTGAAAATACATCATTTCCTTTTATGACCAAATAATATTCCATTGTGTGGATATATATCATAATTTGTTTATCCCTTCATTCATTGATGGACATTTAGGTTATTTTCACTTTGGAGCTACTATAAATAATGCTACTATGAACATTCATGGACATTTGACAAAATTCAACCTCCATTTATGATAAAAACTCTCAACAAAGTGGATATAGAGGGAACATACCTCAACATAATAAAGACCATATATGACAAGCCCATAGCTAACATCATACTCGACAGTGAAAAGCTGAAAGCATTTCCTCTAAGATCAGGAACAAGGTGAGGATGCCCACTCTCACAGCTTGTATTCAACATATTATCGGATGCCCTAGCCATGGCAATCAGACAAAGAAAAGAAATAAAAGTCATCCAAACTTGAAAGGAAGAAGTAAAACTGTCACTGTTCCCAGATGATATGATTCTATACCCAGAAAATCCTAAAGGAGCCACCAAAAAACTACTAGAACTCATCAATGAATTTGGTAAAGTTGCAGGGTACAAAATTAATATACAGAAATCTGTTTCTATACACTAACAATGAATTATCAGAAAGAGATATTAAGAAAATAATCCCATTTATCATTGCATCAAAAAGAATAAAGTGATCTAACTAAGGCGGTAAAAGACTTGCACTTGGAAAACTAATGAAAAGACTTGCCCTTGGAAAACTAAGACACTAATGAAACAAACTGAAGACGACACAACAGATGGAAAGGTATACTGTGCTGATGGATCGGAAGAACTAATATTGTTAAAATGATCACACTACCCAAGGCAATCTACAGATTCAATACAATCCCTATCAAAATACCCATGGCATTTTTTTCACAGAACTAGAACAAATAATTCTAAAATTTGTGTAGAAACACAAAAGACTCCAATAGCCAAAACAATCTTAAGAAAGAAGAACAAGCTGGAGGTATCACACTCCCTGATTTCAGACTATATTACAAAGTTACAGTCATGAGCGGCACAAAAATGGACACATAGATCAATGGAACAGTATAGAAAGTCCAGAAATGAACCACAATTTTATGGGCAATTAATCTATGACAAAGGAGGCAAGAATATACAATGGGGAATTGACAGGCTCTTCCTTCTCAAATACTGAGAAAACCAGACAACTATATGCAAAAACATCAAGCTGAACTACTTTCTCATACCACACACAAAAATAAACGCAAAATGGATTAAAGACTTAGATATAAGGCCTGAAACCATAAAACTTCTAGAAGAAAACATAGGCATTATTCTTTGACATTGATCTTAGCAATATTTGTTTGGATAGGTCTCCTCAAGCAAGGGAAACAGAAGCAAAAATAAATGGGACTACATCAGACTGAAAAGCTTTGGGACAGCAAAGGAAACTATCAACAAAATGAAAAGGCTGCCTGCTGAACGGGACAAGATATTTGCAAACGGTGTATCGGACAAGGGGTTAATATCCAAAATATACAAAGAACTCATACAACTCAACATCAAAAAAGCAAACAACCTGATTAGAAAACGGGCAGAGGATCTGAACAGATATTTTTCTAAAGACATACAGATGGTCAACAGGCACATGAAAAGACGCTCAACATCACTAATCATCAGAGAAATGCAAATCAAAACCACAATGAGACATCACTTCACACCTGTCAGAATAGCTATTATCAAAAGACAAAAAAAAACAAGTGTTGGCGAGGATGTGGAGAAAAGGGAATGCTTGTGCACTATTGGTGGGAATGCAGAGTGGTACAGGCACTATGGAAAACAGCATGGAGAGTCCTCAAAAAATTAAAAATAGTACTACCATACAATCCAGCAATTCCACTCCTGGTATCTATCTGAAGAAAACTAATACACTAAATTCAAAAGATATATGCCTGCCTATGTTCACTGCAGCATTATTTACAATAGCCAAGATACAGAAGCAACCTGAGTGCCCATCAATAGATGAATGGGTAAAGAAGTGCCATACACACACACACACACACACACACACACATATACACGCACACACACACACACATACACACATATACACACATACACACAGACGTACACACACACACATACACACACACACATACACACACATAAACACATATACACACATACACATATACACACACATACACACATACACACACATACACACAATATACACACACATACACGCACACATATACACATACACACATATACACACACACATACACACATATACACACACATACACACACATATACACACACATACACACACATACACACACACACACACACTGGAATATTTTGAGTCATAAAAAAGAATGAAATCTTGCCATTTGCAACAACATGGATGGATATAAAGGAAATTATGTTAAGTGAAATAAGTCAGACAGAGAAAGGACAAATACTGCATGATTTCACTTATATGTGAAATCTAAAAACAAATGAATAAACAGAAGAAAACGGAAAGTCATAGATACAGAGAATAAACAGGTAGTTGCCAGAGGGCAGGAGGTGGGGGGAAGAGAGAAATAGGTGCGGGAGATGAAGAAGTACAAACTTCCAACTGCAAAATAATAAATGAGTCACGGCTATGAAATGTCCAGTATGGGAAATATAGTCCATAATCATGTAATATCGGGCTTCCCTGGTGGCGCAGTGGTTGAGAGTCCACCTGCCGATGCAGGGGACGCGGGTTCGTGCCCCGGTCCGGGAAGATCCCACATGCCGCGGAGCGGCTGGGCCCGTGAGCCATGGCCGCTGAGCCTGCGCGTCCGGAGCCTGTGCTCCGCAACGGGAGAGGCCACAACAGTGAGAGGCCTGCGTACCGCAAAAAAAAAAAAAAATTATGTAATATCTTTGTATGGTGACAGATGATAACTAGACTTATCAGGGTGATTTTATATTTTGGCCACACTACGTGGCTTACAAGTCTTAGTTCCCCAACCAGGGATTGAACCCAGGCCCTTAGCAGTGAATGTGCAGAGTCCTAACCATTGGACCACCAGGGAATTCCCAATTTATCATGGCGATCTTTTTTTTTTTTTTTTTGCGGTACGCGGGCCTCTCACTGTTGTGGCCTCTCCCGTTGCGGAGCACAGGCTCCGGACGCGCAGGCTCAGCGGCCATGGCTCACGGGCCCAGCCGCTCCACGGCATGTGGGATCTTCCCGGACCGGGGCACGAACCCGTGTCTCCTGCATCGGCAGGCGGACTCTCAACCACTGCGCCACCAGGGAAGCCCTATGGTGATCATTTTGAAATGTAAAAAAAAAGGGGGTGAAACTGATTGGTGTCCAGCTGCAAGAAAGTGTGTGAATCAAGAAAGAAAAACTATATACAAGAAAAAGTCCAGGAATGGATTAATGATAGAGTCTGAAATACTAGAGACAGTTAAGGAAAAAGCTACAGAAAAGAAAAGAGCGAAGTTTCTTGACCTTATTACCTGACCAGGTAAGAAGCAACTTGATAGAAGGTTTTCTGGAGCTTCAGTTGGACCTTAATTCCAACTAGAGAGACAGCCTGGGTAACCAACAAAGAACTTGTTTTTGTGCAAGAAAGTTGAGGCAGAGTCCTGGCCTGGCCTGGAAGTAGAACTCCAGATGGGACGGAACAGGAACAACCCAGAAATGAGCATGCCAATATGGAACACTTGTTTCTTACCCAGGTCCCTGAACGTGAACCGCGAGCCCATGCCTTGCCACCCTCCTTCAGTGGCAATGCCTCCGGAGACTAATCACCAGATCAGCGGCAACAGAATCACTTTGAGACCAGCTGGGACCTAGGACCTGGGAGTCTTTACTGGAGTGCTTGCACCTGGGCCAACATCTTCTCCAGCAAAATACAAAGAAACTAAAAGGGACTAAAAATAACTGCAGGCATGAGCAGCTGGGGCAAATTACAAACAATAAGATACAAAGAAGCCAAAACCCAGCTGCCACTTCTGAGGTGCCTGGAGCGAAAGCAGGGAACTGAGTAGATCCCTGTACACAACAACACCGGAGCCACCTCTAGCCCAACCCACTGATTCCTCCACTCACCCCGTTCAAGGAACCAGCTCCATCTCCTACCAGAGCGAGCAAGGGCACCTGTTACTTGTTCTCACTCCCTCCTGCTGCACTGTGAGTCCCAATAAAGCCTCGCCTGAATTCCTCCTCTGGTCTCTTATCAGTTTCTATTGACTAGAGTCCAAAGACCAGAGCTGGTAACAAAAGAAAGGTCCTGGAATCTGCATTTCAATAAGAAGAAATAACTCTCAAGTGCTGAAGTTCTCAGGCAGGAGACTGGCCTATTTGAGGAGGCTCAGGAACACTGTATTTTCAAAGATTTTTCACAAATATTTTTGAGTCGCCTACGAGTGGAAATGAAATAATCATAACCATCATCATGGGAAGAGACCCCAGAATTATGGAAGACCTGAAAGGGCAGATAGGCTTCTTCTCAATAACCAGCTGTGATGGATTGGTAGTGGCTGCCTGGGTCTTGCTGTTGAGATAAATTATGAGGTCTTGCCTGGGCTTGGACAGGAAGAGATCAATGATTGATCAGTAATGTCTGCCACTGCCACAGGTGGGGCGTGGTGGTGGTGAATGTGTGCCTCCTATTCGCCATTTTCTCTTAGAAAGATTTAGCTACCCTTTCTCATTTTATGATGAGGTATGGTGTATGTATGAAAGACTGGATGGAAACATGTAAGTACACTTTAAAGAACAAAAATAAAACATATCATTTGAAACATTTCTCTAGATAGCAGCTTCCAAAATCTCCCCGGGCAACACGTGGCATTGTCTCACAACTTTTTAAATGTCTAATTTAAATAAATCCCTTTTGGCACAATTTAAGTCCAGTCCCTTTCATTCTATCCTCAGAGAAAAACAGAACAGCTGCTTCTGCTCTCTTATTCAGTATGCCTATTTTTAAGAATTTGGTTCTCCAGAAAAAAAAAAGAATTAATGAGACTCCTATTTTAATGAGTTCCTTGTTTGGTGGATTGACATTTTTCCTCCCTTGAGCTCCAAATTCTTGGTTACAAAGACAAATTAGAATAGAACATTGAGACTAGAAGGAATTTAGATATCATCCAACTCTCACTTTCACAGATGTGCATGAGGTCCAGGGCCACGGGGGACCTGGCTTGCCCACACAGCAGAATCGGAGCTAAGACCCAACTGTCTGACCTCTTAGTTCAGAGGTACGTCTATCAGACCAGGGTATGTCAACAATCAATGTGTTCTGAAGTGAGAACAAACCAGGACCAAATGTGTTGGGTGCATTTTCAACACACATCACTACTTTCCTATCTCAAGGTCTTGGGTCTTTTGCCAGAGGGCTTCAGACCACGCCTGGGGCAGACCAGAAGAACTGGCAGATTCATTCCTCAGGAGCAACACTTAACCAGTGAGGAATGGGAATAGGCAGAAAAACACCCCTGATTCCTCACCTCTTCCTTGAAGGGACAATTCTGAGGTATTTGTGACCTGGTGTCTCAGAGGCTCCCCAGCAGGCTTGAGCCCTAGTCGCCCACATCGGTGACCCTCTCATGAACGTACCCTTTACTCGCCATCCTCCTACCCTGTCTCACTGCCCTACTCCCTCATGGTGCTTCTGAGATCATCTCCCAAATAAACAATTTGCACCCAAATCCTTATTTCAGGGTCTTCTTTTGGGGGAGATCAAATTAAGACCATGCTCTACAAGAAAAGAGCTTTACAAGATGCTCGGCAGGAGCTGGGGATTTAGGAAATTGGCTCTGAGTGAGTTTCCCATGATGAGTGATCTTCAAGAGCAGCTTTGTAATTTATGGGGCTCAGTGCAAAATAAAAATGTGGGGTCCTTCGTTGAACTACTTCTGAGAATTTCAAGATAATAACAGCAGAGCATTAATCCAAGGGTAGAGTCTTCTGACAGGAGGCCTGTGTGACTGTTCAGGTTGTATACACCCAAGAAGGTGGCCCTGGCAAAGAAGCTGGCCCTATCTTTCTTTCTTTCTTCCTTCCTTCCTTTCTTTCTTTCCTTTCTTTATTTATAATTTAATTAATTAATTTATTTTTGGCCACACCGCGTGGCTTGTGGAATCTTAGATCCCTGACCAGGGATTGAACCCAGGCCCTCAGCAGTGAGAGCATGAAGTCCTAACCACTGGACCGCCAAGGAATTCCCCTGGCAGGCTTTCTATGTAAGAATTCCTACTGACAATGCTGGCACACTTGTTGAGCCCTTAATGTGTGCCAGGCAGTATGCTAAGCCCTTTAGATTGCATTATGCCATGTGTTCCTATTACAGCCCCATGGAATAGGTATCATTTATTGGACAATCTCTTCTCCTGGAGGAGAAACATATGATGAGATGCTGAGTGGGACTTTTCCTATGGTCCTGAAATCATGACTAAGGTCGAAAGCGAGAAAAAAAAAAAAGGCACCAAGGATACCCGCTACGGTAAGCAGAATAATGGTCCCCCAGATGTGTCCACATCCTAATCTCCAGAACCTGTGACTGTTTACCTAACACAGAAAAAGGACTTTGCAGATATAATTAAGGATAAAGACCTTGAGATGGGGAGATTTCCCTTGATTTTCCAGCTTGGCCCAACTTGATCACATGAGTCTTTAAGGGAACCTTTTCTCGTTGAGGTCCATCAGGGAGATGTAACTATGAAGAATCATCAGAGAGATGCAGCATCGCTGGCTTTGACGGTAGAGGAAGTGGGAGTCCATGAGCCAAGGCATGTGGGTGGCCTCACGAAGCTGGAAAAAGCCTAGAGCCTCCAGAAAAGAACTCAGCCCTGATCTATGAGAGAATGAATTTCTGTTATTTTAAGCCATTGAGCTTTGTTACAGCAGCCATAGGAAACTAATAAATCCACATTCTAAAGAAAGACATCAACATTCAGCCAGATACCTGCTCACAGAGCTCAGGGCACCATCCCCAACCCCAGGACCCAGGTAAATGGGGAAGAGAGGCCATGAGCAGCGTGCTGATGAGTGAGGGGCTTCTCCTTCCTCTTGCAAGAGAATGCTTTTCCTTTTCTAAACAAGTGAAGGAGAAACTTCCAGGAGGATCACCCCATCTGCACTGAGCTCCCAGGATGCTCCCCGCTGCTCAGCCTGAGCCCCACATCCAGACCCCACCCAGCTCTTCATAGTCTGGAAACTTTCTGCTCTTGGCCAGCAGCAGAGCCCTACTCTGAAAGTCGCACACGGAGGAGAGGAGGAGAGATGTAACCAAGCAGGATCCTATGAGGCCTTCCCAAAATAGACCCCCCGCCATGTCCTCTGCCTGCCTTTTGTCTGTAGAAAAACTTTAGTCAAAGAATACATTTAATCAGAGAAGTGAGAAAATGCAGAAAGGAAAACAGTCAAGCAAGACCAAATAATAATACTTTAGCCATTAAACAAAGTCAAGGACCTTTAGTTCTTCCTCAAGGACCGTAGATAATATTCTCAGCCATGTCCTTTGAGCTGTTTGCAGATACTGAAACCACCACCAGGTGGGAGAAGTTAACTGTATGCTGCCCACAAGCACGTAGACCCCAGACCAATTGGAACCAGAAGGTTGATGATGGTGACTCCTGATTACCTCACCACCAACCAATCAGAAGAACGCCCACGAGCTGACCACACCCTGCTCCTTAAACACTGTAAGACTCCTCGCTACCCACTCCAGGGTGAGACACACAGTTTTGAGGGCATTAGCCTTCCGTGGCCCCCTTTGCCTGACAAATCAATAAAGCTATTCCTTTCTACTTCACCCAAAACTGTCTCCGCGTTTCTATTTGGCACCTGTGAACAGAGGCCGAGTTTCAGCAACAGAGCTACCCTGAATAAAATGAATTAAAGCAGGAGGGAGAAAAGGGAGAGTGTCCTGGAACCATAAAGCAATACCATGTATCTTTAAGAAAATTTAACCAATAATCTGATTTTTTCCCTATAAATGATGTTTCCCCTCATTGTAAAACAAACTCATGTTCATTTGTGTTTTCCAAAATATTTATAGAGTATAACAAAGAAAATAAATCTAATACTACCCAGCAGCAGTCACTTTAAATGCTATGCTGTTTCCTTCTAGTCTTTTATTTACCGTATGCTCTTACACATCTATTTTTATCAAAACTAAGATTATATACAGACTTTTTCATTTAACAATAATTCTACATTAGTATTTTCCTGCATTATTAAAGATTTTTGGAAGACTTTTTTGAACAGCAGCTTACTTTTATCCAACACATAGATAGTAACTTAACAATTCCTTTATTCGTAGATGTGTAGATTTGTTTCTGCTTTTTCCAATTTATTAATAATATTGTGATGAGGATCCTTGCATTCCCACCACAGTATAAGGCAGTCCCCCACCTCATCTTTTTCTTTCTTTTTTTTTTGTGAGGGAGGGGTATCTTTGGATTTTTTAAATCTTTGTCATTAATCTATCAAAAGATCATATAAGCATATATGTGTGTTTAAAGGATGATAATGAAATTAATGCCCACACTTACCTCAGATTAAATCAATACAATAGAATGATAATGTTTATATCACTTAGAAAACCCCCTTTTGTGCCTCTCTGATTACATCCCACCCACCCCCCTTTAGAGAAAAACATTTTTGTGAATATTCCTTTAGTTTGCTTCATAATTTGACCGTATATGCATAACTGACTAAACTATATATCTTCTGGATGTACATAATTTTGTCCTCTTTGTGACTGGAGTTGTGTTTTTTGTTTATATTTTCTTTTAGAACTTGATTATTTTGGTCAACGTTGCATTTCTGAGGTCCATTCACACAACACATGCTGCTATATGGTGTTGTTCGATGCTGTTTCATGCAAGCCAGCAACATACCTTATTATTATATTTTTAATTTAATTTTTTTTTTTTGGCTGTGTTGGGTCTTTGTTGCATGCGTGGGCTTTCTCTATTTACGGCGAGCAGGGGCTACTCTTTGTTGTGGTGCCCAGGCTTCTCATTGTAGTGGCTTCTCTTGTTGCAGAGCACAGGCTCTAGGCACGTGGGCTTCAGTAGTTGCGGCGTGTAGGCTCTAGGGTGCCTGGGCTTCAGTAGTTGCAGCATGCGGGCTCAGTAGTTGTGGCACCCGGGCTCAGTAGTTGTGGCACCCGGGCTTAGTTGCTCCATGACATGTGGGATCTTCCCGGACCAGGGCTCAAACCTGTGTCCCCTGTATTGGCAGGCGGACTCTGAATCACTGCACCACCAGGGAAGTCCCCTACCTTATTTTTTTAACACTGGTATTAAACATTTTAAAAGTTGGAGTCAATTTTACGGTGACTTTTGAAAGACATGTCTAAGAGAGGAGTGTTGAGTAAATTCCCAACTTGTTGGAACAAGAGTATGTAGTTCCACAAGGTGGTAGTTGGAAAAGGAAACCACCAAGATACGCACACACATGCAGGATCCTAGTTCCTGGACCAGGGATCGAACCCATGCCCCCTGCAGTGGAAGTGCGGAGTCTTAACCACCAGGGAATCCCCTGACATGTGTACTTTTAAAATCCGTCATATTACTCTCCCACCACATGTGTAGTTAATACTGTAAGGGGATTGATAAAAGGAGAAAGCTGAGTGTTAACAGTGATTATTCTCATGTAGGACATGTGACTGGGTTGAATCCCTGCATAATACGATTTTCTCAGAGCAGTTTGAGAATGCTTTAGACTAAGTATAATGTCAGTGTTTGGAGACTTTTCTGCCTTAAGCATGCTACTACACAATGGTATAACAGATTTTTTTTTCTTTCTGTTGTAGAGGACTTTTTTGTTGGGCCTTCATTTTTTTCCACTTGTTTTTTTTAATGTATGGTTTTAGTGAAATTCAGCATTTACATACATTCTTTTATTTTTTGGCCCTGCCACAAGGCATGCAGGTTCTTAGTTCCCCAACCTAAGGGATCAAACCCGTGCCCTATGCAGTGGAAGCGTGGAGACCTAACCACTGGACTGCTGGGGAATTCCTCTCGGGCCCAGCCGCTCCACGGCATGTGGGATCTTCCCGGACTGGGGCACGAACCCACGTCCCCTGCATCTGCAGACGGACTCTCAACCACTGCGCCATCAGGGAAGCCCCTCTCATTTGTTTCTTGTTTTTTTTAACATCTTTATTGGGGTATAATTGCTTTACAATGGTGTGTTAGTTTCTGCTTTATAACAAACTGAATCAGTTATACATATACATATGTTCCCATATCTCTTCCCTCTTGCTTCTCCCTCCCTCCCACCCTCCCTATCCCACTCCTCCTCTCGTTTGTTTTTTACGTTGTCTCTGAACACCCTTCCTGGTTGGCAGTAATGTTACAATATGAGGCAAGGGCTTCCTGCTCCCCACGATGCGAGACAGAGAATGACAGCTGGTCCCTGGAGTTGCTGCTGGTGACAAGAGCGTGGGCATGGAACCCAGGTTTGGCCAATCATGTTCTGGGAGCTGGGACGCTCACCCTCAAGGAGTGAAGCAAAGGTACAGTGAAAGGTGATCACCAGCTGAGGCAGCAGGGCGGCCAGCTTGCCACGGTGAACATCCAGGCCTGTGGGGCCCATATGGCAGCGACGCATCCACGGCTGACAGTCCCTCTCAGCAGATCCTGGCAGTGTTCCCAGCTGCCGGTGCTCTTTTTTGTTCCAACCCATTTCCCAAGCCTTGCTGCCCAGTATTTCCGTCAAATCTCTGAGCTACTGGTTGTCCTTTCGATGCATTGTTTTTCCCACTTAAGTTTGCCAGCGATGGCTTCTTTTTGTCGTCACCAAGAAACTCAGACTGTCACACTTGTCAATTACGGTGTTCACTATAATTTATTTTTTAAATTGAGCATTGGGCATTGATTAGGATCCCCGTTTCTCGTTAAGACACCGTTTCATGGGGACATGAGATCGACAGCATTTTGTGAAGGGTCGTAAGCCATCATATACACCGCCTATTTGTGAGCTGGAAGTTCTCGGCTTCAATGCCTTTTATAAATATTGATACAAAATTCCCTTCTGTTGACGTTGCCTTAATGTCTTTTACACAGACCCCATTTTGAGATCTATTCTTTAAAAAAAAAAAAAAATCAAACTTTCTGTTTTAGGCTTTGTGATGCTTTTGTACCCACATCCTTAGCTCAGAACCCTGGCCTGTGTTTCCTAATTCTGCTGTTTGGTCCCCAGGACATGTGACCCTAGAACTTCTGTTCTTTCTAGCCATTGGTGATTTCTCTGAACCTGATCTCCTCCTACTAAGCGTCTCCCGCCTCCAAGCCAGGTCCCAGGTCTGACCTACCTGGCACGGCATCATGGACCAGAGTCCTCCGCGGCCAAGTGCTTTTGAGTTTATTACCAACCAAATATAGACGCTTTACGAGTGCTCTATCAGAAAAGGAGTGCATTTCCAAACAAGGAATCATCATGTTTTAATTATCAGATTGGCAGAGATTAAAAAGATTGACAATCAACAATGCTGGTGAGGGCTTCCCTGGTGGCTCAGTGGTTGGGAATCTGCCTGCCAATGTGGGGGACACGGGTTCGGGCCGTGGTCTGGGAGGATGCTGCAAGCTGCGGAGCAACTAGGCCTGTGGGCCATAACTGCTGAGCCTGCGCTCTGGAGCCCGCGAGCCACACCTACTGGGAGCCCCGGCTAACTGAGGCCCGCGTGTCTGGAGCCCGTGCTCTGCAACAATGGGAGCCGCCACGGTGAGAGGCCCGCGCACCGCAGCAGGGAGTGGCCCTCGCTCGCTGCAGCTCGAGAGGGTCTGCGTGCAGCGGCGAAGACCCAACTCAGCCAAAAACAAAATAAATAAAATAAATAACTTTATAAAAAAAAACAATGTTGGTGAGTGTGGGAAATAGACCCTCATTCACTTTTGGAGAGTGTTAATAAAGTTATCTTGGAGACGAATTTGGTAATAACTATCAGAAGATTAAGAGTCCATTGCTGGTAGAACGAAAAAGTGATACAACCATTTTGGAAGCTAGCTACTTTCTTATAAAGTTAAACATATATCTACCATATGAACCAACAATTACACTCCTAGGTACCCAAGGGACGTGAAAACCCGTGTTCACACAATGTCACGTACAAAAATATTCATAGCAATTTTATTCATTATAGCTCAAAACTGGAAACAACCCAAGGGTATGTCACAGAAAAATACATAAATAAATTGTGGCATGCCCATACCTTCCTTTCCAGCCACTGGAACACTACCCATCAATAAAAAGGAAGGAACTGCTAATACGTACAGCAACATGGATGTATCTCAAAGGAAGCCAGATACCAGACTACACACTGTATAATTCCATTTTTTTTAAATCTAAAAATGTAGGCCAATCTATAGGGACAGAAAGCAGATCAATGTTTGCCTGGTTCAGGGAATGGATGGAGGAACAAACTGCAAATAGGAAAGAGGAAATTTGGGGGGTGATGACAATATTCTGTGTATTAATTATGCTAGTGGTTTTGCAGATATAGATTTCCACAGGTGTGTGTGTATATAGATGTATATATTCATATATAGTCTATTAAAACTTTTTAAACTGTACGTTTTAATTTTTTTTTTTTTTTTTTGGCTGTGCTGCGTGGCATGCAGGATCTCAGTTCCCTGACCAGGATAGACCCACGTCCCCTGCAATGGAAGCACAGAGTCTTAACCACTGGACCACCAGAGAATTCCCTAAACTGTACATTTTAAATAGGTCACTTTAGTGTATGTAAATTATATCTCAACAAAATTGATTTTAAAAGTTCAAGAATGCATTCCATTTGATCCAGCAATTCTGCTTCAGGAATTCTGCTTCTGTACAGAAGCACACAACTGTGCAAAGATGTAAGTATAAGGCTGTGCATCGCAAGACAGTGTGTAGCCATGAAAACACTGAAAATGGCCGAAATATCCATCAGTAGGACAGTAGATAAAGAATCAAAGGCTGAGCAGCTGTTATAACATAACCTGTAAACTCCAAGGGGCTGTATCTCCAGGCCTGGCCAATGCCTGGCACACAGTATATGTACAGACATGCAAGGAAGTTCAGGATATAGGAAGTGACCAAAAAGTATCAGCTTTCAGAAATAGATGATCCCACCTAGGGTGGAATACTCGTGTTAGAGGCAGAGTTATTTTGGTGTCTTTTGGGTTCTGCAACAAGACTGAAGGTCTGGTAGGGAGACTCTGTTCTTGGGTGAGGTTGAGCCATCCCTGGAAGAGGTCAGACAGGATGAGACCACAATTTGCTACGGGGAGATCAAGAGTCACCTGCAGAGGGACGAGGACTAACTTTGCCACCATAAGAGGCTTAGCCCATTGGGGGTGGTGGCCATCAGTAGTCCCCCTGGAACCACAAATTGCTCAGTGCCAGACTCTTTCAAGCCAGTCCCAGGAAGTGGTGATGTGTCCTCAGGGTACCATAACCACAGTGCTCTGAGATATGGGGCCCCTTGGAATCACTGCAACACAGGGCTGATGGCAAAGAAAATGGATTCCATGGCCCATCACTGAGACTTGCGCTGGTGAAGTCTCATGAGATACAGAAGCTGGTGCAGATGAGGGCAGCAAGATGAACCAGGCAGAGAGTAGAGGGCCTTGGTTCGCTTGGCTATAGCCCAGAAGCTCCAACAGGTCCCATTGGGTGGGCAGAGCAGGAAAACCAGGCAGCTGTCCAACGTGTAAATCAAGCAGAACAGACCAACAGGACCCCTTGTTGGGGCAAGAGGTTCAATTCACTCTTCAACATTATCTGTGTAGACAGTCATTCACTGCCTATAGATGCTTCCAAAGAAATGGCTTGCAACTGGAAAGGGCCCTTTGGTTTTCTGCCAAGAGCGTCAACATCAGATTGCTCCTAAGTAACACTCATTTCTGTGTGAATCAGAAACAGAATAAGTGGTTTGGGGCCCTGGCTGGCTCTTAATTCCACTTCAACTCACACTCCCAGAGGGCATGTCTTAGTTGGCCAAGTCACATTCCACATCTGTCAGTGGGGCATATCTTCTTATTCCAGGGAATAGCAACAGCAATATTTCTGCTTGTTGAAGACTGAGAATGCTCAGTGTTCTTGAGACCATTGGTATGATACTGCTTTTTCTCAGAAACCCTATGGTGGGGAGGAAACCCATACTGTTTCTTTAGCTTCCTGTAGTTTGGAGTTGCTTATGTTTTCTCTGCTGGGGTATATTTTTCTATGGCTCATTTTTTGTTTGTTTGTTTGTTTGTTTTTGCGGTACGCGGGACTCTCACTGTTGTGGCCTCTCCCGTTGCGGAGCACAGGCTCCGGACGCGCAGGCTCAGCGGCCATGGCTCACGGGCCCAGCCGCTCCGCGGCACGTGGGATCCTCCCGGACCGGGGCACGAACCCGTGTCCCCTGCATCGGCAGGCGGACTCTCAACCACTGCGCCACCAGGGAAGCCCTATGGCTCATTTTTTATGCTGAATTTCCTAAGCTCTTTTGTAATGCTCTTGTGAGTTCCCTCTTGAATGAATCAAGCACTTTCACCTTCTCTATCCGGGATGCTAGCTCACAGTTGTCCCCAGCCTTGTGGGAAGAACTGGGCTCAGCACATACCCAACAGGTTACTGCAACACTGTCTCAGGATTTGCATTTATCCTGTATCTATATATAATTTAAGGACCCCCCTGAGCTCTGAAGAGTATAGCTTTCCACCTGAGGAGGTGATTTCCAGGCAAGATGCGGGGCTCAGACCCCAAGTTCTCTGATTGATCAACATGTAACTTTTAGTACCTTCTCTCGCCTTCTTTTGTTCTTAATTGAAAATCCAGTAATTTATATGGTAAGCATTCTTGCACCCACCACCCAGATTTAATGCACAATAAAATTTAGCCTCATTTGCTCCCAAAAACTGCAGATACAAGAGACACCCCCGCCCCTCCTCTTTCTTTCTCCTTCAGAGGCAAACACTAGCATTTCTATCTTTCCCAGAATGTTTTTGTATTTTTGCTCCACTTGGTGGCTGAGGGGCTGGGGAAATGGAATCATATTCATTGCCTTTTCCTCCTTTCCTCTTCTTTTGGGGGCTTGGAGGGGGCTTTCTGAATGGGAGAAAATAAAGCCTAAGAGTCAATTATTTGAGATGTGGCTTGTGAATTGTAAATAGTCTGAATTTGATTAAAAAAAAAGAGTCTTGGGTTATAGTTGAAGGGTCTGGTCCTTTAGGCAGAACCATCGAGCCCAGAATAATATTACAGATTAAGGCAAAGAGGAATTTATAATCCTAAATTTGCCTGCAAAAGGAGAATCAAATCAATTCAAGTCTACAAGATGTTTCCAGTGTAAATTCTTTGCTCAACTCTGGTTCATGTGCCGTGGGGCAGGGGTTATTAATAAACAGGGACATAGCACTTTTTGAGGGGTTGATAGATATATTATGGTAAAAAAACATGTTCTAAAGAGAATAATAGGAGACAGTCATAATCAAGCTTGAAATAGGGTAGGAAAAAATCTGAGAGCCAAAAGTCGTCAGAAAAGAGCGAATTGGGATGAAATCAGGATTTGAGAGACGGCAGAGCAAAAGCAGCAAAGTCTGAAGAAAGATAGTGAATTATGAAAGTCACATGATAGGCTTGGTTTTATTTTCCTAAACACCTTTCTTTGAATAATTCTCATAGCCCTTAGCAGAACGTCACTTTTGTTTTTAGACCACTTAATCTATTGATTATAATGGCAGAAAAGGTAATGAAGAACAAAGATGCCGTTATTCTTAAAAGACCGTACCTCACTTCCTAGTATCATCCGGTAACTTGTTGTGACAGAGTGAATCTTTCAACATCCTCCAAACAGGTGCTGGATTGTAAGGTGCTCTTCCCCACCAGGTTCGTTTGTCCCGTGCGCAGCAAGCCAAAGGCTGAGACGTGGAAATTTGCAGGAGAGAAATGGTTTATGAGTCAGCTAAACGACGAGACAGGAGAACAAATCTCAAATCAACTTCCCAGAAGGCAAGGGGCTTGCGGTATTTATGAGACAAGGAAGCAGGGCAGTCTGAGGCGTGGGGAGCATGGGGAGGGTGGGGAAAGGTGATTGGAAATAAGAAAACGGTGAGGTAATCCTTCTGCGCAGGTGTAACTAGCTACAGGCTTCTTCACAGGACAAATATTCAGAAAATGGTGGCACCAGGGTGATCTGAGGATGGAGGTTTTTGTCCTCTGTTATCAAAATGTCACCAAGCAGACACCTGTGCGTGCCCAGTTGGAGGGTCGGTGGTCCTAACCAGTCTTAAAAGGCTGATGGGCAAACATCTTATTATTTAGGTTACTCACTGCTTGGAGGACATGTGAGTTTTTGTAGCAACAATTAAAGAAAACAAGCTTAATCAGTGAAGACAGGTTACAGGTGGAACGGATCTAACTGATGATTACCCTCGGTTTCAGTGGCACCACTAAAGGAACAAATTTCCCTCCATAGTGCATCTGTTTCTGTTACATTTTTTTTTTTTGCGGTACACGGGCCTCTCACTGTTGTGGCCTCTCCCGTTGCGGAGCACAGGCTCCAGACGCGCAGGCTCAGCGGCCATGGCTCACGGGCCCAGTCTGTTTCTGTTACATTTTAAAAAGCCCCTTTAGAAAATTTTCATGGGATTCCAAAAATAAACTTGTACTGTAATTTTAACTATTTCCCACCAGCCTCTATTTTTACTGTACCTAATGCAAAGTTCTGTGCATAACTATTTTATTTTCTTAATTTTTTTCCCCCGGCTTCACCATGCAGCATGTGGGATCTTAGCTCCCAGACCAGGGATGGAACCCACATCCCCTGCATTGGAAGATGGAGTTTTAACCCCTGGACCGCCAGTCAATTTTGGTAAACCGAATCTTGCCTTTTATTACTTTTTTTTTTTTTTTTTTGCGGTACGCAGACCTCTCGCTGTTGTGGCCTCTCCCGTTGCGGAGCACAGGCTCCGGACGCGCAGGCTCAGCGGCCATGGCTCACGGGCCCAGTCGCTCTGCGGCATGTGGGATCTTCCCGGACCGGGGCACGAACCCGTGTCCCCTGCATCAGTAGGCGGACTCTCAACCACTGCGCCACCAGGGAAGCCCGCCTTTTATTACCTTTTAAAAATAAATTTATTTATTTATTTTTGGCTGTGTTGGGTCTTCGTTGCTGCGCACAGGCTTTCCTCTAGTTGCGGTAGGCGGGGGCTACTCTTCGTTGCGGTGTGCGGGCTTCTCATTGCGGTGGCTTCTCTTGTTGCGGAGCACGGGCTCTAGGCATGCAGGCTTCAGTAGTTGTGGCACGTGGGCTCAGCAGTTGTGGCTCACGGGCTCTAGAGCGCAGGCTTAGTGGTCGTGGCTCACGGGCTTAGTTGCTCCGTGGCATGTGGGATCTTCCCGGACCAGGGATTGATCCCGTGTCCCCTGCATTGGCAGGCAGATTCTTAACCACTGTGCTACCAAAGAAGTCCCCTATTACTTCTTTTTATAAAGTTAGAGGAGCATTCCTTTGAAGAAATGCTTTCAATACCTTAATTTGCAAACTTTACATCCAGAACGATGAGCTAAGGAAACTACAGGCTGTGGCACCTTTTAAAATTAGCATTTGGAATATAACACTGGAAATCAACTATACATCAAAAAAAAAGTCTTTTTAAGAACTTAAGAAAATTAGCATTTAAAATTTTTTCTGATTTTAAAAATGATACATGCAATTGTAGAAAGTGAAAAATATAGAAAATTAGTTAAAAGGATAGTAAAAGTTACAAAATTTATGACAAGGAAAGTGTACATTGTGACAATCAAACTACAGTTGACCCTTGAACAACACAGGAGTTAGTGGTGCTGACCCCCGTGTAGTCAAAAATTCACGTTTAACTTGAACTTTAACTTGCTTCCCCCAAAACGTAACTACTAATAGCCTACTGTTGATCAGAAGACTTACTGGTAACATAAACAGTTGACTCAGCAGAGACGTCGCTCGTGTCATGATAAATGAATGAAATTCCAACATCCATCTTCATCGTTTCACTTTCATCTTACGTCAAGGTACACGAACATATGAACTGACATTCATGTCAGAACTACATTCGTCCATCAATGGTGTGAAGTGAGTAGTAATCAAGCATTTAGTCATGGTCTGATTTTATGACATGGTTGTTAATGGTAGAATTACTAAAACTGATGGTAGACTTGGAATAAACAGCAAGTCATACTGATGTAGAAGTATAAACTGAAAAATAAGGTGAGTGTTTTAGCTTAAAATTAATTTTATTTCTAAAAGTATAGAAACTTTTTTTTGGCCACGTTGCACAGCTTGCGGGATCTTAGTTCCCCAACTAGGGATTGAACCTGGGCCACAGCCGTGAAAGTGCTGAGTGCTAACCACTGGACTGCCAGGGAATTCCCT